>NC_139349.1:97669056-98409056 GCF_055883805.1 Amblyomma maculatum | reverse complement strand
TTAAATTCTAAACCATGCACTGCTGCAGAACGAAACTAATAGGACACTTGGATTTCCATTTTCCCCAACGCTGATTTTAGCGAATGGTTTGCACCTTTTCATGTGGTGCGGTGCTTCGTACAGTGCGTCTGTGGAAAACGGGTACTTCGGACCTCTATTTAGGGTCCATCGTTTACATTCGTTAACTGAATGACGAACGATGAAATTATGCTTCAGCTATAGAAATTACCCATGACGAAATAGGTTCTGCCGGTCTGAATTACGCTGTAACTTTTCGGTCCTTGCATCCCTTTTAATAAAAACATGCTGATCGAGAAGAACCTTTTTAAGAACCAAGAAACAAGAGGGTTTCACCTTTGTGCTGTGCATCAATGCCGTGAAGTTACATGCAGTGTGTTGACTGCTTCTTAGATAAAATCTATTTACATCTTCTGAATCTCTGTAAACTAGTAAGAAATCGCAAGAAGGAAAAAAAAAAAAGCTTTTGGCTTAATCGGTATGCTGCGCCTGTCTCGAAGTCAATAGGTCCGACTTTCATTGCTCTAAACGGTGCATAGGTTTATTATCTTCCACTTCAGGGCTTATGGACAGCATTTGGGCTCGACGATGTTCACGAGATGTTTGTCAAATGCTGCTTGAGTTTATTATCAGAAGCATTTTAGCGATGTTAGACGCGCACTGCTAAATTTATGGAAGGCTTGTATGAACCCATAGACTTGTGTAACAAAGCACCGAAACATAGGCTCTCGGAAGAGTGCGTTTAGCCTACAAAATGTTAGGCACAATGTAGGCTTCTCCAAAAGAACATACAGCTGTAGAGTATTGAAGGACTCCGGAACAGCCTTTGTCAGAGCACGGCCGGTCTCGGGGGAGAGCGCGCTTCTCTTCTGCGCGCTCTCCCTCGAGACCGGCCGTGGTCAGAGGTGCATAGAGCCCAGGGAGTCTGCTTCTGAACCACCTCGAGCGGCTTGTAATGCATTTCCTGTGTTCCGAATCTGTTGATGGTAAGAATATTTTTTGCCCTGCCCTCTCTAATGGGAAATTGACCCCCACTGATGTTAAATCAGCGCCACTACAGGGCTCAGAAGCAGACACCCTCGGATCTACACTTTTGACAAAGGCTATGCTACTTGAGCGATTACCGACCGCATTCTTACAGACTGCTATCATCTCGCGCTGCATTCACCTTGAAGGCTCTCCTGGATTAGCATGTGGTATCAAAAAGGCGAAAATCTTATTACATGATTTATGAATTAGTGTAATTTCCGCGCTGCTTATTGATACTTACTTGAAATCTGACGCGGAAAAGCACTGCGTATATCGATAATTCAAAATACTGCACGGCTGTTGCATGCTCCATAGCTGTAGAATGCTGCTGTGTTGTGCTCGCGTTAGCTAAGGCAATGAAAAAAAAAAAAAAATCTGCGTATTTGACACTGTTTTCATGCAAGTACGGCGCAACACAAAAGCCACGGCTCATTTCATTGAGAATTCAGCAATAACCGCTCGCTATTTGCCCTCTCGCAGGATGGCGTTACAGTTCTGCGTTACGGTCAATTCGCCTCCTTCGTATTTTGCCCTTCCACCGACCCGACTCGTTTTGTTGCGGCCACGAATTGCGCGTTCGTGTTTCTCTCGACGTAAGGCGAAAAATCTGGAGAAAGGATCGACTAGAAAAATATCCGCGGCACCGAAATATTTGCACTTCTCCTAATGGAGGTACTTTTTTTTTTTCTGCTCAACTGGTTGAAATAGTAGCTAGTCTTTTAGGCTGTAAATGAGGCATAAAACGGGGCAATGCAAAAATAAAGAGAAAAGATTTGAAGTAAAAAGAAAATAACCAACATATTGGAAGGTACAGCGCAAAAAGAGACGCAAGACGAACAGAAAGACAACACAATCAGCGCTTGTTTGTGTTGTCTTCCTGTTTGTCTTGCGTCTCGTTTTGCGCTTTACCTTCCAATATGAACCGATACCAATTTGCCAAACTGTCCATCCTTCTTGGAACAAAGCAACCTTTCGAGCATTGACGCCAGTAAGCCGAGAGCAACGATTGAAACCGGTAAGCTTTGTTTCATATATAATTTCGATACGCTTCGTTCCCAGACGCCCATAGTTTTCCTTTATATTATTTCTTTTTCGCCCAGAATTAGCTGTCTCGGATATAAAAAGAAACGGTGAACTATGGAACTTGGCAGCCAAGGGAACGAAGCATACAGTGCAGCACCTCTGTCAAAATAGGCACTGAGCCCGGCCGAGGGTATTCAACTCTGACTTTGTGTGCGCGTGTATTGCGCCGCACTCCGGTGTCTCAGAGGAGGCGGGCGTTTGCGTAGCTGCCGAATGCCTTTGAACGCGAGGCCAGGCGTCCCGTCTGCGGCGCCGACAAGGAGAGCGAGCCGGGCTGGGTGTCCCCGCTAGCGCCAACCGGCTGCCTCCATCCGAAAGCATTCTCCGCCCCCCTTCGTCGGTGCCTCCTCGTCGTAGGCCGGGACGTCCTACGGCGGCGCTTTCTTTTCCGGCATTCTTTAGCACGCCAAGCGACTTTCCTACCGCAAATAGCGCGCAAACTTTGGAGCACCACCACCACCGCCTTGCGATGGATACCGCCATGATTGCGACGCGTCTAGGCGGCATCGACATCGTTGGCTTTTCGCAGCCGTAACTGCAGCCTCCCATCTGCACATGGGTTATACACGTTAAGATCGATGGCGCTAATAACGATGACTGAAGATACAAACCGGGTTTGCCAGGTCGAATCGGCCTTGACGCCACCGGGGACGACACAGTACGGGAGTGTTGAATTTGTTTATATGTCCAGCGGCTAGCGGGACACGGATCGGGCGCGCAGAAGCGAATAGAGCCGTCGACAGCTGCAAGGCGAGCGAATGGGTTCGCATGGAAAGCAAATGGCGGACGAACAGCTTCTTCCAGTAGCATGTATCGGCGAGGGAAAGCGGTCCCCGCGAGCGAAAACAAGCGTTGCGTCGCGTCGCTGCGTGCGAGCCACCATACCAGCGTGCGGATGGGTGTGCGCGGCGAGAAATACGGCCAGACGTGTCGGCAATTCCGAGGGAGTAGAAGGGGGCGGCGGGCAAGTGCGGGGGAGGCCTTCGGCGTCGAAACATTCAACGGTGGCCCCGTCGACCGAAGCTTCTGGGCGAGCACGCGTTGTATATGGGACGACGTCTCGACTGCCGTATGACGCGACGTGCCATTCCGGGGAGCCGCTGCGACGAAGACGACGCGCCGATGGCGATGACGTTCGAAAGTGCTCTCGGTTCCTCCTTTCTCTCCTTCACGGTCGCCGGTTGTCTCCCGTTACCGCAAACGTGACGACAAGCGTTATGAGTCGACCGCGCCGTGCGTGCTCGCCAGACAACGGTGGCGACTAAGCGATGTTTTAGCGGGAGCGCGGACGTGCTTCGCATGCCCTATATGGTCTGGCAGCGCCCCCTCCTCTTCCCCCATAACTCCCTTCGGTTGCTACCCCGCGTACCATCCCCATCTTTTCCCGCGACCTCCTCCCTTACTTGGGTGCCCCCGACCTGGACGCCTGCAAGACAAGACGGCAGCCTCTATTGTTTCAGACCGCAGGCGTTGCTGCGGCGTAGCCGTTCGCTTTAAGAAGGCCCTTCGCATGCCGCACCATGGACCGCCTGCCCCCTAAGGCTTTATTCTTTGCCCCCTCACCTTCTCCATGCTTTCCTTCTTCGCGCTCTCTGCCCAACTCGGCAGCAAGTAAGATGAGGAAGAAGGGGCTGAAGCGATTCGCGTAGCATGCCTGCGAAGGAGCCCGAGGTTTTTCCCGTTTGTTGTCTCCCATTTTCATCTCCCCTTTTCTTTTCTCCACGCTGTTGTCTTAGGGAGCGGGGCGGTCGCCGTTTCGTTATGCGCATATTTAAATGCGGGCAACATCGAAATGTGCAGATTTGCGCTCGCGCAGCTCGTTTTCGCGAAGGTGTGGAGAGCTGCCGCCAAGGTTTCAGGGATAAAGGGGAATGTAGAGAGATGAAAAAGAGGGAAATGAAAAGGCGCAGCGATAAGGCGAGGGGGTGTGGGGGAAATGGGGAATGGAGATCGGCGGCACAGCAACGGGTGCCGCGGTTCGATCTCTCCCCAGCATGGCATCGTTTCTCGCAACGGAGTGGGAGAAAAACCGCAACGCTTTCTGGATAAACCGTGAGGAAAACGAGCGGAGAAAACACGCGAGAAAACGTTTCCTAAGCTGATGACGCGAACTTTAACTTGCAGCGTTAAAAATAAAAAAGAAAAGAAGCAGGATGAAGAAGAAGAGAGGAAGTCCAAGAGCTTTAGGGCAAGAGACTGCACGCTGGGTGGATTTCTGAGCAACTGCGCAATACATCGAGTGCGCAAGAACTAGCCCGCGGCTTAGAAAGCGTCACCGAAAAGGACCGACGAATAGACGCGCGAGGAAGACGAAAAAAAAAAAAAACAAGTATAATAACAAGGATCGGAAAGACGGAATGCATTGCGTTAAGGAGAGCTTATATTTTTTGTCGCTTTTTTTTTTCTTAATGTTTTCCTATTTCTTTCTTTAGTGATGCTAGGTAGGCAGAGTAAAGGGGATCGCCATCTCGGCGGTGGCGAGTCGGTGGGCGTCGCGCCTGCTTCCCTAAAGCGCTCTGCTTGCCTAGTGTGTTCACCGAGGGGGGTCCATACATTATGACGCTAGCGCGTGTGGCGGCTGCGGTGGTGGCCAGCGGTGGCCGCCTCAATCTGCACTTTCTTCCGCCTATATTTCCCGGCGTTCCGCGCGTCGCGATTTTCTTCGCTCTTTTATAAACCTCCCGAAGTCTTCCTTATCCGGACTTACTCCGGACCATATTTTTGTTTAGCCCTTTTCTTCCTTTCGAGTTCCCCTCGCGAACTCTTGGCCGTTGGTCGCTTTTATGCGAAGCCGAGATGAAAAACGGGCGTGGCTGCAACGACGTTGCCAAGCGGCCGTGGTACTACTGTTGTGCGTGTCTGCGCGTCCAGTTGAGGATACTTCGCGCGTTTTCCATGAAACGGCCCAGAAACTTAACATTGACAGTGAGGGAGTAGGCTGCATATGCGGGCACGCCAATCAGAAGTGATGTATTCGAACTCGCGAGCGCCGTTCCTTGTTTTGCAACCCTTGCGAAAGGCAGCATGCAGTGGCTCTCCCAATAAAAAGTAAACATTAAATGGGGCATTTTCTCGCGCGATTTTCGCCGAAGAGAATGAAAAAAGAATGCCGAAGGAAAACATTGGGCTCAGCTTCTCGGTCTAGTCAGTAAAAATAAAGCTTGCGTCATGACTCATGACGCACTATACAGCATCGACGTGTGTGGAGAAAGGTGATGAATTCTCGCTTTGATTCTATGCTAGCTGTTTAGGTGGATGCTAAAAGAATCAATACATTTACAAAGTTTTTCTTCCGAATGTTACGTTCTGCTCCCCGCTGGTCAGGCCTGGCCTTAAAATTTGAATTTCTTCCATTCACTAAATGGCAAACGATTCAAAAGAACGTCGTACAAGGCAACTATGAACTTGGAAAACTCGGGACATTCAATATGCACCTGTGGTACTATGAGAGAATCCTTGCTATAAGGCTGCCATGGCGCTGTATAATAGAAAATGAGGACTTATGAAAAAGAAAAACACCGGAAAAAATAAGTACATTGCAATGAATCGGTTTGCGGGATATACACCTTTCATATTGCATGTAAAATTAAATGACAGAAAAGAAGAACTGCTCCAATTGGTTTGCTTCACAAAGCATGCAGTTATATTGCTCCTTTGCAAACGAGCTGTAAGAGGCACTCATTCGCAGTACAGATGGCAGAAATTCGTGGGCTATTGGGGCCGGATAGTATATGCAATTGTCCAGTATAAATTTAGAGCCACAGAAAATAGAGGGACGGTTGGAGTGTATCCTGCGGTTGCCACACGAAACAGTTCGTCGTTCCAATGAAAGCGATACAACGTGTTACGAAGTAAAAACAAGCAAACCTAATTACGCAAATACCATAGAAAATAAACTTTATACCTTGGTTCCCTTGTTGATGTTGCAGCAGAGCGCCTTGCGCTGAACTTTTTGTTTTGTTACCACGAGACGCTGGTGCTCTTAACTAGCGAGAAAACTATTTGTATCCTTACTTGTAACGCTCGCACCCCAATGAAACGACCGCAATGTAGTTTTTTTACACATATTTAACTTTCATTTTACCGCGTCGCAAATCTTGCCCCCCACGCAGACTAGCATGTCGGCGTTTTTAGTTCGTTATCACTATTGGGCTCCCACTTCGACGAAAAGCCGTTATTTTCCTGTTTGTACAAAGCCTGTTAGACCCATTTTATTTGTCTTCTCAAAAGCTAACAAAATAAAACAAAAATGAAAAGGAAGCGAACCAGGAGAAGCAAAGCAGAGACATGAGATGAATGAGGCACTGCGGGTGCGCACGTGAATCCAAATCGCCACTATCTTATTGCCCTCTTAAGGTCGCTTAAGTGGTCCCAAAATTTTACAGTGAGCTACCACTAAGGTCCCAAATCGCCGATCTGTGCCTGAAGCCTTTGAAATACTTACCCTCAACTGTCCCCGTCCCTTGCAAGCTGCGTCCACTAAATCCTCGCCAACTTCCAATCACTTCCGTCCACCCAGGCCGGGAGGGAGGAGCAGATGCTTTTTTTTTTAAATTAAAATTTATGACCACTCATGTTGCAAAAAAAATAATAAAAAAGAAACGTCGCCATCCGCAGAAAGAACCCAAGGATTGATTTTATTCATGTAAAAAATTGGTTGAAGTGGGTGTCCCTTTAACGATCCCTGTAATGAAGTTCCTGATCGCGAGATTTACCATCGCCTTCACTTAGCCACGCTGTCAAACGGAGTGAATTAACCCCGAGTTTAATATTGGTGCATGTCGCCAACGGACTCAACCTTTAGTATGGACTGCTGCGATGTATTTGGCAAAAGAAGAATAAAAAAAGGAAAAAAAATGGAAATAAATGATAATAAAGAAGCTTCATTCTTGTTCACGCCTTTCACCGCTTTCGCAACTGCGTGTTACTCCGAATACCTTGGCACAGGTCACCTTGTAGGCCTGGTACTACAAGGTGACGAGAGTTATATAAAACTTTGATAAATAGCAGCCCCAATAAATTATATTTTTTAACCATACGTCCCAGGATCGACTCAGAACTGAGCGAACAGCCTGGCCTCGATTTCTCGGCGTTTATGTTTAGACCCAACTAGACGGACTTTCGATCACAGTAGTTAGTTAAAAGGTCGATGTCAGTGCTATTCTGTGTGCCCTTTAACGACGTCGCTTTCAATTCAAGGCGTTAATAATAATGTCTTATCATAGAAGCTACGTGTTCCTTAATTATCCCGGTGGCCTCCTCCTCCTCCTCCTCCCTTATTGACACCCTGCGCATACAGACATGCAGACAGAAGGTTCGTCTGTAGTCTCTTCAGTGCCTACAACCTTGTTTCTATGTACAGGTCACACGAAGCTTTCTTTACAGTGAATACCTTGATACCTAAGCCAGTCACGTTGGTATCCGCAAAACGTTATAACGGCACTGGCGTATCGGATCGGAGACGACAGAGATAACGGCCTCAAATCTACGTGTGTCGAAAGCCGGAAGACGTCTGGCGCTGAAAAGTAAACATAAGTACTGAAGTACACACAAAGAAGGCGAATTTTGTTTACACGACACCGGTGGTGGTGGCTTCGCGGGCGGGCAGGAGGCGGGTGGGTGGGGAACCAGGGCCGGAATAGCACGCGACTCAACGGCTGGCTCGTCTTGTCTCCGACGTCGTCGACGGCGACGACACCGTTGCGGCCTTGGACTGGCGTGGCAGCGCGAGGAAGAAAGCTCGAGTGCGGTGTGACCACCTTTCCTCCCCTTTTGGCGGAGCCGACGTCGAAAACAGACAGCAGCTGCCACGCTTTCGACGAGTGCGCACGTCGATCGCGGTCGATGACACGCGCACTTGAGTGACACTTCCGAGAAGAAGGCCGCGGATGACACCCTCCCCCCTTTCCTTCATCTCCCGCCGCACACACAGAGCATGCAGGATGCGTCGCGGCTGGCGTCTATATGTACCACTCATGTCGGCGCCTCTGGGGCATAAAGAGCTCCCATGTTTTCTGGAAGCGAACCCGAGGCGTGTCCCGCGCTATCCGCATCGACACCACTCATCTGGGCGAACCGGTGTGATTTCGAAAGTGAGGAAGAGTGCCTCGGATCAATTGTATCTGATGTAGGCGCATGCTAGCTTTACGGCTGCTTAAAATGTGAGACAGTACAAAGAAAGTAAATTGGCAAGTGAATGGTCGATCGCCGCGCATGAAAAGAAAGTCAGGAAGTGAGTATATTGGAAGTGAGAATATATATATATATATATATATATATATATATATATTTGCTTCGTGGGATCAATCTTTAGAATTGCGACCATGAGCTTGAAAGCGGAATATTCTTTTATAGCTTTGGTTTGAGATGTTTGTCCAATAACGGAATAGGAGAGAGAGAATGTGCAGTGCAATGAAATTAAGAAAATATTCATAAGCTTTGGCTAGGCCTGTTTCTAGCAGTATAACGTTTTGTGGAGCTTCGTTACGTGGAGCTGAATCCGAAAGCTCCGACGCCTATGTGGATTACAGTTTGCAGCACGTTCGGCTCGGCACACGCATGTTTGCTACCATGCCAAGCGAACATGGTTGTGCCGCGCCTAGCGTGCTGCTATCTGTAATGTCTACATGATAGCGAACATGGTTGTGCCGCGCCTAACGTGCTGCAATCTGTAATGTCTACATGATAGCGAACATGGTTGTGCCGCGCCTAACGTGCTGCAATCTGTAATGTCTGCATGATAGCGAACATGGTTGTGCCGCGCCTAACGTGCTGCAATCTGTAATGTCTACATGATAGCGAACATGGTTGTGCCGCGCCTAACGTGCTGCAATCTGTAATGTCTACATGATAGCGAACATGGTTGTGCCGCGCCTAACGTGCTGCAATCTGTAATGTCTACATGATAGCGAACATGGTTGTGCCGCGCCTAACGTGCTGCAATCTGTAATGTCTACATGATAGCGAACATGGTTGTGCCGCGCCTAACGTGCTGCAATCTGTAATGTCTACATGATAGCGAACATGGTTGTGCCGCGCCTAACGTGCTGCAATCTGTAATGTCTACATGATAGCGAACATGGTTGTGCCGCGCCTAACGTGCTGCAATCTGTAATGTCTACACGATAGCGAACATGGTTGTGCCGCGCCTAACGTGCTGCAATCTGTAATGTCTACATGATAGCGAACATGGTTGTGCCGCGCCTAACGTGCTGCAATCTGTAATGTCTACATGATAGCGAACATGGTTGTGCCGCGCCTAACGTGCTGCAATCTGTAATGTCTACATGATAGCGAACATGGTTGTGCCGCGCCTAACGTGCTGCAATCTGTAATGTCTACATGATAGCGAACATGGTTGTGCCACGCCTAACGTGCTGCAATCTGTAATGTCTACATAGGCGTCGGAGTACTGCTTTCGGATTGCACTCTTTCGTATAGTATTGGGCTACTGAATGCGCTATCCACTATACTTTCGAAATCCCTCAAGGCGTTTCCTTGACCTCTTTTGCCTGACCGCGTAGGAATAAATTATTATAGCAGCGTCAGTGGCACTTGACGTAAATACCGGCAGTGCCTGTTTCTGAGTCTCCGTGCGTGAAGTACCTGCTAACCAGAAGCACCACCAATCAGTCTTTCTACACGCTCCTCTTTTCACGTGCTTATGAATTTCAGACATAATGCCCGACGGTGTGGAGAAAGCCCAGTTCAGACGTCTTAGGTGCGGTGTTATGACCGGCACTAATTACTGTGGAAGAACGTGGACGTGAACTCTCGAGAATGCTTGTCCTGGCGTAGCGATAATTATAGTTGATATATTCAGGTACAGACCAGCACTTAATTAATAAGTGGTAATAATGCACAGGAAGGTGCATCAATGATTCAAGTAGCAGCAGGACGATGGCGCAATGTTATGATATCGACTGAAACGAAATAATCTATCGCGGCTCTGAGAGTTGCTCGAATTTCCGTGGCAAGCTTTCAATATGCTTCTGTAGAGATGATTCATTGGCTGTTTTTACGTAGTTCGCGAGAACTGGTGAGCCTAACATTTGGTTGCTTTATTGCTTGAACTATAACGCGTAAAACAAATACAAGAAGATGTAATGCAAGTAGCCGCACTGAGTTGGAGCGGTTCGAATAAGGTGACATTGCAAGCAGGGTACCTTTTACAGAAGCTCAGATAATGACAAGGATGTCTTGATTTATTGCCCCGATGGCTCGCTGGATCGTGTAATTATTCGAACTTCCCTATGGCCGAATGAAAAAAAAAAAGGAAGTTAGGGTCAGCTTCGAGCATGTGCTGTATATTTTCGAGCTTGAGACAACAATTTCGCGTGCCGTAGTGCATGTACAGGGAGATAATGTCGCTCGTTAACGATTTGAGCTTTTGCCCCCACTTCAGCATCGCATAATCACCGGTAATCGGCACCTTCGAGTAATCGAGGAAAAAAAAAAAAGCTGGAAATGTCATATTTCCCGGGAATAACGTGACCATACTTAACGATGCAGGTCGCACAGGTCTTCTTGTTGCATGCAGTCGTTGTTCACGCGACGGAATTACTTAGATTACACGAAAAAGCAAAAAAAAAAGCGACAAAATTACCGGCTTGCCGGAGCGATGATCGGAATTACGTCCTCATTTCTCCGATTTCTTCCTTCTTGTCTAATTCGTTGTGTGGAAGAATCAGGAGCTCAAACGAAAAAAAAAAAAAAGGTTAAAAGTCAGCTCGCCTCTCTGATTGCGTCTACTGAGAATCGATTCGAGAAGTGCAGCAGCAAGGGAAAAGAAGACCGTCGTCGACTGCAATGCATTCTCGTTCTCTTCGTGGAAGCAGCGATTGTACTCGATGGTCTCTGGAACAACGACAACAAAAAAAAAAAAAAATAAATAAATAAAATAAAAAATACGGTGCATATAATGAGCATTGTCAGAACAAAGAGAACTGCGCTGCTCGTTGAGCCGGCCTTGCGTTTTAGCTCTCTTTCGACAACGATGTCATTTTCGCGTGTCCCACGCTGGGTGCGCACGTCGCGGAATTTGGAAGTAAAAAGGCAATAGCATCTTGGATATCCTCCGACAATGATCGCGTCGCGCCGTTTTTATTATTGCTTCAGGCTGTGGTCCTCGTATGAACATTTATTTCTGTTTTTGATGCCGTGCTATATACGCTGGTATCGAGACCACATACACGCACCCCGTCATCATGTATGCCTTGTAATTTATTTCTGCAATGTTGCGCCGATATAAAGGGAATGAAAGGAAGAAAACACGAAAGAAAGAACAATTGTTTTTGCTGTAGCAATGCGAAAAAGAATGAAAAGTAATGAAAGAATAGAAATTGCAAAACGGGAAATCGGATAGAAAAAAAAAGCATATCTCTATCCTGCGATTGCTCGAAACGACATTATTATTGCTCAACCCACAGCACGCGCTCCTGCATCAGCACCCCCCCCCCCCCCCCCCCCCTCTTTTCTTTCTACGTTTCTCGTACATAAACATGCTTCTCATTCTTTTTTCGTGCCCCTAGAGGGCATGCCGAGCGACTGCTCATGTGCCTTTACCTTCTCTCTTTTATTCTGTTTAATTCCGCGCGCTTACGTTTCTTTCGAGAAACTGTCATTTCTTGTTTCGGTGGAAAAACACGTCCGTCGAACCGCAACGAGATAAAAACAAGAAAAAAAAAACGTCAATGCCTTTGTTAAGGTTGCCTCCCCCCCTTTTCCTTTTGCTTCTTTCTCTCGCATCTTTCCTGCCTTTGTTTGAACGTCTCAAACTCACGGCGCAGACTCAGCAGAAAGAGCACTGACGTTGTTCTCTTCCGTAGCACTATAGCACCGACTGCCCTTCCTTGCCATTTCCTTCTTCGTTTCATTTTTTTCCTCTGTTCTATTTTTCGCGTGACGCTTGCGAACGTTGCCCTTTTTTAAGGCTGAAAGCGCGGTTGGCGCACGCTGTAAGGGTCTAACCCTGCGCCGCCGCCACCGTGCAGCAGCGGGACCGCTTGTTACAGCAATAGAGAGAAAAGAAAAGAATGCGATGAAGGATTCGGTTTCCACTGGGGGGAGGGCAGAGACGACGGGAAGGCATCTCGCTCCAGGGCGCTCAGAAGCACGCGCCGAACGGCGAACGGATACGAAAACGTATGCGTGCCCTCGGAACGAATATTCATACGAAACAATACGGATGCGTGTGATGTGGGAAGAGGAGAAGAGAGAGGAGGAGCGATGCTGGCGCGTTATGATAGATGGCGTAGCCGATTGGATGCGCAGTGCCTCTTTCTTTCGGGGATCCCTTCTCTAGAAGAGACCGAAAGGCGTAAGGAGGGGGAGGTTAGAAAAATAAAAGAATTAGAAGGCAGGAAAAATAAGAAGGAATGGAGAGTGGAAGGAATGGGTAAAGAATGGATATGCGCGGCACCAGCTGGCCGTAGCCAGCGTAAAGAACGCGAGCGTTGCCCGTCATTGAGAAAAATGGCTCCACGACGTATTCAAGATTTTGCCTCAATATTTCACCGCGTACGTGCCTCCGTTCGCTTGCGCGGCTTTGCTTCTTACTGTTTTCTTCTGGGCTTACATTTCTTTCCTCATTTTGGTCTGTTCTCGGAGACGTGGTCACGTGGTAGGACGATCTGCTTCCGTGGACCGGTCATGGATATTTAGCTGGTTCCCGTCATGATACGCTGCGAAGAGCTGCTTGTTACTGCACATTCGCGGTTTCTTTCTGTTCATAATTCGCCTAATAATAGTTGGCAATTTTATCTTTTGAAGTTTTTGTTGTGCGTTTTATTGTTTGTGATGATGCGTAATGTATTTCTATACCCGAATCACCAGGAGCTACTTTCCTGCTACCGCTAAATTTATAAATGATTTATAATGGCCTTTCGTTTCTGTTTACTTTTTCGGCTTCGGTTTCAGCAGCCCAGCGATAGCTATGACGTCAACGTCGAGTCTAGGCCACGTGAGAGGTGCAAAACTTGTAATATAATTGCTCTTTCGCCGTTCTACTATAGTAGAACGAGCCTATAGTTAGAAAATAATCTATAGTTATTTTCTAACCGGACCTATAGTTAGAAAATAAAATTCAGTTAAAAATTATTTAACTCTTGTAATTGGAAACCACGTGGCTATGAATACAGTAATGCCTCATACCATTAACAAGGAGGAAAATGCAACCAAAATTCGGTGTCTATGATCCTTCTGCACTGGTACCATGTCCAACGACTCTCGTCTTGACATATCGGGGTCTTGCATTGCCTCTGCGGCTTTTGCCGCGATGTATATTGACCTGCTCTTGTGCTGGCAGGAAACGAACTAACAGGTGCAAATAGCGTTCCATATGAACGTTAGAGTTAAGACATGTCATAAATGCACTGTGGGAATTGAGTGGCAACATTACGGTAGAAGGCCCTTTAATACCTTCGTGAAGGAGCCAGAAAAAGTTCTCTATCGATAATAGGGTATTTTTCCCCAACATCATAGTCAGACGAATGAAATTAGAAACAGCGTTTAATTTTCGTGGTTTCTTTTCTCCAATTACATGTGTAGTCTTCTCTCCACCTGAGCGTCCCCAAGCTACGCCACGCTCAATACCATGATTTTGTTCAGTCTCTTCGAGACTCCACGTATGCAGCCTGTACGCAGTGCAAATCCGTAGCTTGCTGATAACCCGCTGTGTCTGGCAGTGGCACTGATCTATTTGTGCCAGGCGCGTGTCGTCAACACCTTGGAAAGTTATGCAAGACAGCTATAGATTCTTGTGAAGCGCGCTCAAGCCGAGGTTGATTTGCGTTCCGCTGATATACATCGGCATGGATTTCTTCATCACTCGGGAAATTCGACGTCGTTACACAATTCTCGATATTCTCTTCTCTTTAATAACAGGTTTATTTTGTAACGACTAATCACCCCCCCCCCCCCCCCCTCCCTCCAACAAGCACTGGCACCACGCAGTTTGCCTTCGTCATCATCGCAGTGCGGGAAGGAAAAGGGCGACTTCCCTCCTTTGGAACAAGAGAGTCGCTTCCATGGCCCGTTTAGGGCGAGAAGCATTTAGCGATTATGGGGAGTGCTCCCCTCTCTAAGTGGCAGTCGCTTTCTTATCCGCGGCTGGTTATGAAACCGCTCCCAACAGCCAGGCTTATTCAGTACCGCCAAACCGTTTTCTTTCTTCAGCATGTTCTTTTTTTCTTCTTCGAGGGCATCACGAGCGGGCAGCCGCGGGGGCTTGAGGGCCTGAGCATTGTGAGGCAGCTGGAATAAGAGAGCGAGGAGGTGCGGTTTATGGCGAGGCCCCTCATCGCACGGGCTCTAATCGGATTAGTGGCCGCTTCTTAGCGAGCGGGAATGAAAAAGTGGCGCGCGCGAAAAATTTCGCCTCTTATTTATTCATCGAGGTGGGGCCGTATACCAAGAGAAACGTTCTGAGAGATGATACGGGGCGAAAATAGAGCGTGAAGGGTCTCGGGTGCGTGATGCTGGCCGCTGTGCATGGTCGAGACCGCGCAGGTGTGACTAAGTGATCTGAGTTGGACTTTTGTCAAATATCGCTTCACTTTGCTCTGTATACGCAATGCTGCTTATTTATTGCCTGTGGAGGACAAAAAGAAAAATTTAATGAAACGAAGTATCGAGAAAGTCCTGGGTAAGGGTCACAAATGCCAATTTGTCCGTCAGCTTGTCCTAGGCGAGCCAAGCTGCTTTTAGAATAGCTTGGTGCGGCGTCAGCTTATTTAACCCCCCCCCCCCCCCCCCTCTAATTCTCTCTCTCTCCCTCTTCCTTGTAAGTAGAATTTGCTGGCATAGTGTTCCCCGAAGATTGCGTGCACTTTAACGGAGCTTATTATTACTCAAAAGGAAAGCTCTCCATAAAAGCCAAGCATTGCGGAGGCATCTGTAATTCAATAAACTCCTCAAAATGTATAACTTCTGTCTCGTTTTTCCTTGTTTTTAATGAGCACGTCATAACTGAAGTGTTTCCTCAATCACAACCCTTTTGCGAACTCTTTCTAAATGAACTTAGTAGCTGACGATCATGACGTCAACTAAACGTAATCCTTATTAAACTGATTTCCTGATTACGTACCGGGCTGAGTTAGGCACTCTAAAAGAAAAGGAGCATAAAATATTTCTGCAGGAATTCGTATTAATGGAAAGCTGGTGCCAAAGGATACTCCCATTGTTGTATAGCCTCCGCAATGACCAAATTTAATGCGCTCGTCCGGCTTTCGTTGCTTCTGCGCGCAAAGCGCTTTCTGTAACGACGTCGGCACGGCGAATGACCAGATTAAGCGAGAGGCAGAGGGGATTGAAGGGGGTCCCCGTCCATTAGAGCCAAAGTAAATTGAAACCGCTGAGCCTAACTGGGGGCTGTTTGGCTCGTCATAGCTTTTTTCGCTGAGCGTGGACGGCTGTTCCGCTTAGAGAGCAGTGCCGACACCGGCGGAAAACAAGCCATTTAAGTTAAGTGAGGCCGCTGTGGAGGCCAAGGCTTATTGCCGGGGGGAGAGTTCCGAGCAACACACTTCTAGCCCCTTTTCCGCAAAATTGGAACAAGTTAATGTCCGGTGAGTGAGTGGAGTAATGAGAGAACTCATCAGTAGTTGAGCGAAAATATAGTGATCGGGTTAGTATAGTGCATGAGTCCTATAGTAGGGGTGTTAGTGCACTGAAGCAGCACTCAGTGCAATCAAATATGCAGACTACCCGCTGAGTGCATGAATCAGTGTGATTGCATCAGTATAGTGATTAGATTAGTGAACGATTAAAGGGTTTAGGAGTTGTTATCTTAGTATGACTACTGATTGCATGGAAGGAGTTGTGGATGCTATAGCCCAGATAGCTCCGTTTAGCTCCGTTGCTAAATATTTCTGGGAATGAAAACAATTTTAATATGTAATATGCTTGTGAGATATGTGTATAAGCCCAATAAGCTATGGCTATACCGAGACAGCGCCGCAGGATCAACACCTCGCACAGTGTAACAATTACTTAGTTTTCTGATGAAGTTTTCACACACTGCCACACAGCAGAAAGTTCCTAAGGAAGGGGCATCGATTCCTTAATATATAAAAATCAGTGACAAAATTTCCAGCAAACATATCCGCAAATGCTACTCGGAAAATAGGACAGGTCACGAAAACGCTCAGAAGAAAATGGTGATTGAAATCGCTGCCGTTCGATTTGAGTGCGTAGATGCCGTAGTGAGGAAACTCATGCGTCCATTACGAATAAAACGTTCGGACATACTGTCAGCGAAAGACAGCATACTGTTATAATCATAGCAATATTTATGGAACACATTACAAACGTCAACTCTGCTTGTTTAAATACTTATCTTCTTTTGGAAATGACATTTCCCTTCTTGATTTGATATTACCGCTTTGCGATGGGTTCTTTCTTTGGGACACTAGATCTGTACGACACGCAATCTTCCTTGATAAGCTTCGGAAAAAAAAAAAAAAAAACGCGTTCGTCACTGTAGGACTGTGCGTCACTCGTAAATAAATATATTCTAATAGCTTTGCTCGTTTCAGCTGATGCAGACAGGGGATTTAGGTGACAGTTTTATTCGGGACCACAGCTGCTTCGAAGAATGTCCAGCAGAATCTCAGTGAGAAAAGCACAAAATCTGCGTAATCTTTTAATTATATTTTAGTGGTACTTCTAAAAAATGTGCAACGAGACATCAAGGGTAAATTAAACACACTTTTCTCACAGCAGTATTCACTGCAACTTCCATTATATCTAAGTGGCCAATATTCGAAAGAAATCGATGCACCCTTAGTTTTGGATCAATATATATATATATATAAAACACTTTATTATTATGTGATTTTATAGCATAGGTCAAAAAATACTTCAATTATTATTAAAGAAAATATTTTTGTAAGGGTCCACGCAGTGTGGATCGTTTCGCATTCCTATTCTATTCGAGTTCGAAATTGTAGTACTTGGGACACCGCTACTGATAGCGGTGTCCCAAATACTACAATTTCGAACTCGAATAGAATAGGAATCGAATATTGCACGAGTATTCTCTACATGCACGAATATTGGTAGAAAACGAATATTTGTGTGAAATAGCGAAGAGCTAGCGGCAGCGGTTTGGCAACCGTCAAGGCAGGGTTTGCTGGACTTGGCTGATTCTTGCCACGCCACTTAGTATTGAAGACCTAACATGTTTCGGCGCGAAGTTATATAGGTGACTGTTCTTAGAAAAACCACGCAATAACACTATGGCGCATTCAATTCAAACTTGGTGTCTGTTATTGTGGAACGCTTGCACCGACTAATCACAAAAGCTTCAGGTCGCATTCGATTCGTTGCGATTATATATTTGTCCAGCGAACCGAATCCGAGCATATTCGATTCGATGGTCAAAACTTCCTGATGTTCGTGCATCCCTAATTTTCCATATCCCTCTAATATGCGGAGTGCCCTCGTTTTCAAACGTATAAGGACTTCGAGTTGTGCTGGACAACTCCGCTGAATGGCTTGGTCGAAACTTTCGTGGGCTGGACATTTTTGACAAGGTTAACAGATAGACTTTTTAGTCTCCGATGCCAAATGGGCGTACGCGCTGCTTACATGCTCGTTATGCAGTGTTGCTCACTCTCTGCAGGTTCGCATAGGAGCATTTTTAGGTATGAAGAAGTTTCCGAATTTCGTCTAAAGTAGATGACTGCAATGTTTGCGCATTTCCTTCCTCACCCATGTCTCACAAAAGGCTGTAGTGACAATCGAGGCATGCTTATAGCACCTTATTCATGCCAGGCTACCAAGAATAACATTAAAAGATGGCTTACTGCAAATGATATCAGGGTGTCTGGCGTCGAGTCATTGATGGCTGAACTAAAAGTGCTACATCACTAAAATGGACGGGATATATTTCGCCCTTTGTATTAACAGGCCAAGTGAATCACCTGTCTTTGCTGCACTGACAAAGGCTCTTGTACGTTGGTTGGTTGGTTCATGAAAAGGGAAAAGCGCAGTATCTGTCACACTTGCTCTGTGGACACCTGAACCGCGCCATAAGGGCATGGATGAAGGTGGGAGTGAAAGTGGATAGAGAGAAAGGGGGGCCGTAGTGGAGGGCTACGGAGTAATTTCGACCACCTGGGGATCTTTAACGTGCGCTGACATCGCACAGCACACGGACGCCACTTCGTTTCGCCTCCATCGAAACGCAGCCGCCGAGGCCGGGATTCGATCCCGGGAACTCCGGCACAGTAGTCGGGCGTCTTACCACTGCACCACCCCGGCGGGGCAACTCTTGTACGTGAAAACGAATTTCTGGTCCTGTGCTAGCTGCATCCACTTGACACCTCCGGCAGGACTACGGCATTTCGGCAGGTCTCACTTATTCCCTGTGCCAGAAATTCGTTTTCACGCTCTTGTACGTGAAAACGAATTTCTGGCACAGGGAAAAAGTGAGACCTGCCGAAATGCCGTAGTCCTGCCGGAGGTGTCAAGTGGATGCAGCTAGCACAGGACCGGGTTAATTGGAGGAATATGGGAGAGGCCTTCACCCTGCAGTGGGTATAGTCCCGCTGATGATGATACTGAGGATGATGATAATTATAATGATTATGAAATGACAGCGCCCCCTGCACCACTAGCCTCTGGTATAAGGGGGGGTGGGGAGGCCGGTTGTAACTGACAGGGCAGGCTTTTCTTAGTTGTAGCAACAGTGGCTATGACTTGCAAGCATGCCCCCTCTCGTAGGCGGCAGCGTATACCGCGCTGTGTGAACTCAAAGCACATTTACATTATTTCGTGCACGTAAAATCAAGAACATCTTGCAAGCAGCCTTCCCGCGCACGTACGGCTCCAGACGCCTAAAAAACAGTTCTCTGTTTCATATAGACTACGCACTTCCTCGTAGTGCGTTCTTCGACATGGCGCGGCCTGAGACGAACGGAATAAGAAAGCGCGGAGGCGAAACGGCAACTCGTCACCCGGGATATGGTAACAGATGGACCGCATCACTCACGCAGTTTTCTTCTATTATTTGTGCTTCTGTTTCTCCGGAAGACACCAGGGAACGCGGAAGACGGGGGGAATGACAGAGAAGAGGAGGTGTGGGTTGGCGCAGACGTAATTCCCCCCCCCCCCCCCCCCCCCAAAAAAAAAAAGGAAAAAGAAAAAAGACAAAAAAAGCTCGCGATTAGAAGAAGGAAAAAAAAAAGATATTTCGGAGCTCCGCGCAACGTGAGAAACGCCAGTAACGCGATACTCTAGCCCGCACCGTGTTCCCGAGCTGTGTTTGCGATCCGCACGACAAGCATGGCGACATGAAATCGCGTCACGTGCCTAGGGGACGCTCACTCGTCCCCGACAGCGCACATATGTAGCGAAAAAAAAAAAAGGTAGCAGTTCAACCAAGTGTTTCATTTCGCATATAAAATCTGGTCTTTGGGGTGTCGTTGTCTCGGGGCAGAATGCGTCAAATATATTTACTTGTTTTATCAATTGTAACCTCTCTTCCGCACTTCACGTGTCAATCTGCGCCTTCAAAACGCGTGTGGTAATGAAAACGCAAGCCTACGTAATACGTTCAGTATTACTCAAGCACAGCTTGTTTATATTATAGTTTACTGCAGTTTCCGAGTGCTTCCGTCGTAAGCGTTGAATAACGCCTCCGAAGATGTTTAGAGCCATAAGAAAAACCATGAGGCACTGACTGATGAAGTGTTTTACTTTTTATGCCTTTCTGCACGTGTTGCCCACAGTTTCAGATCTATGCATTTCTCACTCTCCCTTCCTTTCCAAGCCGTTATATGGTTGTAGGAGTTTAGTATGAACTTTGATACGAACAGTTATTACTTGAGACGTGCAGGGTGTTTGAAACTGTACTGCTCTGTTTTCCACGCAGATCTAATCGCTTCAAATATGAAGAGCAAAGTAGCCTTATCAAGATTTCGTCATTGCGACAGATGTCCTTTGCTATTACTAGAGCCCAATTTTTCAACATTCGTCGTGATGATGAGATGGAGAAGCTTAGTTTTGATTAATCCAAAAATATACTGGTATTTTATCGATATCAAACGGAGACAATTATATCAGAGAAACATCTAAAGTGCCTGAGTAGGCGCCTGTGCACCTATCAAAGTGGAGAAGCGATAGCACTGACAGATATCTGGCATTAAGCTCGGCACGAAAATGTGAACATAGTTTTAAAGGTTTGTAAGCGCGAAATTTTATGCATAAAAAAGAAATTAAGAACGCTTTTAACCAAACACGACTCCTTCCTTTCTTGTTCACCTGGCCCAGAGGAGGCAATGCCGAGGAATATAATTAGTCATAATTGTGGCGTTTACTGAGAGAATGAAACAGTACGCATATAAAACCATGAAATGGCAAGGACTTATTTTCCAAGCTCATCAACAGAAGAGCGGCGGTAGGTATGATGGCAGTGACGAAATCCACCGTCGTCAGTTCTACTTTTGGAGTCATGTATGGATGCTTAATAAATTAATAAAATGAATCATTGAGCATGAATATCATTTTTTTGAAAGATAAGACATAAAACATATAAACATTGGTTTATTGGAGGGAAAGAAGAATTAGCAGGAGAGTAAAAATTACGCGATGAAAAAAAAAAAAAATGGGCGGAGGTACAAGTAGGAAATTTCACTGTTTTGCAGCGGCCGTGGCATGCGCAATGGAAGGTACTTGAACACAAAGATGAGCCCGAGGCTCCGTCAAGTCGTGAACTTTATCTCAGCCAACCAGGACGATGGCTTTGATCATGATTGTGAGGACGGGAAATATTCCTGTCTCGAATCTACACCAAAGAGACGCCTCAGTGGAGGGCTCAGCATTTTTAGATTGCTGAAAGGTTCTCATTTTCAGCAGATAGAAATTATTAGTCATGTCTTTAATAATACCTCCGTTAACATGGACGACACGAAACATCGATAATGCTTGCTCGGAACCAACGTTTTCAATGTATTTGTTTCTCAGTAATGTGGAAACTCGTGTGGACTATATGTATACCGGGTGAAAAAGCATAGATACCACTGGGGCTCATGTAGCTTCGTCGCATTCCTATAGAGAGCGATTAAAACAAAATATCGACTGCGACAACAAGGTAATCCCATTTCTGCATGTTCAGTACATGCACGAGACGTGTGAAACACAGCAGGCAAGTGCAAATGCTTGATTGGCAACGTTGTGCTTTCATGTTTTGCAGACTTACGGTGCACGGTCACGAGCCTTTACATCATTTGCCATATAGCATGGATCGTAGGGAAGAAAACTATTGCTGCGGCACGCGCACATGCTGCAGAATAGTTTCATGTTGGCAACGCAGTATGGTGCGTTTAAAGCCGCACTCAGCAGCCATCTGCAGACTATATGTACACCCTGCACCCGTTTGTGAGACGTGAGCAGCCGTAATAGATACGCCGCCGCTCCATGAGACGTCAATTACACATCTAATAATAGGCGCACTAAAGGCGCTCTATTCTGCGCTGCATTCAATGGAGACTATGGAATAGTGCACTTAGAGCTCCCGAGGTCTAGTTGCCACTTGAATACACACCACTACATACAACAAGCAAAACATAATCACAGCTCTTTTTTTCTTGAACATATTTTTTTTCCCCGAGATTTGTTGTTGCGGACAACGGTTACGGACAGCTTTTGCTCTGGAGGTGAAGTCTGTACCTCAAGGTATACATGAAGCTCAGACCAGCGCAGCTGTGCTTACTAGGAGATGAAAATCGCATAGTTCTCTACCTACGGTAAGCTGGGCTGTAGAAGGCAGAAAGTTGCATTTCTGGTGCTCTGCTGGTGGTGGTAAAATCATTTGTGGCCTCTGAAAAGAGGAAGGTCAGGCCGCGCACACTAAAAGTGATTGTTCCTAGCTCTTAGCCTATGGGCCTATGACTTTCGATACAATATATTCGACTCAGAGACAGCGCGCTGAAACCGAACAAAGTAGAACGACACCAGGCAGCTCTGGGCGTCGCGTCCATTCGTCGCTTCAAACGCGTTGATCCGAGTCCACGTATGGTGCTGTGTGGATAGTGTCATAGCGGGCCTAAATATAACCGCGCCTTATTTTCTTTCCCCAGCCACATTTTTCCGTTTGACGAACACTGCGGCGCGACTCTCGACTTTGTACACGTCTCTCTCTAATAAAGCCCAAACGTTCGCCCAGTCCGTGCGACTTGAAGCCGCGCTTCCAAAAGGGCCTCGCGAAGCTATGCCGCGCGTCGCGCGGCGGCTGTCATTGTGGGGGTGAAACAACAACGGCGGGCGCGTTCCATATGTCGTTTCGGAGGTGCCTCTGCGCGGGTTCCTGGCCACAGGCATGTCGACAGTGCTTCGTCCGCCGCATGCTCCATGGCCGCATGGTTCGCTCGAAGCCCGATGGCCGGGGGTGTCTGCGCGCGCCACTGGAAATAGGTTCTATAGCGCGATGTGCCGCTCGCTGCGGGTTTGGTCTGTGACACCGGGTCTTGTTGGCCCCGTGACGCGTGACGGAAGCGCGCTGCTGCTCCAGGCTGGCGGCCGTGACACGTTGCCTGGTCGGAGTTTCACGCCCGGCGCCTGCTTGGGTTCCCTGGTCGCACGTGCTCTCGACTGCTCGTGTTGTTGGCGCGCTCCGTCGCTTTTGTTTTACTCCGTGCTCTTTTCTAGGCGTTTTTGTTAGTCTCGCTAGAAGAAAATTTTGGTCACGCTAGATCTTTAGTTGAGCTTCTTCTTCCCTTTTTTGTTGCTGTTTCGATTTGTGATGCTCAAAGTGTAGCTGTCGCTTTGATGCGTTACGTACCTAGTTGCTAATATGGAGACAAAAGAGTGGAAACTTTTGAACGTGGCTGACGCGCCGTACACGTACTTTGGCTCATGCTATTGGGAAATAAGAGCAAATATTAGGCTCTTGCGCAAATGAAGACGACATGTTTGGTGTAAAGGGCACCAAAACGAGATGCAGCTGCAGGTTGAAAAACAGACTAATAATTCTTGCTTATACACTACCTGAATCGACGCTGCAAGTAATGAAGTACAGAGGTCAGTGAAATGCGCTGAAGGCGCCAAATAGTCGCGAACGTTACAAACAGCCTACCACAGCGGTCACTCGAAAGTTCGCAAAATATTGACCAAAATTAGCCTGAAAGAATTGATTCGTATTTAACTAGAACACGTCGCATGCATATGTGACCTGAATTACGATATCCTCAACACATTACCCCTTCACGCTCGTAAGAACACCGCACACTTAATTATTTGCGAATTCACACGGACAGCTAGCGTAACATGCACGGAAATCTAATATTATATTTTTTCTGTTTCCTAATTGCCTATATGCCATTTCTTTGTTTCCCTAAATATATTGTTACATCCTCACTTGCGCAATAAAATGAAATACATATATTTCTTCCTGCAGCGATCATCCTGGCAAAGCTATAAAAAACATATTATGACATACTGCCACAGTAAAGTCCACTTTAACTCCTCCATAGGTTCTTCAAGAGTGAAAGTACCTTACGGAGCCTATTCAAGATTACGACACATTTAGTAATGCTTCCATTAACATTGTTTAGTGCGGAATTATTAAGGAATGTAACAAGTTCCTTCCTGCTTTTTTTTTTTTTTGTGGTTGATACATGCTGCAAGGTTTCACCCCCTTCCCTCTGTAATGCTGCTGGCATTGAAGAAAACAAACAAATGAACAAGTAAATAAACAGCGAATAATCAGGCAAATAATAAAATAAACAAGCAAATAAATAAATTAAATGTAATAGTCCCTGTGACTAGTGAAACAGCGAATCCGAGACATGCAATGATGCCGAAATCCATTATTCAAAAATTGTGGTGGTTTAAACTGCTACTCTGTTGCAGCTACAGTGAGAAAGACGCCCAGGAACCACATACCACGGAATATTCTCAGCCTCATTCTCCTTCCACTGTTCTGTGCACAGGAGCTACTAGTATCGGGACTACATTATCGGTTCATTATTTTTTGCCCGGAGCGCACGAGAGTCTGTTGAGGGCAGTTGCATTATAACGAGAATTCGATGTAGGAGATATGGTCTATTTTGTGGCGCAAATGGGCGCTCTTGGCGAAACAAAGGGGCCATTGACGGTAGTGCTTAGCGAAGCGTAAACACATGAGGCTACCTAAACAGCCGCTAAGTCTTCCGGCGAGATGATAGCCGGGGAGGTGAGGAAGAAAGCGGAACGTGCACGGCGCAGCATGGCCGAGGCGTCTCGGACACAGCTGCTGGCAGCTCCTGCTGCTGCCGTTGCTTGCGCACCATGGGTCGACGCCGATGATGAATGCGACAGACCGCCGGAGGCAGGGGACGGGAGCGAGCGCTGAAGCCGGTGGCGGCGGCTGCCGGCAGGGGTGGCTTCGGCCGCCAGCACTACGTGCCCCAGAGGGGGAGGCAGGATAGACGCAGAGGGCGCTAAGACAAAAGGCCGAGCCACTTTTCCTTCTCCTTCTTCACTTTGATGCATGCTTGAAGAAAGCAACTGCAACAGGAAGACAAAAATAAGCGTAGGGTCAAAGCGAACAGAAAAATAGGAATATAGTTCGGCTACGGCTGCCAGCTGGTGTGTCCGACCATGCTACTTAGTCGAAGGTGTATAAGGAGGGGCGATCAGCACTTTCTCTTCGCTCTTCCTTCTGCTGTGCACCCCCCTTCTTGTTCTCTCTTCACGCTTTCTTGTTTTTCGCTTAGCTTTGCTCCCTAAAGGCGTTTTCCTCGGCGCCCCTCCATCGGTCTCCCGTTTTGTATAATTTGTCTTTCGGGGAGCCGTCAGTTTTCTGGTTATTGACCGTTCTCCTTGGCTCCCCGGTCGCTCTTCGAGACGAACTTCCGAATAAGGCCTTCTCCTGCACCTGTTTTCCTAGCTTGCTTTTCTTTTTGAATGTCCATTTGCCTTTTGTTTCTTTCTGAGGTGTGAGGACTCTATGGACTCTATCCTCCATAGTGGCATTCCTCCTCCTCTTTGCTCTTCGCCGCTACCGCGCAGCTTCCACTGCACACAGATAACCTCGCCCTTACTCGCACCTCCTTAGGCTCGCGCGTTCACGCGCGGCACGACGACGCACTTGCTACGCGCATCTCCTTCTCCTGATTGCTTCCACGGCTGTTGCTGCTGCCTCTTCTACTCTTGCTTTTGCAATGGCCGCTCTACGCCAGGTGTCGCCGCCGTGCGTGAAGTCCTCCGCGGAGGCAAGCTCTCCCTATGTCTTCCACCCCGAACCGACCCTACTCACCAACCGCGGGTGCACCTATGTGTACCGAAAAGCTGAAAGCGTATACGTGCCGAGAGAGGGCGCTCTTTGATGGCGGCCGACCAGGGGGTATCTAGCGGCCAACGAGCGGTGCGCGATCCCCCGATCTAGGGCCCCCAGCTCGAGCGGTGCCTCGGAGGAGTAATGCGAAGGGCGGCACAGCCATCGGCCCCTAAGGCGTGGTCCTAATGGTCCGGTCTTTTATCCGCCGGCAATTATTTCCTCGTTTCGGGGACGGAGCACTTTGGGTGCGCGTTGGAAGCGATGACAAAACAAGTAAAGCGGTTCCCTACGCTCCGCCTGTATTATGCATTCGTAACAGCAAGATCGCTTAAGAAGGCAAAGCTGTAGTCAAGAGTGCGTGTCTGTTCACCCGTGACACTTCCTCATCAACGTGGCACTTATTTGTTTCGTGGTACAGTTTGGTGCCCAACTGCCTATCCACACCTTTTTTGCCGTTTAGCATCTGTGAGCATTAGTGAATATACAAAGAAGGCTTGACTGAATATCGAACATGTAAGCACTCAGAAATGCACTTGCCATGACAGCCACATATATTGGCAGTGCACGAAATAATCGTGCCGGTGTAGAGGCGTAAGATATTAACACTGTCAGCGCCCCGTATACTTAAAGAATAGAATAGTGCAAAGCGCGTATATGACGAAGCCGTAATGCGGTTAACCATCTTTATATTAAACATTTAACATTATAGGCAGAGTGGTGCTAGCACAGATGTGCACCATTTTACCGAAGGCCTTCAGCCCACACGGAATGGCCCTACTTGACCCCACCCCTCATTCTTCTGCGCGTACGCATGGTGGAAGCACACGGTAATCCGGCACACTACGTTTTCGCTGCCCCAAATGTCTCCATTATAAAACGGCTTACATCCCCGTGCTATTTAAGGCGAGTAGCTTATACACGCCCACTTACATGTACCGCAGGCTTCAGCATAGTGTATGCTTTTGATGCTGTCAGCAATCGGTAATCGAACCGCTCTGTCCGTGTAAAGAAAAGGAAATAAATAAAATATATAGCACGTGCTCCTTATGAACGTAATTATTTTTCGTAGGGAGCATCATGAAAACGCAGCTCCAATAAGGTTACACGGGGCCCCAATAAGCGGTCGCAGTTCGAAGCAGCCAATAGCGTCGCGAGGTCCGCAAATTGATTTCTAAGCAAACAATCAACGAACAGCTTGCCGGTCTGTTTAATGCGGACAAGCTTATCTCACAAGACGGCACTTAACTGATTGAAAGAGCCTTGGCCATTTCTTATGCAGACACGTTAATAGCTAACAGGCAAGCTCCCCAGCTGTGCTCATAAGCATATTCGCCGGAGATTTTACGTCGCTTGTCTCAGCGCACTTTAGCGCAGGGCGTCAGCGGCAAGAGCAGCGAATGCAGGCACGCTGATACGAAGCCAGCTACCACCCTCGGAAAAGGAATAGCTTGCGATGCTGTTTAGCAGACCCTTTTTAATCAACTTTAGGGACGTTAAAGAAAATATACAAATGAATGAGCGCAGTAAGCGAAGCGGCGTTTGCAACATATATCGCTTCCTGCGCAGGCTTCTCGGTGAAGGCGAGCCGCTTCTCATTTCCGCTAATAAAAGCCATTTTTCATTTCCTTTTGTGAGCCAGGATGCGGAGCAATGTCAGAATGTCGGCGAGCTCTGGGAAGTCGATTTCAACGTTTCCTCGAGGCGGAAATGAACAGGCGTGAAGTTTGAAACCGGAACCAAAGGCCGGCAGCACCTTTAAACGTGTTTACTTCTGTGACGCCCATTGGAGCCGTTTGGTAGCGGCCATACACATAAGGATATGAGAAAAAGAGCATGTCGCTTTTGTTCTTTATTTTTGTTTAACATTCGGCGTCAGTGCAACTTTAAGTGCGACTTCTGGGAAATGTCCGAAAGCTTCATAACGTTATTTTTTTTTCTTCAATACTGCCTCTGAGACCTTGCGTTACAGTCCCCCGACTTACCTTTCCCCTGGAGATTATTCTGCAAACATCATCTTATTTTAGTTCATTCTCTTGCCGCTGTTTCGTGCAGCGATGGCAATGACATTTACGCAAGGTTCATTAACCTTTACAGTTATTAGTACGGTGGACTTCTAACAGAAGATTGACCGGGTGTATGCATAAATTGTGTCGCAGGAAGCTGTATATTTTTTTTTCTTCTTAAGAGTCGGACATGTTTTGTGCGTCAGGCGTTTGTGCAGGAACGTCTCTGTAGTTAACATTCTGTTCCATGAACGCAACGAAAAGCGAGTACACGAACTGCGAGAGCATTGTAGAGTTTCCGTCGCACCAAATATCCGTCAACGACAGAGACGCAATTTCTTGATTGGAAGTGCCAGTTATGAAGTTATAGGGGTCATGTGACAGCACAAGGGCAATAACAAAGCATCCCCAACAGGAGTCAAATTTAGAATGGTCCCGTTTGCCCACCCTAATATTCGAGGTCCTATCGGTTACCCGTCACAAAAAAATCCCGCCGCCATTAGAGGCAAATTTTCTGACTGGTCGAGATAGTGATGACGTCGTAGAGGTTGTCTGAACACGGATGACAATAACAGAGCGCGATCAAACAGGAGTCAAATTCAGAAAGGGCTCCGTGGCCCACCGGAAAGAATTGGGGTCCTGCTTCAATCACCGTGAATTAGTGTCGGCTGATGTGCAGGCTGCAGCGGATGAAGGTTGAGGTCTGTGCTATTGTATTATTGTATAACTATACGGCGCGTTTGATTGCGGTAATTGCGGTATTGCCTCGAGAAGGGCCTGACAGAAAATGAGTTCATGGCGAAGGACGCGTGACAAAGTATAGAGCAGCGCACAAAATTTAAATTCATATTTCTATTGCTCGTCATTAATGTGAATCAAGGCTCTCCGCCAATCTAATGTAATATACTTGGCGGTGAAATAGCAGGCGCGTTTCACTGTTGAGTTTTCGGTGCCTCTTTCTCTTTCTGCGAAGACTTGGGAATGCTGAGCAACCAGTTATGTGAAAAATCAGCTCACAGGGGGAAAAAAAACTCGAAAGTATACGTTGCTACTAGTGAAAAATTTAGATCCTTGCCTCTGAAACAGGATGCTGTAAATTGCCGAGGTAGTCAATATAAGGTCGACTGAGCCCATTGTGATGCACTGTTTGTCCCCTCTGCTTCTACGGGCAACTACGTTAATGTTTCCGCTCTTGCCATTCTTGCGATGAAATGCGGATGCTGTCTATCCAAAGTCAAAATGTAGGTATCACGAAGCCAAAATGCACATTCTTTTCTTGATGAAACGAAATACGATCTCTATATAGGACGTCAGCGTTGTAATTCATGGATTTTACTTCACAGTGTACAGCCGCGTCCAATGTAACCTGCAACGTGCAGTACATAGGCTTTCAAGAAACGCGCTCGCTTCCGAGGAGAAGCAGGATCACGGTAGAGGTTAAAATATCTCACTTCCATCTGATAGGGTTGGGCTTTCTGCAGCGTGCATGGTGTCATATGGCGAGAAAGCGCTACACCGCATCGAGCCGAATTTACTTACCAATAAGACACAGAGACCACAACTATCTGCATTTATCGCGAAATAATGTTTTGCACTCTCTTCAAACACTCATCAGTCGCCGACTGGCAGTTGGAGGTCACGCTGAGTGGTCCAATATTTTATGGGAAGCCCTTGAAGTATAGTACATACGTAATAACAAAGTAATTACTCATTACATCCACTGTGCGCATGTAACTCGCACATGGAGAGTTCGGTTGCATATATTGCTCTTATAGTGTGTTTCAAGATGGCACAGAAATCAAAATATTTCGCAAACATTGAGCATTGCAAATGTTTGACTGAGGATAGATTTATTTTGCGCGGCGTTTGGTATTGCTATTAAGTAAACCAGAACGGATCTTCTGTGCCGCGCATATTGTACTAAATGCGAGGAACTCGATTTCTCGAAGTAGATCGGTCAAAGCAGCCTCCATCGGCGATCGTTACCGGAGAAGCAGCTTTGCTGTAGCTCCATCAGTTTCACCGCTGCGACTGAGTAGCTTTGTCAGCTTCAATGGTTTCTCAGCACAGCCCTGCATCTGACATCCGCGGCCTCAGCGTCTACAGAAAGGGACGAGGTCGGCGTCCCTGCGTGGCATCGCCTGTCCCGACTCCCAGGTGGCTGCAAGTCGCGACCGGGTGAGGATACGTCGCGCCCAGCACAAAAGGTTGGCCAGCGCGTGCTCTGCTAATGGACTTTCCTTGTACCGACACGTCTCGGACATGCCCATGAGGCGTGAGAAAAGAAAGGCCGGGGCCACCGAAGCTGCCTTCCGGCCCGCGCGACAATCGTGCCGAGATATCTCGTCGTCTCCTCCTGACGGCTCTCTTTTCGTCACGACGCCGAGTAAATGCGTGTTGTCTCTTGCGCGTCTCGCTACCGAAACCGAGTTTCCGGCGGGCTTCGTCTTCGTATATTTGCTGCCGGAAGGCAGAGCCAGTTGTCCGCAGAAAAAGAATGAGGGGGAAGTCGGCCTTTTGTGTATTTTCTTATACTTCGCTCTCCATTTGTTCTGAAGCGAGGAATAAGTTAAGAGATAACAGTGTGTACGAAGGATACGTGAATAACGACCACATAGGCACCCATGATTAATGTTTAGAGGTTTGATGGGAAAAAGAACTAAATGCGTGCTTGGGTGTGTTGTGCAGAAACGTAGTAAGTACGTTTGTCACCGGTACAAGGAACACAGGTGGCCTTAGAACTGATCGAGGTAATACTTTGATTGCGAGTACCTTTTATGTGAAACTTTCAAGCTCAAAGCCTACAAGGCACTTCTTCGCTTTTTAAGAGATACTAGCCTGATTGACAGACTGTGACTTTCTCACCTGCTCTCCTCTTCTACCCTCCCTCTTGAATTCCCCACTTCCCCTTCCCCTCAGAGTAGCCAACTGGAATTATTTCTGGTGAACATCCCTGCCTTCCGCCTTCCTTTTCTCCTCCTTCTCCTCCTCCTTCCAATGAGACACATTCATGTGCTATCGCGGTCAAAAGTTTGCGGTACGGTCGTTAATATAGAAAGGGTTTATTGTAGCTCGGTTTGGTGATCCAATCATGTGGTATTGTTCCCAGCTGACAGATGTGTTCGCTTCCTTTTACCTTGGCACATTTCAAGTGACTGGATTGAGCAACTGCGTTGAAATAAATTTTAGAGCGCAGCTCTTTGGCGTCCGTTCCTGGGTTTCGCGTCGGCGTCGTCGTCGGCCTCGTAACCAGCTCCGCCCCCCTTTCATCCCCCCAGCGCTAGCAGCGACCGACTGATACCGCTGGATGCCGCTGACGCCGCTAGAGAGTCAAGATAACGTGACTGCATAGAACACCGTCGCCGCCATGCAGAAAGAGGAGGGGAGGGTCCCCCCCCCCCCCCCCCCCTCTGTTCCTGTGTGGCGGATAGGGTGCACTTCAGTTGCCGACGCGCCGGTTATTTCACGTTGGCCCCGGCACGTCGACGAATACGTGACCACCTTCCCACGGCTAGACCTGGTTCTTGGCGCTGCGGAAGCGAGGGTATCATATTGTTTGCGTCGGCATCGGCGGCGTTGTCCCTGAAACCAACTCCGCAGCTGGGGTTGACTCACTATCGGCGTCAGCAGCATCAGTCAGTCGCTGCTATCTCTTCCCTCCTCCCTTTATCGCGTTGTCCGCTTGCTGCGCGCGCTTCTGCCCCCATCGTTTGCCGCTGGGTGTACACGCCGCCCCCCTCCGCCCTCTTCCTGCGAGTCTTCGGTTGTCAAAGCGCCGGCTCGAACTTAATTCCTTTCTTCGCTCCTCCTCCAATGCAACCCCTGTGCGGTGGCAATCAGAGAGCCAGATCGGTGGCGGCGGATCTGTATATGTGCACCGCCCGAGCCGAAATTGCCGCTGCCGTTCGCGACTGCGAAATTATCTGCCAGTTCTTTCTTTCTGAGCCATGAGCGAGACGACCGGTGGAAGTCCTCCTGCTGCTGCTGCTGCTGCTGCTGCTGCTGCTGCTGCTGCTGCTGCTGCTGCTGCTGCTGCTGCTGCTGCTGCTGCTGCTGCTGCTGCTGCTGCTGCTGCTGCTGCTGCTGCTGCTGCTGCTGCTGCTGCTGCTGCTGCTGCTGCTGCTGCTGCTGCTGCTGCTGCTGCTGCTGCTGCTGCTGCTGCTGCTGCTGCTGCTGCTGCTGCTGCTGCTGCTGCTGCTGCTGCTGCTGCTGCTGCTGCTGCTGCTGCTGCTGCTGCTGCTGCTGCTGCTGCTGCTGCTGCTGCTGCTGCTGCTGCTGCTGCTGCTGCTGCTGCTGCTGCTGCTGCTGCTGCTGCTGCTGCTGCTGCTGCTGCTGCTGCTGCTGCTGCTGCTGCTGCTGCTGCTGCTGCTGCTGCTGCTGCTGCTGCTGCTGCTGCTGCTGCTGCTGCTGCTGCTGCTGCTGCTGCTGCTGCTGCTGCTGCTGCTGCTGCTGCTGCTGCTGCTGCTGCTGCTGCTGCTGCTGCTGCTGCTGCTGCTGCTGCTGCTGCTGCTGCTGCTGCTGCTGCTGCTGCTGCTGCTGCTGCTGCTGCTGCTGCTGCTGCTGCTGCTGCTGCTGCTGCTGCTGCTGCTGCTGCTGCTGCTGCTGCTGCTGCTGCTGCTGCTGCTGCTGCTGCTGCTGCTGCTGCTGCTGCTGCTGCTGCTGCTGCTGCTGCTGCTGCTGCTGCTGCTGCTGCTGCTGCTGCTGCTGCTGCTGCTGCTGCTGCTGCTGCTGCTGCTGCTGCTGCTGCTGCTGCTGCTGCTGCTGCTGCTGCTGCTGCTGCTGCTGCTGCTGCTGCTGCTGCTGCTGCTGCTGCTGCTGCTGCTGCTGCTGCTGCTGCTGCTGCTGCTGCTGCTGCTGCTGCTGCTGCTGCTGCTGCTGCTGCTGCTGCTGCTGCTGCTGCTGCTGCTGCTGCTGCTGCTGCTGCTGCTGCTGCTGCTGCTGCTGCTGCTGCTGCTGCTGCTGCTGCTGCTGCTGCTGCTGCTGCTGCTGCTGCTGCTGCTGCTGCTGCTGCTGCTGCTGCTGCTGCTGCTGCTGCTGCTGCTGCTGCTGCTGCTGCTGCTGCTGCTGCTGCTGCTGCTGCTGCTGCTGCTGCTGCTGCTGCTGCTGCTGCTGCTGCTGCTGCTGCTGCTGCTGCTGCTGCTGCTGCTGCTGCTGCTGCTGCTGCTGCTGCTGCTGCTGCTGCTGCTGCTGCTGCTGCTGCTGCTGCTGCTGCTGCTGCTGCTGCTGCTGCTGCTGCTGCTGCTGCTGCTGCTGCTGCTGCTGCTGCTGCTGCTGCTGCTGCTGCTGCTGCTGCTGCTGCTGCTGCTGCTGCTGCTGCTGCTGCTGCTGCTGCTGCTGCTGCTGCTGCTGCTGCTGCTGCTGCTGCTGCTGCTGCTGCTGCTGCTGCTGCTGCTGCTGCTGCTGCTGCTGCTGCTGCTGCTGCTGCTGCTGCTGCTGCTGCTGCTGCTGCTGCTGCTGCTGCTGCTGCTGCTGCTGCTGCTGCTGCTGCTGCTGCTGCTGCTGCTGCTGCTGCTGCTGCTGCTGCTGCTGCTGCTGCTGCTGCTGCTGCTGCTGCTGCTGCTGCTGCTGCTGCTGCTGCTGCTGCTGCTGCTGCTGCTGCTGCTGCTGCTGCTGCTGCTGCTGCTGCTGCTGCTGCTGCTGCTGCTGCTGCTGCTGCTGCTGCTGCTGCTGCTGCTGCTGCTGCTGCTGCTGCTGCTGCTGCTGCTGCTGCTGCTGCTGCTGCTGCTGCTGCTGCTGCTGCTGCTGCTGCTGCTGCTGCTGCTGCTGCTGCTGCTGCTGCTGCTGCTGCTGCTGCTGCTGCTGCTGCTGCTGCTGCTGCTGCTGCTGCTGCTGCTGCTGCTGCTGCTGCTGCTGCTGCTGCTGCTGCTGCTGCTGCTGCTGCTGCTGCTGCTGCTGCTGCTGCTGCTGCTGCTGCTGCTGCTGCTGCTGCTGCTGCTGCTGCTGCTGCTGCTGCTGCTGCTGCTGCTGCTGCTGCTGCTGCTGCTGCTGCTGCTGCTGCTGCTGCTGCTGCTGCTGCTGCTGCTGCTGCTGCTGCTGCTGCTGCTGCTGCTGCTGCTGCTGCTGCTGCTGCTGCTGCTGCTGCTGCTGCTGCTGCTGCTGCTGCTGCTGCTGCTGCTGCTGCTGCTGCTGCTGCTGCTGCTGCTGCTGCTGCTGCTGCTGCTGCTGCTGCTGCTGCTGCTGCTGCTGCTGCTGCTGCTGCTGCTGCTGCTGCTGCTGCTGCTGCTGCTGCTGCTGCTGCTGCTGCTGCTGCTGCTGCTGCTGCTGCTGCTGCTGCTGCTGCTGCTGCTGCTGCTGCTGCTGCTGCTGCTGCTGCTGCTGCTGCTGCTGCTGCTGCTGCTGCTGCTGCTGCTGCTGCTGCTGCTGCTGCTGCTGCTGCTGCTGCTGCTGCTGCTGCTGCTGCTGCTGCTGCTGCTGCTGCTGCTGCTGCTGCTGCTGCTGCTGCTGCTGCTGCTGCTGCTGCTGCTGCTGCTGCTGCTGCTGCTGCTGCTGCTGCTGCTGCTGCCAGAGAAAAAAATTCTGTGATAGCGCATACATGTGTTGCTCGATTTCTTTGCCTCAATCTATCGAAAAGGTGAAACAGCTTATTTGCTGTGCTCAAATTTCGCATTAGGAAGTAACGTAATCGTCGGTAATTTTTTGTCTGTACATTCGTTTCCTGTAAAATTCGCAATGGACCGTTTAAACAGCGATGTTTAGAATAAAAGGACCCTAATATGTTAAGCAGATAGGGTAATTGTTGGACAACAATGCGCACGTGCGGAATGCTGAGCTGTAATGGAGGGGAGGGGGGTGCCTTTCATTCTGGGCATGCGCAATGCGCACTCGAGCCCCGCCAGTTTACTATTCACCTAGCCGATAGGGTGCCCCGATACTAAAAGTCGCTTTGCGCGAAATGTTATGCTGAAAGAGCAAAAGACGCGGCTAGGTGCGGTTAGCGTTCCCCTGTCGCGGCTCTGAGCCTATTCCATAACTTCCTGGTGGCAGATAGCCTGACGATACACGGGCCGACTAGAGCGCCGAACTTACCCTAAACAAAACTGCGCAATATCTGCGCAATGCTGCGAAATATCTTGCTTTAAACAATGCGTTGCAAAAAATACAGAGGTATTTATTTTATGAGAAAAAGGCAGCCCAAGGATCGCGCCTCAATTAAATTACGGGGAAGAATGGATTTAGCGTCATAGGGCCTGCAAACGAGAAAGTCGGCTGAGCAAGAGAGAGACAGAGAGAGAGAGAATGAAGTTTTATGCATAGCAGGCGAGCATTAAGGCTTCGCCATATAGGCGGGCAGCCTCTTCAGTCGAAGGAAACCGTGGACCCAAGCCATCTCCCGAGTGAAGTGGACCAGACTTCGCTGGTCATCCAGGCTGGAGCTTCACAGTTGGGCCTCCCATTGCCGGAGCTCCCGAGTTCGAACCCGACCTCGGCGGCTGCGTTTCGATGGAGGCGAAACGAAGTGGCGTCCGTGTGCTGTGCGATGTCAGCGCACGTTAAAGATCCCCAGGTGGTCGAAATTACTCCGTAGTCCTCCACTACGGCTCCCCTTTCTCTCTTTCCACTTTCACTCCCACCTTCCTCTCTTCCTTTACGGCGCGGTTCAGGTGTCCACAGAGCAAGTGTGACAGATACTGCGCCTTTCCCTTCCTGTGAACCAACCAACCAATCAACCAACCAACCATTGCTCTTCACTTCGGTTAGATCGTTGGTTCTGATGGGTTCACGTGCTTCAGTACAAAAAAAAAAAAAAAGGGGGGGGGGGGGGGTGGCTATGGATGAGAAGATTGCGATAACGAATGACGGGAATTGAAGACTCTTACGGAACACAGTATGTCTGTGAACAATGTTTGCCTTTGCTACTTGTTTAGAGAGTGAAATTTTCAAGGTTGTTCTTGTCTAATGCTAAGGGAAGTTCCCAAAGTAGAGAGATTTGTAGAAATATCTGCCTTGAGGAATTGTTTTAAGCATTGGACCAACACCGTGACTCGGATTTGTTGGTCGATTATCTCTGGTTGGTTGGTTTGTGGGGTTTAACGTCCCAAAGGGTCGATTATCTCTATGCCAGCCGTCGCAGTTAGATCAGGTTGGTAAAGAGACAGTGAATGGGACTATAGCATATGACTGCACTTGACTAGATGCTAATGTGTAATTGCTTCCTAAGTTTCAGACTGGTTATGCAGAGATCGAATTGATGGCACAAGTGCTACTTGACATAAACACATATGCATAATGTGCATGATGATAAATAAATGTTCAATTTAACACACACACACACACGCACACGCACACGCACACGCACACGTACACACACACACACACACACACACACACACACACACACACACACACACACACACACACACACACACACACACACACACACACACACACACACACACACACACACACACACACACACACACACACACACACACACACACACACACACACACACACACACACACACACACACACACACACACACACACACACACACACACACACACACACACACACACACACACACACACACACACACACACACACACACACACACACACACACACACACACACACACACACACACACACACACACACACACACACACACACACACACACACACACACACACACACACACACACACACACACACACACACACACACACACACACACACACACACACACACACATCTGACCCGGCTGCGCATCGCAGGGAAATTACAGGCCATATGAAGCACCACCTCCAGGTCCCCTTGTGCCTGTGCTACTTTGCTTGGAAGCGCGCTCGTGTCGGACGCAATTGGCGCTTCGAAGACAGACCGAAGACAGACGAAGAAGACCTGCTCATGCGTTCGCTTTAATAGTGGACGTCCCTGTACATTTGGGCAGTTTAGCGCTTACAGTTTGCTAAAAATGGGTTTCCGGGGTGTGGATGCATCTAATGCGATCAGTACGCTGACCTCGGGATCACATGAGAGCTCGAACTGCCCGAATGTCATATAAGTGTTAAGGCGAAAGCCTTTATAGACTCGTGATTGTGGACAGGATTTGTGCGTCCGCGGAGGGCGCCACCCCGCCATTATCGAGAAATTAATTGATTGGTGAGTAGAATAATGGTTGTATGAGGTAGAGGGTGAAAACAAAATGAGTCTGTGTGCAAAAAATCGTTGACGTGGAGTAGTTAATTAATTATAGCCAAGAAATCAATTAGACGCCAAAATAACCAAAGAAATCGATATTGTGCGCAGACGCCAAAATAGCCACAGACGTCAAAATTGAGCAAAAAAAGCACGGGAATTTGAAGAGAAGAGGAGAGATTTAAAACGAAGAAAAAAACGTCAAATGTGTGTAAAGAACCGCATGCAAGGCTTGAGAGAGAGAGAGAGCGATTAGAAAGGTCCAAAGTCCCTCCAACGAATTTGTTCGATATCGGTTAAACGTCCGCGAGCACATACACGCTCTCGGTGGACTATGACTATACTCTGCGGATCTGACAGAGATCAGGTGCAGACACCGATGCTATAGGCCAGATAACATCGATTCCAATGCGGAAAAGCAGCATCAAAGTACATTCTTAGTGAGTGCGGGTAAAAGCGCCTTCTGGTGCAGAAATTTGGCGGGTAACGTAGCAGTGCTGTCAATTCATGCACGCAGGAACCCTTCCTAAAACAGCAGGCGTCAATATATATATATATATATATATATATATATATATATATATATATATATATATATATATATATATATATATATATATATGTATGTATGTATGACGCTTTGTTTCGTACGGGACATCGCTACAAGAACTTCCGTGCAGACAGTTCAGTTGTGGTGCGTGGTTGCTTAATCTCTCGAGGATGTCGTAATAACACTGCCAACAGCCGATCTGCCTACCGACCTGCACGACCATTGTTCACAGTGAGTCACATGAATGCCTACAAACGCCCTGGTCCGGCATAGATAGCATCCGTTCGCACAAGACCTGAACAGCGGGACACAGCCAGCCGACCTCTGGCTCGTATCTTACTCGGGTCAGGCTGGCCTACAGGCGCGATTTGGCCTAAGGTTCGGCAGTGAGGCGCAAGCCGGGAAGGGGGGGAGGGGGTAGCGTGGCTGTTACACAGTGTCGGTGCGACCGCGGTCGACAGATCGGGCGGAAAAGGGCGAGGCTCGCGCGACAAACGGCCCCAGGTCGGGAACCTCGATAACTCGTCCAGGGGTCACGGCGTCCGCGACGCTCCATCGCATCCACGCGCCCCGAGGTGGACCCCGTGCGGCCATTCTTGTTACTTCCGCATCGCCACCAGCCAGCGCTGCTGCTGCTCTTTGCGCGTCTGCGCTGCAACGCCGCTTCCCGCCCACGAGAGATTCCCGTCCGCATTCTCCTTTCTTTTCCCTTCTTCCCCACTTTTCCCTTTTCTCCCTCTTTCATTTCTTTCTTTCCCGGACGTCTTGTTAAATGAGCCCTGATCGGTTCCCCTGGCCCGGTGCTGCTGCCTGATCTGGCCATCTATCTGACAAACGAAGACGATGATGACTCCCTATAAATAGGGACCCCATGCTGCGGGCTCCAGTCCCGCGTCTGCCGAGAGAGGTATCAGATCCCCCGCGCTCGGGCCGTTGCTGGACGACCCCGAGAGCTTGCGCGGCGACCGTCTTCCTCTTCTCCGCGCCGCCGGCAGATGACGAAAAAGAGAGAGCGAGAAAGAAGGCCCCTGCTGCTCGCCGAGGCCTTTCTTTCGCGGGTCTTGTTTTTCCCGCCGGGAATTCTCGCCGCGCCCTGCTGAGCCGTCGTTTCGAGGCGAGATGCCTCCGAAGCGATCGGTCGTCTCACTCGCGACGGCAGAAGCGCGATGCTCATCTCCCTCATCTCTCTAGACGGGTTTGTGCTGCTGCTTCCTGCCTGCTTAGCACATTGCTGTTGTTCGACACGTCGTTTCCACCGTACGTCGATGCGATGAGCTGATAGCCCTACAGAGGCAGGGAGTTGAGGCTTCACGAAGGGGTCCTTCATCCAGACTTCAATTTCAACATATCTGGTAAAAGTCACGCGGCGTTCAAAAGGGATTTGGTGGAGTTGAAGCATGCATATGACTTCCTGGATAGATGAGTTAGAAAATTTTGTGGTGCCATCAGTCAAGATAGAGCGTACGTAGTGTTAATTAAAGCCTCTTGATTGGGCTCTCCGTTCTTCTCACTAATTATTTATTAGAAGCTCTTTTTCTTCTGGTACCCTTGGAACATTGGAGGGAGATACAGAAGTGCTAGAAGCTTGGCGCTGGTGACTAGGCTAGTGGTTCCTCGGCTAATGACTGCCACATAACTTACCAGTATGGCGTACCAGCTAGAGAAGGGTATCGACCACCGCTCCTTTTTGAATCTACAAGCAGGTTTCATTCATGAAAGAGGAATATGTAGATTTTATGCTGCGGTGATTTGATTTTGAGCCTGCACTAGGGTAGTAAGGCTGTATTGCATCTTTGGCTCTCAGCGTTTCGCATGCCTTCGAAACTACACCTAAAGGATTTTTTATCATTAATTTATCGGTGCTGTTGATAAGCCAGTAAAAATGTACTATTAGCTGGTCAACGGCCTGGTCAGAAATAGGGTAATGGCTGAAGGGAAGAAAAAACGAAGGAAATAGAAAAAAAGATGCATTGGCATAACCTTTGATACACTGAAGAGAGAGCGCCAGCTGACGTTGAAATTCCATCACTGTCATGAACGTTAGAGGAAAGGGAAAAGAGAGAAAATAGAAAATTTAAAATCACTAAGGCGGAAAAGCTGAGGTGGAATACGACGCATATATATTGTCACGTCTCGGTAGAAGACCAAGGAGAACCTAGCGATAGATGGTTTGAATGGTCGACCAGAACAAGTCTTGTGTTCAAGCTTCTTTCACTTCCAGGCTCGCGCTTGTCGTCATCTTTTGCGTCGTCTTCTATGCGGCATTTGCCCCCCTCCTTAGGAAGCATCGTCCCGATGAGAACAAAAGGAAGTAGGAGGTTAAGGTCAGACTGAATGGTATGGCTTCATACGCACGACGTGGACGACGTCAGCTTGGTGCTGGCGTCGCTTTGATGTCGACACCCCGTCTGGCATCACCTCATAAGTGACGTCGGTTAAACGTCGCTGAACAACATAGGGTCCAAAGTATCGTCGCAATAGTTTTTCGGAGAGTCCACGGCGGCGAATAGGTGTCCAGACCCACACTTTGTCGCCAGGTTCGTACATTACATGCCGGTGTCTCTGATTGTAGCGTTGTGCATCGTGCTCCTGCTGATTTTGAATCCGCACACGAGCTAGTTGGCGAGCTTCCTCTGCACGCTGAGCGAATTCCTCGGCGTCCTGGTCGAGATCATCGGTGTCGGCATTCGGGAGCAACATTGCATCCAGCATAGTTGTTACTGATCGCCCGTGAAGGAGGCTGAATGGTGTCATGCGAGTGGTGTCTTGGCGGGCCGTATTGTAGGCGAACGTAACGTAGGGAAGTATTTCGTCCCAATTCTTGTGGTTTACGTCGACGTACATGCAAAGCATGTCTGCGAGGGTCTTATTGAGGCGTTCCGTCAACCCATTGGTTTGAGGGTGATAGGCAGTAGTTTTACGGTGACTGGTACCACTGAGGCGAAGAACGATTTCCAAAAGTTCGGCCGTAAATGTAGTTCCTCGGTCAGTTATAATAAGTGCCGGAGCGCCATGCCTCAGGACAATGTTCTCAACGAAGAACCTAGCTGCTTCGGCGGCGGTACCCCTTGGCAGAGCCTTGGTCTCCGCGTAGCGGGTCAGATAATCAGTGGCGACAATTATCCATTTATTCCCGGCTGTAGACGTCGGAAATGGTCCCAGGAGGTCCATGCCAATTTGCTTAAAAGGTGTCGCTGGCACTTGAAGAGGGTGGAGTAGGCCAGCTGGTTTTACAGGGGGTGATTTACGGCGCTGGCAGTCAATGCACGTACGTACATAGCGTTTCACTGTCGCCGGCAGTTTTGGCCAGTAGTATCCGTGCTGTACTCTAGCCAACGTGCGGGTGTAGCCTAGGTGACCGGCGGTTGGCTCGTCGTGGCACGCTTGCAAAACTTCAGTGCGGAGAACCGATGGGACGACGAGCAGAAGACTGTTTCCCCCAGGACGGAAGTTCTTCTTGTAAAGGACGTTGTTGCGAATAAAAAATGAAGAGATTACTCGGGCGAAAATCTTCGGCACAACCGTAGTTCGCTTCTCCAAGAAATCAATAAGAGGGAGCAATTCCTGATCCTCTCGTTGCTGTTGGGAAAGCGTTGCGTCATCTATGACACCTAAAAACGCAGTGTCTTCATCGGTCATAGTGGAAGGTTCGACCGGCGCTCGCGAAAGGCAATCTGCATCTGTGTGCTTCTTTCCAGATTTGTAAATAACTGCCATGTCAAATTCTTGCAATCGAAGGCTCCAACGCGCGAGTCTCCCTGAAGGGTCCTTTAAGTTCGTCAGCCAACAGAGAGAGTGATGGTCGCTGACGACTTGAAAGGGGCGAGCGTACAAATAAGGGCGGAATTTCATAACCGCCCATACCACTGCAAGACATTCTTTTTCGGTTGCCGAGTAGTTCGCTTCTGCTTTAGATAGGGTCCTGCTGGCGTAAGCAATTACCTTTTCCACACCATCCTGGCGCTGCACTAACACAGCACCTAAGCCCACGTTGCTGGCATCCGTATGAAGCAGTGTAGGGGCGTCGTCATCAAAGTGCGCCAGGACAGGTGGTGTCTGTAGACGCCTCCTCAGCTCATTGAAAGCTTGTTGCTGTTCTTCACCCCAGCGAAAGACAGCGTTGTCACGAGTCAGTGAAGTTAATGGCCAGGCTATTCGTGAGAAGCCAGCAATAAACCGACGGTAATAGGCGCAAAGACCCAAGAAGCGCCGCAATGTCTTTTTGTCCGTAGGTGTTGGGAACTTGGCGACTGCGGAGAGCTTTTCAGGATCCGGCCGAACACCTTCTTGGCTGACGACGTGGCCTAAGAACTGCAGCTCCTCGTAACCGAAGTGGCACTTCTCGGGTTTTAATGTGAGGTCCGCAGATTGTATGGCCTGAAACACAGCTAGCAAACGGAGTAGATGCTCTTCAAATGTAGCCGAAAACACTATCACGTCGTCAAGATACACCAAGCATGTTTGCCACTGTCGTGACGCTGGGGCTAAGTCGACCCGGCCTTCACTTGGTAGCGTGTCGAGACTCGGGGTTGACGAAAGATTGAATCTTCTAAGTTGGTGAAATATGTACAAGCAGGTTTAATGGCACTTTGAGAAACTTATTTACAAGATTATTTACACGAAAAAGAAGGGTACATCAGCAAAATGGCAAGCGTTAAGAGTTCATAGCGAGAAGCGACTGGATGAGCCGTTTACCCAGGGCTCAGAGCGACATTTCGTGCTCTGCAGCGTCCTTAAAACCCCCTATGTCCAGCCCCTCTCTGAAGATGCTGACCAACCAAATCCAGGGCACGCCCCTCAGGTATCGGCATCCAATCGAACACATCACTGCACTGATGGTCTGAAGCACTGACTGGTCCGGCATTCATTCGTTGGGCGTGATCACTTGTTGGCGGGAAAAGCTTGGGAACGGCGAGGAGAGGAGGTACATTTCTATTCTTCAGCAAAGAAACCACAGGCTGGTTCTGACAAGTGGTTTTACTTCTCAGAAACCCGAGTGCACGTGGCGCCGCATCCGCTCCCAGCATTGTCCGTTTTCGACAATTGCAAATCTTTCCTGCATTCCTGGGAAATCACTTAATGGCTGTATGCGTCATGCTCCTTTCTTGTCCTGCACGTCAGCGGACATGTCACTCTGGCGTCTCCTTTGGAAAGTAGGCATTCCTCACTGGACGATAGGGCTTATCGACTGGAAGGGTGAACAAAAGAAAGAAAGCACTTCCTGCATTTCCCGCAGGGGGACGTTTCTTTGTGTTTTTCCAAACGTTCTCTTGGCAGGGTCAATTTGGCATTTGCAGAGTGTCCACAAAGCAAAACAGGCTTACAAAACAGGATTCCTGGAAACAGGCTCACTTAGAGCCATTGGACCATCACCACATATTCACAGCACTTATCCATGCCCACAGGCGAACAATAGAGCGCGCAAATGCGGATGCTTGGTCGTAACAGCCTCCTCCCCCGTCAGAAGAGTCTCGGAGGGCAGCAGTCCCAGCTGCTGCATGAAGAGACGACTTAATGGCCTGCACGTGAACGCTTGAAGCTCGCTGTTGCTTGTCGCGTTGTCTCGATTGTTGTAGGCCAAATTGCTCGAGTTGTCTGAAACTCAACCACATGTCGAAGCAAGCACTCGGCTCCCGTCTGAAGAGACCAGGTTAAAAGAAAACTGCCATTGTTGTTCGAGAAAAGCCCACTCTCAAGACGTTCGGGACCCACGTATTCCTAGAAAACCAAACGTGCTGCTTTACATAGCCACACATATACAAGCGCACGAAAAAAAAAAAAAAACCTGATTATCAATTTGGATACATGGTGAGGAACATCTCGGACCGCTTAGAAAGAGCGGCTAAGCGCGTCCGCATTCCCATTTAACTTCCCCTTTTTGTATCTTATTTCAAAATTGTACTGCTGTAAAATCAAGCTCCACCTAAGAAGGCGACTGTTCTTCGATGTCGCAGTTTGCAGCCAAGCCAGGGGACAATGGTCCGTCTCTACGGTGAATTTGGCCCCTCCAAGATAGCACTGCAATTTTTGAATGGCCCATACAATGCAAGCGCACTCTTTCTCTGACGCGCAATAAGCTCTCTCTCTAGAACTCAGTTTTCTGCTCAGGTAGAGCACGGGGTGCTCATTACCGTCGTCATCTCTCTGGCAGAGAACAGCACCTAACCCTCGATCACTGGCATCACACTGGACCGTGAATTCTCGGTCATAGTCTGGAGCTCGCAATACCGGACGGCTAATCAGCACAGCCTTCAGGTTTACGAAGGAGGCTTCCTTTTGTTCGTCCCAGACTACATTTGTCGGTTCTGTCTTGCGGAGAGCGTCGGTCAGAGGGCTGGCCAAAGCTGAATAGTTAGGGATGTAGTGATTGTAGTACCCAGTCAGACCCAGGAATGCTCGAATTTCCGTCTTCGTGCTCGGCCGCGGGTAGTCTGCTACCGCAGAAATCTTAATCTCGCTGGGTTTCCTGAAACCTTGACCTACATTGTGACCCAAGTAGTCCACGGTCGCCCTTGCCAGGCAACATTTCTCGGCCTTTACGGTTAGTCCAGCTTGACGCAAAAGGCTCAGTACAGCTCTTAGATGTACCATATGGTCCGCCCATGAGTCGGAAAAAACCGCAATGTCATCTAAATAAGGCACCGCGAATGTTTCACACCCATTTAAAACCCTATCCATGAGTCGGGAAAAACAAAATGGAGCATTTTTGAGCCCGAAACTCATCATTGTTGGCTGGTAGCTGCCCGTCGGAGTGACGAAAGCCGCGTATCTGCTGGCGCGTTCAGTGAGCGGTACTTGCCAGTATCCTCGAGTAAGGTCCAGCGTAGTCACATATGCCGCTCTACTGACCTGTTCTACTCTCTCCTCAATATTCGGAATAGGATACACTTGATCCCTGGTGAGAGAATTTAGCTTTCGGTAGTCTACCACAGGCCTAGGGTCTTTACCTGGAGCTTCTACTAAGATCATAGGCGAAGCATAATCGCTTTCCGAGGGTTTTATTACTCCTAATTCCAGCATGCGAGTTACTTCCCTATCCAGAATTTCTCTTTGCCTTGGAGAAAATCGGTAGCACCTTGATCGCACTGGCACGTCTGAAGTCAGCTCAATATCGTGCTCAGTCAAATCAGTTCTGCCTGGCCTGTCCACGAAGCAGGCCTCAAACTCTGTTATTATCTCGCCCAGATCGGACAGCTGGGATTTCTTTAGTTCTCCTCTCTGCTCTGTCTTTCTGAGAAGCTCCTGAGCGTTGCTTCCTTTTCCGCTTAGGCAAATCAAGTTGTCCCCCATCTCCTCGGGAAGGTTTAACGTTAGATTTACCACGGCTTCCCTCTGCACATAAGGCTTCATAAGATTGCAATGATAAATGCGCACTTCTTTACGCCTACCGGGAATTTTCACTGCGTAGTTAGTGTTAGAAAGCTTTGCAACGACTTCAGCCGGTCCTTCCCACTGTACTTCGAGCTTATTCTGCCTTGAACTTCTCAGCAACATCACCTGGTCCCCGATACAAAACGTCCTTTGACGGGCTGACTTATCATAGTACACCTTGGAACGAGCCTGGGCTGACTTCATGCTGGCCTCAACGAGTTCCTTAGTGTTATGTAAGCGATTCAAGAGGTTCAGAATGAATTCCACTACTGTTGGGTCTTCTCCGCGCCCCTCCCAGGCTTCGCGCACCATTCGCAAAGGTGAGCGCAGTGACCTTCCGTACACCAACTCGGCTGGGCTAAATCCAGTGGATTCGTGCGGCACTGACCGCAAAGCGAAAAGCGCTGCAGGCAGGCAGGTATCCCACTCGCGCTTGTTTTCATAGCACAGTCCCCTCAGGACTCGTTTGAGAACAGAGCGCCATCTTTCTACGCTGTTGCTCTGCGGATGATGGATCGAGCTATGCACTACCTTAATGCCGCATCGCTCGAGAAATGAGGTGGTGAGGACACTCGTGAAAACGCTACCCTGATCACTTTGGACCTCGGAAGGGAATCCAACTCGTGCAAACACTGACAACAGCGAATCCACTACACTCTCGGACGTCACCTCGCGCAGCGGAACAGCCTCTGGAAACTTTGTGGCTGGGCATAACATAGTGAGGATATAACGGTACCCTGACTCTGTCACAGGAAGTGGCCCAACTACATCTATTACTAACCGGTGAAACGGCTCGGTAATGATTGGTACTAACACCATCGGAGCTTTCCACTTATCTTGCGCCTTTCCAACCCGCTGGCACGTGTCGCATGATCGTACAAAATTTTCCGTGTCCTTAAAACATCCAGGCCAATAGTATTCTTGCAACAGCCTCTGCTTTGTTTTCTTTATTCCAAGGTGACATGACCACGAGCTGCCATGGGAAAGTCGCAGTAAGTCTCCGCGATAGTTTTGGGGAACGACTAATTGGTCCCGCTCTACTCCGCGCTTATCTTTGAATAAGCGATACAGCACTCCCTTTCTCATCTCGAAAGAAATATTGTTTGCTGTCTTAGTGGCGCGGTGGCGCTCCCTTATCTCCTGTATCTTGGGATCATTGGCTTGCTCTATAGCTAAGTCCTCTCGGGTTCCACTTAAAAGTCTCGTGAGATTACTAGACACTGGCGGCAAGAGGTTACTCTCAAGAACGTCCTCATTCCGCGTCTCATCAAGCTCACTTTCAAGTTGACATATCTGAGATGCCTCGCTCTCAAAGTTTTCTGACCTGCTATCTTCCGCATTTACCACTGTTTTAACTGCCGTTTCCTCCGCTGTGGATTTTTCTGGAATGAGCAGTGTAGCTAGTTCTCGTGCCTTTGAACGTGTTAAGGCTTGCACAACTCTGTCTCCGAAAAGGATGCCCCTCTTTCGCAGCAGCATGTCCGATTTGTTGGAGAACAAATACGGATAGCACTTAGGAAGCTTTCCTGAAACGGCAGCCTCGGTTGTTAATTCGCCGAAAGGGCCCTCGATGACCACGTTCGCGATCGGCAAGCACACACTCTGTTCCTCAACTACCTGTCGGATCCATGCACACTGTCCTGTATAGTCGGAAGGCGATACATACGCCGGATGGACAACATCCATCGTTGCGGCCGAATCGCGCAGTACCTTGCAAGGCTTCCCGTTGACTACTAGGTCATGCAGGTAGGGTTCTAAAAGCTGCATATTTTCATCGCAGTCCCTGACATACGAGAAAGCAATCTTTTCTTTCCGGCAGTTGACGGCAATGTGACCCTGCTCATTACACCTAAAGCATGTGAGCGGCTTCCTAGCCTCAAGCTTATTCTTTGTGTTCTGCACGTTGGTCACTTCCCCACTTTTCTCACTGCCGTCCTTTCTAGGGAATTTGCCTGAAGAAACCTTCATTTCTTCGTTTCCAACTCTAGCAAAGTGCCTTTCCTGACGGTTTTTCACACTGAACTTGGGATTGCGGGGCCTATCCACTGCTGGGTTGCTGAATTGTCGGCGCGAAGCATACTCCTCAATAAGTTCGGCAGCTTCAGTTGCCGACTTAATTTCGCCTCGGTCCTGTAACCAATTTCTTTCTTTTTCTGGGAGGCAGTTATAAAACTGCTCCAAAAGAATTCGCTCGACTACAGCGTCCCTATCACTGTAGGAATCTGTGCTGTTTAGCCACTCGCCCAAATTTACTCTTAAATTGTACAGGAATTCAGGGTAACTCTCGTCCCTGGACTTAGTAGCGTTCCGAAAACGTTGTCTGAACGCCTCGGCGCTAAGCCTATACTTTCTCAGAAGGCAAGCTTTGACCTTCTCGTAGTTGTCCGCGTCCTCCTTGCTTAGCCGCGCGACAACCTCCGCTGCCTCGCAGGGCAGAACCGTCAATAATCTCTGAGACCAAGTGTCTCGCTGGAAGGACAGTTTTTCGCAGGTTCGCTCAAAGTTAGCCAGATACAGACCGATATCCCCTGATATCACATATGGCTGCATGTACTTTGACATCTTGAAATCTGCCTCCTTGTTGAGACGAGGTACCGCTAGCTGGGGACAATCGCCCGACCTCTTGCTCAACTCTAGTTCTAATTTCCGGAGCTCAATTTCTAGCTTCTTTTCCTCTCTTTCCCGCTCTTTCTGCTGTCTGAGCTGTTCCTTTTTTTGCCCGATGAGGTTCCATGCTTCACTGAGCTCCTCATCATCGGTTCCCAGATCAGTGATTGCCTTTATAATCAAGGGTTTTCGTGCCAAACCACTTGTATCAATTCCCAATTCCTCACACAATAGCAACAGGTCCGGTTTCTGCAGCTTTTGTAGGTCCATGATCGCTCCGAGTGTCGGCTACTTCCAAAACAACAGTGCAAACTACCAAACCTAAAGGCGTTTCAACACTTTTTACCAGTTCTAAAATCTAACCCTGTTCTAGAACCTGGTCCACATCAGAAGAAAAGCCAAGCACTCACCCACACATGCGATCGATGTTCCGAGCTGCTTTCTTGTTGGCCGATTGTTGCTCCTGCTTGTTGCTTGAGATGCCACCTCTGATCACAAGCTGTGGCTTGTAGATTCTGATCCACCTCGAATCACCAGATGTTGTAGCTTGTAGATCCAGATCCCACCTCCAGTTATCAGATGTTGTGGCTTGTAGATTCAGATCCCACCGCTGCCACCAGTTGTCGTGACGCTGGGGCTAAGTCGACCCGGCCTTCACTTGGTAGCGTGTCGAGACTCGGGGTTGACGAAAGATTGAATCTTCTAAGTTGGTGAAATATGTACAAGCAGGTTTAATGGCACTTTGAGAAACTTATTTACAAGATTATTTACACGAAAAAGAAGGGTACATCAGCAAAATGGCAAGCGTTAAGAGTTCATAGCGAGAAGCGACTGGATGAGCCGTTTACCCAGGGCTCAGAGCGACATTTCGTGCTCTGCAGCGTCCTTAAAACCCCCTATGTCCAGCCCCTCTCTGAAGATGCTGACCAACCAAATCCAGGGCACGCCCCTCAGGTATCGGCATCCAATCGAACACATCACTGCACTGATGGTCTGAAGCACTGACTGGTCCGGCATTCATTCGTTGGGCGTGATCACTTGTTGGCGGGAAAAGCTTGGGAACGGCGAGGAGAGGAGGTACATTTCTATTCTTCAGCAAAGAAACCACAGGCTGGTTCTGACAAGTGGTTTTACTTCTCAGAAACCCGAGTGCACGTGGCGCCGCATCCGCTCCCAGCATTGTCCGTTTTCGACAATTGCAAATCTTTCCTGCATTCCTGGGAAATCACTTAATGGCTGTATGCGTCATGCTCCTTTCTTGTCCTGCACGTCAGCGGACATGTCACTCTGGCGTCTCCTTTGGAAAGTAGGCATTCCTCACTGGACGATAGGGCTTATCGACTGGAAGGGTGAACAAAAGAAAGAAAGCACTTCCTGCATTTCCCGCAGGGGGACGTTTCTTTGTGTTTTTCCAAACGTTCTCTTGGCAGGGTCAATTTGGCATTTGCAGAGTGTCCACAAAGCAAAACAGGCTTACAAAACAGGATTCCTGGAAACAGGCTCACTTAGAGCCATTGGACCATCACCACATATTCACAGCACTTATCCATGCCCACAGGCGAACAATAGAGCGCGCAAATGCGGATGCTTGGTCGTAACACCACTTAAGTCCCGAAAGCACAGTGTCCATCAGTCTCTGAAATGTTGCTGGCGCCGAGCATAAACCGAACGGGAGGACTTTAAACTCATACAATCCGTCGGGAGTGATGAATGCTGTCTTCTCCCGATCCCTCTCATCCACTTCGATTTGCCAATATCCACTTTTCAAGTCCATCGACGAGAAGTAACGTGCATTTCGTAGGCGATCCAAGGAGTCGTCGATGCGAGGGAGAGGGTACACGTCTTTTTTGGTCACTTGGTTGAGCTTGCGATAGTCTATGCAAAATCGTAAGCTGCCGTCTTTCTTTTTAACAAGTACCACGGGGGAAGCCCAGGGACTCTGTGACGGCTGGATAACGTCATCTCTAAGCATTTCGGCCACCTGGCGCTGAATGGCTTCACGTTCTTTCGGAGCCACACGGTAAGGATTTTGTCGAATCGGGCGAATCGAGTCATCCGTGATAATTCGATGTTTTGTCAAAGGCGTTTGGCCGATCCGCGATTCTGAAGCAAAACAGTCTCGAAATTGATCTATGAGATCCAAAAGGCGGTCCCGCTCTGAAGAAGACAGATTTGGGCTCACATCAACGATGGTTACGGGTGTCTTGCACACTGATCCTCTCTGTTGCAGTAAGCAACAGTGCTGCGCATTTGGGAGGCTGTCGAAAAAGGCCACAGTTGTGCCTTTCGGAATTTGCTGACGCTCGTCGCTGAAGTTTGTCAGCAGCAGTTCGGTATGCCCATTGGTCAAGTTGACCAGCCCTCGAGCTATAGAAACGCCTCGGCTGAGTACCAGGGTAACTGCCCGTTCGGCGACGCCATCGCCTGTATGCGCCACGTCGCATTTCACTTCAACAAGAGAACATGATCTCGGAGGTAATGTCACCGTCTCATTGGCGACGCGTAAGGGCAATAGTGGTACTTGCGCATAACCAAGGTCTTCATGGTTATTGGTGAAGGCAACGATGCTGTCACGGATGCTGATTACAGCCCCATGAGGACGCAGAAAGTCCATGCCCAAGATGAGGTCTTTGCAGCAGTCAGGGAGAATAACGAAGCTGCCAACAAACACCGCGTTTCCTATTCCTATCCGGGCAGTGCATTTCCCTGTCGGTGCCAGTAGCTGACCCCCAGCACTTCTTATTACTGGCCCAGTCCATTCAGTTTTTACTTTGCGCAGGGTGTCGGCCAGTTTCTGGCTAATAATTGAAAAATCTGCCCCGGTATCCACCAGAGCATGTACCGCCAGCCCATCAATGGAAACGGCGAGGTCAGCGCTAACAAAATTATCTGGGTTGATCGTCCCTTTCGGCATTTGCGGCGGAAGCGCGGCAAGGTCGGCGCTGTTAGCTTCGTCGTCATGGCTGATCATCTGGTACGGCATTTTCGGCGGTAGTGCGGAAATGTCAATGTTAGCGGCGGCGTCAGAAGCCCGGGTTGTCGGCAGTTGCGGCGGTGGTGAGGGTTTCGACACTTTTAGACTGGTTGCAACCTCCCCTCGCGAGGTTGCAGCTCTTAGTTTCCCCGGTGAGGGCTAGGAGACCGCCGTCCGCTAACGCCAGTAGTGTTGCGACGCGTCGGCGAATAACGCTGTGGCGATGGGGAGGAGCGGCGGCGGAAGCCCGGGGATTCGGTTTCCCTGCTGACCGGAGGGTCGTCGTCGATTTGGGCAGAATCAGTGTCGAAGCGGCGGCGAGCAGAAGCAAGCGGAAAGGACTGCCCCTCTTCGCGGTGGCGGCAGTACCGATACACATGGCCAGGTTGTCCGCAGTAGAAACAAAGTGGTCGGCTGTCATAACTGCGCCACCTGTCAGTTCGGCGCAGTTGAGAGCGCCTGGGAGGCGCCCACTGAGGCCCCTGGAGGAACCGAATCTCCTGACGGTTCGGTGAGCTCGGTGGGGCGTGGTCTGGAGGTGGGCGACGAAGGACCGCAGCATAGCTCTCGGGCTGCGGCTCGAGGTAAGCTGCAGGAATGTTGGCCGTGCAGCTGATCGGTTTTGGAGCGTGGTATGGTTCGGAAAGGGGTGCCGCGTTGTGGACTGGATGAGACTCGTTGCATGGTGTAGACGGTGATAGGGCGTATCGAATTTCATTCCTCACTGTTTCCATGAGGGCCCCTGACGACTGAGCCTTCGTAGTCGTAATTCGCTGCAGCTCCTCAAGGACAATGCCCCTAATGATGTCTCGAAGAGTGGTCGTATCTGTTGCAGTCAGCGCCGCCGCAGTCGTCGGGGCACAGTTGACCGGTCGGTTGTACTGGCGGCACCGGTCTTGGAGGGCTCGTTCGATAGCCGTAGCGTCCTTAACGAACTCACTCACGGTTTTAGGGGGGTTGCGGACCAAGCCGGCAAACACCTGTTCTTTGACGCCATGCATGAGATGCCGTAGCTTCTTTGGTTCACTCATATCAGGGTCGGCACGGCGAAAAAGGCGAGCCATGTCTTCCGCAAACATAGCCACGCTCTCATTTGGCTTCTGGATGCGCACTTCAAGCAGGCGCAGCGCATTGTCCCGTCGGTCAGTTCTCGCGAAAGTGTCGACCAGCTGGCAGCGGAAGTCATCCCATGTGGATAAGCTGGCCTCATGGTTTTCAAAGCACGTTCTAGCATTATCCTGAAGGGCAAAATAAACATTACAAAGCTTCTGGTCTGCGCTCCACTGGTTGATCTTTGACACTCGCTCAAACTGGTCGAGCCAGTCTTCCACATCTTCAAACGCTTCCCCGCGAAAGCACTCTGGCACCTTGGTGTTCTGTAGAGTCACCGGTGTAGGATTGGTATGTGCCATGGCTTGAGAGGTCTTAGGAACTTGGGCGTTTGAGGAGTCGTTCGGCAGATGAGTGTACTCCGGCGCTAGGCCTAGAAGGCGGCGGCTAGCACGATGGAGAGGCGTGTCGATGTTTGGGATCCGCTGTGGACTGCCGGAAGGAGTCCTATGCATACCCCAGCGCGCTCCACCAGTGTCACGTCTCGGTAGAAGACCAAGGAGAACCTAGCGATAGATGGTTTGAATGGTCGACCAGAACAAGTCTTGTGTTCAAGCTTCTTTCACTTCCAGGCTCGCGCTTGTCGTCATCTTTTGCGTCGTCTTCTATGCGGCAATATGCAACGCCGCGTGATGTAACTGCTTGATTCTGCTGGCTGTGACAGGTAGTTGTTAGCTGGACTTCTAGCCAACGGTTGCTATGACCTGCAACTCTTTACCCTTTCCCCGACGCTCGTGACGTTGAATGAATTCGAAAGCTCAAGAAAATCCACCAAGCAGAAAAAGTCTTACACAGCCTTGAACAGCCCTATGCGTTATGCGCAGAACTCACTATTTATTTCTAGTTGGCAAGCGTAGCAAACGTAGAACGCAAACAAAGAAAGGAAAAACAGATTAACCAGGTTAAACGAGGAGGTTAACGATCGTCTAAAGGCTGAGCCTGGAATCGTCTCACTCGCTGTACTTGATTAGCGAGTACGAAGAAACTCGAAAGTCGTTCAGTTGATTCAGTGAACCAATTGCACTCCTACTGTGTGTGTGCACAATGCGAGCCTTGAAATGTGATCCTATTTCGCCGTCTCTAGCCTCTAGCTACTCGCCCCGAATGCTCGTGTATTGTTGGCGCGCCTCCGATTCCTGAAGTGCCCGGGACCCCGCTGATATGGCAGGAAGCGAGTATCCGTCCACTGAACCTATTCGAGTTTGGCGAAATATCTTGCCTCTCGTTCGCCAGTCTGGAGAAGGAATTGCGCTTAGAAACAAGAAAGAAAAAAAAAAAGGGGGGGGGCGCAGCCGGAGAAGAAAAGACAAATGATGCGAGGAAAACGCAACACGAAGCCCGTTGCCCTTGGGAGCGTTTCTTTCCTGGCCACCTATGCGAGAGCGCGAGTGTTAATTTTCTCCGCCCGCTGCCAATTCATCTGCGTCAGCAATGCCGCTGGCGCATATATGGGGCAGGCACCCGTTTGGAGTGGGACGCTCGAAATTAACTGCCTAATGAATGAAGCCAATTTGGCGCTCCCACGCGTGCCCCACACCGACGAGCCAGGTTGTTTTCATTATTGGGCTACTCCTAAAGTGGGCCCCCTATTCCCCCCATTGAACCCCTCCTCTTTTCCGAGCTCCACACTTTCATTCTCTGTACCCTACTATGCGTACACGCAGTACGCGAAAACGTATGCTTGTGTGCATATGCCGGTCCCCTCGTGTAGTGAACCTGAGACTGTTCCCACGTGGAGGCTTGTAACGTGCACCAATGAGCTTTTTAGTTGGCAAATTACAGCCAAGCAGCGATGGTTGCTTTGAACGCGGGTCTTGCTTAGTTAGCCCTTTGTAATGTTATACTTAGGGTTGTAATGTATACTAATGGGATTTTTTTACGTCTTTTTTTTCTTCTAAAACCAGATGCTCACTTAGGAACCTGCGACGAAGAGAGGAAAAGAGGCGAAAAAATTTCATCCTGACATCGGAGAACGAGTTTGCTGTTCACAAGCCGAGCGTATACTTAACAGAACTGTCAGAGCGTCTCGAGCGCTCTCGCAACGCTCTGTGGACAAAAAAGAAAAAAGATAATAATAATTGGTTCACAGGAAGAGAAAGGCGCAATATCTGTCACACTCGTGTCTGTGGACACCTGAACCGCGCCGTAAGGGAGGGGAGGAAGGTGGGAGTGAAAGGGGAAAGAGAGAAAGAGGAGCAGTAGTGGAGGGCTACGGAGTAATTTCAACCACCTGGGGATCTTTAACGTGCGCTGACATCGCACAGCACACGGACGCCTCTTCGTTTCGCCTCCATCGAAACGCAACCGCCGAGGTCGGGTTCGAACCCGGGAATTCCGGACAATATTCGGGCGTCTTACCACTGTGCCACCCCGGCGAAATTTTAAAATAGGTTCTTGCATTGAATGACGACGCTTCGGTACGGAGAACGTACAATCGACAAAAAAAAAAAAAAAAAAAAAACACGCTACAAACTCCGAATAAATTAGCTGAGCTTAGATTCACTTTTATGTAAAAATATTGTTTCAGAGCTTTAGACGTAGCCCGTTCAAGTTCAGACGTCAAATTTTGTGCCCGTCATAATTTCATCACTGCTGAAAACAATATCAAAGCACACAGGCCGCGTGAAGTGTAAGCGTGTCGGACAGGTGACAGGATTGAGTGTCTTCGCGAATGAAAGCTTAAAACCGGCCCGTGTTAAGCTCCCGTCGCGTTTAATCAGGCAAGTGCTATTGCGTTAACGGGAGAGCGGATAATCACGGCGACGTCCAAGAGAAGGAGATTAGGGTCGCCTCGCGTTCACCTATAGCATGTACGCCAGTTAGCTCTAGCTCTCCGGCATGAAGGCCGGATAATGTCCCTCATCCTCTCTCTCAGCCTCCTTCCCCACACATCTCTCCCCCTTTCCTCTTGTCTTCCATGATAGCACCAACAACTTCGCAGGCTTACACACCCTAGCGTGTACGGCTATGCGACGCTGCTGCTGTTTTATTCGCAGCGCTAATCTACGGGGAGTTCATTTCGCGGACGCATTTCGGTAATTGGAAACGCCTTGACGCACAGTACCGATAGCGGAGCGCAAGGAGGCTTATGAAAAGGAGCTCGCGGCCGCGCTCTTTGGCACCTTGAGGTGTTGCTCTCAGCAGTGAGGGATGGGAAGGCCGTTAATTGAACCAGCCCTGTCCGCTGCTCCCGTGGTTCTTTACGCCCAAGGCGCTGGACTCAGGCATGTACCGGAACGTCGAAATGAATGAGAGTGGCATCGTAAGGCAGCAAATAAGGTGCTCCTATATGCAAGCCGTGGGCCGACGCTCGGGCGTCGCCGCTGTGTGATTGCTTTATTGGATCGTTCGTTGTGTAATGGCGACTTCCGGTCGCGGTGGCTTCGTAAGGCGAATGGGAGCTTATTTGCCTGGATGTTCAAACTAGGTGAGGCAGTATTTTATCAACTCACGAGGAATAAATTGCTTATGTCGTGCCCGTAGGTAGAGCGCGAACGATGGAATTTCCGACGCACGCACGGACTTCGACGGAAGTGGGGTTAGCGCTTACGACCGCAGATGTTCAGTGATGCGCTTAGCTGCTGGCTCTTTGCTACACGCGTGTTACTCCAGACGAAGGAGTGGTTTTTTTCAGCGAGAAATAAGAATAAATAAAAAAATAAGGCAACCTATTAATTATTTGTGGGTTAACAGCTGTATATAGTCCGTACGACGCTGTACAGTAAGGTCGATTTATTGCTTGTACTGACGATTTTCTCAGCGAACTGCTATTTTCGTTGATGGGCCCACTCGGAGTTCCCTGACTTAGTGGTGAAGGAAGAAAAGCAGAAGAGAGAGAGAGAGAGAGAGAGAGAGAGAGAGAGAGAGAGAGAGAGAATAAAAGGGAGAAAAGTCAGAGGCCAAGGAAACGGCTGCGGGCAGCCGTCAGCACCACTGCAGGTGCACTCGGTGATGGCCGCTTCTGTCTCCCTTCTTCCCCTCACTCATTAGCGTCGCCTGTCGGCACCTCACAGAATGTGGGAGGCAGAGTGCACTCACCATGCCGTCGTGTCTCGGGGAAGAGGTCGTCAGCGTTCCAATTACACGTTTCCATTTCCGAGCCTCTATTGTTCAGTGCCGTTCCTCCTCCCCCCTCCCTCATCTACCGTCGTTACGGTGCGGGCGAAAAGCAAGAACAATCGCGTGCACCGCCAGCAGACATCGAAAGCAGAGAGGGGTTGGAGGAGGGAAAGAAGCGGGACACGCTGGACGTTGTCAGCGCCTTCACCAGCGAGCCCGTTCAAACGCTCACACACGCACGCGCGTTCATGTATACCGACTCCTTCGTGGCGCAGAAGATGCAGAGGCTGCGGCAACGACAAAAGCAAGCAAATCACGTCCAAACGAGCGCGGCTTATCTGCACTGAGCTTTCAGGCGCTGCCTGGAGCCGCCGCCGTGAAACACCATCGATCGAGGTGGGGACGGAGAGGGCCCATTTTCAACCGCGTTAATTAACGTCTCAAGATAATCTCGCTCTTAAATCATCTCACAGGAGGAGCCGCAGGAGGAGGGAGATGGGGAAAGAGAGGGAGATCGGCAAGGAAAGGGCGACTGAAACACGCGTGGTGGGGAGAGGAAGAACTGGGCACACAAACGCGCGGAAAAGACGGGCATCGTCGCGTGTGTGTGCATATAAATATTCTCCGCAACCGCTGCTTCCCGCGCTCCTGCTTTCGGGAATAAAGGCACGCAACTCGAGAGTCCTCTTGCTTGTTCCTGCAGAGACTGCGTTCGTTTTGTCATTGATGGGTTTTCCCCGTCTCCTTCCCTGCGTGCTCGATTTTTCCCGAAACATTCCCGCTTTTCCAGCCCTTGATTTCCCCCTCATTTTCCCTTTTTTATCCCTTCATCAGCATCGTCGTTTGTCGGAGAGGGCGCTCTCGTTGCGTGCTCGGGCAGTTCTATCAATGTCATTTTGTTTCCGTCTTTGCGTAATTAGCATGAAAGCTCATTTAAAGCACCGGCTGCGGCGGCGCACGCGAACGGCAGTACGGATCGGGCTGCGGCGGCACTCTTCTTCGCTTCCCTCTTCCCTTCAGTCCTTTTTCATCTTTTTTTTTCCTTGATTTGGTCCCGCGAGTTCGTGCATGTGATGGGAGCCCGGGGAACGCAACATCGCGCACGTGTATGGAGCGATGGAAACGCGATATGAGCGGGACACGTCCCAGACGGCCGCCGGTGACTGCAGCGCGACCTGTTAATTAGTTTTTGTACATGCGAACGTGCACACAGTACGCGCTGCTCTTGCTGTTCGTCGTGGTCACCGCTAATTTCAGTCGTTTCGCACCACTTGGCACGTTACGTTTCGTTCGCTGGGCGCTGGTCGATATGCGCGTTGTGTACGGCCGCATACGAAAGAACGCACCAACGGTACTTGTCACGTGTCCCAGCGCACAGCGCATGACACGAGCGGTGGACGGTGCTACTTGTTCCCTAAGCAACATGCCAATGCACTGTTCAAGCATGTTGCAAAAAAAAAAAAAAAAAAACCACTGCAGGCAAAGGCCCGTTCGCCAGCATGCGCCAGCTGTCAGGACTTCCTGGTGACCAAATTTAGCTTTTCGAGTGACGTCTAGCGGGATGTATAATATATTAAAGCGCACCGAGAGTGACGTTGACGGAAGTTACGTCGGGGGCCGGGGGTTAAAGACACGCTGCGGTATTTTCCGTCACCAACGCAGCAATTCATCCGAAGCGCACAAAAGAAACGTTATCAGCCTGTGGCCTAAAATCTCTGGTAAAGGTGGAGAATGAACACCCTGATTTAGGTGGGAAGACTTCTGTATTGAGAAAGTGCATAGCTTCTATCTCATAGACATAGAGTTCGTCGAACCAATGAAAGGAAGCGGTCCATAGTCTATGTGACTTTCTTGAAAGGCACTTCGCTACCTTGGAAATCGGCACCTCGCCGCGATGCTCCCAATTGTGCGCAGAATAAATTGCTTTACTTTAGTGTGTTTCTTTTCTTTTCTAACATATGTAACGATATTGAATGCACGGTGTTGAGTCGGCGTGGAAGCTTGCAAGTCGTGTTTTGGAGTTTTAGCTCGAAAGCATTTGTCCTTGACTTAATTAAAACAGCGTCTCAACTGGCCCGCCGTCTTTCCATAATGCAGTCGTCCCGTTACGACTGAAGCCACTTTCTTTTTTGCCCGCAAACAGCCGAATACGAAACCACACCAATGGCCAGCGAACTGTCACCACAGCACCCCTTATATCTCTTTACGTGATTTTGAGAAACACTCTGCCTTCAGATGCCTACCACCCCGCACTGGCTGGACAAGGCCTATAATTTTACAAATGGGGGGGGGGGGGGGGGAATTGTTATAAAAAGTAATAATTGTTGTTGCGACTGTAGTAAGGCGCAAATTAAACTGCACGGGCCTGCTGTACGGCTCTGTGGCTGAGCCATCTCCGTTGCCTCAAGTAGAAAGAAAGAAAGAAAGAAAGAAAGAAAGAAAGAAAGAAAGAAAGAAAGAAAGAAAGAAAGAAAGAAAGAAAGAAAGAAAGAAAGAAAGAAAGAAAGAAAGAAAGAAAGAAAGAAAGAAAGAAAGAAAAAAAGAAATGAGATGGAGTGGGAGAGGATGCGCATTGCAAAAGCCGTCGTCTACCACCGAAGCAGTGGAGGGTGCAAAACCGCCAGTGTCAGGTGAGCCTCGCCCCCCCCGGCGGGAGCCTACCATTCAGTCCATTCCCAATTTATCTACTATAAGGCGCCCTCCTGATTAGTTTAAACTCCGTCCTGGGACCTGATGTGTCATTAGCCCTCTGGACAAAACGCGGCCCCTCAGGCCGACACTTAGCTCCTTACACATTGCAGCAAGGGGGAGGATCGCCACTACCCATAAGGATACCCGCAATAAGTGACCCATCTATAGGCAGGACTTTGCAGCGGTCTCAGACGCACAGCTCTACTGAGTTCTGTTTGTTCTTGCCGATCCTCTACGCTAGCCTTGAGGAGCCTCATTCCTTCTTTTGAGGCGCCCCACCGGGCGTATACAGAGAAAGTATGCATTTTAGGCAAATTAATTTCGGAAACAACTAGTTTTACTCGACGTTACTAGCTTAAAGTAACGCATAATAATAATAAGTTGCTAGAGCAGAACTGTAATTCATTCAATTAAAATTTTCAGAAAAAGTAACTAAATTACAGTAATTTTACTACAGTACTTCAATTCTTCAATTATTGCCATGTCTGCTCTCGGATGCTTTGCCCCACGTACGCGGTATACGTTCCCCCCCAAGATGTTTTAAAAATATTTTCTCCTCCTACTGCTTTCTTCTTTAGGTGCAGGGCAGCCAACCGCACCACTACTAATGCTCGTGACGAAAGAAGAAACACAATACAGCACTGCTTCTATCTCATCGTATTTTATGTTCTATATCGTCTGGCGCTCCATCGCGTTGTTAGAAACAGGAACCATTAGCAACCCGCTCAGGTTTTCGTACTTGTTCTCGGCACGAGGCCTCGGTTACGACAGTCGTCATAAACCGGTGTGTGTTGCTGGCATTCGGGTCTCGTTCCGCTCCACATACATCATGCCGCGGACAAGGTTGAGAGACAATCCACGCTCGCGGAGCGCACGCGGGCACGTTCGTCGCCAATACTGGGTCACACTGCACAGCGCGCAGAGAGCACGCTATTCTGTCCGAGAGAGACAGCGCAGGGAGAAGGTGGCACCGTTACGTGCACGCAGCACGAACTTCGAACCGCGTCTGCGTTAGACCCTAGGCGCAGGAGAAGAAGGGGATCCCTCCGCTAGCGTTCGCCCTTGGCGTGCTCGAAGCGCGGCGGACGCGGCGTCCAGATTGGCGCAGATTCGGCCCGGTGATGGATGGGCCGGCCGAGTGATGAATGGCCCACCTGACTGACGACCCTGGCGCTCGGAACGAGCGGTAATCCGACTGGGCGGCGGCGGTGGTGGCGGCCAGTAGCGGAAATGAGTGGCCAATCGATAGCGGTGCTCGCGAGGGCTCTCCGAAGCGCACGATCAAAGCGTGTATGGCTATAATACGCCTTTGTGACGCGCTCTTACGAGAGGCCCAATGCTGAGGGGGAAAAACTGTTTCTCTCCCCCTCCACCCCGTCCCCTTCGCTTCCTTTCATTTCCCCAGGTGTGTTAGGGACTTGGAGGAGGAGACGCTTGGGCTAAGAGGAGTTTGATAAAAGCTGCGGAGAAGTTCCCATCTTCGAGACCTTTGAGCAATAGAGGTGCAGCTGCCCGCGAAATGTTGACCGGTAGTGGGCTGAATCTTCGGGGGCCGGGGTGGCAATAAACAGGAACTTTGGTCTCGCGATGTGGGCGTCTCTGAACGGCGCAACAGTTCCTCCACTTGTGGTGTGTATATATAACAAAACAAAGGAATATTATGTTCGGTGACGGTCGGATAGTGGCTGTAAAGGAAGAAAGCTGTTTGCCAAAGATGGAATAGGGCAGGGACGAAGTTTGAATGTGTTCGTTCAAACGCTTTTGGAGCGGGCTCTTCAGCTCGTCGTCGTTGGTGGCGCATGCAGTCGATGGCGTAATCGTCGTCGGCGTACTCGGCTACCTGTCAGCCGTGGCAGGCAGCAGAGTGGAGAGGTAGAAATCCCTTTTCCTCATTTAGAAGATAGGGAAGAGGATGAGAGGTAATGAATGGTTTAATGGTCTGAGCTTTGGCACGAGAGCGAAGATATGCTCTATTAGAGGGTGGCTACCGTGAAAGGAGGAAGTTACGGCAAGGGAGGGCACAACCGTGGGACGATAACGAAAGTTGGAAGAAGGAGGTGCGGCTAGAAAGTGAGAGGAGAAAGCCGAAAGAGAGAAAAGAGGAGGCATAAATTGGAAGGTGGGAAAAAGGATTGCGTTCAGTTTGCGCCGCTTGATGGGTAATATTGACGAGGAAGATTTAGAAAGCTCCCCAAAAGTAAAACCTGCGTCGTGTCGTTGTCCGCATTGTGAGCGAAGCATGTCGTGCATGCCTCTGTCATACGGTGTTCGGCAGGCCTCAAGGATTTCAGGCATGGAGGTGGTATAGATTGCTACCCGAATTGGCGACTACCAGATGGGAAGGTGAGATGGGAATCGAACCCATCAGATATGATATCAGATAAGGAGGTTGTTATGACCGTGCATCATCCGCACTTGCGCGCTCTATTGTTCGCCTGTGGGCATGGATAAGTGCTGTGGATATGTGCTGTTGGTACAATGGCTCTAAGTGAGCCTGTTTCCATGAATCCTTTCTTGTAAGCCTGTTTTGCTATGTTGAGACCCTGCAAATGCCAAATTGGCCCTGTCAAGGGAACGTCTAGAAAAATACCAAGAAATGTCCCCCTTCGGGAAATAGCTGGAAGTGCTTTCGTTCAATTGTTCACCCTTCCCGTCGAGAAGCGCTATTGTCCAGTGAGGAATGCCTACTGTCCAAAGGAGACGACACAGTGACACGTCCGCAGACGTACAGGACAAGAAATGAGCAAGGTGATTACGGCCATTAGAGGATTTCCCGGGAATGCAGGAAAGATTTGCAATTGCTGGAAAGGGACAATGCTGGGAGCAGTATGTGGCGCGCACGTGCACTTGGGTTTCTGAGAAGGAAGTCCACTTACTGGAACCAGCCTACCGGATTTTTGGTGAAGAATAGAAATGTACCTCCTCGCCGTTCCCAAGCTCTTCCCGCCAACAAGTGACCACGCCCAACGAAACAATGCCGGACCAGTCAGTGCATCAGACCATCAGTGCAGTGATGTGTTCGATTGGATGCTAATATCTGAGGGGCGTGCCCTGGAACTGGTTGGTCAGCATCTTCAGAGAGGGGCTGGACATAGGGGGTTTTAAGAACATTGCAGAGCACGAAATGACGCTCTGAGCCCTGGGTAAACGGCTCATCCAGACGCTTCTCGCTATGAACTCTTTACGCTTGCCATTTTGTTAATATACCCTTCTTTTTCATGTAAATAATCATGTAAATAAGTTTTCTCAAAGTGCCATTAAACCTGCTTGTATATATTTTACCAACTTCGAAGATTCAATCCTTCTTCAACCCCGAGTCTCTGCACGCTACCAAGTGAAGGCCGGGTCGACTTAGCCCCAGCGTCACGACAACTGGTGACCAGCGTTGGGATCTGAATCTACAAGCCACAACATCTGGTGATTGGAGGTGGATCTGAAGCTACAAGCCACAACATCTGGTGATCGGATGTGGCATCTCAAGCAACAAGCAGGAGCAACAATCGGCCAACAAGAGAGCAGCTCGGAACATCGATCGCATGTGTGGGTGAGTGCTTGGCTTTTCTTCTGATGTGGACCAGGTTCTAGAACAGGGTTAGTTTTTAGAACTGGTAAAGAGTGTATAAACGCCTTTAGGTTTGGTAGTTTGCACAGTTGTTTTGGAAGTAGCCGACACTCGGAGCGACCATGGACCTACAAAAGCTGCAGAAACCGGAACTGTTGCTATTGTGTGAGGAATTGGGAATTGATACAAGTGGTTTGGCACGAAAACCCTTGATTTTAAAGGCAATCACTGATTTGGGAACCGATGATGAGGAGCTCAGTGAAGCATGGAACCTCATCGGACAAAAAAAGGAGGAGCAACTCAGACAGCAGAAAGAGCGGGAAAAAGAGGAAAAGAGGCGTGAGCGTGAAATTGAGAGAGAAGCAAAAAGGCTGGAGAAAGAAATTGAGCTCCGCAAATTAGAACTAGAGTTGAGCAAGAGGTCGGGCAATTGTCCCCAGCTAGCGGTACCTCTTCTCAACAAGGAGGCAGATTTCAAGATGTCAAAGTACATGCAGCCATATGTGATATCAGGGGATATCGGTCTGTATCTGGCTAACTTTGAGCGAACCTGCGAAAAACTGTCCTTCCAGCGAGACACGTGGTCTCAGAGATTATTGACGGTTCTGCCCTGCGAGGCAGCGGAGGTTGTCGCGCGGCTTAGCAAGGAGGACGCGGACAACTACGAGAAGGTCAAAGGCTTGCCTTCTGAAAAAGTATAGGCTTAGCGCCGAGGCGTTCAGACGTTTTCGGAAAGCTAGTAAGACCAGGGACGAGAGTTACCCTGAATTCCTGTACAATTTAAGAGTCAATTTGGGCGAGTGGCTAAAAAGCACTGATTCCTACAGTGATAGGGACGCTGTAGTCGAGCGAATCCTTTTGGAGCAGTTTTATAACTGCCTCCCAGAAAAAGAAAGAAATTGGTTACTGGACCGAGGCGACATTAAGTCGGCAACTGAAGCTGCCGAACTCATTGAGGAGTACACTTCGCGCCGACAATTCAGCAACCCAGCAGTGGATAGGCCCCGCAATCCCAAGTTGAGTGTGAATAACCGTCAGAAAAGGCACTTTGCTAGATTTGCAAACGAAGAAAGGAAGGCTTCTTCAGGCAAACGCCCTAGAAAGGACGGCAGTGAGAAAAGTGAGGAAGTGACCAACGCGCAGAACACAAAGAATAAGTTTGAGGCTAGGAAGCCGCTCACATGCTTTAGGTGTAATGAGCAGGGTCACATTGCCGTCAACTGCCGGAAAGAAAAGATTGCTTTCTCGTATGTCAGCGACTGCGATGAAAATATGCAGCTTTTGGAACCCTACCTGCATGACCTAGTAGTCAACGGGAAGCCTTGCAAGGTACTGCGCGATTCGGCCGCAACGATGGATGTTGTCCATCCGGCGTATGTGTCGCCTTCCGACTATACAGGACAGTGTGCATGGATCCGCCAGGTAGTGGAGGAACGGAGTGTGTGCTTGCCAATCGCGAACGTGGTCATCGAGGGCCCTTTCGGCGAGTTAACAACCGAGGCTGCCGTTTCAGGAAAGCTTCCTAAAAGCTATCCGTATTTGTTTTCCAACAAATCGGACATGCTACTGCGAAAGAGGGGCATCCTGTTCGGAGACAGAGTTGTGCAAGCCTTAACACGTTCAAAGGCGCGAGAACTAGCTACACTGCTCATACCAGAAAATTCCACAGCGGAGGAAACGGCAGTTAAAACAGTGGTCGATGTGGAAGATAGCGGGTCAGAAAACTTTGAGAGCGAGGCATCTCAGATAAGTCAACATGAAAGTGAGCTTGATAAGACACGGAATGAGGACGTTCTTGAGAGTAACCTCTTGCCGCCAGTGTCTAGTAATCTCACGAGACTTTTAAGTGGAACCCGGGAGGACTTAGCTATGGAGCAAGCCAATCATCCCAAGATACAGGAGCTTCTCAAAAAGACGGAGCAGATAGGAGAACTAAAGAAATCCCAGCTGTCCGATCTGGGCGAGATAATAACAGAGTTTGAGGCCTGCTTCGTGGACAGGCCAGGCAGAACTGATTTGACTGAGCACGATATTGAGCTGACTTCAGACGTGCCAGTACGATCAAGGTGCTACCGATTTTCTCCAAGGCAAAGAGAAATTCTGGATAGGGAAGTAACTCGCATGCTGGAATTGGGAGTAATAAAACCCTCGGAAAGCGATTATGCTTCGCCTATGATCTTAGTAGAAGCTCCAGGTAAAGACCCTAGGCCTGTGGTAGACTACCGAAAGCTAAATTCTCTCACCAGGGATCAAGTGTATCCTATTCCGAATATTGAGGAGAGAGTAGAACAGGTCAGTAGAGCGGCATATGTGACTACGCTGGACCTTACTCGAGGATACTGGCAAATACCGCACACTGAACGCGCCAGCAGATACGCGGCTTTCGTCACTCCGACGGGGAGCTACCAGCCAACAATGATGAGTTTCGGGCTCAAAAATGCTCCATTTTGTTTTTCCCGACTCATGGATAGGGTTTTAAAGGGGTGTGAAACATTCGCGGTGCCTTATTTAGATGACATTGCGGTTTTTTCCGACTCATGGGCGGACCATATGGTACATCTAAGAGCTGTACTGAGCCTTTTGCGTCAAGCTGGACTAACCGTAAAGGCCGAGAAATGTTGCCTGGCAAGGGCGACCGTGGACTACTTGGGTCACAATGTAGGTCAAGGTTTCAGGAAACCCAGCGAGATTAAGATTTCTGCGGTAGCAGACTACCCGCGGCCGAGCACGAAGACGGAAATTCGAGCATTCCTGGGTCTGACTGGATGCTACAATCACTACATCCCTAACTATTCAGCTTTGGCCAGCCCTCTGACCGACGCTCTCCGCAAGACAGAACCGACGAATGTAGTCTGGGACGAACAAAAGGAAGCCTCCTTCGTAAACCTGAAGGCTGTGCTGATTAGCCGTCCGGTATTGCGAGCTCCAGACTATGACCGAGAATTCACGGTCCAGTGTGATGCCAGTGATCGAGGGCTAGGTGCTGTTCTCTGCCAGAGAGATGACGACGGTAATGAGCACCCCGTGCTCTACCTGAGCAGAAAACTGAGTTCTAGAGAGAGGGCTTATTGCGCGTCAGAGAAAGAGTGCGCTTGCGTTGTATGGGCCATTCAAAAATTGCAGTGCTATCTTGGAGGGGCCAAATTCACCGTAGAGACGGACCATTGTCCCCTGGCTTGGCTGCAAACTGCGACATCGAAGAACAGTCGCCTTCTTAGGTGGAGCTTGATTTTACAGCAGTACAATTTTGAAATAAGATACAAAAAGGGGAAGTAAAATGGGAATGCGGACGCGCTTAGCCGCTGTTTCTAAGCGATCCGAGGTGTTCCTCATCATGTATCCAAATTGATAATCAGGCTTTTTTTTGTTTTTTTCGTGCGCTTGTATATGTGTGACTATGTAAAGCAGCACGTTTGGTTTTCTAGGCATACGTGGGTCCTGAACGTCTTGAGTGTGGGCTTTTCTCGAACAACGATGGCAGTTTTCTTTTAGCCTGGTCTCTTCAGACGGGAGGCGAGTGCTTGCTTGGACATGTGGTTGAGTTTCAGACAGCTCAAGCAATTTGGCCTATGACAATCAAGACAACGCGATAAGCAACAGCGAGCTTCAAGCGTTCATGTGCAGGCCATTAAGTCGTCTCTTCATGCAGCAGCTGCGACTGCTGCCCTCCGTGACTCTTCTGGCGGGGGAGGAGGCTGTTATGACCGTGCATCATCCACACTTGCGCGCTCTATTGTTCGCCTGTAGGCATGGATAAGTGCTGTGGATATGTGCTGTTGGTACAATGGCTCTAAGTGAGCCTGTTTCCATGAATCCTTTTTTGTAAGCCTGTTTTGCTATGTTGAGACCCTGCAAATGCCAAATTGGCCCTGTCAAGGGAACGTCTAGAAAAATACCAAGAAATGTCCCCCTGCGGGAAATAGCTGGAAGTGCTTTCGTTCAATTGTTCACCCTTCCCGTCGAGAAGCGCTATTGTCCAGTGAGGAATGCCTACTGTCCAAAGGAGACGACACAGTGACACGTCCGCAGACGTACAGGACAAGAAAGGAGCAAGGTGATTACGGCCATTAGAGGATTTCCCGGGAATGCAGGAAAGATTTGCAATTGCTGGAAAGGGACAATGCTGGGAGCAGTATGTGGCGCGCACGTGCACTTGGGTTTCTGAGAAGGAAATCCACTTACTGGAACCAGCCTACCGGATCTTTGCTGAAGAATAGAAATGTACCTCCTCGCCGTTCCCAAGCTCTTCCCGCCAACAAGTGACCACGCCCAACGAAACAATGCCGGACCAGTCAGTGCATCAGATCATCAGTGCAGTGATGTGTTCGATTGGATGCCAATATCTGAGGGGCGTGCCCTGGAACTGGTTGGTCAGCATCTTCAGAGAGGGGCTGGACATAGGGGGTTTTAATGACATTGCAGAGCACAATGACGCTCTGAGCCCTGGGTAAACGGCTCATCCAGACGCTTCTGGCTATGAACTCTTTACGCTTGCCATTTTGTTAATATACCCTTCTTTTTCATGTAAATAATCATGTAAATAAGTTTTCTCAAAGTGCCATTAAACCTGCTTGTATATATTTTACCAACTTCGAAGATTCAATCCTTCATCAACCCCGAGTCTCTGCACGCTACCAAGTGAAGGCCGGGTCGACTTAGCCCCAGCGTCACGACAAGGCATATATGCAACCCCTAAGCCACGCATAGACATTTAGACGACTTCGTTAAAGCGGGGCTTCATATCTATGTCGGATGGTCATAACTTAGTAGACAACTCCAGGCTGTGTATCTGTGAGATGAGTTAGTTTGTGTGTGTGTGATAATCGAGATAATTGAGATAATTAAAGGATTAATGATTAGTGAATAGCAGACCGCATGTATGCGAACGTGAATCCGCAAGGAGAACGGGTCAATAGGAGACATTAACGCCGTCGAGTCATGCCATTACAGGCGGAGCTTAAGTGTCCTCCCAATTTTTCTTTTCTGAGTAATAACGAATATTTGCATGCGAACAAATATCTAAGATATAGTGTTAAAAAAACCTTGGGAACGAGCTCTCAGTGAATGTCCTCAAGTTACTCAGACCTTGCGGCAGGAGGTATTTTAAGTAAGCTCGCCCTTTAAGGCGATGAAATTGACTTTGGAGGGGAATGCGATGCAGAGAAAAGTTAGGTGGCGTTCTGTTAGCGTAGTAGACTGACAATCGCCCTTCCTAGTAGAGGCGAAGAATGAAAGAGAGGTGGAGAGAAGTGGGGTGGAAAATTTCTTACAGCTAAGATTAGGGGCTCCAGTGATAATATTAACGCAACAAAAAGCTTAATTAGAAATAAAAATGAAAGGCTTCTGTTCTGCAGCAGCCATACCGTGATATAAAATGATGCCGTCAAGCGAAATTGATTATTAACGTAGCGTTCCTGTGTTTAGCGTGTTTCCTAAATCCAAACATTTCATGGCTATAGGCGTTGATTTTCTGTGGCGTTGCTTATCCTGGCCAACTAGTTTGCATCCTCAACTGTCCATGGTTCTAATTTCAATGTACATGTGCTGCTCTTGACACATATACATAACAAAATGCCGAACAAGTAGAAGCACGCGCGTTTATGCTGAAAATGAGACCTACTTGCTCGGTCCATGTGGGTGGCATAATTTTCTTTGGTGAAGCGCGAGCTTCATTCATGGAATGGACAATGGCTGTTAATTATTCTTTTACTGGCTCGTGCTTTGACCGTTTAGATCAGTCACATAAATGTTTCTAAAAATTTTCGGATGCGTTTAAAAATATTTATGCAAAAAAGGAACTAGGAACACACCAGGACAGATCAAAATGCAGACGATTTTGCTGAGCGCACGCATGCCCTCTGACATAAAATTAGGCTTTGTTCTCACGGAAGATTAAGAGCGAATGACATAAATATAATCAGGCACCTTCATCGTTCTATACCATTGTGTCATAAAATCATTTCACTATCCGCAACTTAAATAACCCGATGAAGGGGACAAAATCTGCGGGTATTCAATTCTGGTGTCCGGCTTTGCTGGGTGTAAGGGCAAACACATTTAAAACTTCCCCTGAAATAGGGAGTTAGAAACATAAATAATCTATTTTTAGAAACATGCTATCGACCGCGGTGAATGTGATTTTCCTAAGACCGTTTCTAATCCTATAACTGCATGCAAAACACCCTAACTGAATTTTCAATTAGCGCCAGTGGAGGAAACGAAACCGTGGACAAGACGGGTTGCCATGTCAGCGTTGGACACGAAGAAAAACTCATTGCCTAAATAACGCCCCGCAGCGCAAGAAAGTCGAGCACATTTTTTTCGCCACGGTATGACCGAAACTGAACTCACTGGACGCGCAGGAAGCTCGGTGGAAACGCGAAGTCTACTGATGACGCATACCAGTGACTATAGGGCCATTTGTTTAACCTACACCAGCTACACCAGTGTAGGAAATCTCCTATACCTAGAATGGATTTTTGCTGCACTGGTGTAGCTGGTGTAGGTTAAACAAAATGGCCCTTATGTGACCCGATTCGAACTTGATGCGCTATTTTGCCACGTCTCATACCTTTCGCTTCACATCTTGGTGCAAAGAAAAGAACAGCCACTATTAACCGCTGTGCAGTGACAATGGTGACGGGCCAATTTATATTGGCCTCGAACGGCACCGCAAGCCAAGCAGTTCACATATGGTGGCGTAGTCACTGTAAGACGACGTCACTGGTCATCGCGTCTCCACTGAACTTCTTTGACATTAGATGCGCTCAGCTTCGGTTTTGTGAGGAAAAAGCGGCGCGATTCGTCACGCTACAGGGCTTTAAAAAATTTCTTTTCTTTTTTTCAGAAGCTCACCACCTGGCATGTTTTTTCCCACTCCTTCGATATCTCCGTCAGCACTAACCGCCGAGCTGGGTTAATAAACATATAATTAGCGAGCTTTAGTTAACTAGCTAGAACGTGAGAATAGATTCTTTTTTAGCAAATTACGTCCTCCAGGGCTTAGTACATTTGCTTTGCAGTGCACTCAGTATTACTAATCATTATCGAAAGCATGGTCGCTGAAAAACCCCGCATACATGTGCTTTTGAAAGTGCGAGCTTCTGAAAATGGAAATTTTCGCTTGGGTGGGCACTGAAACCTCTAGTACTTTAGTAGTCGCTCATGCTGTCAAGCTATGTCATGGAGGCCCAAACTGAGTGTACGAGACACGTCAGTGGGGCCGATCCGTTTACGGAAGCCGCTGAGCGAGTGCCCGACGCGTCACGCCTGATGAAATTATGACGGACGACTGGCCGCATGGCCCTGCCACCTCGGCCATCACTCAGCTTGTCGGGACAGGGTCAACCGCGAATGAAAATCATTGCTTCCGCTACGTACGAATCCCGGCGAGTGATTGGAGGCTCATCATTGCCAGTAATGATTCTCGATGACCTCTGGCGCAACAGAAAGCATGGAGTTGAGTGAGGCACTGAAGCAGCTCCGTTTATTTTTCTTCTTCATCGCCTGGAGTTTCTGGTAGATGAATATGATACCCTCTTTTTGCGTATTTTGAAGTTTCACTGCGCAGTTAGTTATGGTTCACACTTTTTTTTTTTCTTAAGCTCGCGAAAAATTGGGTAAATGGGATATCAGTTTGGAGAAGCCTTCGTTTTGCTGGGGTTTAAGCGGATGGTTAGAGACGACAGTGGTGAGAACGCGACATCAAGTCGCCTACTTCAACTGAACTTAGCTACAGAGCGCTATTGTAACGCTAGTGTGCAAGAAAAACTAGTGTTAGAAAAAGAAGTGCCCACTATCACGACCTGCAGGCTTTGATTGACAAATTTTATAATGATGGGGTAATGACCAACTGAGATTAACTACCCTCAGTACTGAACAGCCTCGAAGCACTCACGTCGCGTTGTGTCGCATATTATTGCGTCGGTGTAATTCTATGCCGAACACTTAAAATAGCCATTATCAACAGACCAGAATTGCTACAACAGAACAGAAATAAAAAAACAAAAACAAAAAAAAATCACGAAAGCAACGAAATCGATTACTGTGTTCTTCTCTTCCCGTATTGCCTAGCAGCAAAAGCGCTCGAACAAGCGTTAGCCCAGTGCGGCCTAGACGAAACAATTGACATGTTCGTGCTCCCGAAGCGTACCGTTTCTCTTTTGGCGCTGTTAGCTCTACTGGGTAAATAACTATACACAGACATTCACCTATCGCAAAATAAGGGAGCATCAAGAAAAAAGAAACAGTTGGATAAAACGATTTCGCTGAAGGCGAAAAAAAAAAAAAAAAGAAGATGTAAACTTAGCCACAAGTTCCGTTCAACGGCCGGCGAGGCCGACGAACGTGTCAGCACGACGTCGTCGTCGGCGGCCGGAAGATCTGGCTCTCGCGCAGGGCCCGCCAACCGTTTCGATCCTGTTTTTAAATGGAAAGCGCCGGGGCAAGCCGCCGACGGCTCCGTTCGCTGCTCCCCTCTTCTGTGGCGCGAATTCCGAGGCTACCGCAGTGAGCGGCTTGCGCCTCTGCAAACGCCGCCGTCGTCTAAGCGTTTCTTTCTCCAGAACACCTCGCACTCTTGACGCGTTGTTCGCATGCGGACAGCGTTATTTGCCAGCCTCAGCTCGTAGCAACCTCGAAGCGGCCGGCTAGGCTTTGCCGGGCCTTAGCAGGGTGCGGTGGGCGGACGACGACAACGCTCGAAGAAGCGCTCGCTGGCCTCCTCAGCGTGACGCAAACGTCTCTCTCACGTATCTAGGCGGCGTCCCCGGCGTCCTGCTGCCTCCCCGCTTGCCTGCGCCGCTCGATGTTTCGAGGGTCCCGCCGCTGCCGCCTCGGTGTTTGTCCTTGTCAATCAACGCCGACAGCTTATTTGGGGGTCACGGCAGACGCCGCTAATGGTAACTCCTGGCGCCGATGGCGGCTTCTTCGAACAGGGCGGTTGGCTGCTTGTGCTTCATTCCTGATGCGCTGCTTACTGCAGTTGCTGCAGAGAAGAGAAGCTCCCTTTTTTTTATGTGAGTCGGGGTGTGCGCGCGACGCGTGCATATACAATGAGGCGCACAGAGTGAACGCTTCAGAGGAGTGGCCGTGGCTTGGTTGGGGTGACCTGTTGACAGAGCCGTCTCTGGTTCGAACTGCGTGACTGAGACAGAACCGTGCCCCTGACGGCAACTTGGTTCCTCAGAATAAAGATGCTAAGTTAAGGACAGGTTTGCGACGCTGAGTGATAAACGTGACAATCTGAGTCTTCATAAGCACAAACTCCGGTTTACATCATCTTCCATGCTATCTAAGTGAAAACAGTAGAAAATCTGCAGCTCGGACGATCAAAGAAGTCTAGAGGCCAATGCGCTGTGCCACTTAGAGTTGTATGCATCAATGGTGCCACTTGTAATTGAAGCGAGTGAAAGCATAGATGAACATTTCTATTTTATTGTAATTAGATGATAAATCAACGGGGCATTAGTCGGCTATTATTTATGCATGCAAAATAATGGGTTAGAAAGTATAACAAAATAATATTGTCGGGCAAGATTTGCCCAATTTTTTCTCAGCGGGCTATCCCTCTCGTGCTTTCTATTTCGCGATTAACTCTAGAGACATTCTTCCGGTGACTCAACTAGGCAGTTTGTATAGCGTCTTTGTTTTCCTACGTTATTGTACTTTTGTGTCGCCCCATAATATTAATTAGGCCTCATTCAAGTCCTACATGCTTTGGAAACTGAAATAACGGGAAGTTATCTGCACTACTTGCCATGTAACTGGGTTCCATCTTCAACAAAACAACAAATAAAAATATTTAAATATCGATTACTTGTTCTTGTTTTTAGTCCCATAATTTGTAGCAGTCGAAGGTGCAGTCTGTTTTTCGTCTCTTCTCTCTCCACCGTCATACCTCAGGAGGTACTAATGCAGGTTTGACAACACAGGTCTGCACATTCGAATCACACACACCTACCCTCACCCCTCGTTCCTGCATCTTCCTCTTTCCATCTTTGTTGTACTTCTACAATATTCAGTTTAATGACACGCGCAATAGCGAGGATATTTAGAAATTTGAAATATTAATAGGCTCAAAAACTGCGATAAAAAGAGCGGGACCGTATTTTTGTCAATGTGAAATCACTGCGACTTCCCCTCCTGCTGCAAACTTAGCTCATTTTTCATATGTATTCTTTGGCCTCCAATTTCGCGAAGCCCCACGCGCCTGTGAGTGTGTGGTTGTGTGCTCTCAAAGTTGCTTCCCAGAGCCACGTTTACTCACGGCTCTGGCTCACGTAACAGGATTATCGCGCCCGGTCTCGGCGCATGAAGGAAGGCGAAGCGGGCCAAGCCGAATTTTGATTTCAGCTCGTGAGGTGTTTGCTTGCTGCGTCGAGCAGCTAGCACGTAGTAAGCGGTCAAGCATCTCTAGAAGGTGAAAAACTGTCAGGCTCTGAAGGTGTCAAAGCGCCCCTGGTTTAGTCTGCATTAATATCACTCGCGATTGAGATACTTTGCCACCTTATACTGTATATCAGCATATGTTACCAAGAGTTATACTGCAGGTACTTGGATATATAAACAGGTTATGATTCGTTAATCAAAAATTCCAGTAGATTGAAATTCGTTTGCTTCTTTCTTTCTTTCTTTCTTTCTTTCTTTCTTTCTTTCTTTCTTTCTTTCTTTCTTTCTTTCTTTCTTTCTTTCTTTCTTTCTTTCTTTCTTTCTTTCTTTCTTTCTTTCTTTCTTTCTTTCTTTCTTTCTTTCTTTCTTTCTTTCTTTCTTTCTTTCTTTCTTTCTTAGGCTATTGGAAGACTGAACATGTTTTCCTTCGAATTCCGTAATTTACGAAGCTACGTATTTGAACCGTATGGCGACTATAAGGGTTACCAAACTTATTGGAGCAGAAAGGAATAGCGACAGAGGTCAGGCGTTTCAAGGCAACGACAAGAAAAAAAAAACATACAAAAAACGTTCACATGGACATTTAATTGCATTTGTGTTCGCAATCCTGCAGCATTACAAGTTGTTGATGTTATATTTCATCCAGTTTTGGGTCATACAGTCATTCGTAGAAGATTGCATTTGTTAATTCGTACACGACTTTCGGCGCATAACCAGACATCTCTCCTCATCAGCTGGTGGTTGGGTGTTTCCCCGAAGGTGTCTAGAAGTGGCGCCACGGAGTCAGTAAATATATATGAAAATTGCGGGCAAGTGTCGTCACGTGTGGTGCGGGAACTGTTTGACCGACGTAGAATTATTTTTTTTTGTGTGTGTGGGGCTTCTTATATGCGACGGCATTAAAACAAAACAAAACTAAAAAAAGTTCACGAGCCTGGCGGACGGAACCTGATTACAAATGTGGTCATATCAGCTTAACCAATCACAGAGTTAGTTTCTAGCTTGTAGAAAACCGGTTAAAGGTAACGAGAGAGAGAGATAAAAAAAAAAAAGAAAAGAAAATGTGTATAGTGTGCAGCCTGCTCCCCTACCTCTTCTCCATCTTTCCCTCCAAAAGCATACTGATAAAGAGACGAGATGCTTTACTCAAACAGCCGAGGCCTAACTTGCGCTCATTCCGAGAACTCTTTTGAGGGTCCTACTGATGTTTGCGTCAAGGAAGAGTGGAGGCTCGCAGACTGGCTCACTTATCCCAGGTGGCATCCTTCCCTCAAAATAAACAATAAAGTCCCTGACAGGTTAACAAGCTCCACGCGCCCAGGCCCATCTAAGCGAATGGTGCACGCGAGAACGGAACGAATTGCTTTTTGCGGCATCTTTTCACGCGTACCGGCGGGTGGCCTGTGTACGGGGAACGCTTCGAGGCCGCCGCTTTGAGTGACAGGCCTTTCCGAGGCTGTTGCAGCGTGCGTCGAAGATCCTCGTACGCATCTTTGGGCTCGGCCTTAACCGACATCTCAATTTCAAGGGCCGCAAAACCTTCTTCGGAGGCCTTAATTTATGTTTTTCCTCCCTCAATTCGCCGCATATTACTTCGAATCGGCTCTCCTTTCGTTCACCTCACCACCTTAAATATGGGCCTCTGTGCCAACCTCATTAAATATTTGTCAATCATTTATTCATCGCACACGCAGGCAGATTTGTCACTGGGAGGGGCTTGCTTTTCTGACGTATATCTACTGTTGTGAGGAGCGCATTTTGTGATTCCGCGGAAGGTAACTATACTGAAAAGCTGTATACATAACGCTCGAAGTTATGCGTACCTGAGCTTGTTTTTCTCGCTGTGTTATTCTATATTGATCTGACTACTCTGCGTAGATAAGTAATGTTCAGTGTGCTTAATATTAACGCGCTTATATGAACAAGATCTAGGGGGGGACAAAAACGCAATGGCGATCAGAACACTTCCAATAGGATGAAAATAGGTAGACATGGGAGCCATATACTCAAGGCTGATGCTATTTTAGCTTCTTACACGGTCGATAAAATATTTTTGAAAGTTGCTCAAGCCTTGACGGGGTTCTAGAGTTCGTGTTGGCTTATGGATGGGCTTAGGTTGTGCTGATATCCGCGATTATGCGACACGAACTTTCCATCACGCAACATGACTAGCAGCGGCAGCTCCATTCTGTCATTAATTGAGTGCAGTGGTGTGTCCGACTCGCAACTTGCAAGCGCTCCATTTGGCTGATTGATGTTGTGGAGGTGTAGTTACCGGGCGGCGGCTACTGTCACAAAAATTACCCGTTCGGTTATCCGGAGTAATGGTTGGGCGCTTAACGAATGCACCTGCTGAAGAGGTACAGTAGCGCGTATGTAAAATGGTGCGCATGCATAATTATCGACTTCGCGCGCACAGTGTTTTCCCATAATTACTGGCGGGCAGCAGTTACTGAAGAATATAGGAGCTTGATGGAGAACTGCACATGTCAGCTATTGCTGAGAAGAAGCTGCACTGTCTATTGAAGTCTTGAGGATGACATATTAGTTGATTGCAGAGGACTATAACACGAACACGTATAGGCGACTAGACGCATTGGCCTCTGCATTTCTAAACCTCTAGAGTTGAGAAATGCAGGCAACGTCGGTGTTTTGTAAAGCTTCTTCTAATTTGATTCCACTGCGCACTCATATATCATCCATAGCAGCTGCCCGTGTCGTCAGAGTTGTTAGATAGCAAGCAACCGATATCAGAGTTGAGAGGCTGCAATAGGGACAGAGTAAACGGAGAACTGAAAAAGAAAAACACACAAACTCGACATAGAATCTTCCTTCTTTTTCGCTCTTTCACACACACACACACACACACACACACACACACACACACACACACACACACACACACACACACACACACACACACACACACACACACACACACACACACACACACACACACACGCACACGCACACGCACACGCACGCACACACACACACACACACACACACACACACACACACACACACACACACACACACACACACACACACACACACACACACACACACACACACACACACACACACACAGACAGACAGACAGACAGACACGCGTGCGCTCGTAGATCTTTTTAGTTATTGATGCCCTTAGCGCTATCAATGCTCATCAGTTAGTTTACAATGTCATATTCAGAACTGTGTGATATTGCAGAAGCAGCGATACGTGCTGTCCTGCGTTAAAGTGCAAGCTATAACTGCGTCAAGCACTTTGTTCCGACTGGTAGGCTTTTTAAAGTTTTTATAAATTAACGTTTGAAACCAATTTCAGAACTTTATTGGAAGGCAAATAAATATAAAGAAAGAAAACAGGGAATCGCGCAACAATTCTGTTCTCCAGTGCTGTATTTCGCTCGAGGCTGTTTTCATTTTGACTGCGAATGACATGACACTTAAAAAAAAAGGATGAAATATTTTTTGTGGGCCTTTGTATAGCTCTGGAAAGTAGCCCGCAGAGGGAGGAACGATAAGAAAGCCTTGAGCGTGAGCGCTCGAGCGCGCAGGCTAAATACGTTTCCTCGTCGAACTTGTGTACTTGTCAGGAAATTACGTTTGCCCCGATGCACTCGTCCATTTTGTTGTGCCCGGGAAAATTGCAGAAAGGAAAATAAGCGCATAGACATTTTGCTGGTATTTTATATGTTTCTACAGCTAAAATTCTCGTTTGTCGCTCTCTTTCTTGGGTACTTCGATTCTTGAGAAGCAAAAGAGAGCAACAACAAATGGAAACCTCTTTCTTCACTTGGCTGAGCCGCTGGGAGCAAAGCGATCTGTTGGGATCCCCCTGAGCGAGATAGGTCTTTCGAAAATGACACAGCTTCCGCTGGAGCAAAAAGAGAAAAGAAAAAGAGGATAACATTGGAATAAAAAAAAAAGAAAACAAACAAACACACTATACCGGAATCGAGAGAAGGAGAAAGAGTGAATGGGGAAGGGAGCGACTGAGACAAAGCTCCCTTCATTTCTCTGTTTACGTTGCCAAGTCAACTAGTCGATGCTTCTGAGTCCGCCTCTTGAGCTATACTGTGACTCCGTCTTTTGTGTCACAACCGCGTTCGGTAGGCATAACGGAAGTTGTAGTAGCGCTGCCGGTCATTGACGACCGCGTAGATAATCGTTTGCGGGCTCGAGAGAGGCTACGACATTTCACTGAAGTCCATGTAGCACTTTAAGAATTTGTAATCATTCTTTGAACATTTTTAAGACAAAGTCCGTTCAGAACATTGGGAGACCTGTGCCATCGTAAATCCTTCGGCGCGCATTGCCCCCCCTCCCTCCCCCCCCCCCCCCCCCCCCCTCCCTTTCATCTTTCGTCCAGCGAGCGATTTGTTAATTTCCCCAGTCCTTGAACGAAGAAGACAGATATCTCTCCAATACGTGGATGACGCCGGCAGACGCGGATGAAAGCTCGCCGTCCTCTCCTACACAGACAATTTCCGCGCTGCGTGGGTCGGCGTCATCACCTGAACCGCCGAACCTCGCACAAGACGCCGACAAAAGACGAAGCGGAGCACACCCAAAACGAAGCCAAGTCAAGCCGAGACGTCGGCGGGCTGAAATTTGCCTCAGGCACGAGATTAGTGGGATAACGAGCTAGCTGAAGAAAAAAAAAAAGACAAAGGTGAGAATATCCGCATCGCATTTTACCCAGCAAATCCAATTTGCAACCAGGAAAAGGGGGGAACGCGCGTCGTTTTGCAGGCCGAACACCGAGGCGAGCCCACGCATGCCGGTTGTTACAGACGGTAACGAAGAAGGCGCCTGCGGCGGTCGCCGACTGCGTGTGTCGAGTGATGCTCTTTCGCTATATGGGCACGCGCGGAGCAGGTAGGGTCCTTGTCTCGAGGACTAGACGCTCGTTGAGGAAGAAGATGCACGTGTGCAAAAGAATGACAAGTCGCGAGGGGCTTGCAATAGGAGGCGCCTGCTTGTGTTACAAGGAGCCGCGTAGCCGCGTATAGGATACGCGTTTATTTGGGAAAAGCAGGTTAATTACCCGCACTATAGGAATGGGGACGTCGCGATGACACGAATGGAATGAGTTTTCGAGTAGGGCTGAGTGATGTATTTGCCGGCGATGTGTTGTTTGCAGGCCTCGGTGGTTGTCTGAAGGACAATAAGTTCGTTTGTTGACACTTCGCTCGTGTAATTTGAACGAAGAAACTTCGAAAATTGTTGTTAGCATGCAAATTTATTTTCGCTTCGCTGAAAGGTGAGTTAGTAAGAACAAACAAACAAACAAACAAATAAACAAACAAACGAACAAACAAAACACTCAAGATTTCAAAACGTCAGCAGCTAGCTAACGTCCTTGGAACGTTCTGTATCTAAACGACCCCCATTGTTTACCTCTTCGAAATAGTTTGCAAGTGTGTTGACAGTCTAATAATTAACAGACCTGCTTATATTAAATTTTGTATTGGGCGTTAAAACAAATGCGAAACAACACTATAACCAAGAAAGGAGTAGGTCCGGTCGGTCGAAAACCTTGCAGCTCCTGTTGTGTCTCTTATGCTATTATATAAAGTCTTGTGTATCCCCTACGGTACAGAATATGCAGACGCTATAGTTTCGTTTTATGCTTGCAAAAGAAAATTAATTTTCCGCTGCAATCAACTTCACTAACCTTACCGCCCATAAAAATTTTGAAAGTATCCCCAAAGAGTCTGCTGACATTGCAGAGCGCGTCACTGAAGATAAGTAACCCATTATACCTACGACTGCGTATCTAAATGTATAGCTGAGTTCGGTTGCCTACTAGTGAGAAGTCTTCGAGGTGTACTATTGGTATTGTGTTATTAGCCTTCCCAATTTATTTACTAAAAGAAAAAAGGCAGATGTACTAGGACTATAATTAGCCAGTGTCGTTTCCTTGATCTGTTGTGTGTTACATTCCATGGGCTGTAAATTTTCACCAAGAGGGGTTCTCCAAGTTTTCATCTGCATTTCTTTTTTTTTTTCTCGCATTTCTTCGTGAAAACGAAAGAAGCAACTCTGGAATCTCTCGGAGTACGTGCTCAGGGTAAGGACAGATTTGACGACTTTCAAGATCGCACTCCCCAGCGCTTCGTCGTCGTTCGCACCTTGAAGGGGCAAGTGTGAAGCTTACTCATTCCTCTGGAAAAAAAAAATAAATAAATAAAAAATAAAAAAATAATAATAAAAAAGCGAAGTATAGAGCACGGAGCTAATCAAATTAAAATAGTTCGGGCTTGCATATCCGGATATCCTTGCGCGCGAGGCTCTTCTGCAGCCTGCCAATCATCTTCCTATAGGGAGACAATATCCGGCGCTAACATTAGCGCTTGTCGCTAAGTTTATGCTCGAAGTTATACCTGGGCTTACAAATAGTTTTCAGAATAGAAAGCAAGCTGCTTTTAGTAATCGTTTATTAGGAATTTATTGGATTACCGAGAACGCTATACTCCGTGTAAAAATATTCAGTGGATTACGAAATTCGAAGACGAATGTAATATAATTATTAGAAGTATTCGATCACTCGTAACGTATTGCGTACAACACTAGCTACGAGCAATGCAGAAGACAAACTGTGAGATCAGTTACTCAAAGCGTTCCCATATGAAATAACCTAAAATTTCAGCGAGTGCGCTGCTGCATGATCATGGGATTGAATAGCCTTAGGATTTTCTTATTGATTCATGGCGTGCACTCAATATATACATGATTAGTGTTCATTATCTTGAGACGCTCATTAATTTGCCCCAGTACCTATTTTTACAATATAATAGCATGTTTTTCATACATTTACATTTGTGCTTTTATTGGGGCCAGTGGTGACGAAATGCTGGAAGAACAGGACTTTAATCCCGAACAGCTAATCAGCAATTTTAGATATGTTTTGGATAGCTTGATTGCCCCAGAATGTCTCGTCACTGCAGTCACCTCTTGTAGCGACTGTTACAATTTCGGCAGCACACAAGCAAATACGTTTGGCTTGATAATTTTTCATATCTCTGAATTTACATCAGTGTATACGTCGAGCAAGAAATTAGAGTGTACACTTGTGTTTTTCCTTGTCTTTTTTTTTTTCTTTTTACGTTAGCGTGCGTATAGCTTTAAGCTCTGACACGGACGTGTGCACAGCAACTGCAACAGCCGCTAATTCAGTTTTGCCAAAGGAAGTGCGCTTCCCGCTACCCACTCCGAGCGAGACGAAAGAAGAAGGGGGAGGGGTATTCCAGCAGAGAGAGAAAGCATGGGAAGGAAAGGCAGGGTTAAGCGTTCACTTTGAGATTGAGGCTTCTGGCACGGCATTCCACTATACCATTTACGTATATGTGAGCCATGGACGAGTAATCAATGAAAGAACGGAAAGCGATCGGTTCGCGAGAGATAGAAGATAATAACAAAAAATAAAAAGATAACCACGGTTAAGGAACTGCTGTCTTATTTGCGCCCACCATAAAAGCTGTTCCAAATCGAAAATTAAAATGAGCACACTGTACTGGCACCAATTGTGGAGCCATTAAAACATGGTTTGCATGATCGATTGAGTGCATGGGTGCACCATGAGAAAGAAGACGTGCTTTACTTGAGCGTTACTCTCTTACTAAACCCTTTAGGTGTCTCAAAATGTCTTTACAGCGCAGTCGTGCAAACATCTGACCCGACACTGTCCTTGCAGAAAATCGAAAGTTGAAGACACGAAGAAGAAACGAGCAGCGCGTTTAGGATAAGCGGTAGAGGGCGAACATATCTGGTACGGGCACGATAACGCCACTCAGAGAGAAAAGAAAAGGCTGCCATTTGTGGGATAAGCGAAAATGCGCTTAGGATGTCCGCTCCTGTTAGAGGATCGGAAAACCGCACAGGGGTTTCGGTTCCCTCTATGGTACCGAAACAGCTCCCGCGTCGAAATGTTTAGCCCTACGATTCGGCCCCGCTCGTTACAGCGAACCTCTGCGCGGTCTTCTTAAATCCGTCTCAAATGCGCGCCTCGTGGAACGACGACTTAGGAAGGGGCGCGCGTCGTTTTATTTTCGTCCCGAGCAACGTTTCTCGTCGCCGTCGGAGCGAACTCGTCTCCGACCCGCGCGAAATCGTTACGAGCGCTCGGCCGCCCCTTGGCCCCCAAACTGTGCACGTGGGGTCGTCCGAGCAGAAAGCGAGTCCACAGCCGTTTGCCTTTGCTCCCGGTGCTCCCGAAGCATTCGCGCTTGGCCCAGTTTGTCGTAAACACTCGCTGGGGCCGTTGACTCTGGCCTTCGCGGCAGCTTCGCCGAGGGTCGATAAACTTCCGGCATCGAGACGCATGTGCACGGCTTGGAGGGCGCACCACAAGCTCCTGAGCGTGGCTGCCTTCTTTTACGGTCCGACTTATTCCGCAGAGCTGGACAGGGCGCAGGAACAGTTTCCTTTTTATTCTAATCTCTTGTTTCCTTCATTCCCATTCGATCATTTCTTTCTTTTCTTTCTCTCTCTCTCCCGCTGTTTTTCTCGCTTAGGGTGCTTGAGTCTGGGTTTCGTCACGCCACGTACGTGAGACGTGGGAGCGGAGGAGCAAACTAAACAAGCGAGGAATAAGGTTGCCAGTGAAATTGGTTCTGGCGACAACTAATGAACGCCAGGTTTCGAGGTCACGGGTGCGAGAAGCGAGGTGAATTATTGTCCGCTGGTCCCTCTCGCGAGGCATACCCACGCCTGTACGTGTCACGGTGCGCGGCGCGGCCAATGGATGAATGTGCGCTAACTTTTTCTCCCCCGGGGAAATGAGGCGGCTAAATCTTCGGGCTGCTTGTTTGTGTTTGTCTGGCCGCATGAATAGCAACATAAGACGTCGTGAAGTGCGAGGGAAATATTTATTGAAAGCAACGCAGAGGTTCACTCGAAAACGAGTTGCAGCTGTTCCGACATTTCAAAAGATATGAATGCAAGGAAAGCGTAACTTAACGTATATTTGCTGGCGGCGACGCGTAAGGTGCACTAAAATTTTCCCAGATTAGTGTGGCCTGCACTGCATTGGTTCGAGCTGAATATGATTCCTTCAAGGAAATTAGTATTGCCCTGCAGAGCCAATATCAGCCATAAAACCTCGCCATCTCGCGCTGCTAAGTTTGAGGATCTCCGGGAGCCAAAAGTACACGATGATGGCCACTGAGATACATCCGGCTTCCTCATATTTCACAGTAATGTATCAAGCTCATTAGGACAATTACAATGGGGCGCTTAAGTCCTTACATGCGGAAATGCGAAAACGTTGAGAGTTGCAGTGTACAGTTCCGTTATGAGCTCCTTCGGCGCTTCGTTACTTTTCAGACGCGTACAGCTTTATTTTTACTCTACTTTACTCTTTATCACTGTTCTTAATTTTTCTATTTCTTGTTCTTTTTCTTCTTTCTTTCTCTTCTTTCTTTCTCTTCTTACTTTTCCTCTATTTCTTTCTTTTAATTTATTACGCCAGACAACGAGAATTATGAACACGTTACAAGTCTGCGTAGAGTGTATACTGTTTAGCGTGTTCAGCTGGGACGCGGAAGGATGGTGAACGGTTTGAGTCCCGGCGTGGAAACTTTTTTTTTTTCCCATTAATGATTGACAGCTCATGGTGACACATCCGGTCCACGTGCTCGTAGTCCCGCCACTCATAAGGCAAGAAATGGTTTGGCATTAAAATATGCGCAATGCTACGAATAAGTGCTGGGAAATGGTGTGGCACGTCGTATGTTGTACAGACGTCCAATCAGTCCGTGCGCAGTCTATACACGCGATTAGAACCTCTATAGTTTCACGGTATGGGCTTCACTCCACGTAAAGCAACTCAAACGTATGCAGAGTCGGTGGAAGTGAACCGGAAGTAGACCGTAAAATTGTTATGAAACAGTTTTCTTTATGCAGCTGAACCATTGAATATTGTTTTTATAGTATGTAATATCGCTTAGAGAAGCAGTAGTGCATTATGATCGAAAATGGGAGCAGCAAAGCAGTAGTAGGAGGAAATGTGCGGCGGTGCCGAAGGCTGACATCGTCTGAGATTTTCAGCGATCCGTTATGCGTAAATGAACGAGACTCAGACTTGGGGCCCAGCGGCATTATGGCATCGGGTGATTTATCAACTAGGCGCGACGAAGGGTTGCGCTCGTATGCAAAAGAGAGCACGACATATTTCGCTAGCTGTGTTCCATAGTCCATAAATGCATTTTTGCACTACATTCCAACGCCGGGCTCGTAAGCAGTTGATTTTAGAGGGCACGTGTTGGTGTGACTAGAAAGATCTAGTTTGCACACCTAAGCTTGGAAGCAGCTAGGTTATATGGAGTAAGGTCTTGCAATCAAACAAGTTTATGACGCGATAGCATTAATAGATTCTGTGTGCGGCGCTCCTTTTCGCATCTTCGTTCACGTGCACGCACTGTTCTACTTGCGTAACCCATGATACTTTCTTAATTTATGCCTCTCTAACCTCATGCTGCCGCATTGGGTGAAATACCATGTGGCATTGATATAGCCCCCCCCCCCCCCCCCCTCCCTTTTTCTCTTGAACCAAGCGCACGACCGTTCCTGTATGGAAACGTGTATGACTCGCTAAAATATGTTATCAATTTAATTTCTTTCGCTTGTCTGCGCTGACGTTGATCTTTAACGTTTCTGCTCGCACAGCTCCTCGTATATACTGCGGGTAGGAAGCTAGTTTAACTTTAATATGGATCTATGCATGGCAGGTGTAGCTTGAAGTTCGGCATGCATTCGTGAATGAGCGGCAACAGCCCTTGTAATGCCCTGACTGAGAACAAGGAACACTGCAGGGAGGTGGCTTGATTCACACGGAGCTCACATTGGTTAGAGCTCGTTTTCACGAGAAGAGGTGCTACGCAGTACTGCGCTTCACCCCTGGTTGCACCGAAGATGACCATTGGGAGAAGCCATAACGCACTTGGAAGCACACACGTGCACGGGCCATCCACTCTTTCCGAGGTTGCCGCATCGACGAAGCAGTGGGTGGGATCGTCGTCGGCGTGTTCGTAGAGCGGGGAAGAGGGTAAATGAAAGGAAGTAGAGAAAAGGCAGGACCACAACGAAAGGACAGTGCCGAGTGCAGGCCTGCACAGAGCTCGCTCATTGTGCAACGCGCGGGTGAGACCCATGCTGCCGCGTTCGGCAACTCTCGGCGGCGTGGCCACGAGCGGCAAAGTGGCGGTGCTCCTGGGCCGCGTCAACAGAGAAACGCGACCAAGATGGATCGCGTCCTGTCTCGCCGGACCCCGAGTGCAGAGAATGGAAAAAGAAGTACAGAAATGCCACGGGCACAAGTATAAGCAATCATCGAAGAGGAGGGGAAGCGCGCAAACAGAATTTGGCCGCGCAAGCCGGCGACGAAGCGCTCCCGTTGTGTGCGTGTGTGTGCGCTCGGAGCTTAGTGAGCAGCCCAGTTCACTTTCACTTTTGGCCTCACAGGGAATTCTTTTTTTTCGTTGCTGCGTTCGCTCTAGTCGGTAAGGGAGTGTGTCCAAGTTGAGCGAGTGGGTGCGCGACTGGTGTGTGTACTCGTGAACTTGTCGGCTGCTGCACAAGACGGGGGAAAAAAATGACTGATTATATGAACTTTTTAGTACACGTGGAGAGAGATGGCGTCATTTGTTCGAGAGACCGGCGAGATTTTCGGCTCTTTTTTCACTGCGATCGCATCAGACCAACTTCTGCAACGACTCCACCAGTGCGCTGACTTTTGTACGCGGCCTTGACGTCAGCAGCCACAAGGCCGGTCTCACTCTTGCCGCCGTTTCTACTTACGTCTCATTCGCCATGCTGGTTTCTCAGCCCACAGATTCACCCATTCGCGTACAGAACTTCATCCTTTCAAACTCAGTGAATCCGAAATCGATCCAAGTTTAACATGTAAGTGATGTGTGTTGCCAAATGCCGATATCAATAGCTACTCATCGACAGAGAGGCAGGCTAAACGCGACCAGCTATTACTTCACGAATAGCAACGTAAAGCCTGCTGAAGAGGGGACAAGCCAATATCGCATGGGCTTCTACTCCTGCTCCAACTGCGCCATTCGGCACCAAATGGTATTTGCTGTGCCATCTAGATAAAAAAACAAAAACAAAAAAAAAAAACACACAAATCGCGCTAACGCTCGCCAAAACGAACATCTTCGCCTGTAGCAAAAGATAGCAGCACTTTGAACTGTACGAAGGTAATCAGAAATTTGGTTACAATAGTTCCGAACCCAATATCTGCCGACAGCCCTCGCTCATCTATTTTGGCTAACTAAATGATCGGCAAACCTCGTTACTGCTTGCTGGCACTGCTCGCACAAAACGATATGCAAAACATATGCTGCTCAAGAATTCTGTTTTGGAACCCGTTCACTCCCTAGGTTCAAAGTTAGGCACACCTTCAGGTCCTCTTTCGCGCGGCGAAAACTCTGGAAGGGCTTGGTGACCGCTGAAAGTATGGTGGGGCGTGCATGCAACCGAATTCAGCGAATCTGTCGGTCAACAGCGTTCTGACTGCTCTAATTATACGATGAAATTAGCGGCGTAAATTTTGGGATCGCTAGAAGTTATCAGGCTCGCTGGGTTTTTGTATGAGTCGATGTTTTGAGCCAGCCAATATTATCTTTTTGGTATTCGAAATTTCGAAGATATGGAGTTGCCTCAGTTCAAAAACCAACAACTGACACATCCCTCTGACGTGTAGCATTCCATGCAGAACCAGCCAACAGAATATGCTGCATGTCAACGCAGGGGTTGCCACATAATCAGTGTGGCAACTAAATTTTTTCAGGAGGCTGTAGAAGAAAGAGAAACAGTGCACCAGCCGGGAAACATAGTGGCCGAACATACTGAAAAGCAAGAATAAATTTAGCTAAAGTTTACTTGAATATTGGCGCAAGAAAAAAAAAGCTACTTTTATTTTACTTCGAGCAAACTCAGTATACTTCTATAGAATCTGCAAACCTTTGCGGCTCTCGCAGTCCACTCTCCATCGGCCCTATTGATCGTTCTGCATGAGTGGAAGGTCCTGCAATGGATCTCGTTGTGGAGGTGCTGTCTGTATACAATAGGGGCAGTGGGCCGGGGCTACGAAGGAGCGTGGTGTATGAACGCTCGAAGGCTATTTTCTTGGCGAACGCTTTAATCCTGCGCATATCTCACATAAACCACAAACTTCGCCTCTTAGGAGACAGGTTCGTCACTTAAGCTACAGGCGAGGGCAAAAAAAAAAAAAAAAAGGCAAGAGGGACGGGAACGACCCAAACAAAAGCCGCTGGGACAACGACTCAACTGTGCCTCACACAGAGTTGCCCGCGCTGCCTCTTGTGGCATGGTTTCGCTTTCGTAGTTTCAAGTGGACATGCTTGGCTTACTGTCGCCATGAAACATGAGCAGTAGCCTAAACAAAATTTAGGCTTGCTTTCCGTAAGCGCATTGGCGTTGTCGGAGTGTGCTCGAAGCAGCCGCACGCGACTGGGGAAGGGGTCAAGCGCTGATAGCTGGGGCTTGTCGGCGTGCCGTCGCCAGGCTGCGCTCGCTCGCCAAAGTTGCCTTGATGACCCTACTGCCTCTGCAGGGCTCGTTACGGTTCCTGTCTGCGTTATGAAGCCAGGCGGAGGGCGAAACCATTTCAAAATTAAAAATGTCTGCTGGCGCCCATTACATGGTAAAGTAGGTGGTGCAGGAACGCTTTCAAAGTTGAAGCGTAAAGCCAGGTTTGTATTGCATGGAATTAAATGAAATCTACAGCTGCACCGGCTAACAACATGTGCAGCAGCGGCGACAGGGGAAGCATATCAGCAGGGCTCTACTCAGCGTAGCATAGCACAGTATGGCATGTCATGTCATGTCATATCATATAATTTCATATCATATATGATAGCATTGTATAGCATAGCATACCATACTATATTTCGACAAACAAGCGCCAGCTAATCGGGCAGTTAAGGAAGACTAAAAAAAAAAACAAGAAACCAATCGAGGCTCTGTATTAGATTCACCCCTAAAGCAGTCCACTTTAAAGCGTCCATATTCTATAAACTGAAGCTCTGCGCCGCCCTCTATATGTATGTCGCTAAAATCGAAAACAGGTGTTCCAAAACAGAGTCAGCTTGGTGCCGATAGAGCGGAGCCGTTTCAGGATTATACCTTCTTGGGATCGGCCACACTGCCACTGGCAAAACTGGCTCATGCAACAAAGTTGCGATTGAAGGATTTCGCACTGGGCGCTTCCTGTGTGCGTAACACGGCCGCACAGCCCTGAAAGTGCATGCGCTAAATCACGTTGCAAACTGATAGTAAAGTATCTTTAAAAGCGCTAGAATACGGCTTCCGCAAGTCTACTGTTCTTAACTCTTTCGCGTATTAACCATACCGACATATTAAAGCCGTTGCTTTGCCTATGAAACTTCCACTGTATTGTCGACAAGTTCCTTAGAAAAGTGTATCTCGAGGATTCAACATTCACGCTGTGGCGAAGCCACACGTAGCGGGGTGCGCGCCATTGAGACAGACTGGGAGGCGGGTGCGCGTCTCTTGTTTCATAAACTAACGTTGCTGCGTTTCTCCCGCGACTATCGGCCGGCCTCAGGTTTAAGCCTTAAAGTCAAATTACACTGCTGCAGCATGACACGCCGGGAAATAGCGGAAGCGCCTGCCCGCTCAGAGCAAACCAGGAGAGCACGCACAAGACGATCTTCGCCGACCGAACTTTAATAAAAAGGGGGAAGGAATGGGCGCGTCGACACGCCCCGCCTTCGCGCTCGCCGGGTATGTGCTACGCGAACGCGCGCCGTAATGACAGCCTTTTGTGCTCGCGAGGTGTCACGTGGCCCGCCTTTGATCTTTTGAAGGATCGCGTCCGGCCGTCAATAATTGAAGGCTTTCACAGGAGAAGCGCTTCCCGCTTGCGTCTGCCTGTGGCGGGCATGCGGTTTCGTGTTCCTGAGGGGAAAGAGAAAATATAAAAAAAGAGCAAATGCCTGAATGGATCTGCTCTGCTTTTCTTCTCACTATAGGTGTCGTCTTCGGTGTCTACATGAGCGCCCTCGCGCCAGCCGCTTCATGGGCCGAGAAGCACTCGAATGCGAGCAATAATAGCTTGTGTAAACTCACTGTTCAGGAGCCTTCTTAAATATTCGATCGAATTTTCGAAATTTTAATCGTAGAATTCGTACCAGCCTTCAATGGCATCATGGCTGATAGCTATGGCTCAGTATTTCTCTTTGGCTTTGATATCGAGAGCTCCTCTCACCAAAAGCAAGATGGCAAAATGACGGCAAGGATTAATGATTTACGCTGCTTTTCTCTAAAGTAAGCACTGCACTGAAATGCTTTAGGCGAACCAATTTCTGTAACTACAGAAACTACGATCTATATAGGCCTGTATGTATGATGACTGCATGTTAATGTACTAGTAAAATTTTATTTCAGTGGGGTTCGTTCTCTCCCTTTATCATGTCTCATCAGTTTTCTTTTGCATCCCATTTTGCAAAACATCAGTATCCGGTTCTGGTAAAAGATGTGTATGTAACGCCAACTCCTGATAAATAAACGGCATCGGGAGAGCAATTGCCGTAATACGTTTCTTTATTAAAACCTCAAGTTGGGCTAGTTGGTAATTTCTTGTTGGAATCATTTTGTAGCGGTAAAAACACGGACACAGCGGGTGTCCCTTGTGTTTCGTGTTCTTTGTGTCCGTGTTTTTACCGCTACAAAATGATTCCAACGTTGCTTTATATTTTAACGATACCTCAACTAACTGATACATTGGTCCTAAATATTACCGACTCTCACTTACGTCAGCGCTGATAATCAGCAAGCAGTGTAATTCGCACGCTATAATACTAAACAAAGGACTGATTAGTAGCGATAATGTAACAAAAGATTTGGAAAAGTAAGGCCGCAGTGCGGTTTCTACATTACTGTGATTACTGGTGATAACCATTCTCAAATTAATAGACCATAATCGGGAAACATAAAGCGAGGCTGCATGCCATGCGTGTTCTTATTGTCTCACCGAGAGTTTTTGTACTGCGTGTACTAACAATGAAATAAAAAGAAAAAAAAAGAAAAAAAAAGCGCGAAGTACAACTCGAATGGATAAACAACACGGAATACCTGCTAAGTAGCAACTGAACTCGTTTTTTTCGTCGCGATGTAATTGTTCAATCAAGGGCAAGAGTTTGAGCAACACTTCCTAACTAAATGTGCAAGCGTTTGTAGCTCGTAACACGCTCATTTCTATTCGTTTATTAGCTGCAGTAATAATGTTAAAATTTTCTTATTCGAAAATATGCGCTCCCACCAAAATTCTCGGGCATGTTTGAGAACCCTACACCCTTGGGAACAGCAGCTGTTCTAATAATGACTTATGTGACGGCTCGTGCGCGGGCTCGAGGCTGCGGATGCCAGTCAGTGGCTCATGGACACTGCTGACCGCGCCATGCCGCCGTCGAGTGGCCAAACTCTAGGCGTGCCCATATTTGGTATCGCGGCAAGAAAACCTGCCCGTATATGGACAGACCGAATACTCGCTTGGGACGGGGCCTGCGAAAAGGGCGAAAGGGCGAAAGCCGCGGGGAAGCTAGCAAAGGCAGCCGGCGGTTGCGGTTGTTGTTGTGGCTGTAGGAAGAAGGAAAAGAAAATGCACGGGCCTGCTACTGGCTCTGTAGCTGAGCCACCTCCGCTGCCTCGTGCAGACAGAAGAGAAAATAGAAAAGGAAGAGGGAGAGAATGACGCGCGCTGCAACAACAGTCGCCGTTCACCACCGAAGCGGTGGCGGGTGCAATGACGGCCTACAACAGATAAAAATTTGGTGGCAGGCTAGCCCCCGCAGCAAGCGGCGGTGACTTACGTGTCCCAGCCCCATCAGCGGCTTTTTTATATTTTTCGCGGAAGCCGGCCAACCCGTAGGCGCACAATGGAGTGAGAGGGCTTAAAAGAGGAGGTGAACGGGAGAGCGGGGGAGAACAATTGCAGGCAGCGGACGAGACGGTCGAACAGAAGATGAGCAGGACAGAATACTGGGGCTGCACCGCGACCTGGGAACCCGGGGTCTAGCCGCCGTTCAAGTTCGGCCCCTGTCATCGTGCCTACACCCCATACAGCTCATCCCACCGCCAGTTGGAAACGAAGGAAGCAGCCACAGCCCTCGGCATTCCACCACCTGGCCGTGACGAACACCCAGCCCTTCTTCGGAGCCCGTGCTGCTCCACGCCGACGCAGCGACGCAACCCTGTAACGGCGAGCCGTAAACGAAACTGAGACAGTTGTTTAATGTGTTAAAAACTATATCCCGAGTCTGTGCCTCCATGTCCACATGCCAAGTGTGGACCCATGATCACTTTAAGTAACTCGAGTCATCACAATTATGTGATTACCAGCCGAAGCATTCGCAGTAATAGGACTGAAAGACGCACCGCACCGCAACGTACGTACTGAAGGCACGCGACTCGAATTTCCGGTATTTTACGTGACGAAGCAATACTTAGGCAGTAGAAGGTTGTATAAAGCCAAATCCTTCTCGTCGGTTCTTCATGCATGCGGAGATTTCAGCGTACGAAAGCTTTCTAAAGTGTGTGCTTTTTGCTTTTCGAACAGAATGCGGCAATTCGTGCTCGTAAAAACCTTTAACTGTGATGAAGACGCGGTATCGATCGTGCCAAAATTTACCGGAGTTTTTCATTAGATGTTTGTAAAACTTTGTTCTGTTTTTCTTTTGGAGAGGCTCAAAATGTTTTTCACAATTAGTACAAATCTTTCAGCGATAAGTATACATCAATTATTTAGTTTTACATTATGCGCGGCTGTTCTTGGCATGCGGACACCCGGCTCTATGCAGCTGTATATATATTTTTTAATCAGACGACTGTGTTTACTACAGCCGCGGTGCTGATCTTGGCACTGTATGACGTCTTAATAGCTACGCACGTAATTGAGAGGCAGGCAGCGGATATCCTGTCAGGCGAGAAATTCTTTTGCGCCGCTTTCACGTCAAACTAACACCACGGTTGACGTAGTGAACCACCCTTGTTTTCTCAAACTCTTCTTCTTTGTATCTTCGACAGCTTCCTCTTTAGCAGTATTCCGCCTGAATCGCGTACGGAGAACAGCCGCGTCGGCTAATTCGACTCAGTTTTCAGCCTTTCCAGAGAGCAGGTGAGCCGCTTAGACAGGTGCGAGAGCTTAAGGAGAAAGGCAACTGTAATGACCGTGCTCGCCTACGGCTTTCCGCGGAAGAGAAAGAACGCAAGGGGATGCCGCCCAGTGCCGCCGCAGTTGTGTGCAACCAGCAGAAAGCAGCGTGGTCACAAGACGTTGAGCGAATAAGTGCGCGCGGATTCCACGTATGTTTTTCCCACGTTCATACATCTAGTCGTGCATTATCTCCTTCTTTTTTGCCCGAATGAAATGGAGTAGTTTTTTGACCGCGTGTATAACTATCATCGTTATCACCGTCGCCATCATTCCTAATCAGACTCGTTCGTGTGAGCGTCTTTCCCGTTCAATTAGCCGCACCCTTTGCAAGGAGCGACGAACCTGTTCCAACGAATGCCCTGATCTGTAGCTAGGTTTCACCTGGCCCTATGTCACGCCATGTTGCATGGTGGCATACGGGGGGCAAAATATTGTCGTTTATTTATGTTTAAGCATTGCACGTTGCGTCGAAGTCCACTTACGCCTTATCTTGATTTCAGGCGTAGGGTATATCGTGCCTGATATCAAGGAGAGGATTAAGCGTGCAGTCGAGAACAAATTCGAGGTAGGAAGATACATGCTTTCTACATAGAGCTTGCTCTCGATTGCACGTTGCTTCTCCTGTCTCTCAATACTAAAATAACCCCCGTATACAGCCGGACAGAATTCAAGAACACAGCTGCACATACCCATTAAGAAAAGCCCTCCAGCCTCCGTTATTATCGTAATGCATGTGGTCTTGCGCCTGTCGGCACCCTGCGATATTAACATTCGCAGTTGTCAAGGGGCTAACTATGATGACGTCACTGGCTGGAGGGTCTGCTCCTTTGAGGGGCATTTGCCAGTGTGTTCTTGAGTTGTATGCGACTATATGTTAATATTTGCCAGTGTGTTCTTGAGTTGTATGCGACTATATGTTAATATTTGCCAGTGTGTTCTTGAGTTGTATGCGACTATATGTTAATCTCTATGCGTAACTGTATTGAACCACATAATAGGGTGATACTTTTTGTAGAAGACAGTTAATTACAAGACGCACCCGATTAGACGCGCAAAAATCACATCCGCTTGTGTCGAGTTTATATACAGACGCGTCCAGATAGTTACAGTAGGTTGGCCATATAGTATACTTGAGAATATCTGGCACCTCTCTGAGATAATTACTGCTGTACTGATAACGCTAAAATCTGTTCAGACGGTTTCCTCTTCCTAGAGTGCTTAAACTTGTGGACAACTCTTCGTACAGCCTAGGCGTATTTCGATCCCCATTGAATGCGCGTAAAAGTTTTAAGCGCGGGTAATGACGTCCCACACGACATTTAGCGGGGAACGGTCCCCACAGGGTCATTAATAATTTTAACGACATCGTAAGGGAGGCAAAAGACGAATAAGAGGGTCCTCTATCCCGAGAGTGCGGAGTCATAATACTACATTGCCAGCAGCGCAGCACAATACCTCGAATGTGCGTAATAAGTTTCGACGTGTCCAGACGCATTTTTCGACGCAAAAAAAAAAAAAGAAGAAGGAAAAAACACTACACATTTTGCGAACATGGTTTCATAAACGATGAACAGTTCTGGAGGCCTCGACTAACAATTTAGACCGAGAGTGAGTGAGAGAGGTACGCCGCCGTCTAGCGGCAATTCTTAGCGCTTCCGCCGATTGTTTGTTGCTTCCTTCAACCTCTTGCCCTCGCCTCTGCCCCCTGCCGGCCCACGTCTCAAACGGAGTATCCGGAAAAAGGAAGAGGGGAATTAAGGGAAAGGGGGAACGGCTAGTTGCACACTTATAGACGACGTCAGGCAACCGGAGAAGATGGCGATTTGTATTCCGGCCGGCCCAGGTCATCATCTCCCCTAATTGAGCGACGTGTGCTGTGTTCTCAAGGCCAGGTGTGAAGAGACTGTCGGCGGCGGGCCTTTTGTTCTTACCGCCGAGGGGCAGCAGCTCGCGTCCATGCTGGCCCCCTGGCGTCCAAGATACTTTCTTGTTAGTTTAATTTCTTTCTTCTCTCGCCGCATGACTAGCCATGTGTGGTCGAATTCCTGGGATCACCCCGGTGATTCAGGACTGTGGCGCCAACCTGGCGGCTTATGCACGTTGGCTCACAATGTTTTTGTCGTAGCGATGCCGCATTTTCTTCCTTTATAAAAATGGCATATAGGCTTAGGGCTCTCTGGCTGCCTCTGATCCCAGTGCCTGACTCTCCTTTACTCAGCTGTTTCTTTTTTTTTTTTTTTTTTTGACGGTGGCGGTGCGATTGGTCGTAGCATGAAGCGAATTACTCGCCATCGACAACAACAAAGTAGAATGATTACATAATGGGACAGGTGGGGACAAGTGCATGCTTGTTATGTATGGGGTTAGTGGCGGTAATTTGATGCGCTCTTTTTTCTTTTTTCACGTTTAAAGTTTTTGCTCTTCCTTGAAATATATCTGGGAGATAAAGAAAAAAAAGAAGAAAATTATCAGACAACCCCTAAAAACACGCATGCAAAACTGATATCGGTCAATCATTTCGCATAAATCCTTGACGTGGTGGTGATTTTTAGATTTTTAGACTGCCTTCGAAGCGATAGGTGGCTTCGGCATTGTCGAGCTTTATCTGACAGCTTTTTCTGCGCCTCCGCTGTATGTACCTTTACAGGGCAGAAATAAATGAATTTGAATTTGCCCCGGAAAGGCATTTGTCCCGAGTTCAAACCTAAGACGAGGATGATTTTTTCTTCAGCCACAACGTTTGCGCAAAAGTTATGTTAATTAGTGTATGCCTGTCTACTGTCAATGTACTTTCGATTGCCGATATGTAATGTATATTATGGGTGCAAAAAATCCTTCTTTCACCGTGAACCGAGATACAGACGCATATTGCTGTATTTGGGTGGATGGTAATGAGTAACCACCCCTTTAATGAAGAATATAGTTAACCTTGAAGAATTTCTCAAAACATTGGAACACCACCATTCCCATTTGGAGTTGATAAGTTATCGCTCACATTATCACCTGTTCGGCTAGTCGTCCAGGTTAAGCAATTCCACCCAGTGCGTTATTGCGTGCAGATTTAGTTAATGCTTTGGCAGCATTAGTTGCCACCTCTAACTTCTATGGCCGTCGACTTATTAATGAGGGTTCGTGCATCATGTGCATTTTTGCGGTGCGCAAGCTTCCTCGCGTTCTATGTTTAAGCAGAGTTCTTGTTCTCAGTGTCGCAAAAGTTTTTATACAAAGTCTCGGTTTTTGCGCTTTTAAGTCTGTCTACTGCTCAATACAATAAATAAATAAAAAAACAGCTTTCACCGTGAACCAAAACTTTCTTCTGCAATCTACACATGAATGCATCGAACACGAATATCACGAAGACATTGCTTCAGAAAAAAAAAAAAAAGGGCATTTTTACGTCGTCTTGAATTGCAACCTCTGTGATGTTCCTGAAATAATTAAGCATTGTTTCATACCTTCAAAGGACGATCTTCTATTCTAGGATGTCCTGCCTTGAATGTCTTGGACATCTTGAAAGTGCATTTATTTGATTTCTTGTACAATATTAGAGGGATATGGGAGATGTCTTTGTGCTGCGATTGGTGTAGTCGGGATGATGACGATGCCCAGGCTGATGCTGCACTTCCATTTTCTAGCGGGGAATCACAGAGTTCTGGATCAGGCCAAGAGATAAAAATATGGAATAGTAAATATGAATTTGTAAAATAGTAAGAAAAACATAACCTATACACCTTTGCAATAAGTGGCCACTCGGCGTCGCCATAATGTTCGCTAGAATGCTATTTGCATTTGGCGCCAGCGGAAGCCGCAGCGGAACCTGACGTCACGATGATGGCGATGACGATGCCTCTTGGAGTGCAGCATGTTGTTAAATCCTCTGACGCATTGTTTTTTCTAAGTAGGCGGCACAGCTTACGGAAACGTGGGATCATGGACGATCATCGAGAATCTGCCTTCACGACTAAATCCTATTTATGCAATATGATCTTCTCTCAGGACGGGAATTCAAACTGGAATGACACTCAGTGACGTGCTCAGCCTTACCGCTCTCCCTGTGCTGTGTTGCTGTGTCGTTTTTTCTTTAGAGGTCCTTGAAAAGATTTCTAAAAGGTTTGCAAATATTGCATGCAAATAGAACGATAATTCACTGCAACAAATACTATTTTAAAGAAAAATCTTAGCTCAGTTGGTAGAGCGACAGCCCTGGCGGAATGACTATGATCCCGACTTCGATTCGATCAGGACTAATTTTTCTTCTACACTGCGGAGTTTGTGTGAAAGTTGTATAGATTTCATTTGTATCCGTGTGGCTGCGCTGCGGTGCATGGCAATGAGTATTTATTTTTTTATGACTGAATGCCTTTCCGAAGCTGTTCAACCGAAGAGAAATTTCATAATTTAATTTATGTTGCATGACAGCACAGATTCGTGTATATTCTTTCAGCCTCGCATCTTGACAGCCCGCTTGCGCAGCAGCGTGTGGATAGTTTTCTTTTTTTTTTTTTTCGATTTCTGTTGTTGTTGGCCACATCTGTTTTGGCTGTTGCTAGATTGGAAGATCGCTTGTGCGCACTGTGTGTAATAAGAATAGTTGCCGGAGTGAGTTCAAGCATTCCATAGGCATATGCCTTCGGCACAGTGAAGTGGGTATGCATGAATCACAGTAGGCATTCAGGAGTGTTTTGCAGAACGCGGGAGTGCTAAGAGGCGAAAATTTCTCGCGGTTTTTATGCAAGCGCGAAAGCTGGAAGAAGCTCCATCTACACTTTTACATGAGTGAGTTCGATACGTACGTAAAAACATCTATACTAATAGACATAGCAAAGGCGGACACTGTTGACCACTCGATAGTATGATATTATCACAAAAAAATGGTAACGTATTGGCTAAAGAGGTTAATATTTAAGATGTTTATTATTATTTAATCAATTTAAAGCTAAGAAATTTATTTTTTAATCAATTCCTCAGGACGGCCGCAAAGCGTTCTTACATATGTCATGTCAGTCGCTGAAGAAATCTCACTTGGCGTACCGGAATGCATCCCCCCCCCCCCTCCGTTTTTCGTGTATGACTTATTCTACAGGTTCCATATACGCAGATAATAGTGATCTGTTTATTATAGGGTATACAATAAAGGAACTAGAGGGGAAAATAAATGGGGAATTTAGTATTGTTTAGTCGCTAATAATTGACTCAAAGTATAAAGTATTCCACTTCAAGGACGATTAGCAGTGACAATTTGTAGTTAGCCTGAATGGCACCCATTTGCTTAATATTTCTTACACTAAGTACTTGGGCGTTGTCTTCGAATCGGATATGCACTGCAAGAAATGTAAATTGGTTTATAGAAACGGCAAGGTGCTGTATCTTTCATATACATCTCTGTGGGCAACAACACCGCTCCGCAAGAAAGAAAAGAAGGAAGGTGAGATTGAAAGACGAGAGACGAAGAGGTACCGTAGTGGAGGGCTTCGGAATAATTTCGAAAATCTAGGGATCTTTAACGTGCATGAACTGACGTCGCACAGCACACGGACGTCTCGCCTTTATCGAAACGCGGCTGCTGCCGCCATCGGGTTCGAACTCTGGTTTAGTAGCCGAGCGTCCTAGCTACTGAGCTACCGCGGCGAGTCTCGGATGTACACTGGAAGTAAAAAAAACAAACAATTGCACATGTTTGGTTTAAATTAGCATTTCGGCGTCATACTCCCTAAGGGCTGGAGATTGTTTTCATAGGCCAATTTGTTTTTTGTATTTGAATACTGCTCTTGTACTCAGTCACTTATGCTACTGCTTAGAGACGTGGGGCAGTACCTGTAAAGCATACTTGGAAACCGGTATTCGTTTAGAAAAACTTGCGTGTAAACAGTAACTTTCGCTAAGGCAACTGCCGCTATCTGGCAACTTTTTCAGCAGCTGAGAATATTGCCCGTAGCAGCGGCATACAAATGAAGGATAGCACAAGTAGTAAATACAATAATGAGAAACAATAATACCTAGCCCATGCCACTGCTAAGGTTCTCGCTGAAATAAACAAGAACTGAGACTCAAATTACAGCATCGCACTTAGCTTCGCTTAAGGGCTTAACGGCGAAAACTTGCCCTCTTCCTTCTCTTTTATTTCTTCCCTCTACCTCTTCTGTCCACCTCTTTTCTATGGTGCGTGTTTGTGTACTTGTTATAATTTCATTTGTCCCTTTCATTTCTTTCCCTTCATCGTCGGCGACATCGGCGTGGAGTCCTCTCCTCGACAATCGAGAATGAAAGCCTAACTACACGAAAGGGGAAATTATGTCGGCGTCAAAGCTTATCGCGACGTCTCGCGGACACATCTCGCGGAATCTCGCTAACGCGAGATTTTCACCATGAGCCTAGAAAGGCCTTAATAGATTTATCTTACCACCATGTCACACACTTATGGCCAAAGACTGTTATATTACAATGGTGGCCTTATATGGAACGGAGTATAACTGAAATATAGTTTTTCGGCTTTATTACAAAGTTATTTTCTTGATATCCCGAAAGTATTGGAGCGAATACGTTTTGCGTTTGTACTTGCGCATTTGTAACCACAGACACTGAAGGTGCTTTTTTTCTTTTATAACACACTCCTCCCCTTGCGTTTCTTCCGTTAAACATATTCGCGAGCCGCCAATCGAAGCAGCGTACCTGGCGCCAGTTATACCGCGAATGTCTTCATGATACCTGTCAGGCATCCTCCACTGGCCTACCTGCTCACGCAGTCTGAACATCTGAATTTCGAGCATGCAGTGATACAGCACTCGGCTCCGCGATCAATAGGCAGGCAAGGCACACGCGGTGGGTGATCGGCGAAACGGTTAGCACGGTGCCATCTGCTGGATCGTGCAGCGAGGCCGAGGAGCACGGGGCGTGAGACGGAGAGGATGGGAGGGTAAGGCACGATGATGTGAAGCGCGGGATCGTCTCTTACGGCAAACCACCGCGTTGCATCGGTACTCAGGGTATAGCCTATAGGTACGGCCTGCAGAAACAGCCCCGCTGTAATTTTAGAGGCTCGGCGCACGCGCCCTTCGACGTTCTTATTACAGGTTGTCTCCCTTCGTGCAGGGGTGGCGGCGGTGTTGCAGGGGAGGGTTTCTAAGACTACAGGAGAGGACATTCCAATGAAGAGAGGGGGTCAGCAGAAGAACGGAACGCAAGAGAGGCTCTCCCTGGCCCCTTCTTCATCATATCTGGCCTCTCCTTCTTCGAAACCGACGGGGGCATGCGATCGAGCTTTTGGGCCGCTTGATGGATGGTTCCAGAGGCGGTGTTTCCTCGTCCCGGATGGCCCAGTTTTGTTTTCTTTTTTGTTTTCTATAGTTGAGAGCAAGAAAAGAAAACAAAGACGAAAAATGATGAGGATTGGGGGTGATGGTGGTGGGACGGGGGAGGGGGGGGGGGGGGGGGGCTTTTAAGGGTGACACGCTGCACGCATCTCGGCCCCGAACGAGAGAGAGAGGAGCCGACTTGGCCGTGAACAGATAAGATTAAACGAGCCATTTGTTTCTCGGCGTTACGCGCTACGGTTCGTTTGGAGAGGTCGGCTAATCGACGTAGCTGGATCAGGGAAGCATCATTTTTGCTGCACAGAAGGCCCTCCAAGACGCTTCTTCATATCTTGCTTGTTCCTTTTTCTTATTATCCGTGCCGTATGTCTCTACGCAGACCGAGATGGCTATCGGGGATGGCCGCGTGCTATTGTGCGTCTATGGTGGGAAATAAATAGCAGAAGCCCAGGGACGCTGGCATAAATAACGGATGCCATGGACGTGACTCTCGGATGGGCAGTAGCGCGCAATGATTACAGCCCTAACGGGTTATAAACGTCGAGGGTTGCTTCGCGCGTAACGTTCGTACCGAGCTAAACGTCTTTATCGCGTCGGATGGCAGCCTGTTTTAAATGCCGCAAAGCGTCTTCCGGTCATGGGGTGTGTTACACAGCAGGATAAGCCTGTGCAACGCGTAACAGTACATGCTGAACGGAAATTTATTGCATTTCTGCCACGTTCGCCCGTTGCTGCTCAAGGGGTTCACGACGTTTTGTACATCGTTTGTCAGTTGCATTTCGTCGTAAGGTAGCTTGTTTCACGGTTCAGACTGAGACTGAGGCCAGATTCCTGTCTTGCTTGTTTTCAGTAAAAAAACAAAAACATAAACACGATTTTTATTTTTTTTTTGTAATTCAGTTAATGCTTGGTTTTGAAGAGAAATTGTCGTTTTGTTGCTGACAAGTTTTGAGGTTAAATTGGGCCATTTTTTACCAGCTGTTCGATCTACACTCGTGACATCCATGATGTAAAGGAGTCCGCGATCAGTCTGGAAGCAAATGGCCGTATATCCTCCGGGGTTTGCTCATGGCGAAGAAAGAAGGAAACACTGACGTATTTCAATTGTTAGTGTGAGAGCACTCAGACGCTCACTACCACCGACCAAGAATCTTGTTTGTGCGGTTGCTCTTATTGGCTAAGCGGTTTTGTGAGGTCACAGCCACGTGGTGTCACGGTAATTCAAACTGAATCAAATGTAACGGCTCCGGCGCGCCAGTCTCTCCGACTGGTCATTGAAGTTCGTCAGCCAAGAGAGGTAATGAAGGAGTATATATATGACTGTCCAATAACTGACCATGACCTCTTGTAGCGCTTTTCCACTAAAAGAAAAAAGAAAAAGTAAACCTGTCAGAGCGTATTCGAACCGGTCGAGATCTGTAACCGACCGAGGGCCTTCAGGAACAACCTCCGTGGTTGCTTGCTACAGCCAGCTTCAAACAGGGTTAAATATCCGCCGTTTCACGTGGCCACTCCCAAACGGTGCCACAAGTAGTTTTAAACCGGTTGGTTCCACGTTCGAGCGCGCCATTGCATCGAAGCTGATCGCGGAGTCCGCGGGTAAGGTTACGTGGCGTCACGGAAAAGATGGCAGTTGGCGGGTTCATGAAATTTCTTGTGGAAATGTTACACAATGAGGTGAGTATCGTGTAAAAAATAGCCATTGCATGGAAATAAAAGAAGTTAGACAAAAAAAAAAAAACTTTCGCACTATAACCAGTTTGTCACAGAAGCCTCTGCGGATTATTTAAAATTTATAATCCTCGTTCGTTTTCCATTTCGAGTCACACAAATGTTTGGAGCACTTCTATAGTTTCGTTTTAGCGCAGTCCTAAGAATGCAAAAGCTAAGGTAGATTGGCGTGGCGTTGAAATGAAATCGTTGTTATTGCTTCTTGCGCACACAAAGGAGAGACCATCATTCCTGCTGAGATGAAGAAGGTTTTCAATACGGCGTGTAAATCACCTACTGCAATCCAGAACAACATAGTATTAGTTCCGATAGGCTGCGACTGTTGGACATATATCTGTTCCCATTTCGCGTTACAGTGTGACAAAGCCACGGACCGATGGCCTTGTTAATAAGAGTAAACAAACAAATATTACGAACCTTCGCTCCAGTACTCGGACTGTAGCACAAAACTAGGCACCTCGCTAGCTTAAGCAGCTTTTCCTCCTTGCCTGCCCTCTGATGGCCATATTTATAAAATAGCTGGTATATACTAAATAACGAACTTCCACTCGCTTATTCTCTACACATTCTTTCGAGCATCTCATTTGGAAACCAATTGCCTGGTTAAATTCGCGTCATTGCGGTAATTCAATAATTCTTGCGCAAAATATTCTTGGCACGATGATGTCGCAAAAGGGTGCATGCTTGCGAGGAACGATGGAAAGCAGCGTTAACCCTTAATGGACGTAAAGGCTCTGTATTTGTCAAAACACGAAGTATTTACTTTGGTTCCAAGTACACGTTTATTTAAATGATATGTACAACAGGGAAGTAGGTCGGCAGTATATCCAGGATCTCCCAAGTTTATTACAATGCGCTTCCCTTAGCTCTAGGCCGTTTAATGCGCATATTTGCTTTGGCACGCACTTCGGACGACATTTTAAATGAGTCAAACGTTACAATAAATTGGTTAGGTTGGTTGGTTTGTGGGGTTTAACGTCCCAAAGCAACTCAGGCTATGAGAGACGCTGTAGTGGAGGACTCCGGAAATTTCGACTACCCGGGGTTGCATCGCACAGCACATGGGCGCCTTGCTTTTCGCCTCCATAGAAAAGCGCCCGCCGAGGCCGGGATTCGATCCTGCGTCCTTGGGAACAGTAGTCGAGCGCCCTAACCACTGCGCCACCCCTGCGGGGTTCACATTAAATTTGTGGCGAACTCTGTCCGACACCTTATCGCAGGATGTGACGTCATATTCGAGGCATGTAGCTTTTGCTTCGAGCGTATACTTCCCGTTATGAAGTACGCTGTTCCCTCATGGGAGCCGTAGTATGTTTGGAAGAGCGTCAAGTGAACATCAAAAGAGCAAGCGTACCGTATCGACGTACACTTACGAGATGAAGTGTCCGAGTGCACTGAGCCTTGCCTCTTTCGAGATCATTCGCGCGCGACGACAATTGTGCCGGAAAAGAAAATCAACACAGAGAAGGGGAAAACTCTGACCACTCAGAAAGGAAGGAAAGTTAATTGAAGAGAAAAGTTTAGTGGCTCGAGCTGATTAATCAAACTGTCCGTCGGCATCAATGGAAATGTACAGCTTACTTAGAACTAAGTAAAAGCACCGGCAAGATCAGGCACGGAACCGACTGGCGGGAGAGCACCGAGAGCGAAGAAGACGAGCGCGTGCCAGTCTCCCGAGCTCACCACACGGCGGCGCCAGTACGATAACATTGCGGCAATATGTTCCTATTTGTATAGCTGTGAAGGTCTCGCACCAAACATGCGGAAAAAAACGAAAAAAAAAGAAAAACGAGGGGAGGCATGGCTGTACAAGTCTCAACCGACGGTGTGATATGAAAAACGTTACTTTCACCTGAGCACGATTTTACACACCCTTTCTAAATTCCCCATTCCTGTTAAATGAAACAAGCGTTATGGTTTTCAAATAGTTCGAATAGTAGCGGCATTCACTCAAACGAGATAGGTTTCGTTGCTCATCTGTTGTTCAGCTGTAAATAACCTGCAACTTGCACACGCACCACTCGGCTTTTGTGTGCTGTAAAAAAAAAAAAAAAAAAAAAAAAAATAAAAAACGAAACTGGGAGAGGCTTGATCTTTTTACGCTAATTTGCAGTGCGCTAAGAAGTGCTGATTTGGCTCATGGGTTTCGTGAAGGTCAACGGTAAAGTCGTAGTCTGCCATGGGCTAGGCTATAACGACCCGCGTTTGAATTACCCGCGCGAAGCCTCATAGTTGTGACGTCATGAAGCAGGCTAGCCGATCAGAGCAACGGCGCATGATGCGCGACTGTGTTCGACGATGTTCAATTCTCACCTTAACCTGCCACATGGAAGGAGCTGCACGAGCAGGCAGATCACACAACCAGCCTACCAGTGAGCGCCCGGACTTGTCACCTGCAGTCTATCACCTGTCAGGTACATGGTCGTGATGTTTTCAGGTCGGGAGCTTCGAACGGAGGGCGCTAGAGCCCCGGTGGTTTTCGTGGCAAGCACCTATGCATAGTGTATAGGCTGCTATATATGGTAACGGATAGTGACATTAAAGACGTCACGAAACAGCTTAGACAATGAGATCTACGGCACACACAACTCCGACGTTTGGTCTGGATGATTGTATTGGTTTTCTTCTCAGCAACTACTAGAAAAAAGTGTGTATCACTTGATGCCGCTGAGTCAATAAAGATGTGTCGCAAAGACAAAACCTTTTCCACTAAAGACACAACCTTTTCCACTAAAGACACGTTGATTATCATGCGTCTGTGTTTTTTTTTGTTCTTTGTTTTTTTTCTTCAAATTTTTATTTTGTTTACGCTGCAGCTTTGAAAGTCCGGTTTGGCCGGAAATGGCGTTTCGGCAGTTTCAGACGAATCCGGGATTGTCGAGAGGGCGCGACGTCACGTGTAGAGCTGCAGTATTTCGAGGGAATAAAACAATCTATAGATTGCAATTATGAGGTTGTAATCTGTCGCAAATCTCATTATGACGCATAACAATGCAAAGTGCATCACTATGCTTCAAGGGAAATTGTGTAATCCAGTGGTCTACTCGAGTCCAAAGTCCTTGGATCGAGTGTCAGGGTCACGTTCGTCCGAGTTGGTTAACGGAGGCCATGTGTTAGTATGTGTCACATCACGTAGTCTGCGATGCATAGTTGACTTGTTTTCAAAGTTCATTAAAACTTGCTAATTTTTGTTTCCAAGCACCTCACTGTCTGTCAAAGGTCGGCTAAGCGGCCATAGGACTCTTTAACGGTATACCGCGTCATGCACTTAAGATTAGGTGCGCTGAAATTATTAATATATAGTGGGTATCATATAGAAGAAGAGATAAAAACGACAGGCGGGATTCTATTTCCGTACTCTCTGGATATAGATCGACCAGGGAGATCGGGAATGAAGGAACAGAGGAATTGAAAAATAATTCTTTTGAAACCTAGTTTATGCTGGACCTTGGGCGCCGTCTGCCTATTTCCCAAGCTTTCTCGAGATACATATTAATTTTCTTACCGAATCACCTCGTGCCGTCGACCCTAGGAGGAAAGGATAAAGGGAAAAGAGGAGAGGCTTCTAGCGAGTCAACTCGGCGGTTAATTTCGCGCTCGCTGTGTTTCTCTTCCCCTTTCTCTCACTCGCCCTCTTTCCTAATTGATTGCTTCAGTCGATCCGGCGTTGAACCCTCAATTTGTGTTCGGCGGGCCCTGTCGGCCGACAGCTAATCAATGAAGGCGCGCGGTGCGGCGAACCGGCGCGGGGGCCAAGCGCATGCCCGCGCTGGCGAGGCTAATATTTGAACGAACTCTCCGGTCGGAATCGGGCAGGGGAAACCTTGTATCCCAGAGAGACACAGTTTGTTTTCGCACAGACCTCTGACTGTAATCCATAGCAGGACCAGAGAAGTCCTGCCGTTCTCGTCTTTTTTCAGGCAATTGTTTTAGGAACGTTTATGGGGGTAAAAACAAATATTGAATTGCTGTCGCTGCCAAGTCCACGGTATATATTTGAAATCTGGGAATTTTGGTATAAATGCATACATTTCTTTTTCGGAATTTCAGTCAGCATATCAACCATCTGTGAGATATTGTATAGTTTTCCACTGGTCGTCTGTAGTTAAAGCAAGGACATCCCCGAACACATGGCTCGCTGGCTCTGAATAATTTAGAATTTGTTTTGAAAGTGGCTTGGCAGTAATATCTTGTTTTCAATGCAAATCGTACCGATTTCTATTGTAGTTTTCAGTTTGACATGGGTCGGTTGCTTACCGCATGCTACGTATAAATCAGCGGCTACACATGGCTTGCGGCGAAATCAATGAGCAGTGCAGCATGCTGCATTCGCCGTATCCGCATCCTACAATTTGATTTTCTCTAAGTAGCAGAATAATTCAAGTGATACGCGGACAGCATGGCATGTGCGCTGCCCAGTCTACTTGCCTCCTCTTTCATTTATGGATATTAGCCGCGAGTGGGCAAATACTGCCATTCCTGGCCGCGTGATGAGATGAGCTTTAGCACTGTTGTCAGGACAGTAGTCGCACGGACAGTGGTCGAATGGTTTTCATATAGAGGGATGGCATAATGTTACCCTAATAATATCTCACAGCCACTGCTCCTCTCCGCAAGGCAAAGCCAGTATGAGTGGCATTTTGTAAAAAAAAAAAAAAAAAAAAAAAAAAAAAAGGAAAAGAAAAAGCTTACTATAAAAATAATTTCAGTGTCCTAAAATCCCATGTTAGCAACAACTCCTCCTATTTATAGGGGGCTGAACACACCGACATGAAAGTATGTACGATTAAAGGTCCGTGGCTAAGCTGTATTAAATATATCCGAATCAAAGCAACTTAGTGCTCGATTTGTTTTTTCGCCGCTAGAATCCTTATTTCATCCTTCTTTCAAATTACTTGTCGCTACCGAAGGTCAACGCTGGTAAATTGACTTCACGAAATAATTGCGGGCATAGTGGTCGCCACACTCTTGCTTTGGAAAGATGAAGCGTGGGCTGGTCCATTTGACCCTGTCGCTGTGGCCGTCGCTTGCAGAATTGGATCTGGGGCAGTATGAATCAGAGTAAAATAAAGCAAGAACGAGCTAAAAAGCTGCATGCGAGTATGCACGCCAACAAGGTCATTTTTAGTTTGCGTCTCAGTTAGGGCAAGTACTTTTTGCACAATTGGCCCTAGAATCATGTAAACGCACTGTAACGAACACATCGCAGTTTCATTTGGCGTAGGATTGTGGTTGTTTGGCACTGCCGTATTCTCTTGGCAAGCCAACGTCGTGTGATAAAAGCTGCCTATTGCTCACAGTGTGGGCACTTACTCTTATAAGCTGTCGGTATCTGGCTCAGCAGGCATTACGATATGTGTTGAAGACTGTAGCTGTCTCTTGACAACAGGTATAGCTGTCAATTTGTAGCTTTATAGACCATTTTACGACCCTCAGAGAAACCGGTTTGACTGGGCTGTTAAGGGGGGAAGTCGTCAACACTTTCATGTGCTATGATAACAGCCCAGCTCCCCAGTATGGCAGCACCCTTTACTCCTTTTTAAAATCGTGTCGGAGGGTATATATCTTCTCCTCACTAGTCGGTGGTGTCTGTAGAACGTCTCCTTGTCACCTATAAACCGCTATGCGCTCATTCCTCAATCAATGTTGGTCTCCTGGTGGCACATTGCATCGGAAGCTTGTGAGATATAGCATCGGCTTGGAGGTTGCCCTAATTATTGGTTTCATGTCCTGAGAGAAAAAAATTACCCGTGCTACAATAAGCAACGAATGCGACAGGCACACGCATTCAGTGCACGCCATGACTAGAATAATGGCATGATGACAGTAATACCACATACCACTTAGGCCTATCGCTAGGACTCCGCCCTAACACGATGACCTCTGAAAATTTGAATTGCCCACGGTGTTAATTTCTTTTTTACGAACAGCACAACCTGGTTCAGATTGAGTCGTTTACGAAATTCAGCTAGGTGAGCATGGCCTTTCATTTCTCAGTTCCAGGAATGCGGCAATTATATGACAAAACTGCGATAAAGCTGTCACTAATCGTATCCTTTCTCCTCGCTGCCACAACTTTTACTGCAGGGAAAAAGGCGCTCGCTCGGGGAGGCCATTTCGTTGAATGACCTGCACGTACAGCCATAGTCCATCAGGCATACTCAGGCGGCGGGCCACACCTATGTGCACCGACCTCGTGACAGGCCTCTCGCTGTGAATGACGAATGAGGTCCCGGGTATTTATCCACGCCACGGGTCGCCATCCGTGCAAGACAATGGATCTTTGCCTCCTCCCACCGAGTCAGCGGTGGTTTGCGGGGCGCCCGCCGCCACTCAGGCTGTCGTAGTGGTGGAACCGCTCCACTATACAGATCTATAGCTCTACAGCGCGATGCTCTTTCTTCGGGTTCTTTGCAGCCTTCGGTTGGTGCATAGCACTCTGTTTGGGAGCTACGGGCTGAAAGAAGGTATGGATGGACTGCCAAAGCCCCCATGGAGGGAGGTCAGTTGACTCTTGTGACGCAAGTAGGCGTTCCACACGCGAGATACTGCACAACTTCCGCGCTGTCAGGGTTAGTCAAGTTGAAGACATTGTTTGCTGGCTTACCGTTCAGTGCACGAGATGTGGCGCTGTTGCTTCGGTGGGTTCGGTCCGCGGATTTTGCCTTAGGTTGTGAGAGTATCACCACTAACTGTAGCTCTTCGGGTAAACTGCTGGCAGGTTTGTAGCAATAGTACTTGTCACACTCCCTATGATTTTCTCCACACCTAGAGTTCACAGATATAATTTCATCCACTTTGAAGGTATACTATGTAGTAGCTGTTTCTATTGTCAACACCTGTACGCTGAAATTAGTTCCTTTTATCTGTGTTTCTTTTTTCTTTATCGTTAAATGACTGTTCCAGCAACGATGTTTTTTGTTTGTTTTTTTAACCTCTGATAACTGTCTTGCTTGCAGCATTAAGCATCGTTGCTCGGTAGCCCAGTGTTTACTTTTGTGTCTGAAGTCTTGCGGAACCAAGGCACTCAATCTTTACGTTTGTAGCTATTTTGTTTGGAGTGACTAAATAAAAAAAAAACAAAAAAAAAAGGATGCAGGTAGCAAGCGAGAAAGCAAAAATCGACGTGCAATTCGCGAGGCCACACATGGCTGAACTCTGATCTGTTACAGCGGCGTCAATAAGCCACCCGTTCTCTCTCTCCCTCAGCAAACGACACGCACAGCGTGAGCTCTGTGCGCTGGGATGGCGGTCTGTCATTCCGCTCCAAGTGAAAAAGCACGTTTATCTGATCACGCATCGTAGCCGCCAGGCGTCGACACCGTCTGTTCAGGACATCATTATATAGTATACTCTTGCAGCCAGAGCGGGGGACGCACAGAGCTGTGGCTGACCCTGTTCTCTACGTCGTAGTTTAATCTCCGCGCTCAGCTACGTGAACGCAAAGATAAAGGTACTTAATATAGCCTGGGTTTGAATTCTGCGCTCGGCTTCAACACTTATTTTATTCATTTCCGCGTACTTCCCAAAGACGTGTATTCATTATTTAGTTTTCCTGCGTTCTTCGTCTACCTCCACTATAGCCCTCTTCGACGGTTCACGTTAAAGATCCACAGGTGGTCAACATTAAATTAAATTTACGACTGTAGGGTGGAAAAGAAAATGTAAGGGCCTGATACTGTTGTTGTTGGGGCTGTAGAAAGAAGGAAAAGAAAATGCGCGGGCCTGCTACTGCCTCTGTAGCTGAGCCACCTCCGATTTGTTTATAGGAAGGGAAAGGCGCGGTAACTGTCTCACTTGGTTTCTGTGGACACCGCAACCGCACCGTAAGGGAAGGGGGGGAAGATGGGAGTGAAAGTGGAAAGATAGAAAGAGGAGCCGTAGTGGAGGGCTACGGAGTAATTTCGACCACCTGGGGATCTTTAACGTGCGCTGACATCGCACAGCACACGGACGCCTCTTCGTTTCGCCTCCATCCAAACGCAGCCGCCGAGGTCGGGTTCGAACCCGGGTACTCCGGCACAGTAGTCGGGCGTTGTTACGACCAAGCATCCGCATTTGCGCGCTCTATTGTTCGCCTGTGGGCATGGATAAGTGCTGTGAATATGTGGTGATGGTCCAATGGCTCTAAGTGAGCCTGTTTCCAGGAATCCTGTTTTGTAAGCCTGTTTTGCTTTGTGGACACTCTGCAAATGCCAAATTGACCCTGCCAAGAGAACGTCTGGAAAAACACAAAGAAACGTCCCCCTGCGGGAAATGCAGGAAGTGCTTTCTTTCTTTTGTTCACCCTTCCAGTCGATAAGCCCTATCGTCCAGTGAGGAATGTCTACTTTCCAAAGGAGACGACAGAGTGACATGTCCGCTGACGTGCAGGACAAGAAAGGAGCATGACGCATACAGCCATTAAGTGATTTCCCGGGAATGCAGGAAAGATTTGCAATTGTCGAAAAGGGACAATGTTGGGAGCCCTATGCGGCGCGCACGTGTACTTGGGTTTCTGAGAAGTAAATCCTCTTGCCGGAACCAGCTGCCTATCGATTCTTGGCTGAAGAATAGAAATGTACCTCCTCTCCTCGCCGTTCCCAAGCTTTTCCCGCCAACAAGTGATCACGCCCAACGAAACAATGCCGGACCAGTCAGTGCTTCAGACCATCAGTGCAGTGATGTGTTCGATTGGATGCCGATATCTGAGGGGCGTGCCCTGGATTTGGTTGGTCAGCATCTTCAGAGAGGGGCTGGACATAGGGGGGGTTTTAAGGACGCTGCAGAGCACGAAATGTCGCTCTGGGCCCTGGGTAAACGGCTCATCCAGTCGCTTCTCGCTATGAACTCTTAACGCTTGCCATTTTGCTGATGCACCCTTCTTTTTCATGTAAATACTGTAAATAAGTTTTCTCAAAGTGCCATTAAACCTGCTTGTACATATTTCACCAACTTCGAAGATTCAATCCTACTTCAACCCCGAGTCTCTGCACGCTACCAAGTGAAGGCCGGGTCGACATAGCCCCAGCGTCACGACAACTGGTGGCAGCGGTGGGGTCTGAATCTACAAGCCACAACATCTGATGACTGGAGGTGGGATCTGAATCTACAAGCCACAACATCTGGTAATTGGAGGTGGGATCTGGATCTACAAGCTACAACATCTGGTGATTCGAGGTGGATCAGAATCTACAAACCACAACATCTGGTGATCGGAGGTGGCATCTCAAGCAACAAGCAGGAGCAACAATCGGCCAACAAGAAAGCAGCTCGGAACATCGATCGCATGTGTGGGTGAGTGCTTGGCTTTTCTTCTGATGTGGACCAGGTTCTAGAACAGGGTTAGATTTTAGAACTGGTAAAAAGTGTTGAAACGCCTTTAGGTTTGGTAGTTTGCACTGTTGTTTTGGAAGTAGCCGACACTCGGAGCGATCATGGACCTACAAAAGCTGCAGAAACCGGAACTGTTGCTATTGTGTGAGGAATTGGGAATTAATACAAGTGGTTTGGCACGAAAACCCTTGATTATAAAGGCAATCACTGATCTGGGAACCGATGATGAGGAGCTCAGTGAAGCATGGAACCTCATCGGGCAAAAAAAGGAACAGCTCAGACAGCAGAAAGAGGAAAGGGAGCGTGAACTTGAGAGGGAAAAAGAGGAAAGGGAGCACGAACGTGAGAAGCTTGAAAGAGAAGCAAAAAAGCTGGACCAAGAAATTGAGCTCCGGAAATTAGAACTAGAGTTGAGCAAGAGGTCGGGCGATTGTCCCCAGCTAGCGGTACCTCGTCTCAACAAGGAGGCAGATTTCAAGATGTCAAAGTACATGCAGCCATATGTGATATCAGGGGATATCGGTCTGTATCTGGCTAACTTTGAGCGAACCTGCGAAAAACTGTCCTTCCAGCGAGACACTTGGTCACAGAGATTATTGACGGTTCTGCCCAGCGAGGCAGCGGAGGTTGTCGCGCGGCTAAGCAAGGAGGACGCGGACAACTACGAGAAGGTCAAAGCTTGCCTTCTGAGAAAGTATAGGCTTAGCGCCGAGGCGTTCAGACAACGTTTTCGGAATGCTACTAAGTCCAGGGACGAGAGTTACCCTGAATTCCTGTACAATCTAAGAGTTAATTTGGGCGAGTGGCTAAAGAGCACTGATTCCTACAGTGATAGGGACGCTGTAGTCGAGCGAATTCTTTTGGAGCAGTTTTATAACTGCCTCCCAGAAAAAGAAAGAAATTGGTTACAGGACCGAGGCGAAATTAAGTCGGCAACTGAAGCTGCCGAACTCATTGAGGAGTACGCTTCGCGCCGACAATTCAGCAGCCCAGCAGTGGATAGGCCCCGCAATCCCAAGTTCAGTGTAAATAACGGTCAGAAAAGGCACTTTGCTAGATTTGCAAACGAAGAAAGGAAGGCTTCTTCAGGCAAACGCCCTAGAAAGGACGGCAGTGAGAAAAGTTGGGAAGTGACCAACGCGCAGAACACAAAGAAAAAGTTTGAGGCTAGGAAGCCGCTCACATGCTTTAGGTGTAATGAGCAGGGTCACATTGCCGTCAACTGCCGGAAAGAAAAGATTGTTTTCTCGTATGTCAGTGACTGCGATGAAAATATGCAGCTTTTAGAACCCTACCTGCATGACCTAGTAGTCAACGGGAAGCCTTGCAAGGTACTGCGCGATTCGGCCGCAACGATGGATGTTGTCCATCCGGCGTATGTGTCGCCTTCCGACTATACAGGACAGTGTGCATGGATCCGCCAGGTAGCGGAGGAACAGAGTGTGTGCTTGCCAATCGCGAACGTGGTCATCGAGGGCCCTTTCGGCAAGTTGACAACCGAGGCTGCCGTTTCAGGAAAGCTTCCTAAGTGCTATCCGTATTTGTTTTCCAACAAATCGAACATGATACTGCGAAAGAGGGGCATCCTGTTCGGAGACAGAGTTGTGCGAGCCTTAACACGTTCAAAGGCGCGAGAACTAGCTACACTGCTCATACCAGAAAATTCCACAGCGGAGGAAACGGCAGTTAAAACAGTGGTCGATGTGGAAGATAGCGGGTCAGAAAACTTTGAGAGCGAGGCATCACAGATAAGTCAACTTGAAAGTGAGCTTGATGAGACGCGGAATGAGGACGTTCTTGAGAGTAACCTCTTGCCGCCGGTGTCTAGTAATCTCACGAGACTTCTAAGTGGAACCCGAGAGGACTTAGCTATGGAGCAAGCCAATGATCTCAGGAATAAGCTCGAAGTACAGTGGGAAGGACCTGATAAAGTCGTTGCAAAGCTTTCTGACACTAACTACGCAGTGAAAATCCCCGATAGGCGTAAAGCAGTGCGCATTTATCATTGCAATCTTATGAAGCCTTATGTGCAGAGGGAAGCCGTGGTAAATCTAACGTTAAACCTTCCCGAGGAGATGGGGGACAACTTGATTTGCCTCAGCGGAAAGGGAAGCAACGCTCAGGAGCTTCTCAAAAAGACGGAGCAGAGAGGAGAACTAAAGAAATCCCAGCTGTCCGATCTGGGCGAGATAATAACAGAGTTTGAGGCCTGCTTCGTGGACAGGCCAGGCAGAACTGATTTGACTGAGCACGATATTGAGCTGACTTCAGACGTGCCAGTGCGATCAAGGTGCTACCGATTTTCTCCAAGGCAAAGAGAAATTCTGGATAGGGAAGTAACTCGCATGCTGGAATTGGGAGTAATAAAACCCTCGGAAAGCGATTATGCTTCGCCTATGATCTTAGTAGAAGCTCCAGGTAAAGACCCTAGGCCTGTGGTAGACTACCGAAAGCTAAATTCTCTCACCAGGGATCAAGTGTATCCTATTCCGAATATTGAGGAGAGAGTAGAACAGGTCAATAGAGCGGCATATGTGACTACGCTGGACCTTACTCGAGGATACTGGCAAGTACCGCTCACTGAACGCGCCAGCAGATACGCGGCTTTCGTCACTCCGACGGGCAGCTACCAGCCAACAATGATGAGTTTCGGGCTCAAAAATGCTCCATTTTGTTTTTCCCGATTCATGGATAGGGTTTTAAAGGGGTGTGAAACATACGCGGTGCCTTATTTGGACGACATTGCGGTTTTTTCCGACTCATGGGCGGACCATATGGTACATCTAAGAGCTGTACTGAGCCTTTTGCGTCAAGCTGGACTAACCGTAAAGGCCGAGAAATGTTGCCTGGCAAGGGCGACCGTGGACTACTTGGGTCACAATGTAGGTCAAGGTTTCAGGAAACCCAGCGAGATTAAGATTTCTGCGGTAGCAGACTACCCGCGGCCGAGCACGAAGACGGAAATTCGAGCATTCCTAGGTCTGACTGGATACTACAATCACTACATCCCTAACTATTCAGCTTTGGCCAGCCCTCTGACCGACGCTCTCCGCAAGACAGAAACGACAAATGTAGTCTGGGACGAACAAAAGGAAGCCTCCTTCGTAAACCTGAAGGCTGTGCTGATTAGCCGTCCGGTATTGCGAGCTCCAGACTATGACCGAGAATTCACGGTCCAGTGTGATGCCAGTGATCGAGGGTTAGGTGCTGTTCTCTGCCAGAGAGATGACGACGGTAATGAGCACCCCGTGCTCTACTTGAGCAGAAAACTGAGTACTAGAGAGAGGGCTTATTGCGCGTCAGAGAAAGAATGCGCTTGCATTGTATGGGCCATTCAAAAATTGCAGTGCTATCTTGGAGGGGCCAAATTCACCGTAGAGACGGACCATTGTCCCCTGGCTTGGCTGCAAACTGCGACATCGAAGAACAGTCGCCTTCTTAGGTGGAGCTTGATTTTACAGCAGTACAATTTTGAAATAAGATACAAAAAGGGGAAGTTAAATGGGAATGCGGACGCGCTTAGCCGCTCTTTCTAAGCGGTCCGAGATGTTCCTCACCATGTATCCAAATTGATAAACAGTTTTTTTTTTTTTTTTTTTTTTTTTTTTTTCGTGCGCTTGTATATGTGTGGCTATGTAAAGCAGCACGTTTGGTTTTCTAGGAATACGTGGGTCCTGAACGTCTTGAGAGTGGGCTTTTCTCGAACAACAATGGCAGTTTTCTTTTAACCTGGTCTCTTCAGACGGGAGCCGAGTGCTTGCTTCGACATGTGGTTGAGTTTCAGACAGCTCGAGCAATTTGGCCTACAACAATCAAGACAACGCGACAAGCAACAGCGAGCTTCAAGCGTTCACGTGCAGGCCATTAAGTCGTCTCTTCATGCAGCAGCTGGGACTGCTGCCCTCCGAGACTCTTCTGGCGGGGGAGGAGGCTGTTACGACCAAGCATCCGCATTTGCGCGCTCTATTGTTCGCCTGTGGGCATGGATAAGTGCTGTGAATATGTGGTGATGGTCCAATGGCTCTAAGTGAGCCTGTTTCCAGGAATCCTGTTTTGTAAGCCTGTTTTGCTTTGTGGACACTCTGCAAATGCCAAATTGACCCTGCCAAGAGAACGTCTGGAAAAACACAAAGAAACGTCCCCCTGCGGGAAATGCAGGAAGTGCTTTCTTTCTTTTGTTCACCCTTCCAGTCGATAAGCCCTATCGTCCAGTGAGGAATGTCTACTTTCCAAAGGAGACGACAGAGTGACATGTCCGCTGACGTGCAGGACAAGAAAGGAGCATGACGCATACAGCCATTAAGTGATTTCCCGGGAATGCAGGAAAGATTTGCAATTGTCGAAAAGGGACAATGTTGGGAGCCCTATGCGGCGCGCACGTGTACTTGGGTTTCTGAGAAGTAAATCCTCTTGCCGGAACCAGCTGCCTATCGATTCTTGGCTGAAGAATAGAAATGTACCTCCTCTCCTCGCCGTTCCCAAGCTTTTCCCGCCAACAAGTGATCACGCCCAACGAAACAATGCCGGACCAGTCAGTGCTTCAGACCATCAGTGCAGTGATGTGTTCGATTGGATGCCGATATCTGAGGGGCGTGCCCTGGATTTGGTTGGTCAGCATCTTCAGAGAGGGGCTGGACATAGGGGGGGTTTTAAGGACGCTGCAGAGCACGAAATGTCGCTCTGGGCCCTGGGTAAACGGCTCATCCAGTCGCTTCTCGCTATGAACTCTTAACGCTTGCCATTTTGCTGATGCACCCTTCTTTTTCATGTAAATACTGTAAATAAGTTTTCTCAAAGTGCCATTAAACCTGCTTGTACATATTTCACCAACTTCGAAGATTCAATCCTACTTCAACCCCGAGTCTCTGCACGCTACCAAGTGAAGGCCGGGTCGACATAGCCCCAGCGTCACGACAGCGTCTTACCACTGCACCATCCCGGCGGGGCTGAGCCCCCTCTGCTGCCTCGTGCAGACAGAAGAAAGTAGAGAAGAACAAAAAGAAGAGGGAAAGAAAGACGTGAGCCGCGACAGCCGTCGTCCACCACCTATGGTGGCGGGCGCAATGACGGCCTACAACACATAAAAATTAGTGGCAGGCTAGCCCCCGCCGCAAGCGGCGTTGACCTACCGCCTCAGCCCAACACCACCTAGACTACTAGGCAGTGTTGCTCAGCCCCGTCGGGGCCAGGAACAGCCACCCTTCCCTGGCCTGCTACTAGCTCTGTAGCTGAGCCACCTCCGCTGCCTCGCGCTGACAGAAAGAAAAATAGAGAAGAAAGAAAGAAAAAAAATGAGGGAGAGAAAGACGTGCTGCGCGTCGCAACAGCCGTCATCCACCACCGAAGCGGTGGATGACGGCTACACCGCTACAACAGATACAAATCAGGTGGCAGTCTAGCCCCCGCCGCAAAGGATGTTGTTGTTGTGGTTGTAAGAAGAAGGAAAGTGGAGTGAAAGGTGGCAGTTCCTGGCCCTACGGGGCTGGGACGATAGGTCAACGCTGCTTGCGGCGGGGGCTAGCCAGCTACCGAATTTAAACTGTTGTAGGCCGTCATTGCACCCCCCACTGTTTCGGTGGCGGACGACGGCTGTTGTTGCGGTGCGTGTCTTTCTCTCTCTGTTCTTTTTTCCTTTCTTCTTCATTTTCTCCTCTGTTCCCTTGTCTGGCCCGCCGGGGTGGTGCAATGGTTATGGCGCTCGGCTATTGCTCCCAAGGATGCGGGATTTCTACTTTAAAACTAATGCTTAAGCGGTATTGATACTTGTTAGAACTAATGCTTGGGCGAGTTGGTATGCCATTTTCTGGTATTGATACAACTCAAAGATTGGTATCACACCAGCTTCAAGAAAGAGACCTTTGCTGGGCGACCTGTAGTTAACATTAAATGCATAGCGAAGAACCTTTTTTTTGTAAGGTGTGAATTTTACGGAGACAGGTATGTGTTGGAGTTCCCCATACAAGGTGGCAGTAATTGAGATGAGAATAAAAGATTGCGTTATAAAGAAGTAGTTTGAGCGACTTGGGAAGAATGTGTCGTGTACAACCGATCATGCCAGTTACTCTAGCCAATTGCTTGACAACTTAAGTTACTTAATGTTCCCATGACATAGTTGAAGAAAAGGTGACCCCAAGGCATCTGAAATGATCAACTATTTCTATCGGTCTAGAGTTAAATTTAATAGAATTGTGAGCAGACACAGGTTTGTTTTTTCGGCCGAAATATCACTGCTATTGTTTTCTTTTCATTCACGCACATATAGTTAGATTTAGACCATTCTTCAAGCATTATCATTGTAGTATTACACAACTTTACTAACTCCTGAAGATTTTTTCCAGCGAAAAAAGTACTCTTGTGGTCGGCATATATAATAAATTTTATATCCCTGTTAATGTTGACGATATTATTAACGATAATATTAAAAAGTAGTGGCCCCAATATGCTGTCTTGTGGGACACCAGAAAAAATTGATTTTACTTCTGATAGTACATTACTTATACTGACTACTTGTTTTCGTTGAGAGAGGTAAGATTTTATTAGATTTGCAGGCTGGCTTCGGATCCCGTAGTACCACAACTTGTTTAAAAGCAACTCAGGATTTACCATGTCGAATGCCTTTGAAAAATCTACAAATATTCCTATTAAGAAAGCTCTATTTTCAAACTGTGACAAAATATATTCCTTTGCTAGTGCTAAAAGTGCTAGTTCAGTTGATCTATTTTTGCAGAATCCGATTGGGCACGGTGTAAGCAAGTTATATTTGTCAGTAAACTTTATAAACCTGCAGTGCACAACTTTCTCTAAGGCTTTCGAAAAAAAAAAAAAAAAAAGAATAGATACAGGTCTATAATTTCCTTGGTCATTAAGGTCTCCTTTTTTTAAATAAGACAGTTGCCGTGGCGGTCTGCATTTTTTCTGGAAATACAGAGGCAGTTAAACACAAGTTGAATATGTGTGTAACAGACGGAGATACAATATCTGCAACACATTTTACTGGTCCTATCTGCAGGTCATCAATGTCTCGGCACCTGCTGTTCTTGTAGCCTAATAGAACTGATGCAACTTCTTCTGCTGCCACAGGTTCTAAGAATATTGTTTTGTCGTTATGACAGTCTATATAGTCACATGCATCTGGAAGTGATCCGTGTGCTCTTATTTGCGTAAAGAGGTCGTTGAAAGCATTAGCTAGGTCGACCTCAGTTAGTTCCCTGTCATTAATCTTTAAACTTTGCACAAGGGTATGGGTTTTCTTACATTGTAGCAAACAGTTCAACCTTGACCAAACTATGTCACGACGACCCCTTTTAACATCTAAATATGCAGAATGATAGTCACTTCGAGCTGATCGTAGTTTTTTGGTTAATTTGTTTCGGAACTTTTTGAACACCGTCAAATCCTCAGGCGTGCGTGACAGCAGATAATTCGATATAACTTTTTTTTCTTTTTTATTTGTTTTCGTAAGATGGGCGTGATCCATGGTTTCCGACTTTTTCGGAACGGCTTGTTTATTTTATGGAGAAAGAAAGAAATGATAGACTTCTTTGAATATATCAATGAACTTATCATAAACATCATTGGCATTATCTAGCTCGTTAATCTGGGTACAGTCCACATTACTAAGAGCATTTGTAAAATTGTCTAGTGCAAGTTTTGTTATGCACTGGTAAATGGCTACTTCTAGTTGATTTACTATTCGCGCTGGCATTTCATATATAAGCACACAGATAGATGGTCACTGATAGGACCTAATATTGCACCTGCCCTAATTTTCGAGTGAGATAGATTAGTAATGAACAGGTTCAAGGTAGATTGACTACCAGTTATTATTCTGGTTGGGATTTCAGTTACATTAGTAAGACCATTTGAAGCCAAAAGAGTGTTAAATTCTGTGGTGTGGTAATTGTTGCTGCTCATATCAATATTGAAGTCAACTCCAGCAATAAGCATACATCAGCTGTCAGCAACAAATGATAACAATCGGTCATAGAATTTATAGAAAACGAATGCATCCGCATTGGGCGGGCGATAACAAGCGGAATAAACGCATGTTCCCACAGACACTGATAGGATCTCATAGTGAGGTGTGGTCACGCGAAATGAATCAATCAATTCACCAGTTTCGTTCACATCTAGCAGCAGTGCCACTCCCCCACCACTGCCAATAGACCTGTTCAGGTAATATGTTTTATAGATTGACATTCTGAAAATATTATCTGCAGTGGTGCTCCATGTTTCACTCAGCATTATCACAGTGAACGTGAACATGAGTTCGCTGAAACATTCGTCTAGTGACTGTGTTTTATTCTTTACCGATCGTGCATTGATATGTAGAGCTTTAGGCGATACAGGAGAAATGCAGGAAGCAATGCGGTTTAATTCAGTGGGAAGGTGATATGGGCTTGCCATTTCTTTTTTTAGCAACTGATCAACGGAAGCACTCATTTCAGGTGTTCTAGATAGTCTTCTCCTTTGATATGAGTGGCATGCTTTCCTTCACTTTTGCGTACAAGAACTTTCTCATTCACATGCTTGACATACAGATAACCATTGCTCTTTGCCCAATCCTTCACACGTCGTAGCAAGTCTCTGTTATACCGAGTCAGGTTTGCCTGGATTACAATAGGCGGTTCATTCCCTTTTACTTCGTTTTTGGCTGCAAGCCAAGAGTATTTTGTCGCCTGTCTGGTAAAACGAGCGATTATTCCTGGCTTCTTATCTTTTCGGGCAGGCAATCTGCGTATTGTCTGAATGTCTGCTTCTGTTAGAAGGGGTACTTCAAGCTGGGGGGCAAGATCATTTAACACGGAAAGAAGATTTTCATCTGGTGCAGCCGAGATGCCATGCATTTCGAGGTTAAGTTTCCTGCTGCGGTGTGCTCGAAGTTATTAACATCTTGTTGCAGTTGTGCTTGCACAAACTGCGTCATATCATCTTTCCCTTCTAATTCTGTCACTTTTTTTTTTAGCAATTTGATTTCGTTCTCTTGGCGAGAAATATGCCTCTCGAAGTCGTCAAACTTCTTGGACATGTGTTGAACAGATTGTTCAATCTGATCCAGCTTTGTTAGCTCTGGCAAACTTTCTAGTTTTTCCAGGATAGCGGCAAGAGTCTGCCGGATATCAGTGTGATCACCATCCTTGCTGATTACGGGGGCCCCCTTCTTCTCGGCACGATGAACAGTGCCAGGTTTTTTTCGCTTCAGGGGTTTTCGCTCTAAAATATTTTTCTTTTACTCCAGCACACTGGCCAAAGTGGTATTCGCATTGACATTCATTACAGATCACGTGAGGGACATTTTCATGGATAGTGGACGTGCAATAAGAACATGTGGTAGACATTTTTTTTTTTTTTTTTTTTTTTTTGCATTCAAGAACTGGCCCTTCAACGCAACATGAAAAACGTCGTCACGAACAGTAAAAAACTGGAGTGGCAGCAGCGGCAGAAAGAAACTGCATTCAAGTTTTGCGGATTAATTACACTTCTTCGCTGTATATTCTTGTACGTTTTTTTTTTCGAAAATAAACTTTCAACTTTAACTTCAACTTCAACCTGCAATGAAGGCAGTAGAGCTTTAGCAATGCAGTCGTGTTGCTGCCGCTGCTGCCAACCTTATCCCATCCTGATCCCATCCTTACCCATTATACATTCCCTGATAGTACCAGTTGGCCAAACAGCTTTCGCACATTGTTTCGTGACAGATTTAGAATGTTTGTTTGTTGCGGTTCATCACTTTCTACGCAGACAAGTGATGATATCTCAGAAAGAAATGTGACAGACACCTGGCTCATTAGGACTGGGGTAAATGAAGGTGATTGGTCTTGGATTAACAGCTTCAGCTTCAGATAGTAGGTTCCCAGCTTTTACGTAATAAAATATGCTTTTACAAATGTTTTCCGCAGGCAGATCTTCATGATTCTGATCAATGTTTCCGCTCCCCAGCAGGCAGCTCTCTCGGCAAAAATCTTTCACATTTAACGTTCATTAGCACGGCAGTCTTTCACTTGTTGCTGTCTAATAGAAATTTGAAGCTTTGCTACGCCCCTAGAGGATCTTTTGACCGATAAGGAAAATCAGCACCTCTGATTTCGAAAGGTCGAGCGTTCTGCAACATTTCGCATGGGAAAGGTGCTGTCGGAGCAGCAACTGCTTTCAGCCGAAAACGAGCACAAACCACATATTTTCTCAGGACACATCAAACACATTGACGAGCTCGTATAATCCGCATCCTTCCTCGCGGCTCGATTAGTGTGTCGCCTACACCCCCATGGAGAACATTGCGTTGTGTATGCAATACCACAAGTCGTGTTGACGGGGCATCCCCAGGGAGCAACAGAGGCGCTACTTCAGTGGACGTCATTGAAGCATTCCGAAGCCGGGTGCTGATCCTGGGTACAACGGCGTCATCGATGAAAGGGTGCAGATCTTATATCTTCGAGGATGCGTTAAGACGTTTTCCCTTCATTTATTGGAAGAAGAGCTCCAGAGCAAAAACATCTTTCTGAACATGGTTGCACCAGACAGTCTTGGCCTCTCGCAGTTCTTGTGCATCAAGTGGACCGGTACGACGAGTGACAGGTGAACTAGTTAGCGATGTAGCGTGATATCCGTGCTATTACTAGAAATATTCTGCTCGAAATGCAGAACTGACTTAGTCAAAATAGTGGTTCCTTGGTCGCGCTAACTATAGGTCATCACGCCGCGCTTTATCATAACGCAGAAAGGGGATAACCATCCCAACGGATCGAAAAGGCGTGCTGAAGTCTGTAAAACGAATCGTTCGTGCTTTCTTTGCGAGATAGCAGTTGTAGCACTGCATCGGAAGTTCGATGAAACCGGTAAGAAGCGGTGTAAACCGGTAAGAACACCCTCGCTCTTCTTCTACCTTTTCGTCTTTCTCAACCGTCAGGCTCAAATCTTCAACAAACTGGAATAGTTCAAAATGAGTGACCTGATGCGGCCGTTTAGGTTTGGAAAGGACATTGGTTTGTTCCTGGTTACCTTGGAGCGAACGTGCGAGAAGCAAAGGCTTTCTCGTGAAACGTGGGCACAGCACTTGCTCACTTTGTTACCCGGTGAGGCGGCAGACGTAATCGCTCGCTTGAAAAAAGAGGGGATAGAGGATTACGACAAAGTGAAATCGAGTCTGCTAAAGAAGTACAGGCTGTCAGCAGGAGCATTCCGTCGGAAGTTTCGGGAGTGGGAGGAAAGCAAAAGTGAGTCGTATACATAGTTTGCCTACAAGCTTATGTCAAACATGGAGAGGGGGCGAAGCGTGGCAGTTCCTGGCCCTACGGGGCTGGGACGGTAGGGCAACGCCGCCTGCGGCGGGGGCTAGCCAGCCACCGAATTTGTATCTGTTTTAGGCTGTCATTGCACCCGACACCGCTTCGGTGGTTGTGGACGACGGCTGTTGTTGCGGCTTGCGGCGTGCGCCTTTTTCTCCCTCTTCTTTTTTTGTTTTTTGTCTATTTTCTCTTCTGTCCGCACGAGGCAGCTGAGGTGGCTCAGCTACAGAGCCAGTCAAAGGGTGGCTGTTCCTACGCGGCTGGGACGGTAGGTCAACGCCGCTTGCGGCGGGGGCTAGCCAGCCACCGAATTTTCATCTGTTGTGGGCCGTCATTGCACCCGCCACCGCTTCGGTGGCGGACGATGGCTATTGTTGCGGCGCGCGTCTTTCTCTCCCTCTTCTTTTTGTTCTGTCTGCCCCGCCGGGGTGGTGCAGTGGTAAGACGCCCGACTACTGTGCCAGAGTACCCGGGTTCGAATCCGACCTCGGCGGCTGCGTTTCGATGTAGGCGAAACGAAGAGGCGTCCATGTGCTGTGCGATGTCAGCGCACGTTAAAAATCCCCAGGTGGTCGAAATTACTCCGTAGCCCTCCACTACGGCTCCTCTTTCTCTCTTTCCACTGTCACTCCCACCTTCCTCCCTTCCTTTACGGCGCGGTTGAGGTGTCCACAGAAACAAGTGAGACAGTTACCGCGCCTTTCCCTTCCTATAAATCAATCTCTTCTGTCCGTACGAGGCAGCGGAGGTGGCTCAGCTACAGAGCCAGTAGCAGGCTCGTGCATTTTCTTTTCCTTCTTCCTACAGACACAACAACAACAACAACAACAACAACAGGCCCGTGCATTTTCTTTTCTTTCTTCCTACAGCCACAACAACAACATGTCAAACATGTAGGAGTGGCTCAAAGAAGAAAACGCGTATGGTGACCACGATAAGATTCTGGAGTGTTTCGGGCTGGAACAGTTTTACAATCGGTTACCAGAGAACGTGCGGTACTGGGTCATGGATAGGCCAGACGTTAGTACGGTGGATAGAGCCGCCGAGCTAGCTGAAGTGTTTATGACGCGTTGGGCTCGTGGAGCTAAAGACGGTCAACAGGGGGAATTCGGCTCTAAGTTGGAGAGGCCGAAGTTCACGCCCTTTAAAGCCAAGGAGAATAAACGTGGTGCAGATGCGAGTGAAAGCAGCCCGGCCGAAGATAACGAGACGGTGGTAGCCGAAGCCGAACGAAAAAAGAGGTTCGAGGCAAGGCAATTTCGCGTCTGTTATACGTGCCAGAAACCTGGTCACTTTTCGGCGCGATGTCCAGAAACAAAAACAAAGGTCCTGTTTTTTTCGCTATGCAGCCCTAACGAAAACATGAAGCTTCTCGAGCAATACTCTCGAAACCCCCTCGGGAACGGGAAACAGTGTCGAGTGCTTCGTGATTCTGCGGCTACCATGGATATGGTTCACCCCTCTTACACAGAACCAGAGATGTTTACGGGTGAGTGCGCGTGGATCAAACAAGCCGTGTAAGCTTACAGCGTGTGTTTTCCCGTAGCCAACGTGCTTATTGAAGGGCCTTTCGGTGCACTTGAGACAGAAGCTGCGGTGCCATCTATGCTTCCCCCTCAGTATCCGTACCTCTTTTCAAACACGTCCGATCACCCCCTGCGCAAAAATAGGCTTGTGTTTGGAGAGGCTAACGTTCTAGCCTTAACCAGATCTAGAGCTCTGGAGCTTGCTGTAATGATGGTAGTTTCAGAAATGACGTTGTCAAGCAATGAGAAAGGGTCGGAGGCACAGCACGTTGAGATAAAACCCCGTCCGTTGTAGACGCAAATGAGCCTAGAAAGTTAAAGGCACCTGGTACATAAGAGAAAATGGCCGACACGGGGAAATTAGAGGAGCTATCTGCAGATTTGTTCGTCGTGCTCAAGTCAGAGGGACTTAACAACCTGCTGAATGTCAGCAGGTCTGCTTTAATAGCCAAGCGAAAAAATGATCGCAGCCTTGAAAACATCCGCTGCAATCTAGAAGGAGGTGTCGCGAAGAAAAATGTCCGTTTTGAAAAAAAAAGAAATAGGGTTTTGTACCGAAGGTATCTAGAGGTTCGTGGTCGGAGCACCTAGGAGTTAAAAAGACTAAGGAACGCCTATTGTAAGACTACTATTGGCCAGGCTGTTTTCGGGACGCCGAAGAGTTTTAAGAACATGTCACATAGGTCAGCATGTGGGCGAACCTAGTGACAAATCGAGAGCGCCGTTGAAGTTGGTGCCTGGAATTACGGAAACCTTTAGACGGCTCGTTATTGACACAGTGGGACCACTGCCAGTAACAATTACCTTAGTGTACACTGTACAGACATAATCTGATAGTGATTTGCCCCGCGACAAACTTCCCGGAGGCATTCCCGCTTAAAGAAGTCAGTTCAGTATAGATAGTGAATGCACTGCGGCCCATATTTGCTCAAGTTGGTTTTCCTGCGGAAATCCAATCAGATCAGGGCGCATTGTTTACTAGCGCTTTGACCACAACCTTTCAGGAAAGATGCAGGATAAAGCTCTTGCATAGGTCCGTGTACCACCCACTCTCGAATTCCGTTGAGAATTAAGTTCCACTCCGTCATGAAGCGGGTGTTCAGAGCAATGTGTTTTGAGCGGAACACTGTCTAGGAGCTAAGCCTGTCTGCGGCGATGTTTGCATCAAGAACCGTGCCGCACGAGACTGCAGGGTTTTCGCCGGCAGAGTTTGTGTACGGTCGGAAGCTGCGGTCGCATGCTTCGAGAATCGTGGGAAGGCCGGGGCGATGATCCAGTCGTGGGGGAGTACGTGCTTAGGTTACTCTAATGCTTAAAGAGGGCGCAGAAGTTGCACAGAGGAAGCAATGACCAAAGCCCAGCAGAGGGCCAAAATTTATTGTGGCCGGACAGCCAGGTCCCGTCGCTTTGGGGTGGGCGATGAGGTAGTAATTTTACGCTCATCGCTGAAAAACAAACTGTACGTGCAGTGGGAGGGTCCGGCACGGGTTGTTCAAAAACTCGGACGTTAACTACACGGTGAGCCTGTCAGAAAAACGGAAAGTACAGCAAGTTTAACGTTGCAATCCGCATAAAACCAATAAGCAAAGGGAAGCAGTGGTGTGTATGATGATGAACGTGCCAGAAGAGCTTCCGGTCGGACTTCCGGGACTAGGTAAAGTGAAGGAAAAGGAAAGTGCCTTTAGGGTCCTAAAGAGCACTCCGACGTGTCAGTCTGTGCTGCGATCGCCATACTAAACTAAGGAGTTCGTGGTTCAGTGCGATGCTAGTGAGCGACGCATGGGTGTTGTACTGTGCTAAAAAGAAACTGGAGGAGAGGAACACCCGCAGTCGCAAAGCTGACCGGTTGTGAGCAGACTTACAGCACCACCGGCAAAGAGTGTGCCTGTCTCTATGGGCCGTTAAGTTCAGAAACTATCATGCCACCTTGCCGGCTTTAGGTTTTTCCCTGAGACGGATCACTGCCCTCTCCGATGGCTGCAGACAACGTCTTCCAAAAATGGCCGCCTCTTGCGCCGGAGCCTCGTTTTGCAGCTCTGAGGTGCGTTACAAAAAGGGGAGTCTCAACGGTAACGCCGATGGCTTAAGTCGGAGCCCCCAACGTGAGAATATAAGCCTCAAAGTTGACGCTAGTTGGTGTTTTTCTTCCTGGCACATGATTTTGAACATATTGCATTATCTTTGCCTAGTGTTTGAAAGTGCTGTACTTTTGTAGTGCGATTTTCGAACTTGTGGACCTGTTCCAAGTGCTGCTGAGCTATATCTTGAGATAGGTGGCTGTATGAGAGTTAAAGAGCCTGGCATTACTTAGTGGAGTTTGTGTCATGCTTGCTGGCTGACCAGATGAGTTTTCAGCGTAGTTGTGGCGCTTGTGGGTACGACGCAAAACTCCCTGGAAGCCATTTTGCAGAGTGCCTTTGGAACTAGAATGTGCGAAGGAAGCCTTCTGGCTGACTGGGCTCAAAAGAAGCAGAGTCGGACGACCCCTGGTAGCAGTATCATCGCGACAATCCCTCTGAAGAGCGGATGCAGTCCCCTGCCTTTTGGGATCTGCCTCTCCCGGCGGGGAAGTCTGTTCGATTCGCCACCGTCATGTGCTACCGCCGACGCGGCCGCAGCAAGATGCAGCGAAAGCAAGGCATAGTGCTCTACTATATTTAGAGCGACGTCACTTAGCGCGTAAATCCTGGCCACGACCACTGCTTTTCGAGGGAGGCGAAAAGCAATGGCTCCCGCATGCTGTGCGATGTCAGTGTATACTAAAGAACCCTAGGTGGTAGAAATTCCCAGAGGCCTTCACTACGGCTTCTCTCATAGCCTGAGTTGCTTTGGGATGTTAAGCTTCCAAAAACGAAACCAAAGGTGCAACGCTTTGCTGAGGGACAAATTCACACTTGCGCGGAGGCGGTGCGGGACATTTAAAACAGAACACACGAATATAGCTTTTTAAAAAGGTTTTAATAGGCATTAGACATTCACTCAAGCGGCGACAAATGGCAAAAACAGGAAATGCACATGATTAAGAGCAGAGGGAAGTGCACATAAAATACACCCTAACGAACAAATACATCACAAATCAGACATAGAGAATAAAATTTGGCTGTTCGTGATGATGATATATACAATTTTGAGTGACAATGTACGAGAAGGTATAGACAGCGTAGAATAATACGGTCACAATATGAACATATACAGCAATCGCATGACCAGTATGTATTGCTCATGTGTGCTGCGATGTACACAGCTGTGAGTTGACATAAATATTTGCATTATATTACAGGTACCAAGGTGGGTTAAAAACCACCCGGACATGTCTATCCGACACGGAAACAAAAGGGCAAGACCATTGGGGAAGAAACTCTCGTTCACCAAGGTAGAAAAGTTCCTCAGCCAGAAAGCTTACGATCTCCTTTAGTTGACGCGCCAGAACAGGAAAAAGCGCACGTTGGCGCCGGCTCGATGAGACAGCCTCATAACGATTGCGCCATAACGCGAAAGCGCCAGATACAATCAACAATCGTGTAAAGCGACCGCGAGGACATCTACCATTTATCTTAAATCGGTTAATACCTAGACTTTTGAAAATGACTTGAACTGCCGTCCTAAAACCACGAGCAACGACGCATTTCTGGTGTGACGATTGGATTCTTGAAGTGGGCAGTTGGGGCACTGCGCTGTCCGCACAAAGCCCCAACGTTGCTGCCGATGTCGTGTAGGCAACCCCCTCCCTCCAAAATCCACATAAAGTCACGCCTGGCAGAATCGATGCTCTGAGTGGTAACCAAGTGGAATCCGCCCTTCGCCTACGTTCCGCAGGCACCAGCGGAAGAAATAACGTTCCCATTGACTGTACTACTCTGTTCGCCGAGATGTCTAAGTCCGTGGCGGGCGTGGCGACAAAATGCCACCATACACGAGTAGGGGGAATTTATTGACTTCCACACACATAGGTACTTGTATATGCACACACACGCACTGTGATACATACATGGGAGGAAAACGAAAGGTGCGATACTAGCAACAATCAGATATTAATAGTTATTTCGTGTTCATCAATACCTACAGAACACAAGCTCAAAATGAATTACAATGAGAAACTTAACGACAAATGATTAAATCTTATATGGCAATACATTTCCTTATGATTCGAGGTACGTGCCAGCACTGCAGAAACCGCGCCTCTACATATCTGTCCAGTTGATCAGAGAGATACTTCCACAATAGAAGACGCAGTCTCTGCAGCGCTGGGTACATGGCCCTGGCTGGTTGTCTACGGACTTCAGCAAGGCAACGTCTCTTTCACAGCACAAAATATACACAAGCGACTACTAGCCACGCAAAACATCAGCGTGGTGGCCTGGCGCCAGGGCCACCGTGCACGGAGAACATTCTTTTCACTAAGCGCCACATGACCAGCACGACTGCGCATTCAAAGAGCGCGTGCCTCATGATGGTTTCCGCGCGGTCGCAGTATAAGCATTGGTCATTCGGCACGACATGCCACATGACAGGTCGCTGTCGACCGCTGTCTTAAAGCCTGCTACCGTTTGGCAGAACCTGTGACGCCTTTCGACCTGTGGCCCAGGTGCTAGCCGCTTTCTACCATGCACTGCTGTTGAAAACCAAGCTGTAGGTGCATTAGGCCAATAGCCATCTTGCAAAGTCCGCATTATGATGCAAAATAAAAAGAGAATTTATGCCCACCGTTCTTCGCCATCCCACGCTCCTACTGGTCAATTCTCAAAGATGGCACCTGATTTCTGAAAGCGAATAGATTTTTTTTCTGAATGATGTAACTGATATAAAAAAAAAACAATATTAGGCTAATAGAGCAGCAACTAGAGAGATCGGTGTGATAGTAAATTGATTGAGAGGAAAGGAGAGGCACAATAATATCACACATCCTCTGTAGACGCCTGAAATGGAAGGGAGAAGGAGTGAGAATAGAAAGAGAGAAATGGGTGTACAGGGGAGGGCAGCGGTGTAATTTCGACCACCTGGGGTGGTGCAGTAGTAAGACGCCCGACTACTGTGCCGGAGTTCCCGGGTTCGATCCCGACCGCGGCGGCTGCGTTTCGATGGAGGCGAAACGATGTGGCGTCCGTGTGCTGTACGATGTCATTGCATATTAAAGATCCCCAGGTGGTCGATATTGCTCTGTAGCCCTCCACTGTAGGGTAGGTCAACGCCGCTTGCGACGGGGGCTAGCTAGTCACCGAATTTTTATCTGTTGTAGGCCGTCATTGCACCCGCTACCGCTTAGGTGATGGACGACAGCTGTTGTTGCGGCGCGCGTCTTTGTCACCCTCGTCTTTTCCTTTCTTCTCTATTTTCTTTTCTGTCCGCGCCCCGCCGGGGTGGTGCAGTGGTAAGACACCCGACTACTGTTCCGGAGTACTCGGGTTCGAACCCGACCTCGGCGGTTACGTTTCGATGGAGGCGAAAGGAAGAGGCGTCCGTGTGCTGTGCGATGTCAGGCACGTTTAATATCCGCAGGTGGTCGACATTACTCCGAAGCCCTCCACTACGGCTCCTCTTTCCCTCTTTCCACTTCACTCCCACCTTCCTCCCTTCCCTTACGGTCCACAGCAAACAAGTGAGACAGTTACCGCGCCTTTCTCTTCCTATAAATCAATTAATTTAATAAATCTGTGCGCACGAGGCAGCGGAGGTGGCTCAGCTATAGAGCCAGTAGCAGGCCCTGTGCATTTTCGTTTCCTTCTTGCTACAGCCACAACAACAGTAGCGGTTGGGTTTTATGGCGAAGGCCTTTAATGCTTCATCGGTGTCAGCAGGAGCAGTCGGCAGGCTGTCACACTTGCGAGAGCGCACCATATATGGTCATTGCTAAACCGTAACGAATTGAAAGATAGTTAGCTGGCTAATTGGTGTATCAGTAACATGGTACTTAGGCAATTAGATTGTTTACTAGTTAGCTAATTAGTAACAGTAATTAACGAGAAGCGAAACGCCTGAAGCGCAGTCAGCAGCGCCTCGCCACGGAAGCTATACCAAGCACTGCGATTACCACACCTTCACTAGTACTAATGACTAATGGCTAACTAGTCACTAACCAGTACTAACTAATGGCTGACCAGTCACTAACCAGTACTAACTAATGATTTACTAGTTACTAACTAGTTTTAATTAGTCGTTGAGTAATGACAGATTATGAGTGGGTCTGTCGTGACGCTGGGGCTAAGTCGACCCGGCCTTCACTTGGTAGCGTGCAGAGACTCCGGGTTCATGAAGGATTGAATCTTCGAAGTTGGTGAAATATTTACAAGCAGGTTTAATGGCATTTTGAGAAAACTTATTTACAAGATTATTTACATGAAAAAGAAGGGTACATCAGCAAAATGGCAAGCGTTAAGAGTTCATAGCGAGAAGCGACTGGATGAGCCGTTTACCCAGGGCCCAGAGCCATTTCGTGCTCTGCAGCGTCCTTAAAACCCCCTATGTCCAGCCCCTCTCTGAAGATGCTGACCAACCAAATCCAGGGCACGCCCCTCAGATCTCGGCATCCAATCGAACACATCACTGCACTGATGGTCTGAAGCACTGACTGGCCCGGCATTGTTTCGTTGGGCCTGGTCACTTGTTGGCGGGAAAAGCTTGGGAACGGCGAGGAGGTACATTTCTATTCTTCAGCCAAGAATCGATAGGCTGGTTCCGGCAAGTGGATTTACTTCTCAGAAACCCAAGTGCACGTGCGCGCCGCATACAGCTCCCAGCATTGTCCCTTTCCAACAATTGCAAATCTTTCCTGCATTCCCAGGAAATCCTCTAATGGCCGTATGCGTCATGCTCCTTTCTTGTCCTGCACGTCAGCGGACGTGTCACTCTGTCGTCTCCTTTGTACAGTAGGCATTCCTTACTTGACCATAGCGCTTCTCGACGGGAAGGGTGAACAATTGAACGAAAGCACTTCCGGCTATTTCCCGCAGGGGGACATTTCTTTGTGTTTTTCTAGACGTTCTCTTGACAGGGTCAATTTGGCATTTGCAGGGTGTCCACAAAGCAAAACAGGCTTACAAAACAGGATTCCTGGAAACAGGCTCACTTAGAGCCATTGTACCAACACCACATATCCACAGCACTTATCCATGCCCACAGGCGAACAATAGAGCGCGCAAGTGCGGATGATGCACGGTCGTAACAGCCTCCTCCCCCGCCAGAAGAGTCTCGAAGGGCAGCAGTCGCAGCTGCTGCATGAAGAGACGAATGGCCTGCACATGAACGCTTGAAGCTCGCTGTTGCTTGTCGCGTTGTCTTGATTGTCGTAGGCCAAATTGCTCAAGCTGTCTGAAACTCAACCACATGTCCAAGCAAGCACTCGGCTCCCGTCTGAAGAGACCAGGTTAAAAGAAAACTGCCATTGTTGTTCGAGAAAAGCCCACTCTCAAAACGTTCAGGACCCACGTATTCCTAGAAAACCAAACCTGCTGCTTTACATAGTCACACATATACAAGCGCACGAAAAAAAAAAAAAACCTGATTATCAATTTGGATATATGGTGAGGAACACCTCGGACTGCTTAGAAACAGCGGCTAAGCGCGTCCGCATTCCCATTTAACTTCCCCTTTTTGTATCTTATTTCAAAATTGTACTGCTGTAAAATCAAGCTCCACCTAAGAAGGCGACTGTTCTTCGATGTCGCAGTTTGCAGCCAAGCCAGGGGACAATGGTCCATCTCTACGGTGAATTTGGCCCCTCCAAGATAGCACTGCAATTTTTGAATGGCCCATACAATGCAAGCGCACTCTTTCTGTGACGCGCAATAAGCCCTCTCTCTAGAACTCAGTTTTCTGCTCAGGTAGAGCACGGGGTGCTCATTACCGTCGTCATCTCTCTGGCAGAGAACAGAACCTAGCCCTCGATCACTGGCATCACACTGGACCGTGAATTCTCGGTCATAGTCTGGAGCTCGCAATACCGGACGGCTAATCAGCACAGCCTTCAGGTTTACGAAGGAGGCTTCCTTTTGTTCGTCCCAGACTACATTTGTCGGTTATGTCTTGCGGAGAGCGTCGGTCAGAGGGCTGGCCAAAGCTGAATAGTTAGGGATGTAGTGATTGTAGTATCCAGTCAGACCCAGGAATGCTCGAATTTCCGTCTTCGTGCTCGGCCGAGGGTAGTCTGCTACCGCAGAAATCTTAATCTCGTTGGGTTTCCTGCAACCTTGACCTACATTGTGACCCAAGTAGTCCACGGTCGCCCTTGCCAGACAACATTTTTCGGCCTTTACGGTTAGTCCAGCTTGACGCAAAAGGCTCAGTACAGCTCTTAGATGTACCATATGGTCCGCCCATGAGGCGGAAAAAACCGCAATGTCGTCTAAATAAGGCACCGCGAATGTTTCACACCCCTTTAAAACCCTATCCATGAGTCGGGAAAAACAAAATGGAGCATTTTTGAGCCCGAAACTCATCATTGTTGGCTGGTAACTGCCCGTCGGAGTGACGAAAGCCGCGTATCTGCTGGCGCGTTCAGTGAGCGGTACTTGCCAGTATCCTCGAGTAAGGTCCAGCGTAGTCACATATGCGCTCTACTGACCTGTTCTGCTCTCTCCTCAATATTCGGAATAGGATACACTTGATCCCTGGTGAGAGAATTTAGCTTTCGGTAGTCTACCACAGGCCTAGGGTCTTTACCTGGAGCTTCTACTAAGATCATAGGCGAAGCATAATCGCTTTCCGAGGGTTTTATTACTCCCAATTCCAGCATGCGAGTTACTTCCCTATCCAGAATTTCTCTTTGCCTTGGAGAAAATCGGTAGCACCTTGATCGCACTGGCACGTCTGAAGTCAGCTCAATATCGTGCTCAGTCAAATCAGTCCTTCCTGGCCTGTCCACGAAGCAGGCCTCAAACTCTGTTATTATTTCGCCTAGATCGGACAGCTGGGATTTCTTTAATTCTCCTCTCTGCTCCGTCTTTTTGAGAAGCTCCTGAGCGTTGCTTCCTTTTCCGCTGAGGCAAATCAAGTTGTCCCCCATCTCCTCGGGAAGGTTTAACGTTAGATTTACCACGGCTTCCTCCATAGTTAAGTCCTCTCGGGTTCCACTTAAAAGTCTCGTGAGATTACTAGACACTGGCGGCAAGAGGTTACTCTCAAGAACGTCCTCATTCCGCGTCTCATCAAGCTCACTTTCCAGTTGACTTATCTGAGATGCCTCTCTCTCAAAGTTTTCTGACCCGCTATCTTCCGCATCGACCACTGTTTTAACTGCCGTTTCCTCCGCTGTGGAATTTTCTGGTATGAGCAGTGTAGCTAGTTCTCGCGCCCTTGAACGTGTTAAGGCTTGCACAACTCTGTCTCCGAAAAGGATGCCCCTCTTTCGCAGTAGCATGTCCGATTTGTTGGAGAACAAATACGGATAGCACTTAGGAAGCTTTCCTGAAACGGCAGCCTCGGTTGTTAATTCGCCGAAAGGGCCCTCGACGACCACGTTCGTGATTGGCAAGCACACACTCTGTTCCTCCACTACCCGGCGAATCCATGCACACTGCCCGGTATAGTCGGAAGGCGACACATACGCCGGATGGACAACATCCATCGTTGCGGCCGAATCGCGCAGTACCTTGCAAGGCTTCCCGTTGACTACTAGGTCATGCAGGTAGGGTTCCAAAAGCTGCATATTTTCATCGCAGTCACTGACATACGAGAAAGCAATCTTTTCTTTCCGGCAGTTGACGGCAATGTGACCCTGCTTATTACACCTAAAGCATGTGAGCGGCTTCCTAGCCCCAAGCTTGTTGTTTGTGTTCTGCGCTTTGGTCACTTCCCCACTTTTCTCACTGCCGTCCTTTCTAGGGCCTTTGCCTGAAGAAGCCTTCCTTTCTTCGTTTGCAAATCTAGCAAAGTGCCTTTTCTGACGGTTAATCACACTCAACTTGGGATTGCGGGGCCTATCCACTGCTTGGTTGCTGAATTGTCGGCGCGAAGCGTACTCCTCAATGAGTTCGGCAGCTTCAGTTGCCGACTTAAAGTCGCCTCGGTCCTGTAACCAATTTCTTTCTTTTTCTGGGAGGCAGTTATAAAACTGCTCCAAAAGAATTCGCTCCACTACAGCGTCCCTATCACTGTAGGAATCAGTGCTCTTTAGCCACTCACCTAAATTGACTGTTAAATTGTATAGGAATTCAGGGTAACTCTCGTCCCTGGACTTAGTAGCGTTCCGAAAACGTTGTCTGAACGCCTCGGCGCTAAGCCTATACTTTCTCAGAAGGCAAGCCTTGATCTTCTCGTAGTTGTCCGCGTCCTCCTTGCTTAGCCGCGCGACAACCTCCGCTGCCTCGCAGGGCAGAACCGTCAATAATCTCTGAGACCACGTGTCTCGCTGGAAGGACAGTTTTTCGCAAGTTCGCTCAAAGTTAGCCAAATACAGACCGATATCCCCTGATATCACATATGGCTGCATGTACTTTGACATCTTGAAATCTGCCTCCTTGTTGAGAAGAGGTACCGCTAGCTGGGGACAGTTGCCTGACTTCTTGCTCAACTCTAATTCTAATTTCCGGAGCTCAAGTTCTTGCTCCAGCCTTTTTGCTTCTCTCTCAATTTCACGCTCACGCCTCTTTTCCCGCTCTTTCTGCTGTCTGAGCTGTTCCTCCTTTTTTTGTCCGATGAGGTTCCATGCTTCACTGAGCTCCTCATCATCGGTTCCCAAATCAGTGATTGCCTTTATAATCAAGGGTTTTCGTGCCAAACCACTTGTATCAATTCCCAATTCCTCACACAATTGCAACAGTTCCGGTTTCTGCAGCTTTTGTAGGTCCATGATCGCTCCGAGTGTCGGCTACTTCCAAAACAACTGTGCAAACTACCAAACCTAAAGGCGTTTCAACACTTTTTACCAGTTCTAAAATCTAACCCTGTTCTAGAACCTGGTCCACATCAGAAGAAAAGCCAAGCACTCACCCACACATGCGATCGATGTTCCGAGCTGCCCTCTTGTTGGCCGATTGTTGCTCCTGCTTGTTGCCTGAGATGCCACCTCCGATCACCAGATGTTGTGGCTTGTAGCTTCAGATGCCACCTCCGATCACCAGATGTTGTGGCTTGTAGATTCAGATCCCAACGCTGGTCACCAGTTGTCGTGACGCTGGGGCTAAGTCGACCCGGCCTTCACTTGGTAGCGTGCAGAGACTCGGGGTTGATGAAGGATTGAATCTTCGAAGTTGGTGAAATATGTACAAGCAGGTTTAATGGCACTTTGAGAAAACTTATTTACAAGATTATTTACATGAAAAAGATGGGTACATCAGAAAAATGGCAAGCGTTAAGAGTTCATAGCGAGAAGCGACTGGATGAGCCGTTTACCCAGGGCCCAGAGCCATTTCGTGCTCTGCAGCGTCCTTAAAACCCCCTATGTCCAGCCCCTCTCTGAAGATGCTGACCAACCAAATCCAGGGCACGCCCCTCAGATCTCGGCATCCAATCGAACACATCACTGCACTGATGGTCTGAAGCACTGACTGGCCCGGCATTGTTTCGTTGGGCCTGGTCACTTGTTGGCGGGAAAAGCTTGGGAACGGCGAGGAGGTACATTTCTATTCTTCAGCCAAGAATCGATAGGCTGGTTCCGGCAAGTGGATTTACTTCTCAGAAACCCAAGTGCACGTGCGCGCCGCATACAGCTCCCAGCATTGTCCCTTTCCAACAATTGCAAATCTTTCCTGCATTCCCAGGAAATCCTCTAATGGCCGTATGCGTCATGCTCCTTTCTTGTCCTGCACGTCAGCGGACGTGTCACTCTGTCGTCTCCTTTGTACAGTAGGCATTCCTTACTTGACCATAGCGCTTCTCGACGGGAAGGGTGAACAATTGAACGAAAGCACTTCCGGCTATTTCCCGCAGGGGGACATTTCTTTGTGTTTTTCTAGACCTTCTCTTGACAGGGTCAATTTGGCATTTGCAGGGTGTCCACAAAGTAAAACAGTCTTACAAAACAGGATTCCTGGAAACAGGCTCACTTAGAGCCTTTGTACCAACACCACATATCCACAGCACTTATCCATGCCCACAGGCGAACAATAGAGCGCGCAAGTGCGGATGATGCACGGTCGTAACAGGGTCAGAGAAATAACTCAAGTTACCGACATTCTAGTGGAAATTAAGAAGAAGAAATGGACATGGGCAGGACATGTAGTGCGAAGAGAGGATAACCGATGGTCGCTGTGGGTAACAAACTGGATTCCAAGGGAAGGAAAGCGTAGCAGGGGGCTGCAGAAAGTTAGGTGGGCGGATGAGATTAAGAAGTTCGCAGGGGTCAAGTGGATGCAGCTTGCACAGAACCGGGTTAAGTGGAGAAATATGGGAGAGGCCTTCGCCCTGCAGTGGGTATAGTCAGGCTGATGAGGATGATGATGATGATGATGTCATCACAGGTGACGTCATCGCCTGTGACGTGATCATGACCTCACATCCGGCCATATATAATAACCGGAAGTGATAATGACGTCAGAACGAATGATTACGTCACCAGGCGATTCACGTATATACGAGATCTTCACTTCACTTCACTTTAATACCTTAAAGACCCTCATTAGAGGGGCGATCGATTTTAGCTGCAGCTGATAGAGTTCAGGCGGCTTCTTGCGAGACCCTGCCTTTTCCGATATTTCAGATAGCAGTTTTACTGTCGCTAAAGATCAATCTAGCCTTCGTTCCGACGCAAGCAAGCGCTATTGCGACCTCTTAAGACGTGTCTATGTTTCTGATTCGGATGGTGGCGGAGACTGGCGCGTCGCTACCATCGACTACCACTGCGACTGCCGCCCCCGATCGGTCGCTGAGCGGCTGAGGTCGCGAATAACCAATGTATATTCGCCAGTCCATAGTCGCGGAGGCTGCAGCCCCAGTTCCTCAAGCCTGCGTGCCAGGAGCGAGGAGTAGGAGGCCTCCTAAATTGGTGGAAAATAAAGTTTCAATCAATAAATAAATCAATCAATCAATACAGCAATCAATCAACCAATCACGCTTATACGAAGCTGACCCCGCCGGGCGTTTGATCCAAGCGTCCGTGCAGCGCCTTTCATTCGGCGCTTCTTCGAACGCCTCACCACAGAGCATATAGAAATAGGTGGTGGTCAAACAAAGGCGGATATACGTCAATGCAAACGTCCGGTCACGTGAATTTCGGTTTCCGGGTCATTTCTGTGGTTTTGTTTGTACAGCTGTTGCTGGGGGGCGGGGGGGGGGGGGTGGCGTGCGGTTTCAACCTGCATTTCGTCAATAATAGCGCTCATGTCGCTTAAAAAACGGTGTTGTGCTTTGCCTCGAGCAGCGGCAACTTCTTTGGTTGGTTGGTTGTACAACTTTTAATTCCATCGGAAACGGGGAGTCGTGCGCCCGCGGATTAGAGGCTGGCAGGTAGCCCTTGGCTTGTTGCGGCCTCTTCCGCGAGATGGACGGTGCGGTGCTGGATAGCAGGGTCCGCGCTTCGCAGCAGGGTATCCCAGGCTTCTCCACTTGTAATATTTTGCCCTATCCCTGGAGATTGTGGGCACTCCCAAATTATGTGGTCGAGGGTCTCTCTCGCCCCACAGTGTTTGCAGAGATCATTGTCCCTAAGGTCTGGTAGTGCGTGAAACGCCCAGACCGGGTTCATGAACGTATTAGTTTGTAGCCGCCTCCACGCGACAGCTTCTCTATTATTTAGTCTAACATCTGGCGGGGGTACCAGTCTACGTCCCAATTTATAATGATCGATGATTTCCCCGTAATTTTGCAGACGCTCGTCATATGCCCAGTGTTCGGGGGGCTCGACGGCTACCCGGAAGTAGAGAGCGCGGGCTAGCTCGTGAGCCGCCTCGTTACCAGGGACGGCAGCGTGAGCGGGTGTCCAAATTAACTGAATTTTCCTATTTATCGGGGTGGCGCAGTGGTTACGGCGCTCGACTACTGTTCCCAAGGACGCGGGATCGAATCCCGGCCTCGGCGGCAGCTTTGCGATGGAGGCGAAAAGCAAGGCGCCCGTGTGCTGTGCGATGTCAGTGCACGTTAAAGAACCCCAGGTGGTCGAAATTTCCGGAGTCCTCCACTACGGCGTCTCTCATAGCCTGAGTTGCTTTGGGACGTTAAACCCCACAAACCAACCAACCAACCGTTCTTTGGGTGAGGATTTTGGCCGCCTCCGGCGATATCCTCCCCTTCTCAAAATTTCGAATGGCAGTTTTGCTGTCGCTAATTATGAACTTTGCTTCTGTTCCTACGCAAGCTAGCGCTATCGCAACTTCCTCCGCAGTCTCTATGTTGCGGCCTCTGGTGGCTGCCGCGGATACCGGTGCCCCTTGGCCATCGACTACTGAAGTTACCGCCGCACCTGTTCTGCCACTTGCCGCATCAACATAGACTACTTCCTTTGCTCCCATGTTCTTGAACCGTCGCTCTAGAGCTTCGGCTCGTTTGGCCCTTCTTTCGACATTAAATTCTGGATGCATATTCCTAGGGCGAAGATGCGTTAAGAAGGCGCTAGGACTGCCCATGGGTACCTCGAGCGAACGACTGCTCGAACTCGGGGTGCATAACACGTGGGCAGAATTGGCGGAGGCAGTGCGAGCCTCCCAATTAGAGAGACTAAGCACTACCGAGACGGGCAGGCTAATCCTTGCAAAATTAGGCCTCAACCCAGACAGAGGAGTTAAAAAAAAAGGCAACTTCTTTGGAATGGGATACAGGATATTCTGAATGCCGTCGAAAAATGAGCGGCAGAAACAGCAGGCCGGCCGTCGCGATCCGTCTGCCGACTGCTAGCTCCACTGGCAACTCTAGGCTTAGCTTCGAGTGTTTTGATAGCGGTAAGTGTTTTTACAGTGTTGTCAACTGAAGGCTAGCGAATTTCATAAAATAGATTTTCTCTCGTGCGCGCTGCAGTGGAAGCAGCGCGCGCGGTCGCTCGTCTTGAAAAGCTTTGCAAATATACATGTGTATTCGGTCTACATCAGTACAGCGTGATAAGCATTATAAGCAGTGAAATAATTTTTCGTTGGGCATTTGTGGTACATGCGAGCTCCTCGAATCAAGGCCTATGCGACAACCCTGTCACTGCATCCCGATGGAAGGTCTCGTTGTGTGACAGCAGGCTACGGTGTCAACAAACGCGTTTTATGAGCACTTGTAACATTTATACATTGTTATGAGATAGCTTTCTCGCTAGTCTAATGCCGAATAATGAAAGATGCTTCACAAGAAGGTCAATATAGAGAAGGAAGAAAAAGATGAGGGAAAGAAAGACGCGCGCCGCAACAACAACCGTATTTCACCACCGAAGCAGTGGCGGGTGCAATGACGGCCTACAATAGACAAAATTCGGTGGCGGGCTAGCCCCCACCACAAGCGGCGGTGACCTACCTGTCCCAGCCCCATCAGAGCCAGGATCAGCCACCCTTCACCACCTCCCCTCTCCTCCTCAAGATTTGTATGCTTGCAGCTCTTCGCCTCTTCGCCGTCGCAGCTGCCACGCCGGGGTGGTGCAATGGTAAGACGCCCGACTACTGTGCCGGAGTACCCAGGTTCGAACCCGACCTCGGCGGCTGCGTTTCGATGGAGGCGAAGCGAAGAGGCGTCCGCTTTCGCTTTACGCCCCGCCGGGGTGGCGCAGTGGTTACGGCGCTCGACTACTGTTCCCAAGGACGCGGTATCGAATCCCGGCCTCGGCGGCTGCTTTTCTATGGAGGCAAAAAGCAAGGCGCCCGTCTGCTGTGCGATGTCAGTGCACGTTAAAGAACCCCAGGTGGTCGAAATTTCCGGAGTCCTCCACTACGGCGTCTCTTATAGCCTGTGTCGCATTGGGACGTTAAACCCCACAAACCACACCAAACTAAACTCCAATGCAGATTCTGCAGTGCTCGTTAATTTTTTGTTTCTGTCTTTTCTATTTTCCTTTCTATCCGCACGACGCAGCGGAGGTGGCTCAGCTGCAGAGCTAGTAGCAGGCCTGTGCATTGGTTCACGGGAAAGGAAAGGCGCAGTATCTGTCACACTTGTTCTGTGGCCACCTGAGCTGCGCCGTAAGGGAAGGGAGGATTGATTTACAAAAAGGGTAAGCGCGCGGTAACTGTCTCACTTGTTTTCCGCGGACTGATTGTTTTTTTTCTATAGGAAGGGAAAGGCGCGGTCACTGTCTCACTTGTTTTCTGCGGACACCTCAACCACGCTGTAAGGGGAGGGAGGAAGGTGGGAGTGAAAGTGGAAAGAGAGAAAGAGGAGCCGTAGTGGAGGGCTACGGAGCAATTTCGACCACCTGGGGATCTTTAACGTGCGCTGACATCGCACCGCACACGGACGCCTCCTCGTTTCGCCTCCACACCTCAACCGCGCCGTAAGGGAAGAGAGGAAGGTGGGAGTGAAAGTGCAAAGAGAGAAAGAGGAGCTGTAGTGGAGGGCTACGGTGTAATTTCGATCACCTGGGGATCTTTAACGTGCGCTGACATCGCACAGCACACGGACGCCTCTTCGTTTCGCCTCCATCGAAACGCAACCGCCGAGGCCGGGTTCGAACCCGAGTACTCTAAGGGAAGGGAGGAAGATGGGAGTGAAAGCGGAAATAGAGAAAGGGGTGCCGTAGTTAAGGGCTCCGGATTAATTTCGACCACGTGGGGATCTTTAACATAATAGCACACGGATGCCACTTTGTTTCGCCTCTATACGAAACTACAGTGTCATCGAAACGGAGCCGCCGGCAGTCGGGATCGAACCCAGGTACTCCGGCACAGTAGTCAGGCGTCTTACCACTGCACCACCGCAAAAGTTTTGCTTCCTGCTTCGGCGGCGGCGCGCGTATAGGCGCGACGGTAAGGGCTATAGTTCTAAAGTTGCGGTTTATAAGCCAGGTACCTGGAACGTACGCGTCGCATGTATTGGTCAAGGAAACACGTCCGATAGAGAGAGTTCTGCGAGTTGGCAAAAACAGACAGCGGATCGAACCTCTGAATTCAGTGGAACTCAGAGTTGTGTGTGTGTGTGTGTGTGTGTGTGTGTGTGTGTGTGTGTGTGTGTGTGCGTGCGTGTGTGTGTGTGTGTGTGTGTGTGTGTGTGTGTGTGTGTGTGTGTGTGTGTGTGTGTGTGTGTGTGTGTGTGTGTGTGTGTGTGTGTGTGTGTGTGTGTGTGTGTGTGTGTGTGTGTGTGTGTGTGTGTGTGTGTGTGTGTGTGTGTGTGTGTGTGTGTGTGTGTGTGTGTGTGTGTGTGTGTGTGTGTGTGTGTGTGTGTGTGTGTGTGTGTGTGTGTGTGTGTGTGTGTGTGTGTGTGTGTGTGTGTGTGTGTGTGTGTGTGTGTGTGTGTGTGTGTGTGTGTGTGTGTGTGTGTGTGTGTGTGTGTGTGTGTGTGTGTGTGTGTGTGTGTGTGTGTGTGTGTGTGTGTGTGTGTGTGTGTGTGTGTGTGTGTGTGTGTGTGTGTGTGTGTGTGTGTGTGTGTGTGTGTGTGTGTGTGTGTGTGTGTGTGTGTGTGTGTGTGTGTGTGTGTGTGTGTGTGTGTGTGTGTGTGTGTGTGGAATCCTCATGCCGAGCACGTTCCGCAGAATCCGGTTAAAGAACCCCTCCGCTAGAGCATCAAGTCATATGTCTTGCGGCTTATATCAAGTACGATTGCACTACACTTATCGTAGGTCTTAAACAATTACAGTTAATTAGTTAAATGCCATTAAATATTGAGTTTTCTGCCGCAGCGTGAATTTATGCATGATTGATAAGGTCCCGACGAGTAGAACACAAGAACAAACGCTAAATCACGGAAAGCAGTGCAAAACTGTGACATCGCCCATCTAACTTGGTTCAAGCACGGTTAAACAGCTGTCGTTTTTTTTTTTTCTTTTTAATTCCGAAACATTTTCACAAAAGTATCGTAATAAAAGTATCTTCACAAAGGCATGTCCGCTGGGTTCGATTCCCACTTCATCCTAGGGTAGAAGAGGAGAAGAGCGAGTCGGCAGCAACGTGCATGTCCTGTTGTAACCTGTGTCACGCAACTCGGCGACCAATCTATGCCCGGTTGTGATTATTTCCTCGCAACTCTGACAACGCCGGAGTTTCTATAACAGGGCCTTCAACTTTATCGCTTTGAAAAGCGTTTCGATGTGTGCCGTCGTAAACGAAGCCCTACATGGAATTTCGCCCGAAGAATGCGTCAACAAATGGTATACATCCTCTAATTGAGATCAACAGCAGAAAGAAAATTCGCGTCATCAGAAAGTTCAACTTCTTCATTTAATTTCTTCTCGATATAAGCTCTGTTTACAGCTGCTTGCAATGGCGGGCAATAAAACTGACACAATTTTCCTGTTTCGGCTAATTTTTTGGGTGTCAGCCTTCCCTAGTTAGCTACAGATGTATTCATAATGCAACAATATCCGTAAAATACTCCTTGTTGTCCGTCTAAGACACTGTATGATTGGAATTTTAATGTTTGCTTTGTTGGCCGCATACTACTACACGCTAAAAAAGGTTTGAAAAATATAATAATCTATCTTATTAGGAGGTGCGTTATTGTTGCATGTCTTTGAAACAGCTTGAATTTGTACAAAACGTTGTCATGGAGAAAAAGCAGAAATTAAAAACAACATTAGCTATTCCCGTGGTGATGGTAAAGGAAAAAAAAGTTTTTCTTTTAATTTTTTACTAAAGCTGGCTTGTGACAATTTATTCATTTAGGTTAGTCATGAGGGCGGTGGTGAAGCCAGCTGTGATGTCATGTACGCAATGAACGCAGCAGCTCTGAAGAAGGATGACTCGGGGGTGACCGAACGCGTTGCGGGATGTATAAATAGACCAGGATGAAATTAATATAAAATGGCAAAATAAATACGTTTTAAGGGACACGGCTTAGGTGGAAAACATAGCAGCGAAACTGCGGCTTTGTTGCCTTGATCATGCTATGAGGAGAGATGAAGAATGTGTCGGAAGGTGGGTTTTGGAGATGGGCATCGATGGGAGGCGAAAGAAGGGACTACCGTAAGAGATGGTGGAGTAATATACTTGGGAGCAGAAGCTGTCAGTGGAGACAGCTCAAGGAGTGAATAAAGGCCGTCGCTAGAAACTTAGACCTCATGTAGACAAACGGGTTGAAGAGAAAAAAGAAAGAGTTGAGCTGCAATTCTAAGCGCGGTAACTTGCAATCATTTCCTGCCGTATACAGGTCCTACATCTCCGACTAAAAAACAATTACATCAGTCACGATAGTTTCGATATAACAAGACTGAAACTTAGAGTAGGCGCTGTTACGACCGTGCATCATCCGCCCTTGCGCGCTCTATTGTTCGCCTGTGGGCATGGATAAGTGCTGTGGATATGTGGTGTTGGTACAATGGCTCTAAGTGAGCCTGTTTCCAGGAATCCTGTTTTGTAAGCCTGTTTTGCTTTGTGGACACCCTGCAAATGCCAAATTGACCCTGTCAAGAGAACGTCTAGAAAAACACAAAGAAATGTCCCCCTGCGGGAAATAGCCGGAAGTGCTTTGGTTCAATTGTTCACCCTTCCCGTCGAGAAGCCTTATCGTCCAGTGAGGAATGCCTACTGACCAAAGGAGACGACAGAGTGACACGTCCGCTGACGTGCAGGACAAGAAAGGAGCATGACGCATACGGCCATTAAATGATTTCCCGGGAATGCAGGAAAGATTTGCAATTGTCGAAAAGGGACAATGCTGGGAGCGTATGCGGCGCGCACGTGCACTTGGGTTTCTGAGAAGTAAATCCACTTGCCGGAACCAGCCTATCGATTCTTGGCTGAAGAATAGAAATGTACCTCCTCGCCGTTCCCAAGCTTTTCCCGCCAACAAGTGACCAGGCCCAACGAAACAATGCCGGGCCAGTCAGTGCTTCAGACCATCAGTGCAGTGATGTGTTCGATTGGATGCCGATATCTGAGGGGCGTGCCCTGGATTTGGTTGGTCAGCATCTTCAGAGAGGGGCTGGACATAGGGGGTTTTAAGGACGCTGCAGAGCCCGAAATGTCGCTCTGGGCCCTGGGTAAACGGCTCATCCAGTCGCTTCTCGCTATGAACTCTTAACGCTTGCCATTTTGCTGATGTACCCCTCTTTTTCATGTAAATATTCATGTAAATAAGTTGTCTCAAAGTGCCATTAAACCTGCTTGTCAATAGTTTACCTACTTCGAAGATTCAATCCTTCATGAACCCGGAGTCTCTGCACGCTACCAAGTGAAGGCCGGGTCGACATAGCCCCAGCGTCACGACAGCGCGATGTCGGTATAATATTTATTGTTAAATAAGTGAAGCATGAACGGGACAATTCAAATATGCTAAACAGATAGACTATAGTCTACTGAGTACAAACCATCTGTTGAATTGTGGTTTCTATGTGTCCAAACAACAGAGTTGACCCCACTAAATTGTGCGGCAACGAATATTTGTAAGTGAGTGAAATTAGCAATTTTATTCAACTTACACAACCGAAATATTTTCATTTGCATGTTCTAGTTCATATTTTCACCTTCGGCTTTATACCACCGCAGACAAGAACTTTTTTCTCTTTAGTTAGTGGATCTTAAAACTAGATTCGGCCCTTTTACACTTCTGCCCACAATCGCCAGCAGGCAAATGAGGTCAGGTTCTCAAGAAAAATAATATAAACTATTTTTCTGGCTATACCCCTACATCTGTATTTAGCAGGCGGTATACCATTAGACGGAGTACATTCCAGGTCTGCACCCCATTCATTAAAACCGGTCGAGTGCACGCGCAGAGACGCTATTATTCTAAACCGTGAGCCGTACCTGGCCGCAAAAGAAACTCCCTCTAAGGTGGTCCCTTGCCATTCACGTTAGCTTGATTCTTCAGTGAAAACCTTATAAAGTGCGAGTCGGCACATCACGCAGCACGCGCACAAACCGTGATTCATTCCCTCCATCCCCGCTAAAATCTGTGCCCCGTTTCTGCTTGTCTTCTTTGACGCACGTCCGCGGCTGTGACCCGAGCGTCCATCCACGGCTCCTAATGACGCACGTGCACCCGCAGCCCGCATCCTGGGCTCACGGCAAGGTCTCTCGCAGCCCCGCACAGCCGACGCGCAAGCGGAGCCCGTGGCGTGACGGATCGGCGGCTGGCGACAGATGGACGCCTGTCGCCGATCGCCGATTGGAAACGTCGATAGGGCACGCTTCATGTTCCCCCATGGCCCCCTTCCCGCTCTTATAGCCTCCACCAGAGCCGTGCTGCACAAGGCAGCTTCGCTCACTGTGGCCGCCGTCAAGTCGGCGCCACCGCGGGCTGATGCTTATCGTGAGCAGGGCAGACCTGATTGGCCGTCTCGCTTTCTGCGAGGGGAGAACCCCGTCACGCAGACAAAGGCATGTTCGCGTCGCCCAGGCTGTGACATCATGTTCGCTTTCAAAACGAACACGACACCGCGGGACGGGTTGGTTGCTTCTTGACGAAACCCTCATTAGAAATAGAGTAGAAAGTCTTGAATGTGCACAGCAGGCAAGTTAAAGTGCTGATTGCTGTGTTGCAATCACAATTAAGCTGCTTTCAGAGTGAGTGAGGTTTTTCTAAGCTCTAAAAGGCCCGATATTGAAATGCAAATTTACCTTCACAATCCGACTATATGATTTGAATACTTTCCTTTTTTGAATCTGTGAGGTCACGGTGCACCAATTTCACAAGTGGTCAATGGACCTCACAATAGTCTGGACGCCCTCTAAAGAGTCACACGATTAATCCAAGTGGCGAAAAAATTCTAAGGATGATCACGATACTTCCTAATACAATATGTGAGCGCAGATATTTAAGTGTTTTTTTATATATTGAGGTAAATAATTTGAGAAATGTATGCGCAGTTACAGAACACTTTTCATTTCTTTCTCTCGCTGGGCTCCTGGCTCTTCATTTTGTCTTCTTCAGATAATCTCTCTTTGGCTCCTGACTCTCGGTCCATTACACTTTCAACGGCACAACGGCGACATGGCTCAACCGCCCAATAGGCCTATAAGAGCTGCGCTACAGAAAAACTTTAACGCGGTAGCGATAAGGAGCTTGTGTTAGACAGAAAACCAAGCGTAGTCGCTTCTGACGTCCGTCGGAAAATTAACTCAAGGATCTGAAAATGACGTCAGATGAGGGGAGTGCCCAAATGAAATCAAAATTTGGCGAGGAGGCTCTTGCAAACAGAGTACTTCGAAAAACAGAAGTAGTAATTCTATTAGGTCAGACGGGTGCCCTGTCCAGGCAACAAGGGCTCGTTAGTACAAATGTGTTAGAGGGGCTCTGCCGGCTAGTGAATAGGTTACGCTGTTTGTTTGTTTGTGTTTGTGTGTGTGTGTGTGTGTGTGTGTGTGTGTGTGTGTGTGTGTGTGTGTGTGTGTGTGTGTGTGTGTGTGTGTGTGTGTGTGTGTGTGTGTGTGTGTGTGTGTGTGTGTGTGTGTGTGTGTGTGTGTGTGTGTGTGTGTGTGTGTGTGTGTGTGTGTGTGTGTGTGTGTGTGTGTGTGTGTGTGTGTGTGTGTGTGTGTGTGTGTGTGTGTGTGTGTGTGTGTGTGTGTGTGTGTGTGTGTGTGTGTGTGTGTGTGTGTGTGTGTGTGTGTGTGTGTGTGTGTGTGTGTGTGTGTAAGTACTGTAGTGGCATAGTACTATAATGTGTGTATGAGTACCCATATTCATGAGTACCCATAAGTATCCCATGTTCAGTAATTCGTGCATGAGTACTGCAGTGGCGCAGTATGTCATGCATTGTAATTCGTGTATATGGGAGGAGGCACTATCACATTCTACTCTTAACAGGAGCCTAAAGAAACCTTCAAATTTACAATTGTTACCATTTTCATTTTTTTTTTACATTCATTTTCAGTCCCAAATTTAACAGCAGTAAACAAGATTTGCTACCGAAAGAATCAAACCCCAGGAAATCAGAGTTGTGTTCAGCGCCCCAATGATTGGTGGCCTTCAACTTTATCGTAAAGTGAATTGACAGTGTCATTATCGTTTCGAGGCGGTATAGCGAGCAGTGACCAATATAAAAGGTGCACAGATTTATTTAAAACGATTCTTTTAATTTTAATTGTATTACACCGAGACTAACATCTTTCGTCACTGATAGAAAGTAATATTTTCCGATCATAAGGAAAAATTTTCAGCTTTGTGTTACTCGCATTTTCCGGCGTTCCATGCGTCTGTGAAACAATAATTAAACTCATTTAAACAGTTAAAATAACAAGCCAGGAAACGTTCACAACTTAGAGAGAAAACAACGCAAAACGCCCCTTAGAACAATTCCCTTTTTCCCCGCGACCGCCCCGGTTAGCAGTGGCCGAACATCTGGAGTAGTTATTTCATTTACCGTTACAGCCGCCTAGTCTAGGAGAGAAATAGCACAGATCATACTCGTTTCTCTTACTCGTGCATTCTGCGGTTAGTATAATCTGGTTTAGTGACGGACGTCTTTCGCATCAGACTAGATTTAATAGTTTTTATTCTCTTAATGTTTTGTCTAGGTTTTAGAATTCTTTCTCATCCCCTCTTTCTTGTCTGTGGTGTCGGCACTTCCTCAAATTTTTTTTTTCTTATTCTTCTGCTCCTTAATTTACTATTTTTTCTCTCTTTGTGAACTTGTGGACCAACGGTAACAATGCCATAGAAGACTACAATTCTCTATTGTTCACCCGATTTTTATTTATTTGTCGGGGACTGTCCTGTTTACTGTTCTACCTCAGTCTCCCGATTTTCTTATTGTTTTGGGTTTTGTGCATCTGCCTTTCTCTCCGTACCTTATTTGTCATTTTTGTGGGACTGTTGTTTTGCTGCTGTTCCCTTCTTCTCTGCTTCTGGTCCCTGTTTTTGTTTCATTTGCAGGTCTGGATGCTACCTTCTGGGTTTTTCTTTTTATTCTTCTTTAAGCTAGCGTGGACCTCCTTGCGACATGAACCTCGTTTTTTTTTTTTTAATACCTTCTTTCGTTTTAAAAAAAAAAAGTGTTTTTTTACCCTTTTATTTATTTTTAATTGGTTTTAAATCTGGCAAAGCTTTTGCTGGTCCGGTCTCCCTTCCCTTTTTTATGTTTTCTTTTTTTTCATGAGTTCTAGAGGACGAATAAAATGGTAAAATGGTCTCTTGATGGAACAGTGCTTCGTTGTACTGTCATGGGCCTAATCATACGCTTTGCCTTTTCAATTGAAACAAATGTGGAACTGGTGGGCTAATGTTAAGAGCAAACAAACCAAGCACTGTCCTGAAGGCGAATTACGTCAAATACCTTTCGTTTATGGAATAAGAATATGCATACATAAAAACTATTCCTTCGTTCTTTCTCTAATTTTATATAATCAGCGCTCAATTTTCACTATTCCCCCCACAAATACAACAGTCCGGATTGCTCAGGGTAACCTCCTCACTTTCGCTCTATCCAGTTGCCTTTTGAACTGCAACATCGTCGTATGAAACATTCTAAATTGGTAATATTGTCGCTTTCCTAGCTTTCAATATCAATCTTTTTTTCTGTGCGTTCGTGTGCCGAGAGATAGCGCCACGCAGCATGTACACTTTGCGGAGAGCAAATTTTCGTGCAGTTGCCATATTCGACCCGCCAACTTCTGTGCATCTTGGTTTGCCGTTTTTATATGTCATAGTGCTTCTTTTCTTTCGGCTGTGAATTTAGAGACTTCATTCAAGGTGGGCTTACTTCGTTTGTCGGAAAATGCTCGCATAAATGAATGCCCCGCAAAAATGCCCCGTAAAAATGCGAGGTTTAGCATGGAGTAAGAGTGAAAATGCCAGCGGAATGTTCCTGCAGGTGAAAAATTCGAACTTTTAAATTCTTTTCCAAATACATCCTTTCTAGATTGCAGACCACTAAGCTTTTATCAATGTGCTTGTATTTCTTCGTGTGTGTAACCAGGAGAGAACGAGAGAAAGAAGATGGCTGCACAGTATGAAAGAGCACTGAGCAAGGGTAGAGATGGAGCCTCGATCAGTTCGCAAGCCGAGCCAACGTTTCGACAAGTGGACTTTTTTTTTTTTTCTTTCGAGGAGTTTGCCATCAGGCATAGTGAAAAGGGAGCGGGAAGTAGGAGGAAACTAGAAGAAAGAGTGCAAACAGTATGACTATTTAAATAATCACACAGGTTGCCGATAAACTGATTGTTCAGCGTCCACTTCTTGTAATCACATTCACGGTCCCACCGCAGGCCTACTTTCCGTAGGTAGCATTGTCTCACGGATGCCGTAGCTGGGCAGGTCCACAATAGATGCTTCGCATCGCACAGTTCCGGTGAAGCACCACAATGCGGGCACTTTTCGGTTACTTGTAAGCGTTGGTCACGCCACCGATGACGCACAGAAGGGGTCAGAGCCGCTTCTGCCCGAATCCGGCGCACAGATACCTCCTCCTGCCGAGTGAGATTATGGGCGAGAGGGCACGAACACAGAGGAATTAGAGCGCGTGTTCGCTGGCGCAAACATTCATTCTCGGAAACATGGGACATGAGTGGATCTGGGGGAAGAGAGAAAGGTGGCGGGAAGTCTGATGATGTGTCAAGGTGGGTCATTTTATCCACATGTATATTATGTAGATCGTGAGCATGGCCGCGAATCCAGTGTATACGAAAAAGACAGGTATTTTTTTGTCTTCGTGCATTGTTTTCCCTTCGCTACTTGTCTTTGCGAGATGTACATTATACGCTTTATGATTGGCTATTTCGCTATGCTACCAAAGAATCCGATTTACAGAAGATAGTTGCAGTATATTTGAAAAGTATGACCTTGTCGTTAGAGAGATGCAGTACCTTGAGCAGGAAAGTGCTCAGATGGAGTGCTAACCGCCTATTCCCATACCGCAAAGAATTAATCTGCCACCTCCATATATTGCGCGTTTTTCTTTTCTGTCCCATCCAAATATCTATCCGTTTCCCACTTCACAAACGCTTCTACCTCACAAAGAGAAGGCAAGTCACATGACCACCACCAGACGTCACGAGACGAGTGCTGTGACAAGAGAAACGAGCTGCCGGCACGCCGCAGGTTCCTGCCACGTTTCCTTTGTGTCGTGGCACGAAGGTTATCGCCGAGTAGCATCATTCCACGACGGCGTCGCAAACGTGCGGTCGGTTGGGAGCGGAGGTGCTCCGAATGTGACGGGAGGGCGCCGCTCTCCTGAAGGGGCCACGTCCGTATCGCTTCTCCTCGCGATTCCGGAGTCCGATAAAAGGCTGGCCTCCGCTGCCTGTGAAATATGGGTCTCGGAGAAGACAGCATACACTACGTTCCTAGATGCGCGTGAACGATTGCACGAATTGAGGACGTGAGCTTGTTATGTTGTACACACAGCGCTGTCGAGAGGGAGCCAGGCGTCTCAGGATCGTTTGTAGCTCACGGTAACGTTCGGCTCCGGCGACTTGAGCAAATACAGGGACACGCAGATCCTGAAGTTTTAACGACTTTAGGCTGGAAGAGTGATTATAGTGGGCGGTACGTCGCGGCTCCCATGCACCCCCCCCCCCCCCCCCTCCTTACATCCTTCCTCCACCTCCCAGGTGGCTAAATTCACATCAAGACAGTTTTATGCTCTCCTTGAGTGCTTGAAAAGAAGGAGTGGCGTGAAGTAACAAACTGTAGTGTCAAGTGTCTGCCGTGCTTTTGCAGTCTACATACTTCGCAAGGGTGTTGGGAATCTTCTCTTTTATCCTTCCTTGTCCTTCTAAATCTGTGGGTCATGGTACACTTTGTGACCCTGTACACAGGAAAAGGCCATTAATTAAAGAGTATGCATGCTGGGCTAAGCGCGGAGGCGTTGAGATATTTAAAGGTCAGCAGTGAAGAAAATCTGTGCGCCGAGAGGAATATGTTGTTTCAAGGAACTTTGTTCACTGTTATGACTAGGAATTGCTATCATATTTCGCATCTTTATTAGCTCCTCATAAGTTAGAGTTCTTGCTCTCCATCCAAGTCGTTGGGACGTGCGTCCTTGTGTCAAATACAGCGTCGGGATAGTCTAAACGTCAATACTATTGGGCTCTTCCATATCCAAGTGTGTATGCATGCGTTTGCTATGCGATAATAGCGTACAAATTAAGCAATGTACTTTCATATGCTGTCTCAGAGGGAGCGATAGTTAGCGTGAAAAAAAAAAAAAAAAAATATATATATATATATATATATATATATATGCAGACGCTCTTTCGTGGCCATCGTCATTGTGTACAGTGTAGTATTACACACATTCAAGTCACTTCGCAATAAAGGCAATTCGTAGTGTGGGCTTTGCAAATTTTTCGTCTTTTATGTGTTCAGGCGGCGCAGCTGTGTTTGAACGAAGGTTTCTTCGCACCGCTCACCGGGAAAGCGAGCATGTCAACAACGAGGAAAAAAGTGCCAAAACACACAGCTGGGAGCTTCCATCTCGTGTAAGCTAACGCCTCGTATCGCCTGTCCAAGCCCGGGATCAAGCTGGGCTATACAGGCCGTTGTGGAGGACAAAAGATCCGACCCTCGCCACTGTCACGTCATCCCTACGCTGCGTGTACACGTACGCCGCTGGGCTTCGTCCTCTGACGCCCCGGCTGATTGGCAGGTGTTCGAGTGGGGCTTGTTGCACCTCTGCCCTCCCGCCTCTCTTCTCCTATTTTCTCTAGTTCTTTTATCTCTCTCTCTCTCTCTCTCCGCACGTGCGGGGCAGCAGGCAAAGCCGGTTGTCACGGATGTCACCATGAGGATTTTGGAAAGTACGCACAAGCCCCTCCCTCAAAGAATGAAGCTGGGACGCTGGCGGCTGCGCGGAGCTGCCGTTGCGGTGGCGAAGTAACGATTTTTCAAAGTGCCACTTATTCAAGGAGAAAACTGTACATGAGGCTCATTTCCCGGTCATCGTGCCGGAAAATCCTCCACGGAGAGGAAGATGTACATCTCGGAATTAAATGCGGATACAAGGAAGAAAATAATTCTAAGATATACTATTTACTCTGAGCGATATGGTGGAAAGCGTTTTATGTCGAGGACCTGCCGGTTCACCTATTTTGAGTAGTAAGGTGGAGTTTAAAGGACTCTATAGGTGGATAGGGTGATCGGATGTGCGAATAGGAAACGAAAAATAGGAGAACGTGCACAAAAAATCTACATTACAGGCGAGAAAACACTGCTCCCGGAGTTGTGTCGCCTTGTCGTGTACATCTTCCAATTCTTGTGATGCTCTTCCGAAGCATCGCGGTATAGAGACATCACTACTCTCGGATACGGTCTATATTTTTCAAGAATAATCGACACTAAAACTGGTTTGAATATCCGACCAAAGGCATAAACGATGTAAGTCACTCATTTATTCATTTTGTTGTATATTTTTAGTTCCCCGCTGTGAGATCGGGCAGGAATGATGCGATCTCGCCTCATAATATAAGCCTTCAGTGTTCATATAGTGATAAACCAAGGCACTACAGCTTTAATTTGGAACTTAAAAATGTATAACTAAAGCTTATGCGACGTTCTGTGCTAAAGCTTAGTCATGCATCGAGGAAATGAGACCTATATATGTTGGTAAATAGACGCGTTAACTATATACTAGTACCAAAAGAGCTGTCTTTAATGTTTGCTTCAAAGTATAAAAACAGTGCAGAATGAACGAGTAGGTGGGCGTGTGCGTGCAGTCTGCGGAGACGCCTCAGGCGCAGCACTTTGCCAGTACTGCACTTATATTCGCTTAATCCGCCACTCAAGAACGCTGGAAAACAAGCGCGCGTGTACTCGCTCTGGGCAGCCATCTTCGGCAACCACGTGCGAATTTTCCTGCTCCTAGCACTGCACCCACTTGTTTCCCCACCGGCAGATCCAACCACTATATTTTGCCGGAATTCTAGACGCATGGGGAGGACCCGTCTTGAAGATTTTGCAATTCGTCTTTGCGATGGAAACGCAAGCTAGCGCTTATCAAAAATTATTATAATCTGCAAGGCAGAAGCCTCTTTTATATTTCTACAGTTAACTCGGTCTTGAGGAATCCGCGGCCACTTTATCCCCGCAAACTTTCTAATCTCATCCGCCGAACTTTTTTTTTTTTTTTAATTGGTTCACTACTTTCTGTCGCCCCCTGCTACGCTTGCTTTCCATTCGAATGCGTTAATGAACCCTAACGATCGTCGGTTGTCTTGCCTTCGTATTACATTAGCTGGCCACGCCCTTTTCTTCCTCCTGATTGCGATTATGACGCCATTAACCAGCGTTTCTTCTTTGGCCTACTATGCCCCCTCCTGTCTCTGAACGTTGCATCTATCACTTTCATGTCCATACCTCACTGCGTTTTCCCCAGTTTAAATGGAACAGGTTTCTGCGCCATAAGTGAGTACAGGCGAGATGCAGCAGTGATATACTTTCCTTTTAGTGGGTACTGGTAAAGTGCTATTCATTACTTGAGATGGCCCACGCCAAACGCTCAATGCTACGCTATAATGTTGTCACTGCCCTACATCCTGGTTCTTTACTTTCACACATTGCGTTTTGACTTCTTACTGGCGAGAAGTCAGCCTCGTGCTCACTTCGGGATGCATGAGAACCAGCCCGTCAACTGACCGATGCATTAGCTATAAAATCCATTTTACTGTCGCAGAACGATATTTATTGCACACAGTTTTATGATGCAGCAAAAGAAGAAAATAATATGCTCAAAATATTCACTTTTCGACCGTTTTAACACCGCGATTCTTTGCAATGTCCTTCGAGCTTTGAATATTGTCACGTGGTGGTGACAAGGTCGATGACACAGATGAAGAGTCTTGGAGTGCAGTGAAGGAACTCTTTATTGGGCTGACTTGCGCCCGCAACAGAACTGATTCGGCGGCAGCGATAGCAACAGTCGCGCTCGGCGGTCGTCGAACAAAGAATTCCCGTTGCACACATCAAGGCTCAATTTAAAGGCGGCTCAGAACCATCTAGATAACGTCGGAAACTGTTACTAGCACAGCCTGGAACATAGTAGAAACATACGCGAGTGGCTGGAATCTTTAAGACAGATCTCGGCTCATCTTGCGCGACGAAGAAACTGATAAAGGTGCGCCTCGCGACATCGAGCATTGACAAACAAAAAATACAGAATTGGTATGCGTGCCAGAATCAGAGTGATAAGGCCGCATGCCGGCTGCCGCTAAAAAATAACAAAATACAGTTTTGAAGGTTTCGCGGCAATATGGTTTGGTTTGGTTTGTGGGGTTTAACGTCCCAAAGCGACTCAGGCTATGAGAGACGCCGTAGTGGAGGACTCCGGAAATTTCGACCACCTGGGGTTCTTTAACGTGCACTGATATCGCACAGCACACGGGCACCTTGCTTTTCATCTCCATCGAAAAGCTGCCGCCGAGGCCGGGATTCGATCCCGCGTCCTTGGGAACAGTAGTCGAGCGCCGTAACCACTGCGCCACCCCGGCGGGGTATTATGCTCCTGACACTTAGTAAATGAGAAGCCAGGCTTTAATCAATAAATTTAATTGAAATACGCTAAATGACGAAATGGTCAATCCATACTGCTAGGATTTCCTTTGCTATGTCCGTCTTCGTCGACATATATTCCTTCGTTATGGTCATCAGCTCTCATCCAGCATACTCGCGTATCAGCAGCGGGTTCGCTTTGAGTCTGCTGTTACGACCGTGCATCCGCATTTGCGCGCTCTATTGTTCGCCTGTGGGCATGGAAAAGTATTGTGAATATGTGGTGATGGTCCAATGGCTCTAAGTGAGCCTGTTTCCAGGAATCCTGTTTTGTAAGCCTGTTTTGCTTTGTGGACAACCTGCAAATGCCAAATTGACCCTGTCAAGAGAACGTCTGGAAAAACACAAAGAAACGTCCCCCTGCGGGAAATGCAGGAAGTGCTTTCTTTCTTTTGTTCACCCTTCCAGTCGAGAAGCCCTATCGTCCAGTGAGGAATGCCTACTTTCCAAAGGAGACGACAGAGTGACATGTCCGCTGACGTGCAGGACAAGAAAGGAGCATGACGCATACAGCCATTAAGTGATTTCCCAGGAATGCAGGAAAGATTTGCAATTGTCGAAAACGGACAATGCTGGGAGCGGATGCGGCGCCCACGTGCCCTTGGGTTTCTGAGAAGTAAACCCACTTGTCAGAACCAGCCTGTGGTTTCTTTGCTGAAGAATAGAAATGTACCTCCTCTCCTCGCCGTTCCCAAGCTTTTCCCGCCAACAAGTGATCACGCCCAAGGAATTAATGCCGGACAAGTCAGTGCTTCAGACCATCAGTGCAGTGATGTGTTCGATTGGATGTCGATATCTGAGGGGCGTGCCCTGGATTTGGTTGGTCAGCATCTTCAGAGAGGGGCTGGACATAGGGGGTTTTAAGGACGTTGCAGAGCACGAAATGTCGCTCTGAGCCCTGGGTAAACGGCTCATCCAGTCGCTTCTCGCTATGAACTCTTAACGCTTGCCATTTTGCTGATGTACCCTTCTTTTTCGTGTAAATAATCTTGTAAATAAGTTTCTCAAAGTGCCATTAAACCTGCTTGTACATATTTCACCAACTTCGAAGATTCAATCCTACTTCAACCCCGAGTCTCTGCACGCTACCAAGTGAAGGCCGGGTCGACGTAGCCCCAGCGTCACGACAACTGGTGACCAGCGTTGGGATCTGAATCTACAAGCCACAACATCTGATGACTGGAGGTGGGATCTGGATCTACAAGCTACAACATCTGGTGATTCGAGGTGGATCAGAATCTACAAGCCACATCTTGTGATCGGAGGTGGCATCTCAAGCAACAAGCAGGCGCAACAATCGGCCAACAAGAGAGCAGCTCGGAACATCGATCGCATGTGTGGGTGAGTGCTTGGCTTTTCTTCTGATGTGGACCAGGTTCTAGAACAGGGTTAGATTTTAGAACTGGTAAAAAGTGTTGAAACGCCTTTAGGTTTGGTAGTTTGCACTGTTGTTTTGGAAGTAGCCGACACTCGGAGCGATCATGGACCTACAAAAGCTGCAGAAACCGGAACTGTTGCAATTGTGTGAGGAATTGGGAATTGATACAAGAGGTTTGGCACCAAAACCTTTGATTATAAAGGCAATCACAGATTTGGGAGCCGATGATGAGGAGCTCAGTGAAGCATGGAACCTCATCGCCCAAAAAAAGGAAGAGCAGCTCAGACAGCAGAAAGAGCGGGAAAAAGAGGAAAAGAGGCGTGAGCGTGAACTTGAGAGGGAAAAAGAGGAAAGGGAGCGTGAACTTGAGAGGGAAAAAGAGGAAAGGGAGCACGAACGTGAGAAGCTTGAAAGAGAAGCAAAAAAGCTGGACCAAGAAATTGAGCTCCGGAAATTAGAACTAGAGTTGAGCAAGAGGTCGGGCGATTGTCCCCAGCTAGCGGTACCTCATCTCAACAAGGAGGCAGATTTCAAGATGTCAAAGTACATGCAGCCATATGTGATAACAGGGGATATCGGTCTGTATCTGGCTAACTTTGAGCGAACCTGCGAAAAACTGTCCTTCCAGCGAGACACTTGGTCTCAGAGATTATTGACGGTTCTGCCCAGCGAGGCAGCGGAGGTTGTCGCGCGGCTAAGCAAGGAGGACGCGGACAACTACGAGAAGGTCAAAGCTTGCCTTCTGAGAAAGTATAGGCTTAGCGCCGAGGCGTTCAGACAACGTTTTCGGAACGCTACTAAGTCCAGGGACGAGAGTTACCCTGAATTCCTGTACAATTTAAGAGTAAATTTGGGCGAGTGGCTAAAGAGCACAGATTCCTACAGTGATAGGGACGCTGTAGTCGAGCGAATTCTTTTGGAGCAGTTTTATAACTGCCTCCCAGAAAAAGAAAGAAATTGGTTACAGGACCGAGGCGAAATTAAGTCGGCAACTGAAGCTGCCGAACTTATTGAGGAGTATGCTTCGCGCCGAGAATTCAGCAACCCAGCAGTGGATAGGCCCCGCAATCCCAAGTTCAGTGTGAAAAACCGTCAGGAAAGGCACTTTGCTAGAGTTGGAAACGAAGAAATGAAGGTTTCTTCAGGCAAATTCCCTAGAAAGGACGGCAGTGAGAAAAGTGGGGAAGTGACCAACGTGCAGAACACAAAGAATAAGCTTGAGGCTAGGAAGCCGCTCACATGCTTTAGGTGTAATGAGCAGGGTCACATTGCCGTCAACTGCCGGAAAGAAAAGATTGCTTTCTCGTATGTCAGGGACTGCGATGAAAATATGCAGCTTTTAGAACCCTACCTGCATGACCTAGTAGTCAACGGGAAGCCTTGCAAGGTACTGCGCGATTCGGCCGCAACGATGGATGTTGTCCATCCGGCGTATGTATCGCCTTCCGACTATACAGGACAGTGTGCATGGATCCGACAGGTAGTTGAGGAACAGAGTGTGTGCTTGCCGATCGCGAACGTGGTCATCGAGGGCCCTTTCGGCGAATTAACAACCGAGGCTGCCGTTTCAGGAAAGCTTCCTAAGTGCTATCCGTATTTGTTCTCCAACAAATCGGACATGCTGCTGCGAAAGAGGGGCATCCTTTTCGGAGACAGAGTTGTGCAAGCCTTAACACGTTCAAAGGCGCGAGAACTAGCTACACTGCTCATTCCAGAAAAATCCACAGCGGAGGAAACGGCAGTTAAAACAGTGGTAAATGCGGAAGATAGCAGGTCAGAAAACTTTGAGAGCGAGGCATCTCAGATATGTCAACTTGAAAGGGAGCTTGATGAGACGCGGAATGAGGACGTTCTTGAGAGTAACCTCTTGCCGCCAGTGTCTAGTAATCTCACGAGACTTTTAAGTGGAACCCGAGAGGACTTAGCTATAGAGCAAGCCAATGATCCCAAGATACAGGAGATAAGGGAGCGCCACCGCGCCACTAAGACAGCAAACAATATTTCTTTCGAGATGAGAAAGGGAGTGCTGTATCGCTTATTCAAGGATAAGCGCGGAGTAGGGCGGGACCAATTAGTCGTTCCCCAAAAGTATCGCGGAGACTTACTGCGACTTTCCCATGGCAGCTCGTGGTCATGTCACCTTGGAATAAAGAAAACAAAGCAGAGGCTGTTGCAAGAATACTATTGGCCTGGATGTTTTAAGGACACGGAAAATTTTGTACGGTCATGCGACACGTGCCAGCGGGTTGGAAAGGCGCAAGATAAGTGGAAAGCTCCGATGGTGTTAGTACCAATCATTACCGAGCCGTTTCACCGGTTAGTAATAGATGTAGTTGGGCCACTTCCTGTGACAGAGTCAGGGTACCGTTATATCCTCACTATGTTATGCCCAGCCACAAAGTTTCCAGAGGCTGTTCCGCTGCGCGAGGTGACGTCCGAGAGTGTAGTGGATTCGCTGCTGTCAGTGTTTGCACGAGTTGGATTCCCTTCCGAGGTCCAAAGTGATCAGGGTAGCGTTTTCACGAGTGTCCTCACCACCTCATTTCTCGAGCGATGCGGCATTAAGGTAGTGCATAGCTCGATCCATCATCCGCAGAGCAACAGCGTAGAAAGATGGCACTCTGTTCTCAAACGAGTCCTGAGGGGACTGTGCTATGAAAACAAGCGCGAATGGGATACCTGCCTGCCTGCAGCGCTTTTCGCTTTGCGGTCAGTGCCGCACGAATCCACTGGATTTAGCCCAGCCGAGTTGGTGTACGGAAGGTCACTGCGCTCACCTTTGCGAATGGTGCGCGAAGCCTGGGAGGGGCGCGGAGAAGACCCAACAGTAGTAGAATTCATTCTGAACCTCTTGAATCGCTTACATAACACTAAGGAACTCGTTGAGGCCAGCATGAAGTCAGCCCAGGCTCGTTCCAAGGTGTACTATGATAAGACAGCCCGTCAAAGGACGTTTTGTATCGGGGACCAGGTGATGTTGCTGAGAAGTTCAAGGCAGAATAAGCTCGAAGTACAGTGGGAAGGACCGGCTGAAGTCGTTGCAAAGCTTTCTAACACTAACTACGCAGTGAAAATTCCCGGTAGGCGTAAAGAAGTGCGCATTTATCATTGCAATCTTATGAAGCCTTATGTGCAGAGGGAAGCCGTGGTAAATCTAACGTTAAACCTTCCCGAGGAGATGGGGGACAACTTGATTTGCCTCAGCGGAAAGGGAAGCAACGCTCAGGAGCTTCTCAAAAAGACGGAGCAGAGAGGAGAACTAAAGAAATCCCAGCTGTCCGATCTGGGCGAGATAATAACAGAGTTTGAGGCCTGCTTCGTGGACAGGCCAGGCAGAACTGATTTGACTGAGCACGATATTGAGCTGACTTCAGACGTGCCAGTGCGATCAAGGTGCTACCGATTTTCTCCAAGGCAAAGAGAAATTCTGGATAGGGAAGTAACTCGCATGCTGGAATTGGGAGTAATAAAACCCTCGGAAAGCGATTATGCTTCGCCTATGATCTTAGTAGAAGCTCCAGGTAAAGACCCTAGGCCTGTGGTAGACTACCGAAAGCTAAATTCTCTCACCAGGGATCAAGTGTATCCTATTCCGAATATTGAGGAGAGAGTAGAACAGGTCAGTAGAGCGGCATATGTGACTACGCTGGACCTTACTCGAGGATACTGGCAAGTACCGCTCACTGAACGCGCCAGCAGATACGCGGCTTTCGTCACTCCGACGGGCAGCTACCAGCCAACAATGATGAGTTTCGGGCTCAAAAATGCTCCATTTTGTTTTTCCCGACTCATGGATAGGGTTTTAAAGGGGTGTGAAACATTCGCAGTGCCTTACTTAGATGACATTGCGGTTTTTTCCGACTCATGGGCGGACCATATGGTACATCTAAGAGCTGTACTGAGCCTTTTGCGTCAAGCTGGACTAACCGTAAAGGCCGAGAAATGTTGCCTGGCAAGGGCGACCGTGGACTACTTGGGTCACAATGTAGGTCAAGGTTTCAGGAAACCCAGCGAGATTAAGATTTCTGCGGTAGCAGACTACCCGCGGCCGAGCACGAAGACGGAAATTCGAGCATTCCTGGGTCTGACTGGGTACTACAATCACTACATCCCTAACTATTCAGCTTTGGCTAGCCCTCTGACCGACGCTCTCCGCAAGACAGAACCGACAAATGTAGTCTGGGACGAACAAAAGGAAGCCTCCTTCGTAAACCTGAAGGCTGTGCTGATTAGCCGTCCGGTATTGCGAGCTCCAGACTATGGCCGAGAATTCACGGTCCAGTGTGATGCCAGTGATCGAGGGTTAGGTGCTGTTCTCTGCCAGAGAGATGAAGACGGTAATGAGCACCCCGTGCTCTACTTGAGCAGAAAACTGAGTACTAGAGAGAGGGCTTATTGCGCGTCAGAGAAAGAATGCGCTTGCATTGTATGGGCCATTCAAAAATTGCAGTGCTATCTTGGAGGGGCCAAATTCACCGTAGAGACGGACCATTGTCCCCTGGCTTGGCTGCAAACTGCGACATCGAAGAACAGTCGCCTTCTTAGGTGGAGCTTGATTTTACAGCAGTACAATTTTGAAATAAGATACAAAAAGGGGAAGTTAAATGGGAATGCGGACGCCCTTAGCCGCTGTTTCTAAGCGGTCCGAGGTGTTCCTCACCATGTATCCAAATTGATAATCAGGTTTTATTTTTTTTTTTTCTCGTGCGCTTGTATATGTGTGACTATGTAAAGCAGCACGTCTGGTTTTCTAGGAATACGTGGGTCCTGAACGTCTTGAGAGTGGGCTTTTCTCGAACAACAATGGCAGTTTTCTTTTGACCTGGTCTCTTCAGACGGGAGCCGAGTGCTTGCTTCGACATGTGGTTGAGTTTCAGACAGCTCGAGCAATTTGGCCTACGACAATCAAGACAACGCGACAAGCAACAGCGAGCTTCAAGCGTTCACGTGCAGGCCATTAAGTCGTCTCTTCATGCAGCAGCTGCGGCTGCTGCCCTCCGAGTCTCTTCTGGCGGGGGAGGAGGCTGTTACGACCGTGCATCCGCATTTGCGCGCTCTATTGTTCGCCTGTGGGCATGGAAAAGTATTGTGAATATGTGGTGATGGTCCAATTGCTCTAAGTGAGCCTGTTTCCAGGAATCCTGTTTTGTAAGCCTGTTTTGCTTTGTGGACAACCTGCAAATGCCAAATTGACCCTGTCAAGAGAACGTCTGGAAAAACACAAAGAAACGTCCCCCTGCGGGAAATGCAGGAAGTGCTTTCTTTCTTTTGTTCACCCTTCCAGTCGAGAAGCCCTATCGTCCAGTGAGGAATGCCTACTTTCCAAAGGAGACGACAGAGTGACATGTCCGCTGACGTGCAGGACAAGAAAGGAGCATGACGCATACAGCCATTAAGTGATTTCCCAGGAATGCAGGAAAGATTTGCAATTGTCGAAAACGGACAATGCTGGGAGCGGATGCGGCGCCCACGTGCCCTTGGGTTTCTGAGAAGTAAACCCACTTGTCAGAACCAGCCTGTGGTTTCTTTGCTGAAGAATAGAAATGTACCTCCTCTCCTCGCCGTTCCCAAGCTTTTCCCGCCAACAAGTGATCACGCCCAAGGAATTAATGCCGGACAAGTCAGTGCTTCAGACCATCAGTGCAGTGATGTGTTCGATTGGATGTCGATACCTGAGGGGCGTGCCCTGGATTTGGTTGGTCAGCATCTTCAGAGAGGGGCTGGACATAGGGGGTTTTAAGGACGCTGCAGAGCACGAAATGTCGCTCTGAGCCCTGGGTAAACGGCTCATCCAGTCGCTTCTCGCTATGAACTCTTAACGCTTGCCATTTTGCTGATGTACCCTTCTTTTTCGTGTAAATAATCTTGTAAATAAGTTTCTCAAAGTGCCATTAAACCTGCTTGTACATATTTCACCAACTTCGAAGATTCAATCCTACTTCAACCCCGAGTCTCTGCACGCTACCAAGTGAAGGCCGGGTCGACGTAGCCCCAGCGTCACGACACTGCGCAACAAGACCTCTCAAAAGATTTGCTTGTATGCTCTATCATGATATGGCATGCACGATCCAGGATTAAAAGAACAAGCAACCGAATACATTACCATCTCTCTCTCTCTCTCTCTCTCTCTCTCTCTCTCTCTCTCTTTCTTTTCCTTTTTTTTCTTTTTTTTTTTTTTGTGAGTGAAATACATTTTTTCTTTCTCTCTTCTAGCTAGCGGCGGAAAATTTTTGGGAACCCTCCGATATTGCCGCTCGGGGAAAAGGAAAATAAAACGTAATTCCACTGCTTTCCGCGGCACACATATATCAGGCCTTATAATAAGATGAGGGCGGGTACACCCCTGCATATCTTTCACGGACACTTATGATCAGCGAACTTCCTGTGCGGATTGCAAACTTGGGCGGTCTAGGAAAAGGCGCATGCGCATGTCATGGCCGAGCGCTTAAAGGGCTTCCAGGAGACTATAATGCCCACTCGGAATGTTTTGTGCGTGGTGTCGATCCTAATCCCACTTTACGAGTGCCGACAGTGCAAGCAGGAAATACGGGGCCGTAAAAGAGAGCCCTCACTCGTCACGTACTGATTCCTAGATTTGCCTACAGCGAGCGTATCATCGAGTGCTCTCGTTTGTACGTGCCTCGAAGGACCTGGGCACGTCCTTTGCCGATAGTTCTTCCTTGATGCGAAGACACTTTTTTCCCTTTTGGATCTCTTTGGGCAATTTAAGAAGCTCTTTCCTTTCGTAAAGAACTCATCGCATAGCTGCTGTTGGCGTACTGTTCTTATTTGTTTTAGACTTGGAAGTTATACTGATTAGACATATGCGTGCCAAAGTCTGCAGATATAAAAGTGCGGGGCTCTGATTTTTGTCACGCACTCAGTACACGGAAGCAGGTGACAGGACGTCTCCTACATCTATAGGACGTCTATAGGCTGCAAAAAATGCTGCCGCTTTCGTAGAAGTCAATAATACAAATATTAGTAATGGCTACCGCTGAAATTTATCCTGTGTTTATTCGTGTATACGGATGGCGTGATATCCTGGGGGCCATAAAAAAGGTATGTGCTCGAAGATCAGAGGCTGTCGTACCGTAGTGCGTGACTCTGAAGTGACCGTATATATATATTTTTTTTTTCAAACAAGAGTAGCCTCGCTATAATATACCGTTATAAATTCGTCCCGGGCAATGGCCGTTGCTTTCCGCACGCGTAGAACTGTCCTGCTAAGAGATAAACTTTAAAGAAAACAACACGACACGCAAACGTGGATCCTGTTATAACGGTTTCTCAAAGCAAGGAGCTCTAAGTAGTACTGTGTATACGTCCGCAGACTACTGGGGACAATAAAGTGATCCGGAGGCGCGAATGTTGGGCGAATGGCGCGGGAGCATCGGTTGGTGGCCTAGAATCACGCATTACATGCACTTTGCTTACCTAAGCCTGCTTGTATTGATGCGCATTGTCTACTTAATTGGGGTGCACCTGTCACGAGGAAGCTGCGTGCCTCCCAAAAGCTCGCGGCTATAATAATAATAATAATAATAATAATAATAATAATAATAATAATAATAATAATAATAATAATAATAATAATAATAATAATAATAATAATAATAATAATAGGTTCCCAGGAAAGGAAGGGCGCAGTATCTGTCGCATTTGTTCTGTGGGAAGCTGACTGCCCAGTAAGGGTTGCTTTGGTTTGCTTTGTGGCGTTTAACATCCCAAAGCCACTCAGGCTTTGAGAGACGCCGTAGTGGAAGACTCCGGAAATTTCGACCACCTAGGGTTCTTTAACGTGCACTGACATCGCACAGCACTCGGGTGCGTTGCTTTTCACCTCCATCTGGTTTGTGGGGTTTAAAGTCCCGAAGCGACTCGAGCTATGAGACGCCGTAGTGATGGGCTCCGGCAATTTCGACCACTAGGAGTTTTTTTTACGTGCACTGACATCGCACAGCACACGGGCGCCTTGCTTTTCTAAGTCATCGAAAAGCAGCCGCCGCGGCTGGGATTCGATCACGCATGCCTGGGTACAGCAGTCGAGCGCCGTAACCACTGTATCATCATGGCGGGGCGTATTCTGATAAGGCGCCACTAAAAGAATATCACATAAGCGGCTCCTTTACACGCTTCTTTGTTTCGTGCGTAAAACCGAAGATTAGGGAAATGATGCTTGTGACATTTTCAAACCATCACCTCTTGATTTGACACGTCCTATTTGCAGTGTCGACTGTCGAGTGTCGCTTATAGCGCGCTGAGGCGTGAGGAGATGCAGATACGCTATTTTAGCTGTCGCTCGTGGATGATGGCGCGGAGCCCGATAGCAAATTACTGAATTTAAACCGTTTCCTTCCAAGACGCAGATTTCGTCCTTTTTGACGGGAAAAAGGAGGAATAGGTTCCTAGAAGAGGGAATACGAGGTAAATCTCACTTTCAGGCAACGCCCCAACGCATATAGGTATCACAGGAGCCAAAGATCCTGTGTTTACTGGTGTTTCACTGTGCATACTTCGCCTAACAAGATGTTTGCAGCAATGCCAAAGGGAGGGGCGCCCTGACCCATTGAATCAGGCGCACTATAATAGGTAACTGCGCTCCTAAGTGCCTCTCTACCCTGCGCACTACAATAGATAATTCTGCTGTTTCTCTGACCGCTACCAATTCGGGGGCTGGGAGGCGCGTGGGATCACGAATTACTTTGTAGCGCGCATGATACTGATTGGACTAGGTCGCCCCTGCTTTCCGCAGCGCTGCAAACAGCTTGTGAGACGAAGTATAGTTTCATAGTCAAGATCTAAGGCTTTAACCCTGAAGCGGTTTATACCTAATATATACGTAGGCCACTGTACCATTTGCCACCATCTTCAACTGACAGACTGCACTGGCTGACCTGTTCAAGCCCCTTCCCAAAGCCTCGCATTCAATCACACTTTTGATCAGGCGACAAATCTATAGGCTTTAAACACAGTATTTACTGCATGTAAACTACAGCGCACTTCACCTGAATGGAGGTCACAGCATTTTTTGCGAGCAAAATATCGCGACTGGCTCGAATATGACGTCTTACGATTGACCTCATACGTCAACTCTTATGCAATAAATATAAGTTGCTGCTGCTGTCTTGCGTCATTACTCCTTTGAATAAAAAAATGGAGCGACTCCTCGCGACAGCCTTTTTCGCGAAGTACACGAAATATGGTCCCGGCAATGTGAGGTCTACTGTTCCTATTTCTTTCCATGGCTTCAAAGAAGTCATCTTTGGCGCCATTATAGCTGGCTACAATCAACTACGCACCAGGCGGTACTTCGGAACTTATGACAACGAAGAATCAATGGACGGGAGTGCCGCTACAGGGCGCAAGCCATCCAAGCGCAAGGACGGCCCAGTCACGAGGCAGAGGTGGCAGTGTTGAATGCCGGCTTCCAGCGTATGCGCCCCCGCAGCTGCCGTGTCATCGGCGCGCGATAACCGAGATTGCGTGTGACGAGTAGGTTGCCTTTATCAGTGCCTGCTTTCCTCCTTTCCTGTAAACGAACCGTTCCTGTTGGTTGATCACTTTTTTTTTTTTTTTTTTTTTAAATCCCGAAACAGAATGCGAATATGCGCTTCGGCACCGGTCTATGCCGGTCTCAGCTAGCCGGCGCATTCGTGAATGAGGCGACCTTGTATGCAGTTAGTGCATAGAGAAAGAGATTGGTTAGTGCAGTACTTCCATGCAATTCTTTCGTCTGCACTCGATAGGCGGGGGAGGTCTTACGCTCAGTCGTGGTAATTTATGCATTGTGCTAGTTCAAAAGTGACTGTAATTTCGTTATTTCGCTCAAACTACTTTAGAGTGCCCGGTGCTTTTAACAAGCAGTTAGTCCTCACTGTATGCAAGATTAAAGTTAGCCAGCGTGAACGCAGCTTCATCTTTTATCTACGGCGAAGACGGAAGTCGCTATATATGTCTCGGTACGATCTGCTCGCGTGCCGTTTGAGCTCTCTGAACTGCAGCTCAATTTTGGTGCCTCTTGTTCGCTGTGAGATTGTGCGGTGTGGTGTCGGTTAGTCGTGAAACAGTTCTGAACTTGAGCAGCATCTGGACAGCCGTCATCAAAGCAAGTGGCCTGCATGAAACAGAATCATGCCGTTCTCACACGGAGACAGCCTTGGCTCAGGGTAAGTGCGAAGAGTCTTGGCCGAAATATTTCGTGATATTATTTTGTTCCCTACCAATGATAACAGCTGGCCTCCACAGTATGAAAAGAGGGTGGCTCTCCTTCCCCCCAATGGTGCAGCGGTGCTGCAAATAATTACAGGGATCCGTAAAGTATCAACTCGTGAAATAAGCCAGTGGTGTGACGTAGGTTTTACGATGCTTTCGATGAGTGCGTTGTTCACAGCCACAATCGCTGATTAAAGTATACATATAGCGAAATGTCGTAATGATGACATCAGTATCCTACCAGACTTAAATGAAACCAAGTGAGTGACCTTTGCAGCTTAGTTCTCATCGTCAACATTGACGAAGATTGGCCACTGTGGCGTTGTAGCTATAGGCAACCTGCAATGAAGTTTGCTGTGTCGATCGCCGCGCCGTAATACATATCCTAGCGAGAAGAGCAAACACTTCTGAGGCGGCTTCTTAGGGCGTTTTCACGCCACCTGCATGAGCTTGCAGGGATCAGATTGCACGCTGTGTTGAAGCTTTGCATGGCATGTGTCAGATAACTGGGCTACATCCAGAGCGCCTGGGCAAGGACGTTATCTGTCACACGAGTATCTATAATGCTGCTGAGTATGCTCGGTCGTTTCCGCGAACTAAGCGGCTAACAGCAGCATTTTTGAGTCACGCTGCTGTACAATTGCAGCCCCACCTATGCAGTGCAGGTTCCCTATAGTGACATTCTGCTGCTGACCCCGGTATCGAATTTTGGCAGCGGCGCTCAGCGTGGCGCAGGCAAATACAAAGCACTTCACAAATAGAGCCTAGGGTGGAATAATATAACCATTCTATTCCATCAGAAAACGATTCCATGCCGTCACAGTCTCTGCAATTGGTTGGCTAAATTTTGAATATGTGCACAATGAGGTTGCGTTGCACGACGTTGCAGGAATTTATTATACATCTTACTGCTACTAACTTCCTAGAAAATGAATTTCCTTCAACAATAAACCCGTTTTATGGCCATTTTTTAGGAAAGAAAAACGGCAAAGCATTTGGGCGTGCCTGTTACTATTTCATTGGCTATTTTCGTAAAAAGCCCCGCCGTTGTACGCAATTATGACATCGTTACCGGTGGAATGGAATCGATTTTGACATCATTATATTATTCCACCCCTAAAATCAGCAGATAATCTGTTTCGATAACGGTGCATGATGTGTCCATTCTCTGGTCCTTCATTCGCGCAGACGCTAGTCTTTTCATTACTTTCGACATCAAACACCCGATGCCACAACAGCAGTTACAATAGGTGTTACAAGTGCTGTCCACACGTGGCAATACGCATCATATGTCGATCACGGGGAACTTGCTATTTGTGTTATCGTGGAAACTAGGCTGAATGATGGCCCAAGTGGGGCTCATAAGGTCTTTCACACTGTTGTGGGTAACGTTGAGTAGACTTAGTTTAGCATAACCTCAGTGAGGAAAACAGATAATATGAAGATAGGCGGTGGCGACAGCCGTGCCGCGGGACCAGGCTTCCCTACGCATTGTTACCGTGGATGACTGCATACGCTCAAGAACGTGCACAGCGTGTAACGAAAAATACGGTGTGTCGCCTTCGTGGTGAAACCATGCGTTCCTCAGCACACCAAGCGGCATGCCAGAAGTCATTATCGTCCACAGCTCCCTAAGAACGACTATGAGATAACATTATCTTTTATTCAACATGACAGCGAGTTAGTTATTGAATGGTTCAGCAATACCTTAATAAGTGTTAACAATAAAAAGACACAATTAGTATTTTTTCACAATTATTTCAAGGGAATTCCTAATGGCGTGTCAATTCGTTTGCACAAACCTAATTGTGTTTATTGCAAGTGTCCGTCAATTATGCCTATGTCAACAGTCAAATACTTAGGGGTATTCTTTGATTCCGACATGCCTTGGAATACTCATTTCTCTTTTGTATGTTCTCAGCTCCGGAAAGTTGCGTGTTTGCTGTACTCTGTCAAGTCCCTATGAATTTACGCAAGCAGATAGTATACTCTTTAGCCTAAAGTGTGTTACGCTATGGTATTTGCTGCTTTTTTTTCTGCTCTGGGTTTTGGCGAAAGAAAGTGAACAGTTTACTGAAATCCGCCCTTAAATCAGCAGTACATGGTAGGTCACGTGATGAACATAGTAACGTTTTTGAACTTTTACGTCTGCCTGACTTTTTTTCATCTATTTTCTGAGACAATAGTTTTTAAACACATCTGATCAAATGATTTTTGCATACCTTATGTTCCTGTGAAAGATCTGCGAAGGCGCGATCGTTTTCTCGCCGCCTAGAGTGCGTACACGCTATGGCGAGCGTCTTCGAAAACATTATGTTCCCTCTGTTCTTAACCGGTTACCAACAGAAATATGTTCTGCTAATTCCAAAAGAATAGTGAGGGATTGTCTTTTGAAATTAAGATGTTAGTTTCAGTACACAGCTTTGTTACTTATGCTTTTATACGTTTTCTAACTTGGCGTGTGTACATTTGTGCGTTCGCTCTTTTGAATCCATTTTCTTCTCTCATTGTTTTTTTTTTGCTGCTTTTTTTCTTTTTTTTTTCTTTTTTTTTTTTTTTTTACATGTTTGCTGGGTGCATGGCTTATATGCTGTCTACTGCCGGGCCCTGCCATTCAAGCCCCCGGAGGCTTTGGCAGGCCTGCATTTGTACTGGAAAAAGAAAATAATAAGTTTCATTATTATTATTAAGTAATGCTTGCATGCAGAGCTTCCTTGTCATCTTTTTTGTTTTTATTGTACATAGTCCAGAATTTTCGCTTTAATATTTCCGCACCAAACGCTGACGGACTATCTTAGCGTTTAAGTTGGCGGACGCTGGTCCAGTAATGGGAAGTGTGGAGGTTAACGGTGCATGTTGGGGACGAACGCTGGTGGTAGTTAATGATGTCTGTGAAAGCAGGGTATTTGTTTTGTTTATGTAAATGAACATATGCCAATATCTTTGTTTTGTTCAAATAGAGACCGAAATGGAAATATAGGGTGTGAAGGGCCTCGGAAGCGTGTAGGGCACTTAGCTTTTCTTGCTAGTAATGACTCTTTATCCTTCATCGGTACTCGCCTTTGCTTATCAGTGCCTATTATATACCACAGCAGCTGACATGTTTCGGTAAGGTCAGCGCACCATCTGCCAAAAAGCGTTCACTATCTCTCTCTGTGCACTCTAAGCCATCTGAGAACGACGCTATGACTAACGAGTACACCGTGTGCATGAACTGTGAAAATTACGTGCGTTTTAATGAATTTTAATTCAATACTACAGATTCGGATCAGGCCAGAATATTGACGGTGTTATAGGGAAACAAGAACGGCACACAGAGCAAGCGAATAAGTATAGAGACCATCCGAATAACTTCAAGCGATCACTACATAGAGATCATAAAGCAGAAGAGTTGAAGAAAAAAAAAATGCGTAGCAACAATCCAGATTCGACCAGCCTTTAGGCAGTTCGCGCTGAAATTTCAGCTTCGAATGTGGCTCACGAATATGATTTTCTTTCTTCGATCTATCTTTTTTTTTTATTCTCTTCCCCTCCCTGCGAACGTGATCGGAGCATCTGCTACTTGCACAGTTCAGGAAGAAGGGGGAGTTGACCGCTGACCCCGCGCACCGATCATCCGGGAGCAGTTCATACGTTCCGCATCATTTTTCTGCCCGAGAAACGCTGAAACCATGTTCGATCCGGCAACCGCAGACACGTTCGTACGCTCTCTCTACCGAACGCACCTCTTCCCGACCCCGAGGCGTCACCGACGTCAAATATAACTTTGTCGTCACCACCGCCGCCGTCGAAGTCAGTGTAGCAGCAGGGGAAAGCAGCTTTGGGGTGAAATTTTCTCCGGGTCGTCTACGTTCGCACTGCGGGTCGTCCAGCCGACCGACGGGTGAGCGACGAAAATGTCTTAAGCGATTTGAGAGACTGCGATCGATTTATTGTCCGCCTCGCTTGTTCGCCCCCGGAGCGCGCATTTGACCGGTCTCGTGACACGTATAGAAAATGGTGCACGGACGAGAAACGGACGATGCTTCCGTGCGTGGCGCGGTAACCGCACCGGCGACTCGCTCGACCGTGCAGCTAGAAATGGATATAGGAACGGGCGAAACGATCTAAAAAGGGGGCCCAGGCTTTGCATCGGGCCGTCGTGTACGACCGCTACCTCCAAATCGAGAGCAAAATGTATATAAGCGGAGAGAGGTCGCCGGGGGAAGTTAGGGGTCACCATTTTCCATTATACGCGTCGTGGTGGAGGTGCACGGTGGCACACGCTTTCTTTCCTTAACTTTACTCTTACTTCCCTTTTGCTTTCGCTCTTTCTTTGCAGAACTGTTTTCCCTCTTTGTTTCTTCTAATTTCTTTTGTTCTCTCTCTCGCATCCCGCTTCGTTTCCGTCTTCCCTCCTCCTCTTCGGCTTTCCTCACCCATTGTTTCCCAAGATGTCTTTTAGTTATGTTTACTGTCCGCTTCGCGCGACTCCTTCTGCCCCCACTTTTGCCATTGGAGATCAATATCAAGTATAGGGAGAGAAATATAGGGAAGAGAAAGAAGAATTGGGATTCTACCTCCCGTGCTTCCCTGAGCGGAACACAAGAGCGAAGCGAAACAAACAGGGAACCAACCAACGGGACTCGCGAGCCAACAGCGCGGTCCGACATGTTACGGCCCGGGGGACGGCGAAGCCGGGAAGCAGTTATCGAACTGCGAATCGAAGCATTCTAGAGACGGCAGCTGGCGAAGAAGTATCGAGCCGATCCCTACCGTTTTCTGGAAGTTGATCGTATTCCTGTCGACCCCTACATGCAGGGCGGGGCAGGCATGTATTCTCGCGTGGGGGTGCACGGCAGGGAATAATTGGCTCGTGTCTCCCTCGGCTAATATCTGTACCCTTCCTTACTTTACTCCTTTGCGCGGATTTGCTGTTTAGAGGAAAAATTTGGCAAGTTGTGCCAGGGTGGGTATCCTTACTGGGGCCCTTTGTTTTAAGGTGCTCAGAGAGAAGTTAAACAAAACAGTGAAGCTTCCCGTCTTGTGGCAGCTAGGGAGAGGGAGGGGTGGCAGCGAGGGGTGGATTGAGGTGTAATTACACAAAGTCATGCTACGTAACTCTGCTGACACAGTTGACGATGATGATTTATATGAACGCTCTGTCTGAAAGCCTATCACAAGTAAGTGCCTATCACAATCGCACTGTCTGAAATCTTATCGAGCCTGCGCTCTTGCTTCTAGGTGTCTTATTATGCACTACAGTGAAAAATAGTACGAGCTGCAGAGTTCGCTAAAAGTGATATTTTCACGATGTCTTTAATGTCGCCGCTCCTCGTGCGACATTGCGTCCAGTTTGCTTCTACTCAATATTGCCCAAGGTCGTCATGTTGCATTCTGATGCTTCGTAATACAATCAAGTTCTCTCCATGCGCATCTACTTCAGTTTCAAGCGTCTGCGTATTAACACTCATGTTTTGGCTGCTGCAATGTAACGCTTCGAAAAATGCAACTGCACAGGAGCAAGCATACTGCCTTCGAGAGTCTATCATTTGTTATTGTTTCGCGTTTTCTAGGGCTCTTTCCAAGTTTAGTCTCTGCACCCTCACGGAAAGAACAAAAAAGAAGTGCCTGTCAAATCGGTTCCGTTTCCTTCAGTAGTGTGGCCACGTTCTCTCTCTGCCTGCTTGCTTCGGGGGAAAAAGTGAGGATATTCGAGTATCTTGCGTTGCCTTCTCGAGACTACGCGGTCTCCGCGCGCCTTGTTTCCTAGGCTGCACTACTTGTATTCCTGCTGGTCGACGCGCGGTGCCAAGAAGCACGCGGGGAAGATATTCAGCGCAATTAATGACCTCGAGAATACGCCAGCGGTTACAAATTGGAGCGCGTATACTCACGGAGATGGCGCTAATACGAAAACAAGCGATGGCATCAACCACATGCGCCTGCGACGGGCCGCCCTTTTTCGTGGTGTAGGGCTTTCAGCGTATAGTGTAACAGGTTCATCATGGCGTGGCTACGCAGCCTCTTCCTCCTCGGAGCAGATAGCGCAGACCCCTCGGAGGGAACCGGCGGTGCGCCTGCGTTGTGTTAATCTGGGATTCCATTCGAGTGCTATAAATTTCTTTATCGCCAGCAGCGCGCGCCTAATCTGGCGCGCATGTGTTTGCCGCACCGCGAGTTTTTGGGGGCCTCGCTATCTCATTTGTTTGTTCCGCTCCTCCCGGTCCGGGGTGGTGTCCGGAAAAGGAAAGACACATAAAAGGGATATGAAGTAGGAGAGAAGTGGAACAGAAAGCAGGAGGAACGAGGGAATAAAACGAGAGTGGCGTATGTACTTGAACAGAGGGGGAGAAGTAGGGACGCCCACAGCACGGCGTACGACACGGAATAAATAAGAAAAAAGCAACGGCTGCTACCTTCCATGGGCCTTGAAGCTGGGCCGAGTTCCCAGGACGGGCGAGGCTCCGACGACGCCTGTTCGGCGATGGCGGCGGCGGGGATCATCCGTCGGCCGAGCCCCACCAGAGATAACGGCGACTCGACTGAAGAATAGTGTTCTTGGCGACGTAGCTTTCGCTATTTGCTGTGCACAGTGGGTAGGCTGTCCATGCTATTGTGGTGTCGGCGGCGGTGGTGGCTGCCTTGATATTGGGCAGGAAGCAGTGGTTTTCTTTACTTCCCTCCTTTTCGATTTTTTTTTTTTTTGTTTAGCATAAGTATGCGGGTTCAGATTTAGTATGTTCAGCGCTATGGAAGCGAGGGTAGGAAACACTATTGCTTTTTTTCCTTTTGAAAACATTTTGCTGCTTTTTCTTCTACGACATAGAATTTCAGTGGGACATTGGCGTGTCCTGGCAGTTTTCTTACGGAGCACATCGTGAGATGGCGCGTATACCCCAAGTTTGATCATGGCCACCTATCGAAGCGGTCAGAATATGGCCCACATGACGTCACGCGTAGTGGATTGCGGTAGATTGAGTGGACTACATCGATTAAGCTGCACTTGTAACCAACTCGGATTTTGTTCCACAAACCGCTGAATGGGTGCCTCACGCTGTCATTTTGGTGAGGCCATCGGCAAAACATGTTTTTAAATTTCGTTCGGTTTGCAGGTTTCAACGTCACAAACCGATTCCCTCTATAAAGGACGCCGTACGCGCCGTACGAGCTCTGTACGCGCCAGCGTACAGAGCTCGTTCTGTCAAAAATTTCCGCTGTTCCCGTAGACGGCATTCGGCAAAAAAATCTGATTCGCCGAAAGGGTCATCGTCAGAGCCTCACGACAAACACTTAACATTGAAAAAAGCTAAAAAATTGGGGAAGTGTCCAAATGAAGCCAAAATGTTGTGGAGGTTGATGTAATTGGAGACTTTGAAGAGATAGAGGTATACATATATAATACATTAACAGAAATTGGTCGCCATAGGAGCTCGAACACGAGGCATCTGCATGCTAGGCGGACATGCAAAGCCACGAAAGGGCTTTTCTCTTTATTGCCTGCTTAGAAAACCCCACACAAATACAAATAAATATGTGCAATGTAGCAGCGTCACACAAAAATACATGGTTATCTTAAATTTTCCTCAGGCGTACTAGGTCATCAGAAAGGTTCATGCACTCAGGAGGTTCGCTTTGGGCTCGGTACACTTTTATAATAAGCGAAACACTTTTAGTGAAGTTGTCACGCACCGGCTGAACATCTTATGTGTGACGAACAGCCATCCTCGACTAGCACAGACTGTAAATACCTGCAGGACTGTAAACATATCATATTCCTCATTAATTTCATCCTGGAGATATCGAATCCCGTTCGGGGTTATGGGAGGATCTTTTTTTGAGAGTATATATGCTATAGAATATCCCAATGAAAGACGGCCGCCCAGTAAATAATGAAGATATATGTTCAGTTGTTTCGGGCTTTTCATGCAACGATCACTTGAATGGTCCACGGTAGGAAGATTCCTTTCAGCTCAAGCCACGTATTAACAGAAACGATGTTAGAATCAGAGCAGCTGGGAGAAAAATATTTTAACAGTAGATCTTATAGGTGCTCTCTTTTGACTCGTTGCAGTACATCCTTTCCTGGCACTTCACAGTGCAGTATCCTATACAGAGATATATGCATCATGTTGTAGACTGAATTTGCGTATATTTTCTTTGTTACATACCAAATGCTCCGCGAAAAATGTGCGCACAGTATTCGAAAAGGCACAACTTCTCGATAATAACCAGTAACTTTTCAACTGATGGCGCTGGATGTATGTTGCTGTGGCGAATGTAGGAAGACGGAAAAGAAAATTCACGGGCCCGATACTGACTCTGGAGCTGAGTCACCTCTGCTGCCTCATGCGGACAGATAGGAAATTAAAGAGAGAACGAAAAAGAAGAGGGACAGAGAACTACGCGCATCGCAACAGCCATCGACGGACACCAAAACAGCCGCAGGTGAAATGACGACTTGCAACAAATACAGCCACCGGTGGCAGGCGAGCCCCCGCCGGAGTCCCCATTTCAGCTCCGTAGGGCCAGGACTTGTCGCACTAGCTCTCGTTTGTCTTTTTCGACTTACATTCCCACCTGTTGTTGTTGTGGCTGTAGGAAGAAGGAAAAGAAAATGCACGGGCCTGCTACTGGCTCTGTAGCTGAGCCACGGCCGCTGCCTCGCCCGGACAGAAGAGAAAAAGCAAAGAAAAAAAAGAAGAGGGAGAGAAATGCGCGCCGAAACGCGTATTTGGGCGTATTTGGGTTTGCTCGGAACGGTGGCTCCGCAAGGGACAAAACGACAGAAGAGCTGAAGAAAGCGTGCTGTTCCGACTAGCATCTACCGCCCCCAGGAGCCGAGCAGCCTAGCGATTAGCGGCGCATGCTTTTTCAATGGGCGTCATGCTGGACGCGGCACTAGCTTGAGAAAGTCTATACTACTACTACTACTATTGCTACTACTACTATTATTGTTATTATTATTATTATTATTATTATTATTATTATTATTATTATTATTATTATTATTATTATTAGTAGTAGTAGTAGTAGTAGTAGTAGTAGTAGCAGTAGTATAGAGGAAGACTCGTTTCACGAGGTTGGCACTGAATTATCTGTATGTAACGGGCGAATTAACTGGCTAAATATTATCTTCAGTTTTAATTATTAATAATAATAGTAATTGATTCACAGGAAAGGAAAGGCGCAGTATCTGTCACACTTGTGTCTGTGGACACCTGACCCGCGCCGTAAGAGAAGGGATGAAGGTGGGAGTTAACGTGGAAAGAGAGAAAGAGGAGCCGTAGTGGAGGGCTTCGGAGTAGTTCAGGTGTCCACAGACACAAGTGTGACAGATACTGCGCCTTTCCCTTCCTGTGAACCAATTATTATTATTACTAATAATTAAAACTGTGAATATTTAGCCAGTTACTTCGGCTGTCTACTACTACTACTACTACTACTACTACTAATAATAATAATAATCATTCGCGGAGAAATATTACTTTGTGTATTATTATTATTATTTAGTAGTAGTAGTAGTAGTAATAGTAATAGTAATAGTATTATAGGCTCTCTCAAGCTAGTGCCGCGTCTAACATGACGCCCATTGAAAAAGCATGCGCCGCTAATCGCTAGGCTGCTCGGCTCCTGGGGGCGGTAGATGCTAGTCGGAACAGCCCGCTTTCTTCGTCTCTTCTGTCGTTTAGTCCCTTGCGGAGCCACCGTACCGAGCAAACCCAAATACGCCGCTGAAACAGCCGTCGGCCGCCACCTAAGCGGTGGCGGGTGCAATGACGGCCTACAACATATAAAAATTTGGTGGCAGGCTAGCCCCCGCTAGATTCCGTTCTCTCAACGGTAGGGTCTAGGGTTCTCTCAACGGTAGGGTCTAGGGTGCCTCGATGTAGCGCGCTGGCATTGAGGCACCCTAGTAGGGTCTAGTATGGATGGATGGAATGGATGGATGGAATATAGGAGCGTCCCCTTTGAAACGGGGTGGTAGCAGTAGCTATCATGCACATTTTTCTCCCTATATCTTAATTATTGATTTAGAATGGTTAACTAAACCATCATTCTATTTATTAAATTTTGCTCCTACATTACTAACATTATGTCACTTCTCTGCTTTTAAGCCACCAATCTTCCAGCCGTCTTTTGCTAGTTTCCACCGCCAGTTTATTCACCCGGCCACTGTTATCTCTAAACCCCAGAGCTTCAGGAACAGTGATTGCGCCTGCATCAACTTCCGGATGGATACCATTACATTCGAGTATAATATGGTCAATTGTTTCACTGGAGTTACCACATACAGCACATGCGTCATCTCCATTGTTAAATTTCTTTTTGTAGTTGCGTGTTCTAAGGCACCCTGATCTAGCTTCAAAAAGTAGGGCACTGCCTCTTGAGTTATCAAAGAAATCTTCCTTCCTGATCTGCATTTTCCACTTTCGGTATAATTCCACACTCTGTTTTTTTTCCATCGAATTTATCCATTTTTTGCCTTCTGTGTTTTTCACCTGTTGCTTAATGCTCTTTATTTCTCCGTTCTTGTTACTAGCATACTTACTAGTTAGTTTCCTAGTTCTTTTCCTCCATTGTGAGTCAACGCTTTTTAGGTACAGGTATTTAAATACCTTAGCTGCCCACCTGTTACTGTCCAATTTCTTCAGGCGTTCCTCATATAATATTTTACTCTGAGCTTCCCGTACTTGGAAAGATGCCCAGCCCATACCTCCCTGTACCGCCTCATTTGTAGTTTTGCCGTGGGCACCTAGTGCTAATCGTCCAACGGATCTCTGATTTGTTTCTAATGTCGACTGTACCTCTGATTTTAGGCACAAAACCGCATTTCCGAAAGTAAGTCTGGGCACCATAGTTCCTTTCCAAATACCCCTCAATACCTCATACCTATTGTATCCCCACAATGCCTTATGCTTCATTCTCCCGGCATCCCTTCGCCCTTTGGCCTTAAAGGGAAGGTGCACCGGTTTTAGATTTCGATGAGTTTCGAGCGGTTGAATCATTACAGCTTGTACTTAAAGCATGCGAAATATCTTGGCGTTAGCGCTTGAAACAATGGCTCAATTAGCGATTAAAACCGCCACGGCTATCAGGCTTCACCGCACTGCACAGCGACATATGATGACGTCATTGACGGTACGGGTACGTTTTCTGCGTAGACACACTAGGTTTGAAGAAACGAAAACAAGGCTGCCGAAAATAAAGCCTTAGAAATGTTGGTTAGCACCGTCAGAAAATGTACAGCAGGACGTGGGCGAAGGCAAAGAACATCAGAAATAGTACCGTCCGTGACGTCATCACTAAACTTTTCCGCAGAACTTTAGTGCTGTGAGGAGAAGCGCGAGGTTTAATCGTCGATTACGTCATCAGTTCGATTGCTAGCGCAAAAATATTTTGCATGCATTACCTACAGCCCATGTAGATTTAAATCCCTGAATATCGTGAAATTCTCAAAAAGTGATGCAGCTGCTCTTTAAGTGATTGCTCATGCTTTCCAATGTATGCTAATCCTTCGTTTACCCATACCCCCAAATATTTATATTCTGTTACTCTAGGTATTTCAAGGCCTTGAATTTTAAGACCCTGATCAGTTGAGCCGTTGAAAATCATCAGACCCGACTTAACTGTGCTGAAACTGAAGCCTAGAGCGTCTCCTTCGTCTCCGCAATACTTAACTAGAGTTTGCAATTCTTCCAGACTCTCAGCTAGCAGCACAATATCGTCTGCATACATCAAACCGGGGAGGCGCTGCTCTACCGCCTTTCCACCTAATCTATATGACAGGTTAAAACCTAGGTTACTGTCTTGTATCCTGCATTCCAGGTTTATCATATAAAGCATGAACAGCACCGGTGATAGAGGACAGCCTTGTCTTAATCCTTTGCATACTTTGACATCCTCCGTACTTCTTATCCCTTCCCACGTAATTTCTACTTTGTTATCCCGGTATATTTCCTGTAGGAACTCTATTATCTCATAACCGCTACCTTCTTCTTTTAATATGTTCCACAGGAGTTCCCTGCTTACGTAGTAGGGTCCTCTGAGAAGCGTCACTTGGCGACAGATAGCGGAAATATTGTAAAAATTGTTAACAGCACAGTCCCAGCCCCGTATAGGGCCAGGAACAGCCACCCTTCACCTACATTCCCACCTGTTGTACCTGTTGTAAGTTGTCATTCCACCCGCCGCGAAGTTCTCTCATTCCCTTCTTTTCCTTCCAGGCGCGGTTTAGAAGGTGGTGAAGGATGTCTGTTCCTGGCCGTACAGGACTGGGACGGTAGGTCAACGCTGCTTGCGGCGGGGGCTAGCCAGCCACCGAATTTTATTGCGGAAGCAATAATACGCCAGGTTTAAAGCCGGCCTCGGCGGCCGCTTTATGATGAAGGCGAAAAGCAATGCGCCCGTGTGCTCTGCGATATCAGTGCACGTTAATGAATCCCAGGTGGTCGAAATTTCCGGAGTCCTCCACTACGGCGTCTCTCATAGCCTGAGTTGCTTTGGGACGTTAAATCCCACAAACCGACCGACCGACCGACCGACCGACCGACCGACCGACCGACCGACCGACCGACCGACCGACCGACCGACCGACCGACCGACCGACCGACCGACCGACCGACCGACCGACCGACCGACCGACCGACCGACCGACCGACCGACCGACCGACCGACCGACCGACCGACCGACCGACCGACCGACCGACCGACCGACCGACCGACCGACCGACCGACCGACCGACCGACCGACCGACCGACCGACCGACCGACCGACCGACCGACCGACCGACCGACCGACCGACCGACCGACCGACCGACCGACCGACCGACCGACCGACCGACCGACCGACCGACCGACCGACCGACCGACCGACCGACCGACCGACCGACCGACCGACCGACCGACCGACCGACCGACCGACCGACCGACCGACCGACCGACCGACCGACCGACCGACCGACCGACCGACCGACCGACCGACCGACCGACCGACCGACCGACCGACCGACCGACCGACCGACCGACCGACCGACCGACCGACCGACCGACCGACCGACCGACCGACCGACCGACCGACCGACCGACCGACCGACCGACCGACCGACCGACCGACCGACCGACCGACCGACCGACCGACCGACCGACCGACCGACCGACCGACCGACCGACCAGGTTTCAAGCCTTCAGCGTAGCGTGGTCCGGTAGTTACGATTTACACCACGTGAATCCTTACGTCATCTCATACCAGCGCGATAGCTGGGCTACCAAGTCGGCTCTTAAGTGTAGCGTGGCTCGAAGCCACGCCGGGCGTTTCGAGATTCTCCCGCTAGGTGCGCTGTTATCTAACAGATGGTGTGACTTCATAAGCGAGGCGAAGATGGGCTACCAAGTCTGCTCTTAGCGTAGCGTGGGTGAAGGGTGGCAGTTTCAGGCCCTACGGGGCTGGGACAGTAGGTCAACGCCGCTTGCGGCGGGGGCTAGCCAGCCACCGAATTTGTATCTGTTGCAGGCTGTCATTGCACCTGCCACCGCTTGGGTGTTGGACGACGGCGGTTATTGCACAGCGCGTCCTTCTCTCCCTTCTCTTTTCCTTTCTTTTTTCTATTTTATCGTCTTTCTCTTCCGTTTCTTTTCCTCTCTTCTCTATTTTCTTTTTTGATCGCACGAGCCAAAGATCCCAAGGGGGTCGAAATTACTCCGTAGCCGTCCACTAAAGCTCCTCTTTCTCTCTTTTCACTTTCACTCTCACCTTCCTCCCTTCCCTTACGGCGCGGTTGAGATGTCCACAGAAAACAAGAGACAGTTACCGTGCTTTTCCCTTCCTATAAATCAATCAGTAGGCAGCGGAGGTGGTTCAGCTACAGAGCCAGTAGCACGCCCGTGCATTTTCTTTTCCTTCTTCCTACAGCCAGGCGTCCACGAAAAAGTTAAATACTGCGCCTTTCCTTCTCTTCCAATTTTTTTATTGTCATTAAAATTAGGAAGCGTGTGCTGTGCGATGTCAGCGCACGTTAAAGATCCCCAGGTGGTCGAAATTACTCCGTAGCCCTCCACTACGGCTCCTCTTTCTCTCTTTCCACTTTCATTCCCACCTCCCTCCCTTCCCTTACGGCGCGGTTCGGGTGTCCACAGAGCAAGTGTGACAGTTACTGCGCCTTTCCCTTCCTGTGAACCAATTTATTATTTATTATTACGACGTTAAGGGTACGATGCGATAGGAAAGGCTCTTTGTTCCACTTAAAAATTCTATTTTTTTATAATAATTTTGATTGTAATTGGTTCACAGGAAAGGAAAGGCGAAGTATATGTCACACTTGTTCTATGGACACCTCAACCGCGCCGCAAAGGAATGGAGAAGGTGGGAGTGAAATCAGAAAGGGAGAGAAGAGTGGCGTTGTGGAGGGCTACGGACTTATTTCGACCACCTGGGGATCTTTAACGTGCACTGACATCGCACAGCACACAGAGGCCTCTTCGTCTCGCTTGCATCGGGACTTGGCCGCCGGCGGTCGGGATCGAACCCGGGAACTCAGGCACAGTTCTGGAAATTTATGCGTCCCAGTGCGCATTCAGTTGAACGCGCTGCTTGCGTTCGAATATAACGCCGGATGACTCCACCGTTAAGGCTGATTCATACGACTGACTGGTGCCCCTCCGAGGTGGCGCAGTGGTAAGACAAGACGCACGACTACTGTGCCGGAGTTCCCGGGCTCGAACCCGACCACGGCGGCTGCGTTTCTATGAAGGCGAAACGAAGTGGCGTCCATGTGCTGTGCGATGTGAGAGCAGCTTAAAGGTCCCCAGGTGGTCGAAATTACACCGTAGCCCTCCACTACGCCTTCTCTTTCTCTCTTTCCACTTTGACTCCCACCTTCATTCCTTCCCTTACGGCGCTGTTCATGTGTCCACAGAAACAAGTGTGACAGATACAGTGCCTTTCCCTTCCTGTGAACCAATTTGGGAGCAGACAATATTGATATCTGAAATACGCTTTGAGAGGCAGCCGCGCACAATTCTTTCTGTTAATTTTACCAGGTTTGAAGTTAAAACTATATACTCTTCCAGAGTCTTTCAAGGGCAAATAATGTTCTCCACCTACCAGTCGTGTCGCAGCGAAGTAGTTTTAATGATTCATTGACCGGATCCGGGAATCCGCACTGAACTTTTGTGCTAAAATTTGAGTATATCTACCGTAACGTCATCCCAAATCGGAGCTGGGGACTACATAAAAGAAATTACAGTGGAATGACTCACCTTTCAAACTCAACATAGTTGGAGCAGTGAATAAGGGCGCGCAAGGAGCTCTACACCGCTCTCGGAAACTTTATGCAAGCTCTTGTGCAATGCGTTCCAACTAATATTATACTTCTATGAAGACAAGAAACTTGAAAGTACCTATTTTGTCTTTATAAAACGATACAAAGCCTTCCTTTGCTCTGGGTTTGACAAATATGTATTTAAATTTTGATTATAATCATCCTTCGATTGAGCTATAGTTCTTTTAAACTACGCTGAAAAAAAGAAGTGTTGTTTATCCAATTTACTGTACTCAGGTTAGAAAGGCTCCTCCATGCGGCTTTCCTGCGGCGGAAGGCTGTCTCGTGAACACGCATCGTTACACAATTGTGATGGCGATTTATTGCTTACAGAAGACCGCACAATGAACTGGGAATTCTCAGTTGCGCTCACAGTTGAGGAAAAACGCCTGCTGTGCTCTGTTGGTCTTGCATGAACAAAGATTAGATATAAGGGAGGAGCACAGCGATGCTGCATAAGTGGCATTATTTTCGGGCAAAACTTTTATCTCGTATGGGGCCCCAAAGATTGCACAAGTTATTGGAATGTACTCGCTAGATGTGTCATAGTCAATTGTAGACCATTTCCCTATACCTATTCCTCCTGCTGCCAGGGATACAAAAAAAAAAAACTGATTTATTTATAGGAAGGGAAAGGCGCGGTAACTGTCTCCCTTATTTTTCTGTGGACACCGCAACCGCGCCGTAAGGGAAGGGAGGAAGGTGGGAGTGAAAGTGGAAAGAGAGAGAGAGGAGCCGTAGTGGAGGGCTACGGAGTAATTTCGACAACCTGGGGATCTTTAACGTGCGCTGACATCGCACAGCACACGACGCCTCTTCGTTTCGCCAACATCAATCTCGTATGGGTTCCGGCTCACGCGGGTAACTCCGGAAACGAAGGGGTCGACCGTCTAGCCCGAGGCTTAACCAACCGGGAGACGGGAGATCTATCGGGAACGGACGCGCCTGTGGAGGCACCGCGCACATACGCGGAGGTAACAAACTTTTATCGCGAGCTAAGATGCACGTACCCCGCCCCTCACCCCGACCTCGACCGGGCGCAAGCCACGACACAGACGCCTACAAACAAAGGCCATTCTTAGCCCCTACCGACTATCGTTAATTACAAACGGAGAATTCAACCCTGCATGCCGGCACTGCGGTGACGGGACGCAGGCCACTCAAGACCATATACTGTGGGAATGCGCCAGCAATCCCCCTCCAAAGACACTCTTGCCAGCTCCCTCAGCGGAGGAATGGGACAAGCTGTTGGCCAGCCCAAGGAAAACTACGCAACTGGCCCTCGTCACGCGAGCTCAAGAGGTCGCTCCCGACTGGAGGCCACCCTAGATTCGCCCCAGCCCGAAATAATTCCTTTCATTTCGTGGCAATAAAAGTTGTTACCACCACCATCGAAACGCAGCCGCCGAGGTGGGGTTCGAACCCGGCTACTCCGGCACAGTAGTCGGGCGTCTTACCACTGCACCACCCCGGCGGGGCGGGGGATACAATGATGACAGGTCGCGAATATCTGCGAGTGAAGGAGGAGGCGAAACGAATAGACGTCCGCGTGCTATGCGATGTCAGTGCACGTTAAAGATCACAGGTGGTCGATATTCGCAGCCCTCCACTACAGCTCCTCTTTCTCTCATTTCACTTTCACTCCCACCTTCCTTCCTTCACTTGCGGCGCGGTTCAGAAGACGCCCGACTACTGTGCCGGAGTACCCGGGTGCGAACCCGACCTCGGCGGCTGCGTTTCGATGGAGGGGAAACGAAGAGGCGTCCGTGTGCTGTGCGATGTCAGCGCACGTTAAAGATCCCCAGGTGGTCGAAATTACTCCGTAGCCCTCCACTACGGCTCCTCTTTCCCTCTTGCCACTTTCACTCACTCCCTTCCCTTACGGCGCGGTTGAGGTGTCCACAGAAGCTATTGAGACAGTTACCTCGCCTTTCCCTTCCTATAAATTAATCAGTCCACAGAAACAAGTGTTCCAGACACCTTTCACTTCCTGTGAACTAATTAATTATAAATATTATAGCCCGGAAATTGCAGCCGCGCGCAGCATTCGCTGACATACAGGTCTATAACGGTTGTCCACATAAGTCGGGCGGTTACACTAAAAGGTGCGAGTTGAAGTCTCCTGCAATGTTGACTCTATTAGAATCTGCAAGTAATCTGTCGAAACAACCTGTACTACGTACACCTACGGGACAGCATAGACGTTAGTGTCTGCGATTTTGAAGACAATAACCCAAACTTCCTTCTTCAGACTCACTCACTTCTTCCTTCATACCCAATCACTTCACCCGCATCGACCTTTCACTCTCCTTTATCACTCCTGAATAAAGGTCTACACCAGTAAATTTTTCTTTATATTTCACAAGCAACCTGACCCCAACTCCTGCCTTAGTTCCTAATACTGCTCAACATAGCTTAGACTTGAATTCTTGACTATTATTGGGGAGTCAAATTTGATTTCTTTACATTTTGTAGACTTTTCATGTTATCTTGCCCTTTCATTAATGCAATTGCCAGTTCGGCTTATATACATCTTTCCACAGGTAACGACGACGACGACGACGATAGGTATTAATATTATTGTTATTATTACTTAGTGGAAGTGGAGGTCCCGTAATGAAAGGCTACGGGGTAATTTAGCCACCTCTGGACCTTCAAATCATTAATAATAAATTGCTTCAGAGGAAAAGCAAGGAGCAGTATCGGTCACACTTGTTCTGTGGACACCTGAACCGCATCTTAAGGGAAGGGGAGGAAGGTGGGAGTGAAAGTGAAAAAAGAGAAAGGGGAGCCGTAGTCGAGGGCTACGGTGTAATTTTGACCTCCCGGGGGATCTTCAACGCGCAAGGACGGTATCGAACCCGGGTACTCCGGCACAGTAGTCGGGCGTCTTACCACTGCATCAACGCGGCGCGGGGCTCTGGGCCTTGTTGTGCCTGGCCAAAGCCGCCCAGAAATTCAGCCGGACGCCAAACTTCTTCGGCGAACGCCTCCTTCACAAACTCTGGATACTTCTCTGCAAAGCACCAGTGCACTGGAGGCGAGCCGTACCAAAGGGACAGAAGCGACGTGTTTCAACACGCGCTGAACGTCCAGACAACATGGCGCGCCGTGGCCCTGACGGTGAACCCCTTCTCGCCCCGCGGCATATTTGAAGCGAGAGCGCAGCAAGCTCTCCCATTGGCCCTGCGAAAGTGCTGCCGTCGGATTGGACCATTTTGAGCGTCAACGGTTCTCGGCGACGGAGTCTCAAGTGCTTCAGTTCGAGACTCCGAGTGTGAGTTCGTCACGAGCGTCCATCGGGAGCAGTTCGCCCCCTGACAGTGCGGACGCGGCGGAATCTCCCCGGCCGTCGCTGCGCGAGAACAGTCGCACATGGCTATGTTAGCTTTCGGCCCCAGAGCCGATCTTGTTGTGTAAATACCTGTAAATAGTGTATAAAGCCTTTTCTTCATCTCACCAACGCCGACTCGGATTCATCGCTACCGCCCAGGGAGCCGACAGCCCTCGTTCACGAAACGGGTGACGAGCGCTGCGTTACCAACTCCTTGGCACAACCCTGTTGACGGTGGGCTACTGTGTGATAACCCCACCGGCACAACATTGGTGGCAGCGGTGGGATCCACTGTCACAACATTGGATCACTGCCCGCTGACATGGTTAAGTAACATGTCGTCTAAAAGCGGCCGTTTGCTGAGGTGGAGCATGACACTCCAGCAGCACAATCTCGTTGTCCGCTATAAAAAGCGGAGGTTGAACGCGAACGCAGACGCTCTAAGTCGGGCCTTCTAAGCCGCGCTTCCTGCAGTGACTCCGCGTTGCTTACCTTCTCTTGCTTCGCGACAGACTGTTATGTTCACGGGCAGACTGGGAAAAATTAAAGGACCTCCTTACTTCCTCAGTTATGGTCTACGGTCCAAGCGATTTCAAGGAGACTCTTTTTCATTACTGATTGATAATTTTCCTTGCTACTTAATGTATCTTTAATATGCAAAATTGTTGTTTGAACCTTGTATACTGCATCCTATACACTTGTCTCTTGTTGTAGTGGGAGCAAAAAGGGGACAACAATTTAGCTAATTGAATTTGAAATTTTGCCTCTGTCTGGTGTTTGACGGGTGACCGAGGGTACTTGCTTGTGTTGGGTGTTGCCTGTTGTCGGTCGGTTTCGCAAGCCGCAGAACAGTCTACCGTTACCAGTGGCGAGTGGCAAGGGCATCGGAGCGACCCGGGCGAAGTTGATCGGCGTGCCCCGGCAACAAGGCTGTCGGCAGAGATCCTGACCTGGCGAGTGGAACCCGAGGCACGTGAGGCTACCTGGCGCCCGGACACTGGACGTGAGCTTGGAGGAACCTGGCGAACGAGCGCGCCCGGCATCCGAGCCACATGCGAGCAGCTCGTCTTCCCGGCGCATTGTCTGATGGCGGGGGTGCTGTTGTGCCTGGCCAAAGCCGCCCAGAAATTCAGCCGGACGCCAAACTTCTTCGGCGAACGCCTCCTTCACAAACTCTGGATACTTCTCTGCAAAGCACCAGTGCACTGGAGGCGAGCCGTACCAAAGGGACAGAAGCGACGTGTTTCAACACGCGCTGAACGTCCAGACAACACGGCGCGCCGTGGCCCTGACGGTGAACCCCTTCTCGCCCCGCGGCATATTTGAAGCGAGAGCGCAGCAAGCTCTCCCATTGGCCCTGCGAAAGTGCTGCCGTCGGATTGGACCATTTTGAGCGTCAACGGTTCTCGGCGACGGAGTCTCAAGTGCTTCAGTTCGAGACTCCGAGTGTGAGTTCCTCACGAGCGTCCATCGGGAGCAGTTCGCCCCCTGACAGTGCGGACGCGGCGGAATCTCCCCGGCCGTCGCTGCGCGAGAACAGTCGCACATGGCTATGTTAGCTTTCGGCCCCAGAGCCGATCTTGCTGTGTAAATAACTGTAAATAGTGTATAAAGCCTTTTCTTCATCTCACCAACGCCGACTCGGATTCATCGCTACCGCCCAGGGAGCCGACAGCCCTCGTTCACGAAACGGGTGACGAGCGCTGCGTTACCAACTCCTTGGCACAACCCTGTTGACGGTGGGCTACTGTGTGATAACCCCACCGGCACAACAGCCTTTAACGTGCGCTGACATCGCAAAACCCAGGCTGCCCTTTCCGTTTAAGTTAGGGTTTAAGGAAAGCAAGGCGCACATAAAACATTTGGGTGAACACCACCAAAAAATTGACATTCACTTGAAGGGCAAATTTAGTGTCACACGAAGACCTGGTATACCTAGTATAATGAAGCTTTCGCTTCTATTTTAAATTTGTTTATAACAAAGGAAAGGTGCTGTGTCTGTCAAGGTCATTTGAAGGTGAAAACCTCCGTGGCACTGATGGCTCGAAAAGCGGTCGTATCGTAGCTTTCATTTAAAAAAAAATTGAGGACACTTAAACCCTGCCCTTAATGGTAGGACGTGATAGCGTTTCACACACCAATGATGAGCTATCGGTATTTTTTATTCTTTTATATTTCTCCTTACAGCCTGTCCGACGATGACGTCACCTTTAAGCTCGGACGCCGCTTCTTAAAACTAGATTAATCCCAGTACGCTTTATGCCCCGCCACGGTGGCGCAGTGGTAAGACGCCCGGCTACTGTGCCGAAGTACCCGGGTTTGATCTCGACCACCGGCGGCTGCGTTTCGATGGAGACGAAACGAAGAGGCGTCCGTACGCTGTGCGATGTCTCGCGTAGTGAAGCTATCGCTTCAAAATTTTCTTGGCCCCGGTTCAGTGCTGTGTCCTCCTCGGTGGTGCGCCACAACATGGTGCTGAAGGCATTTTACGCTTAAAAGTATTTTCTATTTAATACTAGTAGGCATCTCTAATTCCCGGTGTCGGACATACCGGGGCGCTTCGATCAACTGTATTTTCTTAGCATCTTATTGCACCTACGTGCAAACACTGCTCACAACCGGCCACATTTATTCACATGGTGTGGACATGTCCCTCCTGCGTACCACCGAGCTCGCCCAACAGCGCCAGCTCATTTTGCGCGCATTGGAGGCCGCAGAGTCCCAAGGGATCCCTGCTGACCTTCTCTAAGCAGTGCAACCAGTCTTTCGGCTGGTTCCCCTTCTTTGGGAGTAAATAAAGAGCTTATCATCATCATCTTCTCACAATCGGGGTAGTAGCTCTTGAAAAACGAGTCGATTGATTTCATGTATGCGCCATTCGCTCATAAGAAGGCTGATGTTGGGACCTTCGAAGAGGCTCGTCTCATTATCTGCCGTGCACTGTATTGAGAAACAGCGTGCTCCGAACTCTTTGATCCTCGTGTACATATCGGCCAGCCGTCCACTCGGAATATAACCAGCCAATATGCGTAGCATTCGTTGATTACGAGAAAGCATTTTACTCAGTTGAAACCTCCGCAGTCATGGAGGTATTACGAAATCGGGATGTAGATGAGCCGTATGCGAAAATATTGGAGATATTTATATCTGCACAGATTGTTTTGCGTAAAAAAAGGTAACATTCTCACAAGGAAAGGTGTTGGGCAAGGAGGCATGATCTCTCCAGTACTATTCACAGCTAGCTTGCTTAGATGAAGTATTCAGACTTGAATGGGAGGAGTTAGGAATAAGATTCGCTGATGACCTTCTCTTGCAAGGTATATCTCAGGGTGTGAAATGTAAAGAAGGATTGATGACCTAGACAGGACGAGCTTCTGGGAATGGTAGGCCTAAAAATTAATATGCCGAAGAGTTTACAAAAGGTCGCGAAACGCTGGATATCGTAGGCGAATATGTATATTTAGCACAGGTGCTAAGCGCATGGTACGGATCAAGAAAAGGATATAAGTAGAACAAGATTAGGATGGAGCGCATCTAGCAAGCACTCGAATGTTAAGACTAGCACGTTACCGGTATCTCTCAAGAGGAATGTATCAACATGTTGCATCTTACCTGTACTCACCTATGGGGCTGAAACGTGGAGGCTAACGAAAAGGGTTCCACTTAAGCTGAGGACAAGGCAGATGACTACGGAACGTGAAATGGTTGGTGTAACGTTAATAGGCAATAGGTTAATAGGTGTAATAGGATGCAGAGTGGGTCAGAGAAATAACTTGCGTTAATGACATTGTAGTGAAATATTGATTGATTTATAGGAAGGGAAAGACGCGGTAACAAGACAAGAAGAAAGGCATGTAGTGCGAAGAGAGGATAATCGATGGTCGTGGTGGGTAACTAATTGGATTCCAACGGAGGGAAAACGTAGCATAGGGAGGAAGGAAATTAGGGGGGCGAATGAGATTAAGAAGTTCACAAGGGTCAAATGGACGCAGCTAGCCCAAGACCGGGTTAGTTGGAGTAGTATGGAGGAGGCCTTCGCCCTGCAGTAAGAATAAAACGGCTGTTAATGAAGATTATGATGACCCGTCCACTTCCGCTGCTCATCAGAATATTAGTGAATGCACCCGTTTTCTGTGTCACCACGTGCTGTCAACCGTTAAGAAAAAAAAAAATTGTTTCCACGCCAGGACTCGAAGCATTATCATTCTGTGTCCGAACCAAGCGCGTTTTTTTTTTTTAACGTGGTATTTGTTACACTGTAGGCCGACTTCCGGCAGACATGTTCATAATTCTGCACGCGTCTAAAAAGATAAAATTATTAATAAAAAGAATGTAAATATCTAAGTAAAAATATAAAATAGGACATATAAAAACAAGCAAAACACACATTGTTGAAATAAAATAAAAATCGAAACACAATTCAAAGTAAATCAAAATAGCAACAGCAAACCTAAACAAAAAACTTTGATGAAAAGCGATAAAAACACTGATAAAAAGAGAACGAAAATAAAGTTCTCCGAAATTTGGACGATAACTCTATCCGCACGCTCACGAAATACATGCGCGTCGTATGGGACAGAGGCCGCCTCCCACAACAGTGGAAGACGGCAAACGTAATTTTGGTACCGAAGCCAGGCAAACCCCCAAACTAGAGAACTTACGACCAATCTTTATAACATCATGTATAGGGAAATTGATGGAGCGTGTAGTCCAAATGCGACTAACGCGTTTCATGGAGCTTAACGACCTGTGGCCGCACGAAATAGTTAGGTTCCGGCCCGGCTTGCGCACACAGGAAGTAATGCTTCACTTGAAACACAACCTAATAGAAAGCGAAATCAGGGACGCGAGGGTATACTAGTAGGTCTAGACCTGACAAAGGCGTTCGATAATGTAAAACATGCGGCGATTCTTTCTGGCCTCCAAGAATTGGGGGTCGGAAAAAAGACATACGACTACGTAAAGGACTTCCTGTCGGGTAGAGCTATAAAGATAAAGTTTCAGGACATTGAATCCTCCAACTGGGAAGCAGGGGTACGCCGCAAGGTTCGGTGCTGTCCCCGTTCCTCTTTAATGTTGCCATGCGAAACCTCCCGGCAGAACTGAGGAAGATGGAAAACTTGGAATTCAGCATGTTGTTGGACGAGGTCAACCTGTGGGCCACCCAGGGGAGTGACGCGAGCATCGAGGAGCGCTTGCAAGCGGCGGAGGACGCCGTTTTGTCCTACGCGGCCGAAAGGGGCCTCTAGTGCTCTCCGCAAAAATCGGAACTGTTTATCTACAACCCGATGGCGCTCAGGTGCAAACGCCAGGTAAACATCATCATAACAGTAGATGGCCAAACAGTGCCGAAAGTCGAACAAATTAGGATCCTGGGGCTGTTTCTACAAGCAGATGGGTACATTGATACAACGGTAAAGAAACTGAACGTGTACGCCACGCAAGTCACCGGTCTGTTCAGGAGAATCGCACTCAAGGGTCGGTGCCTTAAGGAACGAAGCCTCCTGAAACTAATGCAGGCTTACATCACTAGCCGCATATGTTACGCCACACCATTCCTAAACATCAGATCAGAGAATAGACGCACTCATCAGACGATGCACGAAGAGGGCTCTGGGACTACCCATCTCGACCTCGACTGAACGCCTCCTCGAGTGGGGGGTGCACAACAATTGGACTGAGCTAGCGGAGGCTGTGCGCACGGCGCAACTAGAAAGATTGAGCAGAACCATCACGGGCAGAGCCATCCTCGGCTGGGTGGGTCTGCAGTCAGATAGAGGAACAAGCGACAATGTGGACATTCCACTAAAGTGTCGCGAATATATAAAAGTGCCCCCCCCCCCCCCCCCTCTCTACCTAAAAACATGCACCCTACGTACAAGGAAAGGAGACAAAAGGGGGCCGAGACGCTCGCACAGAGAGCGGGCAAAATGAAGCCGGGGGAGGTCGCCTACGTGGACGCGGCTTGCGGGAAGTCGGGGGAGGCGGTGGCTGCTATCGTCAACGGTCGCGGCGTACCTACCGCCGCCGCGTCCGTTAGAAGCCGAAATGTAGACACGGCTGAAGAAGTTGCGATAGCACTCGCTTGCGTTGGAACTGAAGCCAACATAGTTATTAGTGATAACAAAACGGCGGTCTAGAACTTTGGAAAAGGGAGGGTCTCGAAGGAGGCAGCCAAAAAGTTTAGAGAAAGGAAAACTTGAAAGAAGGATTCGAATTATTTGGACCCCCGCGCACGAATCCGCCCCCGGCAACGAGGCAGCGCTTCTTTGGTTCTACTAACGGTACTATGAGGGTTCCATGTTTCTACAGAACCGTTTCGGGTTAGCTACCACGTGTGGGTTTACCCTACTGGCGCTTTCGTGAGTGGAATATTGGCTCGTAATGATACCCGTGCATGAGTTGGGAAACAGATGAATGGCGGCCTGTGCCAGAGGTGGTAAGGGCTAGTTCTCGCATCTCGCAGTCGGCGTCGTCTGGGGGATCGTTAGGCGTGCCCCTTGGACGAGCCGTTTGAAATTTTGCAGTGTCACTGTGTCACCGGTCGTGGAAGTTAGCTTATGTGATCGCTGGGAGCCCCCTGGGGATCACGGGGCTGCATCACATGTCAGTCTCACTTGACGTGAGTAAGAAAGTACCCGATGTCAATTTTCTTTCTTGATTGTTATCGAGCGCTTTCTTTTTTAAGCTGTTCTTACGTCGCGGTGCTTGATTGGTCGCACGCTGTTAGAAACACGCGCTGAATGTTTCGCGCTCAGTCAAGTGCGTTCCGTAGGCGGCTCCTCCTAGACATGCCTGAGCGGGGGGCAACGTGCACCGCCTTGTCATCGAAGCAGGAACCACACTTCACCAGCGCGCGGTTTGAGAGCAGCCGAGCGTCCACTGCTCCTGGAACCACTTCCTGTTCTCGTCTATAGAGGCCACCCGCGCAACTGTAACTGTAGAAGGTGGCGCTGAGGGCGGCGATCAGAGGTGGACGGAGGGCTTTGCTTGAATGCGGCTTGTTTTCGAAGTCAACCTTGTTTCACAAACAAGGCGACACCGACTCCACAGCTGTGCCCAAGAAGATTTGCCGAAGCCGGGAGTGGAGCGAGAGAGGAACAAATATCGTTTCGGGCGCCCTGCTACTGATTTTTTCTTTTTCTGCTTTGCCTTCGAAGCTTCTCAGCGTGCGACGGTTGTGTTTCAAGGAGGAGCGGGTGTGGACCGGCGCATGACGGCGTTATTTTATGTGTATACTTAGGCAGTTTTTTTTTTTCTTGCGGTTCCGTGACTCTGGTGTGTGGGTGCAGTTGTTTTAGTGTGCCCCGCATGTTCACCACATGCTCTGCCAGGGGCCCAACTGATCAGGTTGCCCTACGGGGTGCGTCTTCCGCATAGGGGCGCCCGGAACGCCCGCTTTCTCCTCTGTGTTTGTGTACTGGGCTCGCGAAGAGAACTGCAGGAGTTGCTCGAGCTCTCGCGGTTGTCATATCTAAGAAACGAAAGCAATAATAGACACGCGAACTTGCGATGATATCTTTGCCTTGTGGCCAAAACAAGGCACGCTGTAGCAAGTTCTGCCAAGTACAGAAGTAAATGGAAGAAGGCCGATGTTGAAACCACCCGGCCAACTGCTCTGCCACTTGCCACCAGGAGAACAAGGCTTTCGCATTGTTCTTGCGCGGAACCAAGCCCGATTACGACCATACCGCAGGGCGCTCCGAGATGTGGCCGAGGAAACCAGCGTGCATTTGTCTCGTGCACGCATTGGGTCACGACGTATTGGCACTGCTTAGCTCAACGAGTGTCTCTGAGAACCCACTATCCGCTTAGCCTGGTTTTTAGACCCCCCCCCCTCCCCCTCCTCCCCCACTACTGAGCTAGGCGCTCTCATGAAAGCCCTTCGTCTCTTTGATCTCTAATGACGCAAGCATCGAGGGCGTCTTTAAAGGAGCCGCCGACGCCGGCAGCTACGCAAACAGAGGACTGCATGCTTTCGAAGGCTTTTTCTTAAGGCTTCTCTGATAGCCGATGTATAGTGCAAAAAAAAAAATAGAAAAAATACATTTTTTTTGTTCTCATGGAACATAAGATATGAGAAAATTGAGAAAATTTAAATAACGACTTCTTGTGTGGGTTGCATCAGGCTAAAAGTTATTTGACGCAGGCATTGGCCCACTTTGTTGACAATAGCCGTTGCTACATTGTAAAAGTAGAACTAACGTAGTAAAGTATGTTTAATAAACCCACAATGAGAATATTTCTATCGCAAGTAAGAGAACAAAGACCTAAATAGGTTGATTTTAGATTCCTACTGCTTAGCAACAAAAGTAACTATATCAGTCTTCATATTCATCAGGCTTTGCAGTTACAGAAAGTATGTGTGAAATAAGCAGTTTATTAATTTTATATTTCAGAAAACAGTTTTTTTTATCAGTACGCGGGCAACCTGACTTAAGTCAGGTTACTTTAGTGTTGTCGATATTATTATCCGATCGACGTTCATCTACTGGCAAGCATCACTAGTTGCGTAACATAATGAAAATACCGCACAGTTGTCGGGCTTCCTCAGGAGCACTTGACTAAAACGACACTCCGCTCAATAATGTAATATTTCCTTCTTCCCCTAAGTCAGTTTTTCGAAGCAAAACTCACACGAACCCGTTTCATTCGTTGTCTCAGCCCAGATAGCAGCGAATCGACGCGGGCCGTTGACCTTTGATCGAAAGCTCGAACGAGCAAGAAACCTTGCGGCGCTCTATTAACGACCCTGGCTTCCCGTGCGCCGAGTATATGGCGCAGCGCGCCCGACAAAAGAGAATAGAAGTGCTATCCTTTTATTATTTTTTGCTCCCTGTTCGAAAACGCCAGAGTCAGTGCACACCGAGCAACGTCCATTTGCACTTGTTTTTCGGGTGCCGGCTCCCCCTTCCGCCCCCCCCCCCCCCCTTCCTCGTCGTCTTCATACACCCAAGCAGGTGAATCATTAAGGAGCCTTGCTGGAGGTGGGCTTCAGTCATCGTGGCGGCGCGATCTTGTAGTGCGCGCGCGGCGCGTTTGTTTGGTTGTCGCGCGGACTTCCAAACTCCTGTCGTTCCTGGAATGCATATGGAGAAGAACCTTGCGTGGCTTAGGCGCATTGATTTGCCCGTTCTGGGAGGCGATACGAATGTTGGTATTGAAAAGGAGTGAAAAACCTAAATGAACTCGTGGTAGAAACGTTTTTTTTTTATTGCGATTATGAATAACAAAATGCATGCATATCGATTGCAGAAAGCTACCGGCAAACGTAGGGCAGAAAGTAATGAATTAGTCCGTCTAGGTATCGAGCAAACACGGTGCATTGTTATCTAGTATGAGGTTATATCCCGTTTTGCATACCTAGACACGTATGGATTTGAAGCTTGCTTTGTAACATACCGTGCGTGAAAGTTGACTGAAGTCTGGATAATCGTTGGCACAACGAGCTATTTGGTCCACAGCTACCAATAGCTAACAAGGACCGACTACTCAAAAATATATTTAAGGAACCTGTTTTTATTATTAGAGTAGGAAGCCTGCTCTGTATACGACATTCTGGGAGGTCTCTAGAGAAAAAAAAAAATGCCTGTGGTTGAAAAAGAAAGACTAAGTAAGCCATTTATCTTACACGAATTAGCGCTGGAAGGATCCCTCTGTATTCAAGCACAAAAATTAAGATTAAATTACGGGTCAGATGACTCAGCATCCCTTAACGCGTCTCATGAACAACACTGCACTTGATGTAAACTTAAAACCACACCTATCGACCGAAAACTTAAGTCATGTTCCCTAGCTCTTTGCTTAAGTGAGGTTTTCCGCATCTCTAATGGCCGAGTGTGATGTCTCATTAAGAGCTGTTTCGTGACGTAGATCAGGGATCACACACTAAATAGGGCCAGCAACAAGCCGCCGCGGTGAATCGGTGCTTGAAGTGGGAGATGACCATTGTTACTGGCGGCGCAGATGGTGGCGGTTTACGCGGCGAGCTGAATATGGCGACAGGAACGACCAGTGAACAATTCATCTTATTCATCTTCACGTTCTCGTGCAGTCGTCTCTCGGGAGGCGAGACTGGGTTGGCCGCCACAAGCACGTCTCACTCCTCTGCACCACCGTCCTTCTTGTTTGTATATAATTTGTGCTTTTAATAAAATAATGCACGCCTAATTTACTTTGCCAAAATTGCCTGGCGCTAATTCATCAATAGAAATCCTTTATTTTGATTGTTTCAAATACAAAAGGTGATTTACTGAAGTATTCAACTGGTTCCCATACGATGTGCATGCTTTCAGTAAATGCAAAATGCTTTCAGAGTTCAGTTGTCAAAAGACATTGATATAACACAATACGGAAAAATTTCTCCATTGTTGGTGCATTCGCTCAAGATAGGCAGTGTTTGTGTTATTTAAAAGTAGTGTATTCAAGGTTTTCAGTTCCCGATTTTTATTCGTCTTCCGCTACGACTCAAATGAACAACTAATTGCAGAGATACGCACGCTGCACCACGCCGCAATATCCAAAAGCCACTACATCATCTACCAGTGGTTGCCAGGACACTGTGGCATTGCAGGAAATAACCAGGCGGACGACGCTGCCCGTTCTGCCCACAATGACGGACTTCCAGTCCAAATTCCGTTAACGAGAGCCGACGCAGCGAGCGGGCTTCTCTGTTTGGCTGTGGAGCTGACATATTCAGCTTGAAACACCGGAGGGTTCTCCAACCTTCGCCTCAAGGCATTGGACCCCGGACTGCGCCTATGTATTTCCCACCACACAACACGTCGTTAAATAAAGTTACCGTGCCGCCTATGGCTTGGCGTTGCTTTCGCAAAAAAATACGCCTTCCAGATCGGGATCGCTGACAGCCCTGCTTGTGAACGATGTGGCGTTGATGAAACGATTGCGCACCTACTTTGTTATTGCCCTGTTTTTTCAACTGAACGACATACGCTGCGTACTGCATTGGATCGTCTGGACGCTTACCCCTTAACGGAAGGGAAGATCTTGGGACCATGGCCACAAAAGTCATCTGCGCTCAAAGCCTACTAGGTACTTTTTCGCTTTTTAAGAGAAACTAGCCTGATTGACAGACTGTGACTTTCTCACCTCCTCTCCTCTTCTAACCTCCACCTTTAATTCCCCATTACCCTTTCCCAGAGCAGGGTAGTCAACCGGAATTCATTCTTTCTGGTTAACAACCCTGCCTTCCGCCCTCTTTTCTTCTCCTCCTCCTCCCGAACAGCATTTTCTTCCGTATGATAGTTACTGGCCACGACGTGGATTGAGTCCATTTTACCACAGCTAATTTGCATCTTTTGTAAGCATTAAGTTTGCCCGGACTCCAATTTCTGGACCTGGTTGCCAGCTGTCATGATTCAGCTCATGACAGCCGTATTTTTATTAACAGTTGGACCATGGCCCAATCTGAGCAAAAGGACATTGTCGGTGTCCTGCTTGGCGATATGGGCTTTGCCTACCGACCCTGATGACTCTTATATGACAGATGACGTGCCATCAAGGAACCCACGGAATAAGAAAGCTGAAGCTGTAGTTTTGACGAAGGCAGCATTTTAGTAGAAAAAAACACTAATTTTGCGCAGGTACAGCAGGTCACAGGCATGGCGGGTTCCACCACTGAAAGGACCTCGGAGTGGGGAAAAGATGGTTTCCATTCCTCTACATGACGCTCCAAATCACAACAGATACAGTACGCATTGTCATCATCGCATGTGCGGGACTGCTAACTTTGAGCCGGTTGCTCAATGACCCCGGAGCACTTGCTGCGAAGTATGATGTCCCTGGTTACAATACTCCGCTTGTCTCCGTCCTTAGAGCAGCCCAGTCTTTACCACTGGTGAATTCGACTAGTGGTGTTAGAACTGGAGAAACTATCATTGGGCCATATATTCACTGCTTGACATTGACATTCCGGACACGTAGCTTCTTGATCTTTTATTAAAGTAGAAGGAACTCACGTGTAAACAGCGGCGATACGCACCAGGAATAAAATATTGCCTCATACGAACGGGCGCAATAGCTTTGCAAGCCTTATACAGTGGTATAAATATATCACTGACGCACATGCTTCTTTTCTTTCTGACAAAAAAAAAAAAAAAAAAAAAAACAATGACATGCGCTAGCATCCCTTGTCTTGGTATTTTTACTTGTGGGTAAATTTGGGCCCTCCGTATCTCGTTCAACGTTTCTTTCGTGTTTCCTGGTTCGTGGCTTCCCCTAGCGGCCGCGCGAGAGAAGGATGTAAAAACCTTTCAGCTCACTTCGTAACAGTCGCCCATTCTTGTTGGCTTGTTGCCGCAACCTCTTTCTTTTTCTCCTCGTCTTTCTGTACGAGAGGAGAGTCTTCCGAACTTTATTTTGGTTGAGACCGCCATAGGTCTCACAATGCCTCGAGGAAGAAATTCCCCTGATATGACTGACCTTCACTTCGGTGTCTGAAAGGCGTTTGTCGACTTGCGTGTCACATGTGACCCAAGGAACCCAGCTGAAAAAAGGATGGCCAATTGAACTTAAAACCTAACTGCATGTTCTGAAAGCACGAATTCGTGAGCCAAGACATATACAGTATATACACTCTTAATCTCGTTTCCCATAGGTTCCAGTTATAAGTGGAACTTTTTTAAAAGTCCCACTTATAAGCGAAATGTATGTGGAACCAGATTAAGAGTGTAGTAGCCATATTGCTTTTGACTAGTGGGTCAGGAAACTTTATTAAGAATACCACACAACTTTTCCAATTTCTATCGACAGTTTGGGATGGTGAACGTCTTACTTTGATCAAGTACAGTCCGCCGGCCGAAACTGTTGCCAAAATAAGCTAAAATAGTGGGGGAAGTTGCCTGACATCCTTATATATATTATGAAAGAGCATTGAACAGGGGTAGAATCTCGCTCCCCCCTCTGCCTTTGTTCAGTGCTTTTTCATACTGTGTAGCCATCTTTTTTCTCTCGTTCTTTATATATATAGGGCTAATTGTCAGCAGTGGTGAAATCTGCAATTGCTGCAATTCAACGACGGATGCTATTCGTGTGGATCCTGACATTTTTAACAAGAGGGTGCTGTAGACGTTGAAATGTCTGGGCTTTCATTAGCCTTTTTTTTCCCCCACTACAATTTCGCTTCAGAGGGAATAAATACATCGCGACGTACACGTGGACAAGAGGCCCTGCGTGGCGCTCCATTTTCGGATTCCAAAATAGCTCAGACAGCGTACACCATGCGCACACTGATGACACTGCTGGTAGCGCTCGGGCAGGTGTACGTACTGTGCAGCCTGGTACCTCTCGAAGCACAACATAGCGCACGAGGAAAACACATAGACGTCTTGCTCAAACAGACCACCGCCCGAGGACGACGCAGACGACGCTATGACAGCGCGCTGTCCGCGTCTTGCCTCCGCCGGTTCATCAATCTCCGCGTTGCTGCGATCCATATACTTATATGCCAAGGAAGTTCTGACTGAATTGTCCCACCTGTCTCATTAGTCACAGCGAACGCAAATAATGACCGTCGGTACTAAATGACGCGTGGGTTTTACACGGACCGCGCTTGCGTGGGGATCTGCAAATGCTCATGATAACGAAAGCGGTTCGGATCTATTTTCGGGTATGCAGAAGAAGCAGTAGCAGCATCGGCAGCGGTACTAGCCACGGCGAGACATGCTGGGGCAGCGTTTTTTTTACGCTGCTTCATTCATTTAGTGTCTGTTTCGAAACTAGGAGGGCGCTCCGATCGATTTTAGGGAGGGATATGATTAAGTGCCGCCCCAATAAGACGAAACGAACAAAGTGAGAGCCGGTATGAAATATCCATCAGCGAAGCGAACGAGCACTAGGCGGTTCCCCCCGTCGCGGTGTGCATGTGTACTGTTATAGATTATTTCTGAGAACGGGAACTGAGGGTTAGAGATGTATGCCCGGGTCTGCTTATGGCGAGTGTTCAGAGTCCGTGGCATCGTCCGTGTCTCTGCTGCGGTCCGCGGTGGCGCGTGTGTGGAAGACGGGGATATATCACGAACGACAGAGCGGCTTCAATTGGATGGGCCTGCTACCGTCGGCTCAATTAAACTTCTTGTTTCTAAAAGGGATTCGGGCCGTCCCCCCCGTTCGTTTCTTCTTACTTTGTGGGAAATCGATCGAACTTGCTTCGCCGGCTTAAGCTAGATCGGTTTTTTTATTGCCCCTCATTCAGGTGTGACACCCAAAAGATTATCGGCTTTGGGCAGCCGAGACATCGAAGCGAGGGACGCGGTTTATTTTTTTCGTGTATTATATCCCAACAAAAAACGACACAAACATACAAGTGCTGTTAAATGAGTGCTGCAGTTCTGGGACAGTTTATTACTCGTCTGATAAATGCATATATTATTACATTGGCTAGGTGGATATCCAGGTTGTCCGTTACGAAAACAATTTCTTGCTATCCTGTACCTATGGCACTTTTCATGACGATAACGACATTCTTATTTGTCAGAAAGCAGAGCCTATGAGCTTTTGTACAATATTTGTTGCCTCTGTGGTCATAACAGGATTCACGTCAGATCACGACTCCTTTCGCTCTGCATTCAGCACTATCTTGAAGCTGATACTTGACACATTTTGTTTTTCTTCTAGCCAGTTATCTTGTTTCATTTCCTCATGTCCCATTGCATGTTTGCTCGTGTATGTTTCGTTTTATTCTATAATGTTATTTTCTCGCCACGTATCATTGTTTTCAGTTCATTCCACTTGTATTACTTTCTTTTGTTCTTGTATTCGGGGTATGTATTGCCTTGTTTTGTTTAGCCTTTATTGTGCTTGTTAACTTTAGTGTTATGTGATTCCTCCTTACATATGCTGTACCAGTCCTCTTTGTAATGCGTATGCGCTTGAGGTTAATAAAATGAATGAAACTATAGAAGCACACTGTTTTTGAAACATTGTTCTCCTAAAGCTGCGTTGCACCAGTTCTGCGACGCTGTACTGTAGGGTTTTAGTTTCAGAAGGAAGCATAATTTCCGCCTGATCAGAGGAGACATTATGGAAGCCTAGAAGAAAGGACCACATCATCTTGTTTTCGCACTTAGAAAGAATACGCAGCTTCAAATGTCAGCGGTCATTAATTTTGCAACCGAAGACCGAGATCATAATTTCTTTGCGGTCTTACTACGGCCTTCCTTTTTTTTTTTTTTCATATCCTATATGACTCCGCCGATACGTAGTCATGCCAAGTATTTTCGGCTTCTAACAACTCACAGTTAGAGCTATCTGGTTCCGAGTGTTATCGCCGTTCAGGCTGTAGGTGACTGCATCAAGAATAAGTAATGTGTGAATGTTTTGTTCTAAATCTTAGTCATAAGTAACAGGGGCGGCTAATTTACGCACTTCCTCCGTTAAATGAAACAAGGGCACAAAAGGGGTCAAAATGAATAAGCAGCATTTCATTCCACATAAATTTAAGTGCACGAAGTATTTACAGCACATATATTGCCACCAAGCAGAAGTCTACGAAGTGGACAGCGGCGAGGTCCGGAGGGGTAGCGCTAGGGTAACTGGTCACTGGCAACTGTCTTTCCTCGTCAGTTTTTTATTGAGCCGAAATTAATAGTTTTTCTTTTATCAGTAAGGCCTTTTTGTTCGTCTTATTGTGTATAATCATATATAATGAAAAATTGTATTTAAGTATGTATATAACTTACCCACATCACGCCGTAAGATTATATTTATTTACTGAGCCGAAATGAACTTTTTTTTCCGGATAAGTAAGGCCTCTTTGTTCGTTTTATTGTATATAATCGTATATAATGAGAAATTGTATATAATTATGTATATAAGTTAACCACATCACGCCGTAAGATTATATTTATGGTGGTTACATCTGTGGGCCAATCCCTCCTGTGGCTATGTGCTATTCTGTAAGGACACAAGAACAGCAACTGGCCACTAATCATGGCCTCCTAGATTTTCTAGGAGGCAGTTCATTGAACCACATCTTACTCAGTCCCCATATTGTCCTGTCCTTTTGTTTGCCACTTCGTAACTATATCATAAATGACATTACTCTGAAATAAACAAATAGAACGTTTAATTTTATAATTACTCGCATGTAAGTTTGCCCTCACACTTAGGGGCTAGCATTATAAGAGGAGCATGTGCAAAGGCGTGTGTTGTGTTTCTTTTATGCGAAGCACTGAAGGGAGGAACAAATCTCTCTACTGTATATTAAAGCTGACCTACCACCTCAACAGATACAAAGGAAGATGAGACGGCTTGCTCTGCTTGATAAAGTTTAAAATGACAAAACACTCATAGACAAACGCAAATACATCGATAGAACCTTGCCCTGTGTAAAGCGAAATACGTACTCTAGAACCGTGAAAGAGCAAAACATGTCGGAGGAATGTTTAATTTTTTTTTTTTTCTGTGCTAGCATTGCGAGCTCGGAACAAGTTCTTGAAGTATTTTAACCTCTGATTTTTTATTTATTTTCTCGCTGATGCATATTAAGCTGTTTTGCTTGGGGAGTATGAGGAGTAATTGATGCATATCGGGAAAGATCGGAAAGTGAGGAATTATCTCTCCATACCTCCCGGCCGTAACTGGCGTAAGACTGGGACGATTAGAAATATATATTAGGTGCCTTTCTCCTACATTCGGTTCAGCCAGGCTGAGAGCGATGAAGGTAATGGTGGTATGCTATCTCAGAAAAAGGGGTTGAGGGTTGTGCAGGTAAAGGGGGAGGGGGGGGGGGTGCTACCACGAATACTGCACAAGTCATCGAAGCAGGCAAGAAAAAACTCGTAGTGTCGCGATCCTCAGAATTATGCATGATACAGCGTATCAGGTCTTTGGGGTGATGTTCGCTACGGTATATGTTCTTCTGTAACTTATAATCAGAATTTTCATAAGGTCCGCTTCGAAGAGCGTTCCCGAGATCGATTACGTCTATCTTGTGGCACGCAGAATGAACGACGCTTATGTACTGTAACGGTAGTTCATCTCTCGATTACAGCAATAAATTGAAGATAAACTGGTAATGGGTGGCCTTGTGTATCACTATATACATGACTCGTGTGTCCCACTGAATCGTAACCGAGCCACTATGCGACATCCACAACCGTACTAGTGTAGCATTTTCCAGTGAAAAATACCAGCTCCCAGCGCGACCTCCACTGCAATGCAACCAACAGCGACGTTTAACCGCCAAACGCGTCTTCAGTAGATGCGCCGTAAAACGTGCACCTAAAGTTGTCAGAGGTCGCCACTCTAATCTTAAGACTGCCTGACTGTCAGTTTGGCCATCTCAAAAGACAGAACGACTCATCACATGCCTTTCTCACATAGCAAAATCGTCAGTCGCGGACAATGGCTCGAACAAGCTTTGCCTTCGATGGACCCCGCGGAGTCGATCGAAGGGCAAAACGTATGGCCATGCCACCCATCCGCCCACATGTTTTTGGGGTAGAAAGAATGAGTTTCCATCCAAAAGATGGCCATGACGACGATGGGCGTTGAGGGAAGCCCCAACATGGCAAGTGTTCCGGCGATTCCTAAAATAGGGGGACCTTGCTGCCGCCACCGCGCTCAGCTTCAAAGGGGAGACGCCAGGGATCAAGTCCAAAAGGCCTGTCACGCGTCGCCGAGGGTGAACCCAGAAAGAGGAGAAAATAAAAGGCGGCATTCCTTGCGAATGCCTGCGCACGCCCCGTATGAAAACAAAAGGGCTATTTTTATTGCACTCTCCGCGTCGTGTCCTTGCTCTGGGCTGGGAGTCGACGGCAGACATGACAGCGGCCGGAGATTTACAAGCAGTTGATGGTAGCCCAAACAATCACCTGAAAAGCATGATGCCGTGGCTGCGGTCGAAGGAAACAAAGCCGGTGGCTTTAAAGGTTATTTGCGGCCTCTTGAGGGCTTTCCTCTGACGCCGTTTAGTTTTTAATTACTGCTTCCTGATTCCCTTTTGACTCTTGGCGAAGGACAGACTTTTAACGAGACGCGAAGAGGTAAAGCTCAGTTTAGCTTCGGTTATTGCCGTCTAGCCTGCAGGTATTTTGCCTTTCGCTGTGGTGTTTTCCTAAACACCTCAACCAAATGCATGCGCAGGCTCATAGACGCTGGATATGCGCAGGTTTAGGACGTACGTCGTAAAGGCCGATTTCTACCTGAAGTTGATCATGCAACGCTAACGTTGTGTACAGGCTTCGCTAGTGCGCATTTATGTAGCAACGTGTTTTTAGACGACATTAGAAACATCATCATCCACTACTCCCCTTGGACGAGAAAGTGATGACAGCCCAGGGTGGAGTCACATATGGCTAAACAAACGCCGATTGGTCGACGTTGTGTTGGAGACCACGTGTCAGATCGAGTAGAGTCACATGGCCAAACAAACGCCGATTGGCCGGCGTTGTGTCGGAGGTGGAAACTTGGGCGAGTTGGAAAGCATTTGAAATCATTTTCTAACGCTTCTTGAACACACAAGGGACATTCGACGAAGGAGGAACACATAATAACAGGACGGACGCTGTGTCAGATCGAATCGGCATGCGGCAAAGGGCAGGTGGCATGGCAGCGCGCATATAGTTTGCGGGGTGTGTTGCGTCATGGGACCACGTGACAGGCCGAGTTTGCAGGTGCGCTGGCATATTGCTGTTGGACGCTGCGCATTGCAAACTTTCGCAAAGGCAGAGGGCGACCTCGGAAATATGTCGATGGAGGTACAGTACTGGCGACTGCGCAGTCTCGCTGTATGAGATGAGCAGCTACGAAGGCGGAAGGGAAAGCAGGCCGAACGCACTTGAGACTTTCTTGCTCCATTTTCAACACGCAATATGATTAGGCTTATAAATTTTTCGATTCTGCCATCAAATGTGAACGTTTACAGTCAGGTAAGACAGGTAGAAATGGTTCGCGATGATATCCACGTATTCACTTCAGTTCTTAAAAAGGCACATACAGACAGCATACAGACAGACAGAGCTAGACGTAATTAGTCTCTTCTTTGTGCTTTTTCGCACTTTGTTCTTTGTCTCTCTCTCTCTCTCTCTCTCTCTCTCTCTATATATATATATATATATATATATATATATATATATATATATATAATATATATATTGGTAGCTTTAAAATGTTACAGTGCTTATTCTGTTCACTGTAACCATGTCTTCTAAAACTCAGTCACGTTCTTGCATATATATATATATATATATATATATATATATATATATATATATATATATATATATATATATATATATATATATATGTATATAGCTGCGTGTTCCAAAACCTACGCTGCTTACAAGCAACCTTGGCCCTCTATACGATGGCGTATTAGGCAAGATTAGGCCTAAAAACCGTCACCGTATTTGGGAATTGTGACACAGACCGTAAAACCTTAAAAAAAAAAAAAAAAGCCCTTGAATTTGCATCATAAATCATAATTGCGACGCAACCGTTCCTTGCACAGCGTTCCGCATTGTGTAATACGATTTCATTTCCCATTTAGCATATATCGGCTAGTCAAGTTGCCGGCTAGTTTGCAATAGGAATTCGAAGCGATGACATACAATGTTCTGCAGCTTTATCGAAACCGTTCTGCGTAATTCTTCCATCTCAACCAGTCTTATTTGAGCTGAAACTACGCACAAAGCTTCCGCATTGTTGGCCCTTTTATTACATCTAAGTTCGACCAAGGTTCTTATCTAGTTTGGCCGCGCATCATGAAAAACCAGAACCGTCTGCGACGAGATTGAGGAGCAAAAGACGTCAACGCCGAGTTTCCAGCAAAAGACAGTTGTGGCGCCATCTGGCGCCAATGACTCTTGAGTCCGATGACACTTGACACTTGCCAATGACACTTGACTGGGCGCTAAATGCGCCAAGTCAAGTGTGGCACGTTTTCTTAATGATGCTAGACGACGCCACCGCTGCCCTGCAACGGAAAATTGGCGTTCGAATCTTTCGCGCCTTCAATCTCATGACAGATGGTTCTGGTTTCTCATCACGCGAAGCGAAATCAGGTAAGCAGTACTGTAAGACTTACTGCACAGCTGCACAGTCAACAATGCGCAAGGGGTTTGCATGGTTTTCCGCAAATGTGCCTCCGGTTGAGGCGGGCGAATTTTTCAAAACAGTTCCTATAAAGTTGCAGGACACTGCATGTACCTCCAATTGTATAACGTTTATTGTAAGTGCAGCTCTCCAATGAGAAGCGATGCATATGCTCAGCCTTCATTTCCCTCAAAACCAAAGTAAACCGAAATGTAAAAGAAAAATATGCATAATGAAAAGGCAATATTAAGGACGCTATCGCGTCTCTCGAGGCGATGCTTGAGCGTCCCGATAACTTTGTTAGCGCCGCTACGTTTGAGAAATTGATGTCACCAGTTAGCCATAATTGCAACTCGTTCCATTGTTTGCGAGCAGCTTTAAGTTGTGGGCAAAGCTATTCGATTTTGCCAATAAAATGATAGTTGCAGTTTTCGTGTGCAGCTACGACAATCGTTTGCACTACCACTATTTGATAATTAATTATCTTAGCTGCTAGATTGCCCTGGCCTCATATTGGGGATCGCTTAAACTGATCGACAAGTGCAGTGAAAGCATGCGCATCATGGGTATGGGTATACGCACCTAGCCGTGGTTTGCCTCGACGTCGAACTTTGTCCCCTCAGATAGCGTTGCTGCAATCATTCCAACGACGCCTGAAGTTAGTTGCATCAATCTGACTTAGGTGCCTATATATTATTGTATATATTGTAAAGCTTTATTGTCATGGACAAAGTTAATTTCCCGGCAAAGTACACAGTCATCGGCAAATAGTTTTAACATTGCGAGAAATACTCGCAAATAAGTCGTTCATAAGAATTAAAAATTACTATAACTAGTATACTTTCTTGTGGTACACCGGATGTTACGGTGCTTGCTGTGTGCTTTGCGTTGTTAATTTTGACGAATTCAGTACTGTCAGCGGGATCATAAATAATCTAGTCTACGTAAGTTTAGTATATGTGTTACGCGCGGTCCAAAGCTTTCGAAAAGAAAGGAAAAAGAGATGGATATCTCATGTGTTAGTTTAGTTAGGTGTGTGACTATAGAAAATCCTTTACGAAAGCCTTGCTGAAAAGGTGTTATTTGGTTTTATTTTAAATATGCTGTTATGTGCTTTAACATAATGGGCTCGAGCAGCTCTGATACTGTGCTAGGTAGTAAAATCGGTCTTAAGTTTGACAGAAGTTGCTTCTTGTTTCGTATATTGGTGTTACTTCAGCTGTTTTACATCCTTCAGGAAGGGTGTGAGAGATCAAGGAGTTGCTAAAGAGTATTACTAACAATTTTATTACTAATTAGGCATATCTACACAATAAATTGTTGGAGATGCTATCAGGCCTTGATCCTTTCTTTAATGTCTAAGTTTAGTAAAAGGTTTAAGACTCCTGCTTGTGTTACAATAAAGGGGCCCTAGATAATTTCCGCTGAAATGCTAGTACGAAGCGTATTTCCGTTGTCTGTACTGAAAATAGAACAAAACTAGTTATTCAGTGTGTTTGCAATTTCTGCATTTGGAGACGCTTGGTATTCATTTGGCGATTTAGAGTTTAGGCGCCGCCAGAACTTTTGAAGAGAGTCTTTAAAGAATGAGTCTCCGTATTTGTACAGTAAAATGATTTCGCTGTTTTATTTAGGATTTCAAATTATTAATGGCCAAGGTTAATTCAGTCTTGAGTCGTGATGTTAAAAATTGAAAACTTATTAGTGCAGTCATCTTTTTGGATTGAAGACAGTTTGTAACAAAGTAGAAGGAACGACAACAATGTTTCGCCAGCATGTAGTTGTCAGTTGGTGCTATGGGCAGTAAATAGGAATTCATTTCATCAGCGAAATCCACTTCTTCGCGCGTATACCTCTTTCTCTTCTTGTCATTGTCGATAAGTTCGGTTTGATATACAATGAATGGTGTCGGAGACTCAGACCACCTTTTTTTACCAGCTCTTCAGCTTTAAGAGAACAAATTCTCTTAGCTGTTTAGGACCTCCGCCTATAAACATTGTACGCAATGCGTTAGCGCATGGATCTCTGTGGATCCCCCTTTTGTTCATATTTGTCCAGTACATGCTTCTCTGTTGCAACCGGATTCGCTTTGTGCATGAACTGTAGCGGGAGCCTCACTCCGAAAGAGGTGCCGATTCCTCCGGCCGTTGTCTTCCTTTAAATAAACCTTTCCCCTGCTCCTGTGGTCTTTTCTTCATTCTGCTCCTCCCGTCACAGCGGAAAAACCACACCAGCGCCGATTCTTCCCGCCTGCCTGCCTCGCAGGCCACGCCACTTACACGCCGTTCAGCGTGCGTGTGTCTTCCAAGCCTGGAGGGGCCACGGAGACAATAGCTCGCACCATGCCGCCGCTTCTCTCTGTGCTGCTCTCCCCCTCCTCTGAGGAGGCGCAGTTTGTTTTGCACCTCGCTTGTCAACCGGGCCGTGCTCGCCCGGCAGTCATTTGTCTCGACACGGTCTCTACGACGGCAGTGGCGGAGGCGGCGGCAGAGCCAGCAAGCAGTCCAAGCCTGCTCGCTGGCGCGTCTGTCGCGGTCTCCTCTTGAAAGCGCGCGCTTCACGTCACTCGCCGGGGAGTAGCGGCAACCAAAGGACGACCACTGTTCCCGGGGTCATCAGGGGTTGCTATTCTCCCGCGCCTCCCCATCACCCCCCCGTCGGCTCTCTCGGCTGATCGTCGTGCTCTCCGTGCTCGCCAGCAGAAGAGACGTTGTGTCAATACGGAGACCGATCCTCATATACGATGCGAAAGGCGTGTGTATATATACGGACGTATGTCGTTCACTGCCTCTTGAACGAACTACCCCCCACCCCCCCTCCTCCTAACCCAGCTTCTACTCGCTGTGTGTTAGTTCTTCGTGCGTGTACGCCGCATGCTTCTTGGGCCTCCGAGCGCAGTGGCCGACGACGTCTCCTCTGTCGATCTCCTCCTTTCGCCTGCCTGCTTCACTCGCTCCAGCCTCCCAGTACCTCGCTCCCAGTACATCGTTCCTCGTCGTCTCCGCAACAACCTCGCTTTTGTGGAGAAACGAGGCTTATTTCGGAACTCTTCTCTCCTGCGTGAAGGAGGGAGGAATAAAGGCGCGCGTCCTCTTCTTTCTCTCCCAAACAAAGAGGGAAAGAAAGAGAGAGGTAGAGTGATCTCGAGCACAAGCGCGCGTGTGTGTGCGCCTCCTCGTATAGTCTTGACCTCTGTTTGCTTACTTGAGCCGTCTCGGGTAATTTCGGGTAATCAATGCCGAAGATTCGCGTCGTTCTCAGGTAATCTAGCTCTTCCGACTCGCTCGCTTGCACGGGACTTGTTTCTTCCATCCGACTTTCCTCTTCCTGTTTCCGCTGTAGCTTCCTCGGGCATTCGTGTTTATTTGGACAAGCCGCGTAATGCGAGTTTCGACATGGGTGCACGCTTGTGTGTTATCTTGAAGGCTTGCGATTTTGATCCAAAAGCTCCAGTGTCGTGCGCAGACTCCAATTTGAGAATTTCTGTAAGGCAGGGAGCGCCTGAAGTTCGCAGGTGGGCTATATAGCGCACAGCCTTTAGGAAAGAGATAAAAGAAAACGCGATTAGAGCCGGTCTTATTATAGTGGGTGTTTTTATGAAGCGATATTTCCGCTGTGAAATTCACTCGTCCTATGGAAGGGGTATCGCCGAAGTGATTTTTTGTTTTGCCTAACTTAAATGGTACATTCTGTCAAATCTATAGTCTATACACCCGAAACATGCCAGCAAAGTTTTGATTATAATTTATTCAGAATTGTACGATGACAGCAGTAGTAGTGGGCACATATTTGCAGGAAACAGGTCAGTGCGAAGAGACTACCCACCTACGAGGAGAAACAGAGATTGGACGTGAGCGCTGAAGTTGATTGATGAACTATGGCACGGATAAAACATCTGTCATCATCGTGCACGACAGAACGTGCGAATCAAAATTGATATCGTTTTAGCCCAGTCCACAGTGCCAGGAGATGGCCCAGTCTGCCGCTAGAGGCGTCGGGAGTGCAGGCTGCATAAATGCATTGCCGAAACAAATACAGTCTAATTCGCAAATGAGTTCGCGGTGTGCATGCTACAGACAGCGCTGCGTTCATACTGCGGACGGGGTCGGATGCTACCGTGCAGTAACTGCGAGTGCACCGTATACCTGCCCCCCCCCCCCCCCCCCCCCCCCGGCGCTGGGCGATCGAAGCTCGACGCTTACGCAATGCTGCACCAACGCGCATATCCATGCACACCCGTACGTACACTCATCAGAACACGGACACACACACGCACACGCACACCAGCGCGCGCTATCCCTTTAGCCTCAGGGTTGGGAAAGTGGAGGAAGGGTGATCGACCAGGAAGGGGGAATGGGGGGTAACCTGTGGAGCCGAGGAAAGATCAACCTGCGCTTTGCTCCCGTGTCGTCCATGTTGATTTCCCAGGGCGGCCCATTGGCCCTGCGGCCAGATTCAATTTGCGACAGCTGCCCGCCGCCTTCATCGTCGCAGCCGCAGCCCCGCCGAGAGCGAGCCTAGGCGGCGACCGTGCACGCCTATACGGAGCCATCGAGTATTCAAAGCCGCCGCCGTTGCCGCCACGCAGTGGCCCGTTATCCCCTTGCGCGGCTTAATTAAACGAAATGGCGTTGGCCCCGCGAGGCCCCCGCGGAGCTTTGTATCAGCCACTGCTCCGGCTGCTCAGCTTTGGCTGGCTTTCAGTGTGCGGTGTTTTATGACCGCATACATAGTGCACGCTCGTGACACTGCTCTCGCAATTCTGTGCAATGCTTACAAACCTCCTTGTGACAGCCGAACAATTCGATAACCCTGATCGAACTTATTCCAGCATTTAAAGCAGCATCATCATGATAATATGCTGTGCATTGGGCAAGCGGCAGGAAATGGCTCGTTAATGGGCTCTCGGTCACGTTGCTTGCATTGCCAAGAAACTTTGCCTATGATCGGTGAGGGTGTATACTCGAGATCGTACGGGAGTTAAGAGGTGATCGGGGTTTTAGAAGTTTGTTACGCATGCACTCTAGCAAAGGCGCACGTTCAAAAGGTTAATGGAAGGTGGTAATGTCGCAGAGTTGTCCACTATCATAGCCTTCCATAACATTTAAGGTCTAAAGAATGGGGCTCCATGCGGTTTGGTTGTGAGCGAAGCAGTCAGTAAGTTAATGCAGCATTATAACCAGTTGTGTGTGTGTGTGTGTGTGTGTGTGTGTGTATATATATATATATATATATATATATATATATATATATATATATATATATATATATATATTCATGAGACCGTTGCTGCATGAACGCACCGCATTTATTTTTGGAGAAACACAATGCTTTAGCTACTTGAGATTTTCTTAAGAAACGTGCCGTTTATCGGTCCAGAAATTCGTCTCTTGATGGAGTCACTGGACGAGGCTTCTAAACTGTGCACTATTAAACTTATTTTTCATCATCACAGTTAGTAAATTCAGTAGGGTATGAGATAGTGACGAGAAACTCTGGATAATATTTACTCATCTGATAATTAAGTGTAGTAACTATGGGCTGTCATTAATTTGAATATTCATAAGTAATCTAATTTTCGGTTTATCAGAACTGACTTTTTTTCCCCCGTCTGAATCAAGTCTGCGAACTCTGTTCCCCTTTCTTGAGCTTGGCACAATGCGAAGAAATGTTCGCTATTAATTTATTTCAACATAACAAAAGCTATCTGCATTTCCGTCTGCATGAGATGGAAGTCTGCAATTTTGTTTGCCTTTTCCTTTTTTAAGTATTCAAAACTTCGTCTCCATTACTTTCGAGCTGCATACTTATCCTCGTGCGGAAGTACGATTGTCGTCCACTGTCGAAAATAAACATGAGAACAGCAGCGTAAATATTACAATCAATCAATCAATCAATCAATCAATCAATCAATCAATCAATCAATCAATCAATCAATCAATCAATCAATCAATCAATCAATCAATCAATCAATCAATCAATCAATCAATTGACGAATGAAGTAATGAGTCGATCAATCAATCAATTGACGAATGAAGCAATGAATCGATCAATCAATCAATTGGCGAATGAAGCAATGAATCGATCAATCAATCAATTGACGAATGAAGCAATGAATCGATCAATCAATTAACGAATGAAGCAATGAATCGATCAATGAATGAATGAATCAATTAATCAAGCAAGCACTCCATTATTCAATCAATTTTTATTATTTCTACGTATATGAAATGATGGATATTAGAACTCAAGAACTTTTAAAGAGATCACTTCAGTCGGAGAGGAGTCAGCTTTTCAAGAAGTTTGTTGCAGTCCCGATCTCCTTTATAAAGCAAGTTGCGGTAACAATCGGGGAACTCTGAGTAGCACAGCTTCGCAATAGGTTGATTTGTCTATTTGCGCCGAGGCATCAAACAGCTCCCGATTTTCTTCTGCTTGTGCTGCTTAGAAATTCACAGCTGCAGGAAAAAGAAAAAAGAAAGGAAAAATTTTATTGTCCAGATGTTGCAAAAAATAAATGGAAGGCAGTATATAGGCGAAAATTTTTAATTCCTTGCCATCAATTCATATTCATGCATCCTTGAAAACGTATATGTGGCCTTAAAGCGATTGAGCTAATTAAGCAGTGCACCAATCATATTCGTCTATTATGCCTTGGATTCAAAGAAAATATTTTTTCTTTCGACACAGTCGTCTTCAGTTTACATTTGACGACATCTGTACATTCATTAGGACAGAAGGGCTTGCTTCGAAATGTACTCTGAGGGAAGCTGGCAGGAAGAAATTTAACTCGAGTCTGGCGAGGATATATACCTGTGCAAAACAATCGAGAGACGAGCTTCATATGACGCGCATGCATTTATACGTGAGTTGTTTCTAATAAACATAGCGCGCTTATGAAAGTATGATGAGAACTGGTTTTAATCGACGTATGTTGGGACGACCAATCTCTTCTTGTTTTCCTCGCCCAAGGAGCGGAATTATTTATCACTTACATAACTCATCCATGCCATATTTCCTCGAATGGAGCGTCTCATACTGTTCGAGATGTACAAAACTGAAAGAGATGGGCCCATTTCATGCGCACTTAAGGCTAGATTGCATTATAAATGATGAGATATATCAATGTCGCCATCGGCACGATGCTTTTCAAGACTCTTGCAAATGCTGCTCACGCTCGGAGCTTTCTCGAGCATCAATATAGGCAGAAACGCGGCCCGCAAGGATGAAAAAACCCGGCGCTTACGATATGCGCTTTCACTTTCCGCGTTACTCAATATTATATTGAGCACCGGAAGGATCGTCTCATAAGGAATGCGCGAGAAGAACGCTTCCTCCGAAATGCTCACCCGTCACGCTTAATCGATCATCACTCAGAGAGCTTGCATGCTAAGACGGAAGTGATGAACGTGGAACAAGGCAGATAAATTGTAGCTCAGAGGAGCCTAGCTTAAGGGTCGTGGCTCCAATCCATCACTGAAAATAAAGGAGCAGCAGCGTGTTTCAGTGTTTTGATCTTGAGGTTTATGGACTTCATTTGTCCTTATATTTTACACTGTGTTGCCTTTGACAAAGAGGACGGGTAAAATATTCACGTCATTCCTGTTTCAGTTTGGTGTCCGTGCTGCTCATAAGTTCAGCGTTGAGCCACGGAACAACAGCAGCAATAAAATATATATTGTGTGGTGTTTTATTTACCGGCTTATTTATTGATTGTCTGACTGCCGCTTGACTGATAAGCGCTCTTCTGGCACATGCTGCGAGCCTTTGCTCGCCGGCGCCGTGTTTTTCGGTTGCGAGTACTTTTTACGAAGGGTCTCAGGTTTCATGAGGTTTAGGCACGGCCATCCAGATGATGATATCTGGGTGATGGCGGTAGCGTATGATTTTAGAGGCAGTATCACTGCTGGAGCTCGAGATTGGGAAATCATCAGAAATAAGGTGGAGACCTTTTCCCCGTTCCTCTAACCATCTGAAATTGGAGATTTTGAATTGTGAAGAGTGTGGTACATCATTTCCATTCAGGACCGCCTTGCGGGCTTTGTGCCAACGTCGGGATGTCCGAACCGCAAGGCTAATGAGCCTCAAAGTGTGGCAGTTGGTATAAGCAAGTGAACGCTGTTCACGGCATTGTTATAGTGCATGATGGTGGTCGTTCTTTTAGCGCCTCAATTTTGCGACAACTATGTACATACGTGGAAGAGGCTTTGTGATATCCAGTGGCGCGGCCCGAGGCAGCACGCGGTGTATCCTTTAATGTGCAACCCGAGAGTGATGGTTTGGGTGGACATTGTTTCTCCAACAATGGACGACATGGTTTCATCGATGTATGCAGCGGGGGAGTGGCGCTCCAACCTCGCTCATTATTATCACATAGTTAACCGGCGCACTTTGTGATTTTTACGATCGTTTTCATCAGTTTTGAGAGATTTTATATGTGCCGTACTCTAAATTTCAGGCCTAATTTGGTATACTTCGCCCTTTGTGTTTGATGTCTTATAAACGTCTTTGCGTTTTATATGTAGTAAATGATCAACTTTTCATAGGCTTAACAAATTGTCACAATGTTTAACGTCCTCAATATATTATCTTCACGTGCCACATACTATATACAAGCGCCGCTTCCACGCTCTTATAATCTTAAATTTTTTTTTTTTTTACTGAAACCCGGTGTTTCATTTTAATGACGCCTTCTGAGCCATTATAATTCCCCTTGAACGTGAACTTGAAACAGGAGATGCTTGTGAAGAGGTGAAGCAGGAGTAGCTCATGTTGCGGGCCGCTTGTAAGGCGGAAAAAGCTCACTGTTGTGCGTTGTAATTCGTCAACATTTGCAAGAAGTTGAGCAATGCAAGAGGGTTACGTGTTTTTGCCAAAGTTGGTGAACTCCTGTGGGGTCCTTTTCAGGCACAGTTAGTGGCACAGCACAGTTCACGCACGCTGCATTCGTTGTTCGCGAGAAAGAAGGAAGAGAAAGAGCTAAAAAAATAGGAAACGGGGAAAGAGAAAAAGGATTTGAAAAGAAAAAACGACCCCTTACTTTTTGACGAAATTCTACACTTTGTACCAATAAATAGCGGACTAAAGGTGACGGCTCTCCCTCGTAATAGGGGGATTTCAGCACGGCGGCTCCAGTTACAGCACGTTGCAGTTCGGCAGACTTTCATGACCAGCATAGCTGTGTTTAGTGATTGGCCCAACTTGTCATTATATTGCAGGCATCACGCCATTCAGAAACCGGGAAACTGCCCTGTCGAACTTGAAACCGCGCTTCTTGGTGCATACCACTACTTATTCTTTCGCGCATGAGAGAGACAGAACGCGCGTGGAGTGAGGAGAACAATGGGAAAACAGGAGCAACCGCTGTTTGAGCAAGAAAAGAACCCGATCCAAACGGGGGGTGTGACTGCAAACAGGGAAACGGCAGAGTGCTCAGTGCTGGCTTGTGAGAGGCGCATATGCATATCAATGCCGATCCCGCCTCGACGACTCGAGCACAAAAGCTCGCCACACGCTCCGGAAAAACGGTGTTGGAGGCTTTGGTGTGGGTGAAAAGGCAGCGGTCATTACGGTGTCCCCGCAGCTGTTTCGAAAATACAAACAAGCACGGAAACGCCACGTGGCGGAGCTCTCAGTAGCACCGGCCGAACGATGGGGCGACAGCCGTTGTCCATCCATTGCGCTTAATGTTACTGTGTTCCGCAGGGAGGCCTATACTTTCACGCCGGCAGTACGGCCTATATGTATACACACACGCGCGTACACAAGGGTATACGGGGGGGGGGGGGGGGGGGGGGGGCAGGGCTGGAGAGCAAAACGCATTAGTCTCGTCATTTTCTCTCCCACCTAGATCCGGTAAATCTCATATCACCCTCTTTCCTCATCGCCAACCCCATGCCGCTCACTTTTCCCCCTGCTTGTATCCACAAACACACACGCAGAGGGTTTCGTTCTGCCGATCGGTGCGCCTTCTCACGGACACCGCCGATATGTACTCGCTAGGCAGTCCGCTAATCGCGCGCGCTTCAGTTCTTTGCGCCGTGCGATTACGCCGCCGACTCCGAAGGCCGTATACAGCGATGCGTGAGAGGATAAGGAATCTGGAGTAGATGTGGCGGCGTTTGTTAGAGCTGCTATCACTGAAGCTACATTCTTATCCCGTGTAGTTTATAGGGATCGGTTTTCTCGGTTACGTGGGGGCCCTGGTGAGCTTGTGAGCTTACCAAGCAAGACGAGCTTCTTCTCTCCCCTTGAAGACGGCCCGTTTTCGTTCTTTTGGTACAGGCGGTGTTTTATCCTTGGTATACCAGTAACGCAGACGAAGAATCGACATTCCAGTTCAGATTTGCCGCCCTGCAAAGCGGTTAGATAAAAAGGGCACGCGCAGGTAACATGCCATGCACGATAGGCTTATCCCCTGCCCTAAGCGTGCGCTTGCCGGCATCTCAATGCAAATGTACACGTTGACATGCATCTTGTTTGCGCATTCTTTTAATGCGGCCTCCTTTTCTTTTCCCCGAAAGGTATAGTTGCAACTGGACAGCACGGTTTTTGAGTGGATGGTGGAGCATATAGGTGGGCAGTCAACGGGGGTTGTGGTGGAGAGGTTACTGGTAGGTTGTATTTTTGGAGGGTTCATACTTAACTCTCATAGGCTGCACAGAGAGGCAGATGCGGGTATTTTCGCAGTGTGACGCTCGAATCGATTGCGCAGTTTTACATGTACCAATCAGGCCAAATTAACAATAATTAGGCCCAGTTAAAAAAAAATAAATATAGGGGCAATATAACCACTATTTATCCTACCCCGACTCTGTTATGTTTGAGACGGGACGCGTTTTAGAAATTTAAATCCTACAGAGAACACAAGACATGCCATGTCTACTCGAAGAATCTACGGATTGTAATGAAGATTGACTGAGCATATACTTTCCCGCAGGTCACACTGACAGACTGGGATCTAGACTGAGCTATTCTAGGCAATGGCAGGACGCGTGCACAACATCATCTCTCAAAATCAGAGTGTACATTAGTGAAAAATAAATTTGTCAACTAGTTGTTTTCTTCAAATTCGATGGGGCAGTAATGATTAGCGGCGTGTGAGTACAATAGGTGTAGAGACTGGTCTTCTTCATAAGCTGTTCGTAAATTCTTTACCGTAAATGCGCTACCAATAACCTAGTAGTTTTGTGAATTCATGCAGCAAGATGAACTGACGCTCGCCTTCGACAGTGTTTGTACAGAAAATTAGATATGTTTTCAATGCTAACTTAAAGTACAGAAAATAATGTTTATTACTTCAAACGTTGTCCTAATGTAGGGACTCAACCTTTTCCGAACTCGCGATACCTGCAGAAAATGATACCCTTACTCTGGCACAAAATTAGTTTTAGCACATCCAAATAATCAGTAATATATATTTATATATTGTACATATTGTAATATATTTACATTCTGCACATAATGTCCCCTTTTAAGTTCGAAGAAGCACTTGCTTAAACCAGACACATTTTTTGCTTTCAATTCAGATAATAAATTTATATCTTATGAGATAGCGTACGCCGCTTGTTCTGACCAGAAGCTGCCGCAGTTGTATAAGGGCTGTCGGAAAAAATAGGATGGATACCTAAGCTCTGCCTTTAAGTGTGTTATGACCCAGCACTAATGGGTTCCATTTGCCAGCTCCCCTTGCGGCTGCTCCTTCATAAACTTTCCTTTAAAATAGGGTGGATACTTAAACCATGCTACCGCGTTTACTCTTAAGACGTAGCTTAAGCGTCCTTCAATTATTTAACAGAAAAATTACACGTTTACACAAAGAAGAAAGTAGAATATAACTATTTCATAAGAATTCAACTTTTAATTGGGGCATGTATTCGTATAACATGTATGTTTTTTTTTTTTTAATTACACCTTTAAGCAAGTGGGGATATGTACTATTTGCGTTTCTTTAGCGTTTTCGAGCCTTTTGTTGGGAGAGTTTCTTGATGAGATCTTCAACGTTGGCCCGCTTGAGAACTGTATCTCCAGTCCCAGCAGTGTCAAATTACTGCGGCGGCTGTAATTAATGATTTATTCCTTTTGTCACAGCTTTCACTGCTTACGCTAAGATTCATCAAACACACAGCCGATCTCAACAGCAGTAATGACAGAGGTCAGTTGCTTTACCAGCTGGTACGACCGGACTCCCAACTAAAAGCAAGCTAGATCCTTTTGATTTCACTTGATCACCACTTGGAATCCGGTGGCTTCCAGCTGGTAGGCATCTGGAACTAGTCAATTTGAATTGAGTACCAGAATTGATCAGCTGAAACCAACTGAAACCAGATAGAACCAGCAAAAACCGTTTGGACCTTTTTCATTTATTTTGCATTTTGACTAGCGAATTGTGAAGCTTCTTTAGGATTAAGCACACGGTGCGATGAATCGCTTTTAAAGATCCGACGTTGCAATGCATGAGCTTTAGTTTTCATCATGGGAAATCAGGATGAAGATGATTTGACTATTTTTCTTACCAAACCTCGAAATCTGCCATTTTCTCCAGCTCTACAGGGGCAATGAGAACAAAAGGCCCGGTTTATTTGAACCCTCTGAGCCCTGGATAATTCGACCCTGGAACCAATACAGCTTACTTCCGAAGAAATAGTAGAACGAGAGATTGAGGCAGCGATAAAACAGCACAGCGAAAGTATAGCACAGGAGCACCAAGGTACAGCGAAAAAACAATGCAGCGCAGAACAGCACCGCGAAAAGCTCAATAACTCTGCTTGACATCCAGAACTGTGCATTTATTGGTGTAGCGAACAAAAAATATGTGGAACAAAGCCCTTATGAATACGAGGCCACAAGTCAAAGCGGCTAGTTTACGCAGCTTAAATAAAACTAACGTAATAAATGGCACTCTTTGCGACCGCGCCATATTAAAACTGGGGGCGCTGCATTGTTGGTCTTCGGCCAACGTAAACTCCATCAAATTGCCTAGATTTCTCGCCGAGGGTGGCAAAAAGAGTTTAAAATGCGGCGCGATCACGTCTCGGTCAACAGCGGCTTTCGATAAGCTAATGCTTGGGAAGATGACTTAAAATGCTCAGCGGCGGTAAACCGGGTTTCCGTGTGTACACAGCGTGGTGTAAACGACGGGGCGCGCTCAAAGCCCCGCAGGGCGTGCGCCAACGAAGAAAGGAGCGCACGCGGCGGCAAGTGCGTGGCTTCAGGCGATAACTTTCGGCATAAACTCTCCCCGGCCCTGTATGCATGCGCTCATCGGCGAAGCCCCTTGGCGCGCAAGCTTCCATGTGCTGTTACACAGTCCGCGCATCTTGAGCCGTGCCAGAAGATAACCGTAAAAACGCCCGCGGCAAAACCAGATCCTCCCTCTGCTGCCAACTACCGAGCCCTCCCCGCGCCATGCTACAAAGTAGAAGCCGCTGGGAAAGGAGGAGACCCCTCCAAATGGCGGGAAAATGATGAACTTTTCCCCGAGTTTCCCCGACATAGTCCCCTTTTTGCATGCGGGAGTAAGTAGGTTGCGTATGCGTGTTGGGTAGGGACGTCCTTTGGCTATGCCTGGTATATCGGTAAATGGCGGCGTCTGGGGAATATGCAAAGAGCTCTCGGCATGGATGGGGAGATCGAGGGAAAATGGGAGAGGATGGAAGCCCCTCCACGAGACAGCGTTGCCCGATAGATTGGGAGTTTGGAGGTTGCAAAACTTTGCGCCAGGGCGGAGCCATGTGAGGCGTGTCATTTGACACGTTTGCTCGTTCGGTTTCTTTGTTCCTTTATTTTGCTGCCTTCATAGAGTAATCTACTCGCATCAGGACACCAGACGGGCAGTGTCTGAAATGGCGGACTTGGTAGCGCTTATTGGGCTTGCCTGCTCTGCTTGGCAGCAGTTGTGTCATTGGGGGAAGGAAGACCCCGTGCGAAAAGTTCATTCACTGATAGCGAAGAACCGTGGGAGCTTCCGTAATGACCTATAACGACATTTACATACACTTTTCACCCCAACGTTGCGTTTAGTCAGAGTGGCGCAGTAGCGCCACTGTACGCTAATGACTCGCAGCTTCAGCCCGCTTCTTCGCGCCCGCTTCGCCAAGTGTGACGCCCATTTTCCGATGCCTCCTGACTCATTACGTTTACGACTAGCTTCACCTGAAAATGAGGCATTAATTGTCCGGGATTTTTGGGCCGCGCGCAGAAATGTGGAAAAAATGTTTTTAAAGTTTTATCATTTTAGCGAAATCGTTGACTTTAAATGAGAAATTTGTGCCGTATACGCATGTTCCAGCAGGGTGTGCCCCTGACTCTTGGTTCAAATTCATACGCCGCTTGCACGGTATGCTTTAATCTAGCTAGCTGACGTCGTAGTGACCGGGCCTTCATGCACCTGATAAGTTTATTTGACTTTAAATGAAAAATTTGCGCCGTACCTATATTCCAGCAGGGTGGGTCTTCTACTTTTGGTTCATTGTGCCAATGTCGTTTTCGTAGTATGTTTTAATTATAGCTAGTTAGTTTAGTTGTCACCGAGCCTCCATGCACCTGATAGGCTATGATTTCGTATGAGTCCTTGACCCAAATTATACCGTGTCGAGTACGCCTCACACGAAACCACTGGAACAACGCAGAAACGTTCCGACGAGATGGCTGTCGCGTATGCACACATACGCTTTGTCCTTGTCTGCTCGCCCACTAAACAAGCTTTATTTCCACCTACCGCTAAGCTACGACTGGCCGCAAAGGGTCATGGAGTAAGTTAATGTGCACTGTGGGGCGCGAAGTGTATAGAATAGCTGCAGCAACAGAGCAGGCTGCAGCCATTAGTAGTACGGCTTAATGTAACCACGTGTACGGTCTCCTTTGAATGGCGTTTCCGTGGTAAGAATATGTATTCCCGAGTTACAGCTGCGTAACGTTACCCAAGTGTTATACGCTAGCACGTGTGGGAAAAAGTATGGGGCAGAACAACTTTTCGTAGAGCTCTCGGCGGCACACGGGTTTTCGACCCATACAAAAACACCAGGCTCGCTCGATCTGGACGTCTCAATGTTGGAGGCCCTACCGACTTTAATCGGTGTTGAGTTGTTGGTAACTAATCGACATCGTGAAAGCTGGCAAGCTTCTTCGACCCTTTGGACGAATGTGTCGACGTCAACATAGGAGTCCGTGTCTTATTCACACTCCCACCAGTGGATAACACAACGTAGAGCACAGTTATGACCGAAGCCCGTGAAACAACCGAAAATTGGTAATACGGGACATCTTCTCAGCCATGTTATGGGGAAAGGTTGCGTACCGAAGAACTTTGTCTCACCTGCAGTGTCCAATACGTTGCTTAAGTAAGAAGCTTGCATATATAGGCAATTCTGATTTACCAGGTAGCTCTCAAGCTATTAGAATTATGAATCTGCACTCGATACAACCGTAATGCTGCCGTACATAGAACGAGGAGGGGTTGATGCTGTATACGTTTTTGTTTCCAGTAATGCTCCGAAGGCATTATTTTATTGTCCATTCTATTCGGTTGGTAAAAAAATAAAGGATACAGCACTGATTTTCAAGCTTGACATTACCTATTTAAAGCCGTACAAAGCAGCCTTGTCGAGATTATCAAAGACCAGGGCAGCTCGGAATTACTTCTTGATCACGAAGTTCGATATTGACAAAAGATATATCCGTTACGAACAAGCGCCCGCCTCTAGAGCGAGCAAGCACAACTCACTCCCACTGACAAGTTTCCGCACCTTCCCAGCGCAGGAAAACAAAGCTGCGCCGTCGAACAGCTATAACGTAAGGGTCTTTTTCGGCACATCGAAACATGGCTGTTGGTTCTGTCACGTCGTTCGCATCTTCGTTTCTGGTGATTCGCAGGGAAGGCGAGGGGCTCTTGGGATACCGAGAAATCCCCGGATGGGATCCTTCGCGATAGGGAGGAGAGAAACGTACCCGTGCCCCAAACGCCAAAGGATGCGACGCCGATCCCACTGTTGAGATGCTCCCAGACAAGCGGGTCCTGTCAGCGCTGTCTGAAGAAATGATTCGGCGTTCTTCCGCGCCCTCGGTCCACTTTCCCTCTGCTTCAAGAAGGAAGGGGAGCGACCGATGCACCATAATAGGAAGTAGGGGCGATATCCCCATCTCGCTCAAGTCTTTACTGCAGCGTTTCTGAGGAAATAAAGGCGGCCTCTTCAAGAGACTGGACAGGGAATGCTGCCGCTCTTCCCATAGCTTCAATCCTCAATTTCCCGGATTTGGCGACAGTGACCGATGTGACGCCACGATGTCTCGATTGGGAGGCTCTGGCTACGCTGCTGTTCTGCTTCCCTTCTACTCAATCGCTATGCATGCTTCGCGCGACTCACTCTCGCTCTCGACGGGGGTGCGGAAGGGTCCGAGGGAGGGAAAAACAGCTTACTTAACTCGGAGTGTCGTAAGCTCTTGGCCCCGACTGAAGCACACTACAGAAACTTGTCCGGCAAACGCGTCTTGTGGCGCCATTGCGACCTCCTCGAGATGGTGCTGCCTGGCGCCTAAACGGCGCGATTCATCTCGTCCAGAAATTTTGGAGGTCCTCTTGAATTAATGTAATGCAGCATGGTACTGCTTACATAAAGCAGCCGCCCAGAGGAAACACTTTTCGTCGCCCGCTCGGAGTGGTGAGGCTTTCATAAAGCGACCGCATGTTATATTCCTCTTACCAGTCATTCTTGAGCTGCTGCTGCTTCTGCTTCTCGCCAAGCAGTTTAAATTAGAAGTGCCCGAAGAGATGGTGTGAGGTCCTCACGGATTTCTTTTTTTTTTTTCGTGCTGTGCTTGCTTTTTTTTTTTTTTTTTTTTGAACAAAACTCAAGGAAACCTCATCAAACTTTCTTCCTTTTCTCGCACTTGCCTTAGCTCTCATTGCACTCCCATCTGTCGCAAGTCAGGAGGGTCAAGCAAACTATGAAAAAAAAAAAAAAAAAGAAACATTGTTAGCACCTTAACCCGAGTAAGAATGTACAGGGTCAAAAGTGCTGCTTCGAATTTCTAAGCCTAAAATGTACCCAGCCATCTTGGCAGAAGGTGACCACATGTTTCTGTGAAGTTGACCTGCGGCCCTTGAAATCCTTTGATCTATACTTATAATAAGTGCCCGATAATAAAGTAAGTTGCGCACTGTCTCCATAATTTTGTGCTATTTACATTTATTGCAGACTTTTCTCGAACCTTAATGGCGTCTAGGTTAGTATATTTAAGGGATAACCCATGCCTAAATGAGTCAAGCCGGCCTTCTGAAACACGCGTCTTGAATGAAAGCCGAGCGCCCTGCCAGTTAATTGCAGAGCAGTTAAGTTAGTGCACATTAGACCGGGCGCTTGATTTGTTGCAACGTAAAAAGAATTTTACAGTGTTTGAGACATATTGTCACCTCAGAGATGTGAAAGACGTGTAATGATTCACAGCATTCGAATTCAGCCGACCACAGTCGCAGGCAGCAGTATATATGGAGTATGGAGACCTGACTTCCAAAGATTTCAGGGAAAATGCGCTACATATAGATGCATATTTGTTCTTGTGTAAAGGCATTCATTCATAGTCTTTCAGCCCTCGAGAACAAAGATAGAACAAAAGTTTGAGACTGGCCGGGGCTGTGTAACATTCGTTCTCACCCCTCTTAACACCCCCCCCCCCCCCCTTCCGTTTTCTTTTTTTTTTTTTTTTTGGGGGGGGGGGGGATGAAAAATTATCAAAATACAGACACGATGGCTCGAAGCGGATGCAGTGTGCATGCTAGACGCTATCAGCGACCATGCGAAGACGCGGGTGCAGGCGGCAATTGGGTCTACGTAAAGATGCCCGAGTCCAATCTTTGGGGCTACGCTACGCCTCAATGCACTTGCTTTACTGCGGCGTTCACAGCCTTATTCGCTCTGACGTCACAAGTTTTATTAAAGCGGTGGGAAAGTTTCACATTAACTTTTCGTAACGACACATGCGTATCCTGTTGCCTATAGAAAAAAATAATCGCGCTCGTAAAAAAATCAGTAACGAAAACCGCAGAATAGAATCTTTCTGAGAAAATAGGTTGTATTTTTTTTTTTTTTTTTTGCTCTTATAGTCCCGCTAAGTCTGCTTTCAGACGTTATCATACAAGGAGCCTCCCAAGCAGTGGCTGGAGACCGTGGCATTCAGCGCTCCTTTGCAGTTACTATGCGGCTTGCGGGCTGGGTGTACTGGCAGCCCGAAGGCAAATTGCAAAAGACTGCGCCACGAAATCTCGCGCTAGGCGCTTGCACAACACAAACGCTGAATATTTATAGCGCTAGCTCAGCTTGTCGCAAGAAACTTTACGGCTTAGCTGTGTATAAAACATGAAAGTAAATTATGTGCAAATATGGTTTAAGAAATAGCGATTACCCCCGATACTCGGTTAGTTTATGGGATTTGAATTAATTAAGGTTGAGGTCGTCTAGCAACCGCAAGTGGAACAAAATGGTGGTATTTATCTAGAATCGCTTTTCAAGGCTTTAAAGTCAGTTTAAATCTCCGACTGGCGAAGCCCTAGCTCGTTGAAGTTGCACGCATAAAAAAATGTGGTGCAGCATTGCGCTTCTGTATATTTACCCAGATTCCTCAGAATCAAGCATAGGTAGTTTCATGTTTAGTAAGATAGAAGTTTATGATAAATAGTCCTGGCATCGAAACGGTGCTTAAAGGTTAAAACTTTGGTTAATTAGATTTTCCTGAATTCGGGCGTCTAGCTTCACTTTTGCACTTCATTTCGCACTAAACTGGGTCATACTGCGTGCTGCTCTAATACTAAAATATATTACCATAACATGTTATGCAGCCTGAGTTCGTGCAATTTTATTCCACGAACCTCCCTTCCCCGCGGAATCGCTCATTGTTCCCTTTGAAAAGTTGAAGTTCTCTTCAGTTTGCTTGGGATAAGCCGTGGAGAAACACCGCCTGAACTTATCTCCAGCCTCTCGCTTGCAGATCCACAATCTCTTGCTCGCAATCCCCTCGGCTATAGTCTCGCCCTGACTCAAGACCCGCAAATGCGCCTAACCAGGCTGGACGGGCCAACGGGCCCGTGCCACTCGAGCCAGCCTAAGGGGTCAGGACCTTCTTTGTTAAGGTCATTAATGCAGCCGAAGTGGATAGCCGAGGGGTAGGGTGGCCGGGAGAGTGGATCCCGGCGGCAGTGCGGTTGCGGGCGTAGGCTTCTTCTGCAGAGAGCACCGCCGCGGCTGACGCCAGCGAGGACGGCTCCTGATCTCTTCGCCGTCAACTATCGATTTCCGTTAAATGAGTTAAGAGCGAACCGTCAGCCGGTCTTAGGGGTTCCCCGCCGGCCCCTGGGGCCCAACGAGCCCCCGCCACAAGACGAGGCTATGCGGCGCCACAGCTTTCGCCTTTTCTCCAGCGCTATGGGCACGCTATGGCGCCATCAAACGCTTTCTCGCGCATGCAGAGGTCGGCATTGCACCTCCCAGGAAGAATTCGCCGTTTTGAAGCTTCCGTGCATTGAAACAAACGACCCTTAGCTTATTGCATTGAAACAAACGACCCTTAGCTTATTAGCTAATCCTTCTAGGCGCTGAAAGTAAAGGAACTTAGAGGCATGGGTCAAACTGCTGTAGCGACCGTCTTCTCGGCTTCTCATTAGCAGACAGCATCGCTTGGACTCACCAACAGTCGATGGTGGTAGGGTGAACATACTACCATATAACGTACATTCAGCGGTTAAACACAACTGGTTCACACTTTGATGTATATTTGGATACATACTCTGGGTATAAACGAAACATCCCTCTTGGCCATTTCTTTCTAAAGAGTTGTCATAGCGGTAAGCCATTGAATTGTCAGGCACCTGTCGTCACTTCTACAAAAAGATAATAAATAAAATAGAAAGCCCGCAGCTACGCTGCCTGTGCTTTTTGTGTAAGCAAAGCGAAAATAAAACTTAACATGCCATGCAATAAGGCAACCACAACCTGCACGTGGCTTAAGAACACTCCGCACGCATGGCAGCCCACTAAACAGCGGAATATGCGGCATGAGCCAGAATCTACAAGCTCAGTAAAAGATGCGCAGCACCAAGTGCGGAACTAAGTTCGGCGCCCTTGACGGGTGCCCATTCAACCTCCCCCCCCCCCCCTTTTTTTTCCTTTTTTCCCCCTCCTTTTTCCCCTTTTCCTCACTTTACGGGACTCCAGCCTGACCCCCGCCTCCTTCTTCGGGTCTTTGGGGAGCCTTCTCGAGTTCCCCGTGTCATCGAAAAAGTGCTGTGTCAGCCACTGTTCTCTCGTTTCAGGGCAGATGCAAGCCGCGGATTCCCCCGAGTTGGAACGATAAGAGGGGGAAAGGCTCGATCTTAGGTTACCACATAATCCGATTGTAAACAAGGCTAGCTGTAGCTCTCTCACTTTTTCTTCGTACTTCATGGTTCGCGTGCAGCATACTTGACTTGCGGTGAAGAGAGGAAAAAAAACCCCAACAAATTGCATTGAGTAAAAAAAACAAACAAAAACTCATTAGTTGACGTTAAATCCCCTTTTCTTGCCGGGACGACAAGCTGCTCTTCACTGGGCTTGCTGCCTCTTCACTTCTTTCATGAGGGATGCTGGAGCAGGCTAGGGTGTGCGACGCCGCACTCTGCCTCACAGCGAGTACTAGGATGAGGCTCCATAGCATCTCCTCCGCATCGAGACGGGGACGGCACTGCACGGTAAAGAGAATCCGTAGACGGAGGAAGGTGTCCTCTTACAGGGATGGTCGCATAAGAGGGATAATGGTGGAGTTACTCAATCGTATAGTAGGAGAGAACACACAGCAGAGCTAATCGTCACAGCAGAGTTGATCTGCTGCGACGAAAAACTCGATGACATCATCAGTATAAGACCGTGTGAACATTTTCTCATCAATGAGATTCGCTCATTGCGGTGTGCACCCAGTGGATATTAGGAAGGGCCATTTGTAATCACGGACGTCTTCTTGCAGAGTGGAGGAGAGGAGAGAGAGGAATATATTAGATGACAGGGCGAAAAATTACAGCAATGTTTTCAGGTAATGATAAGGACTCCTTATTTTGCTTAATCTGTTGAACCTTGATGCACCCGTAGTGGCAACATTCACATCGAGTTGTATGAAGATCCTCACGAAGCTGAGTTTCTGTCCACTAGCGTGGAGGAGTCGTTAGCGATGTTTCACGGTCAAAAACTTTGAGCCGAAACTGTTTAAATTCTCCAACTGCAATCGAGTGACATTATAATCGCAGAACATCCACAGTTCTTAGACAAAAGTTTGGCAAAGGGTTAACAGTACCAAAGATTACCGCCCTTAAGGCCTAATGTGTCTTTGATGCATTTCTCCCGAAAATAATGGAATCATTGAAAGCACTTTAAATGATCCTGGTTCGCAAAACTTGCGAGTTAGAAAGCGGCCCTTTGGAATTGTATTGAAAGTTTAGTTACTGTAAATTGTAATGCAAATAAATTTTCAAGATGCATAGAACATGCGGCGCCTCGCCGCGGTGGCTTAGTGGTTACGGCGCTCGACAACTAAACACAAGAGCGCGGGAGCAAATCCTGGCCGCTGTGGCGGTGCACTGTGCGCTGTAAGTTGCATGTTAAAAAACACCAAGAGGTCGAAATTTCCAAAGGTCCCCATTATGGCGTCTCTCATAATCTTACTCGCTTTGGAGCGTTAAATCGTATAAATCAACTGAAACCATGCTCAACATTAGTACACGCGCTACCAACAAAGGTTGGCGGGGCAAAATAAGCAGCTGAAATGAAAAAAAAAAAAAAAATTACTGTTATGAAAAAGTAGAAAAGAAAATATTTTGCACACCACAGAACCACGGCCGTGACAGAACCATAATGTTGCTCGTAACGTAATGCGACTTCATTCTTGTCTTTTCAAACTTGTGTCGTTTAGTAGTTGTGATTTTATTGTTTAGCGCACTTGTTTGATAGCATTCTGTTGGACAACCTGTGTTAGGTTACTGTACTCAGATATTCGCGTGACCCTGCTGCAACTTGTGAATGACAGCAAGAAATGCACAATATTGCTCCATTTCCGACGGCACCAACAAGACCGCTGTTTCAGAGCAGGATAGTCGAATAATGCGAAAGATAAAGCTGGCAAGACGTCTCACCGAGGAAGTTTGGCCCACGATCCATTTGTGCCGTAGCAGTGAAGCCCTCACTAAATGAACGACGTTTTAAGTAGGCGCTATGTCTATGACATAGATCTGCAGTACAAAAGTACAAATATGTTGTAAGCTGTGCAAATACGCTTGCAGTAGCAGAGAAGGCGCCTCTCCAAAGGCCGAAGCGCCTCGCTACACGCAGACTCTTGTAACAGACCCCTAGAAGGACGCTTCGCCTGCATTTAGCTGGGCGCAGCCGAGGGGTATACCTCAGGAGGAAAGCAGTGCGCATTCATGATCACAGATGGCGCCACGTCTCGTTAGCTCCGATTGGGCCAACTCCCGTCCCGAAACGCAGCCCTCGCCTCGAAAAGTGAAGCTGCAGTCGTTAGGCGCAGATTTAACTCAACGTGTTGACACTTTCATCACAGGGGCCCCAGGGTGCCCAGATGATCAGAAACACTCACTGTAAACTAAGGGGACCGAGCCTTAAAGCATGCCTAACCAAATTACCGTTGAAAATAAATATACTTACATTTTTAATAAACGCCAATAAAAATTGTGCGAATGTGATTAAATTACATGAACAATTACTCTTCTTAAAAAGTAATGGCATTACCTAAGAACTATTCTAGAAAAAATGTATTTACAGTTACGTTACGAAAAGTGATGAAATTACTTGCAATTATTTTTTAATTAGTTCTTAGTTTTTATGCATAAAATATACAATAAACTGATTAAACTAATCTCTTTCTGCCCATGATGCAGACATTCTTTTATCCTCCCATCAAATTCGATTTCAGCAGAGAATTCTCTCACCATTTTTTTTTTCTTATAGGACCGTCTGTTGCCTATATAAAACAGCGCCAAGAAAAGAGCGGAAAGAAAGTATTACCTAACACAGAGCCGCTTTCATTGCTCTCAATACATACACGAGCGGTGAGCAACACCTTACTGCCCGGAGTTGACTCCACCGTCGGAAGCCTACGAAGAAAAATCATTGCTTCGTAATTGATTTATTGCCCCATTGTTGTATTTCTTGCTTAAAAAATACAAATGATGGCATTTTATAAACGTGCAATGCATGAAAGCCAACTCAACAAAGCTTGCATATGCGTATTTTCTGAGGCGCGATATTTCAAGCCAAGTTCTCGAAGGAAAATATTGATTGCCTTAAAATTCGCAGTATGATACTGTCCCGTCTGATCGTAAGTAAAATATGATTACTTCATCTTAATTAATTGCGGATTCATTGAGCTATATAATATACAAAATGTCAGCCTGACTGTAGAACCTGCCTGCACGGTCTGCACAGATGTATCTTGCACATTTCCAAAAATACAGATGTATATCGAATAATTTGAACACCTTGTACATTGCGATCGCCCATTTGTTTCACTTGGGGACCGTGCGGTGGTGCGAGCATATTACTACACACCGTAAGCTTAATTTTTAGCGTAATTATTTTAAAATATTGATAACACTGATTATCTTTCGCACTTATTGAAAATACTTCCATCGTCAGAAGGCACGTAAAGTCCTTTCAAAGCTCCCAGTAGGCTCTGTTAGAAGGTAATTAGGCGTTTTAGATGTGAGAAGACGCATCCCTGTTACTCTGTTTAGGAAAGGGAACAAGAAAGAGTCGGCATCTAGACACTAATATTTCATTAATTCACTAATATTTTCCTTCGAGTCTTTATTTCAGAAAAGCCCTATGCAGCTGTGTTGCACGAGTAATGGCGATCACCCACGTATCTTTGTTAAGGATGACTAATTGTTGAGCATATCATTGATCTGAATTTAGTAATATGCATGGTTGTAACAGAAACTGTAGGCTCAGCTCACCACCCTAACGCTAATTGTTTACTAATTTTCAGCACTTATTTACTTGCCTTGTGAGCAAACAGCTCGGTGACTGTTTAGAAGTGACAACTGCAACGAAAACTTTTCTTCAAAGAGCATCGTGTTAAATGAAAAAGGAAAACAAAAAGAGGCACAGAAATGTTCCCTGCCTCGTATGACAAGCACTGGGTACGCACAAAAATTGCAGCTGCATCGAGCCCAAAAACATTCCTCGACATTTATAGCGTCAGACGAGTCCTGTACATATTTGTCCTCGCAAAGAGATGGCTCTCGAGAGTGGACAGGAAAGGCCCAGGTCGAGCTAGGCGACCACTTGTAACTCCGCAACCTTTATTGTAACCTTTATTTTACGCACATTGTTTCTCTGCTCTTCCGCCCGTCCCGTCCCCCGCCTAGGGTCGTTTCTCGCGTAATTACAGTGCTCAGCTGCGCGGACTCCCGACAAGCAGCCATAAACGCACGCGGACAACATATATACGCTTCCTTTATGGCTGTCGGGGACTCGCTTGAATGGCGCCCACCATTTCGATTGTGCTACTGAAAACTGAACGTCCTTGCACTTCCTGTAAAGATGATGTCGTCCTAGAGTATAAACACAAAAAAGCGAAAGGATGCATGAAATAAAAAATGCGGAAAGGCCAACGCTTTCATAATGTTCCCTTGCATGTTCTTATTATTAGACTGGCCCGATTTCATGACGAAAAAGATACTGTGTATGCCATAAGAGCATAAAGACAGTTTCTTATTTTGCTCAAGCTGTGTGTATGATCGCTTCTGAGTAAATCGTCCATGTTGTAATAGGCGGTATCCTGAATATTCACCTAATGTGCGTCATAATTTCGTATAATACAGACAACGGTCAATCTGTTTGGAAGAGAAGAAAAAGAAAAATCCATGGTTTCAAAGTTGAAAACGCTATACTCCTAACCGCAGATTTAAGCAAAAGTTGGTACACTACATTCCTTTTGTGTGGTGCATGAGGGCAAGGTCATCAAAAAAAAAAAAAAAAAGTTCAAGATCACGGTGCACTGCAGCTCGTGGTTTCGACATAACTAGATTAAGCAGCCTTTTACGAACGCAACGTTCTTTTCCCGACAAGGCCGTCTCTCCTTGCGCATTGATCGTGCTCGTGGCTACTTCGGCAAACCAGGCGTTGTCTACATTGAACGAGATGGCGCACAAACTTGTAGCTGAAACCCACCAACGAGACCTCCACGAAGAAAGAAAAAAGATCAAGCAGAGGCAGTAAGAAGTTCTCGTTTCTATGCAAGCCATCCGGGGTCATAAAAGAGGAGAACGAACAGGAAGCAGGAGGAGGACTTGTAATCGTCGTAAAATGCGCGCCTGAAAAGCTGGCTCTCCAGCGCTGCTCGCGTGCGTATACGGAAAGAGCGGAAAGAAAAGGGCCACCCCACTGTTTATACTGGTTGAATGCGTCCGCCCTATTCGTCGGACGACGAGCTTCTTGCGACACCCGCACAATGAGGAGAAACCGGAGAAGAGAGAGGAGCTCCAGTCGGAGGGCGAGATGGTGGTGGGGACATCTTACACTGCACGAGCATTGTGTCCCGCTCGCCGCCGGCGCCTCTTTTCTGCGGAAAGCACCAGACACATGCCCCTGTTCTGCCCGGTCTTCTCCTTTCGTCTTTTGGAACTGGTCTCTTGTTCGGCCGTCGCTTGGCACGAGCTAGGCTGCTGGTGCGCGGCTGATGTTGTTGGCGGCTGTTCTGTGTAAGGACGGAGATAAACGTCGCATTAAAAGGGGCAACAAAGGAATCTCGAGAGTGTAGCGGCATCGTCAGCGGAGCGCGCGTAAAATTGCCCTCTCCGATTGAACAAGGCGGCTCGGAGCGATGCAAAATGAAATTGCATCACAGATTGCTGCTCTGCGTTATATGTGACGTATGTGCGCGCGTTTATTGCTCCGAAGCTTCCGAGGAGAATATGGTGCTTGCGACGTGCTTTCATTCCAAGACGGAAGGGAGGATGCCGGGAGCGGTGTAGCGTAGGCGATGGTTGCTGTCGCTGAGCGTGTGTGAGAGCGACTCCTTTGTCTGCAGCTTTTAGTGCTGCTGGTCCTGAGAGATTGCGGCTGTCGTTGTCGTGGAAGATCTGATTTATTGGCAGCTGAGTTTTGCTTCGAAATGGCGCTGCGGAGCTCGAGTATTCAAGTGAACGTGTCGGTCTGTGGTTGCGTTTGTGTTAGTCTTTCTTGCCTGCGATATTTCTTTAGTCTATATCCTATACATTGTTTTCTATATCAGCACAAACGGTTCTAACTTACCATTGCTGCGAGATGTGCGGTGAATGATATGATAGAAAATAAGGTACATTCACCGCGAAAAGTTATTAGGCCACAGGGTTTGTCACTGGGTTTGTCAGCTTAAACTGTGCACGTTCTTGTATTACTCGAACATCCCAAGGAGAATTGAATTTCCTTCTATAAATTATTGTAAAGATAAAGTGTAACACCTCCAAACTCGAAATAAATGTAGTAGATTTCACCTTAGCCATGATTGAGGGGAAATAATGAATCAATATTCGTGGTGGATAATGTCAATGAAAGTGGATGTAGTGACAGCGCGCTAGTATTGAGCTCCTCCACGTGTCGTCTGCGCTTCCCTCACAAATAATTATTTCGTTCAAGCGCAAGTGACGCATCAGCGACATGTGCCCGGCTGTGCATTTAGCGCAATGTAGTTTTCATTTTAGACACTACCGAAGCGGGCTGCGAGTTTCAAGCCTCTCCTTCCCAGCCCCCATTGCAGATTACTCATGAGAAGTAAAACGCCAAGCTGAAATCATCAAATATATTTCCAGCAGGCGGGGAACAATATCTTTGCATGTTAATTTAAAACTTCGTTTCTTTTTCTTTGTACTTTTTTTTTTTTGCGTGACCAGCAAACTGGCCATATTTAATGACAACATATGCCGTCGCTAGGATACCAAGACCTAATAATGGTCGAGATTCCACGAATGCATATATATGAGGGCTCAGCAGCTAGGATGCTCCGTAGATCGAACCTGATAAAGGCAACTCAATTTAATTCAAGGGGAGTGCAAATATGTGTCCGTATTTCTGCGCTGACACTAATTACAGTATGCCAGTGAGTGGAAATTGATGCGGAATAAAATTATAACTTCATTCAGAGTAGATTGTTTTGGCTGAAAAAAGATGCATGGTATTTTCATGTGTATAGCACTTAAAATATCTTCGTGGCTGATTGCGTTGCCGTGAGCACTAAAAATAGATACGAAACTGCAATATATTCAGGCAGCTTTCGAAGCTGCCTGTTTGAAGAATGTAGTATGTCACTTTGCGAACTATGACTATTTTAGTGAATAAACATGGGCGGTTTTCGTTGGGGGAAAAACCCGGGAATTTCTATTAGAGTTAAGTGTTGCAATCTTCTATTAGGAGGCTGAGTGTTCCTTTTATCAATGACTGGTACATGTCTTACTTAGAGCTTAGTACAGTACTTGGATAAATGCGCTATTAGACCAAGTTACTAGGATTTACCTGATAGGAAAATGTTATCAGTGATGAAGTGCGTCATTAGTTTCATGAATGAAAAGGCTTGTCTCCGTGAAACCTAGAAAACTGCTAGGGCAATTAAAGAAACAAGTGGTCCACTGATTCGGAGTGCGCGAAAATGAAAGTTTTCCAAAACTCATCTATTTTTGTCACAAAATACAGTAGTAGTTAAATAAAAGCGTAGTGCATAGTCACAAAAGAAGCAATGGTAGCAATCGGTTGCCAGCTAAAGGGTGTTAGTAGCTGGGCTCAGCCGAACAAATTTTAAGTTCAAGGAACTTAATGGCAGGCCTTTTATTTCTTCGTTGAGATCCTGTCTTGAATATAAAATGTTGCTGGAAATCCTTACACTGACTTATCGGCATAGCAGCTTGCGTTCCTTAAGAACTATAAGCGCCCGTACCGTGTGTAGGTCTTTGGAAGCTTACATGTGACGGGATCCCATTTACCATTTATCGTACTCGGATTACCCAAGCATGCTCTAAAGGGGACACCAAGGAGGAAAGACATGATGGAAAGCTAAGAATAAACCACTAGGCTTCGCATCTTTCGAAGGTGGGAGAGAGGGTCTAGCGATGTCCATCCTGACGTCACATTAAGGCGCTCTGCGGATGCTGCGTGAGACGCAGCGGTACCAAACCTCCGCGCTATACCGTGGATCCAGCGCGGAGCTTAAGGAAATAGCGGATTCTTCGCAAATATCCCCGGGAAGCAAGGGAAGAGTTTAGAGGGAGACAGAAGCTACTGGGGGGAGAGAGAAGCGCGATGTTACATTAGCCATCGGCGAGGGCCCTCGCATCTAAATGCAAATTCTCAAAACGGTTCTTCCTTCCGCTCCATCTTCTTTAAGGGCGCGATGGTTCTCTTAACGGCGCTGCCCTTGTCTCTCGCTTTTACTTCAGCCGCAGCTCATTTCTCGTCTCGTCTCGCGCATCTCGTCTTAGAATCCATTTCTGAGCGTCGGGCTCTTTGTGTTTGGTTAAAAGCGTGGAAGGTGAGCTACATTGCGTAGTGAGGGAGAACTTCAGGAGGCGACGGAAAGGGGGCTAGAGCGGAAGCAGAGGAAGAAGAAAAGCCAATGGCGACCGCCTTGTTTTCGAAACGATGCTTTGGAAGTGGGAATGATGCTCGTCGCCGTAGAAAGTGGGATTTAGGAAAGGGGGTGGGAATGAGGAGAAGTGCCTCAATTACATGTGTCCGAGGTGAGGAGGAAGAGCAGGACAATCTTTGTTGAGCGTATATGTTTGCGTGTGTGAGAATGCTAAAGGGAAGAAATAGGGAGAGGCGAAGGAGATGAGGTCGCTATGTGTCTTCCCCAGCCAAGCGGTGGAAGAGAGGCGCGGAGAGGAGGTTCTTCCTCCTTCACCGCCACCGCAGCCCGAGCGTAATTTGGAACCGCAGAGTCGTTGCCCAGGCAACCGCTTCCTTTTCTTCCTTCGTCGGCCCGATGCCCGCGGCTCCCTTCGGCTTCGCCATCCGAATTCTGTTTTTCTCCCTTTCAACCTTACCCCCTCCCGCTCTCTGTCCTTTTATTTTTCATTCTGAGGTTCAGTGTCATTGCTTTCTTTGCAGGCTCATTGCCCCTGCCCGGTAAAGGAGGGTACAAGTCCGAGCAGTACTAGAGCGGCGGCTTCCTTTTAAAGAGTGACGCGACTAAATCCCACCACGTGTCAGCTATAGATACAAAAGGACAATATGCAGTAAGAGGAGAAGGTCGAAAGCAGCAAATTTATACTGCGCTAACGACAACATAGCTGACGTCTTAAACCTTCTTCTGAGTTGGCTGTAAAGTGAATATTTGCTTGCATTAATTATTAGATGGGATAAGATATTTAAAATTTAGAGCATTACGAGAGGATCGGCACTAGGGAAAGCCACCATACTTCTTTCTATTCGTGCCAGGGAATTAGGGATGACACACCGTATGCTCACCGACCCGTTGCGGCACTACATGCACAGAGGGTGGCATTATCTGGCCCACCTAGGGCTCCCAGACCCCCCATCACGTTTTTTCAGATCTACTTATTGGGTAACAGCCTTCTCACTTGCCAGATGCTGCACGTCGTAGTTTTCCGCTACTAAATGTAGCGACGCCAGAGACGCCTCCGTTCAACCCATGGAAAGTCTCCTACGCCGCATTTCGTCCAAAATTATATTTATTGTTTGCTAGTTTATGCTACTTAGCTCACGCCAATTACAATGATTTCTCTGTAGACCGAACTTTCTAATGTGCCGAAATCTCGGTTTACTCGAAGCGATACGCGGTGGTCTCAGTGATAATAACTGCATTGAAAGCGTTTCCGTTTCAACAAACTACACTCATTTCGAATCAATTTTTGGCTTCGTTTCTAATTCGAAAGAAGAGTCAGTTTAGTATATGATTCAAATAGAAGCAAAATTTGACTTCGAGGATTATTTGTTGAGGCCGTAATACTTCCTTTGAGGAACAAATTTCCTTCGGCGCTTGAAGCAAGCCAAGCTAGGTCACCTCATGAAATCTCACCCTTGGCGTTGTGTTTTCATCTCTGTCCGACTGTCGATTGCCTGTTCTCTACAGCAAGCGTCAAGTGGAGGTGGGGAACAAATTGTCGTGAACGGCTCTTTCGTGGAGAAGAGCGGGAGTCGTGATGGGAAGCTAAAAGCGAACTCGCGTTTAGGTGAGCTCGGTCACGTATATACGTGCGGGCGCGCCAAGATAAAGCAGTCAATTCCTTGGGTCATTTTTATAATGGCGGGCAAAACATGGAGTATTACGAGATACAATTATGCGCATTTTGAATAAAATAAATGGACTAATGTGTCAATGCGTAAAAAAAGATTGCTTCCAAAGTCTTTCCTGCGCTCCTACTGGGTGGTTAAATCCGCCAAATACCAAAATCCTGCAAGATTGCCGAGGCGGTCTTGTAGAGGTTTGGTATTTGGTAGAGGCAGTATCCGCAATGTATCCATTATTATGGTGAAGCTGTGCAATATGTGAAAATATTGTGTTCAAAACCATGCACTCTTCCTAAATTTTGATACGATCAATGTTAGCTGCATAAACCGAAAACCCGACTAGAGACGCAAAAAACCATTATGTGATACACGACTCGGAAGCATCCGTTTCCAGGAAATTAGCAGAGGCTTCTCTTTCTTTCTTTCTTTCTTTCTTTCTTTCTTTCTTTCTTTCTTTCTTTCTTTCTTTCTTTCTTTCTTTCTTTCTTTCTTTCTTTCTTTCTTTCTTTCTTTCTTTCTTTCTTTCTTTCCTTCTTTCTTTCCTTCTTTCCTTCTTTCTTTCTTTCTTTCTTTCTTTCTTTCTTTCTTTCTTTCTTTCTTTCTTTCTTTCTTTCTTTCTTTCTTTCTTTCTTTCTTTCTTTCTTTCTTTCTTTTTGAAGTCAATATTTCCGGGCCTCTAGCGTGGATAGTTCAATTAGACGCTGGAAAGAGCAAGGAATACTGATTCCCAATCGCCTGAAACCGCCCGCAGCGTCGCGTGTAGGCTACTGAAATTCCTCCATACGGCTACTGGTTCACTTTTCTAGTTGAGTAGAAAGGCGACCTGCCATCCTATTCAAAGCGCCACGTAGCCTCTGAGTGAGAACAGTCGGCCAGCCTCGCCAGTACTGGAGTGCTAGAGCCACGCTTTCCGTCGCCGGTCTCCTCGCGGCGCTTCCGATGCTTGATTATAACGGTGGCGATGCATAGTGCCGGAGCAGGTGGCGCCCCGTTTCCCCTAACGGCCATCCCTCGTTTTCCCGTCTCCCCACTCTGCGGCGGAGCTGCCGCTGCCCTTTTCTTCCCTTTGTGCGCAGCCGGCGCCCCAACGGGACCTGGGCTCTCGATGCTTTCGCGCCTCCTGCCTCGTACATAGGCGCGTATGTCGGCTTGGCTGGCCCATCGTCTGCTGAGCCCACATTTCTCTGCCCAGTGTTTTTAGCTCTGGCCTGGGAGGCACGCGGCTACCGTTTTGTTCGCGCCCGCTGTTCTGCAACAGAGCCTACCCTCCTCGCCAAGGACCTCGCGTGCCTAGCCCATTCTATTATTCCCTCATTCCCTTTTTTTTTGTTTCTCGTACGGGCCTCCTGCTTCGCCTGCGGGTCGGACCGTTTTCTTGGCGAGGGCAATAAGCAAGCTCGCCGCCGCCCTGTTTCTGCCCATGTCCCTTGTGTTACGAACACAACAGCATTTCTTCCTTTGACCGGTCGTTCTGCTGACACGCGATTCCACCGGGCGACTTTTTTTGGATAGCGAAGCATGTGACCCCTTCTGGGCACTTGCCTCCCTTAAGATACCCTGCCATTGGCGTTGGTCTTTTCCTTGATTCGATAAATCTTGCCTTAAAATTCTGCTCGCGTTTTGTGTTTCTTGCCGCAACGTTTTGAAGGGGAAATGAGAGGCCCATTATGATATACGAAGGAAAGAACCCAACAGTCGTCGAGGCCAAGGAAAGCGTACGGGATATTCTTTTTCTTTTAACTTGTGCTATTGACTTCATTTAGTAATTTAACCAGTTTAGTGTGAAAGATAATTAAGTGCAAAGTACAAGGAAGAACAACGTGCCGACAACAACATTCTTGGTGCCATTGGTAGCGTAAGAAGGTTCTAGCACCGCTCCGCCCATCCTCTCGATCTCGTTTCGCGTGATGCTGGCGGTAAAAGAGGACGTGCCAAGTCCGCTGCTAGCGATGAGGGTGGCGCTGACTCTCAATGTTCGTTTACAGGTAACATTAATACCCAAAAAAGTAGCAGGTTGAATAATCATTGATGTAGCTCAGTTGGTGAGAGCACCGGACGCGATATTCTAAGGTCATGGGTTCGGTTCCCACCTTTGGCTGGTTGTTTCTCCTTCTACTTTGTATTTACTTATCTTTCACCTTAAACTGATTACATTACGAAATGAGGTCAATAGCAAAAGTTAAAATTAAAAAAAAATACTTATCCCGTACGCTTTCCTTGCCCTCGCCAACTGTTGACTTCTTTCCTTCTTGCCACAATGTAATGATATGTAGCGGAAACAATAGTAGTTCATGCCATGGTTTTCTGGAAGACAATGAGGATTGCAAACTGAGCACTTGAAGTTAATGTTTGATTGCGTAAACGGCTACACATTCATGGCTGATATTGCTGCACCGAATAAAAATTCAGATGTCTACGTTCATAGCGCTGCCATCAGAGAGAACATGCACAATTATTGTTTTATGGCGAAAGCCTTTAATGGCTGTCGCGGACAAAATGTTTCTCGTCTTGCGGCGGCTCTGATTGGCCGAGGCGGGATGTCTTCATAGAGATCTCGACCAATCACAGAGCACCACCACAGTATGTGCGAATGCGTGCCTTATGCCAATTAATGATTAAATACTAAATAATGATAATTGTTTATTAATGACTAAATAAGTAATTCAGTAGGTAACGAAATAATGAAAAAATAGTTAATTATTCCAGAATTTAATTATTTTCGTAATGAGTAGTTTCTTAATGACCTGCCGTATAATTAACTAATTACTAATTAGTGCCAGTTGCGTAGCAGAACGCGGCACTCAGGTTTTCGCATTTTACCACTTTATTCTCTAAGTCCCTCATGGTTTTTCCTTTTTTTTTATGTTTCGGTGATATCAGACATTACGCTCGTGCGATGTCTAAGACCTACAAATGATTCATCCCAATTCTAAGCAGCTATCATTGTTGCCATAGCGTTTGTAAAACTTAAAACTTAAAACATGAATGCCTTGCCTGCTAAAATGCATTTCTTCGGTCGACAAACACAAGTCGATAAATGTGGATCAAATACTGGAAAAAACTAATAAATAAAACAAGATTTGAAGATGTGGTAGCTTTAATACTGTCCCAAAACGAAACTTTGTTCTTCCTTTCTTTAGCATGAATTTCTTTTTTCACTTGTCTCCGCAACTTTTTCTCTCTTGCACTGTCTATTTACAGAGGAATAAGTTGTTGCAGCCAGCTTGCCTTCCTGCTCGTGAAGCAGTACCTACAACAAGCCATGTTCACGGCGAACCCTTTTAGATGGAAACTCTTAACTTTGCCTCAAGCACACCACCGACCCTGCTCATTGCTTTCCGGGCTTTTCTGGCTTTCCAATTGGGAGACATTCTTATGGCCGCCACTCTTCGTTTCCGCCCGCCATTTCTTTTCTCACAAACGAGGCTCCACTCCAGACGACGGGCTCGGCTGCGGCGACGGAGACCTAGCGCTGAAACTCGTAAGTGAACGCGGGAGGTCGGGGGCACCGTCTTCTTTATGGGTCTCCAAGGTGCCACCGCACACCGGCCGCCGACCCGAACGGGGAGCGGCCAAGGCTGCGCTACCGCGCACAACACGCTAGGCATGCGGAAAAGACCAGCGCCATCCTTCTCATTCCTCCGCCTGAGCGCGAGCCATCTTCCCGCTCCCTTGTGCATCCTCCAGCCTCTTCCCTCTCTTTAGCTCCTGTCTCGGCGGCCGTTTGCGATTACGGCTCGCTCGCGCGGTGGGAATCTCGAGCATCGCTGAGCGAAGGTCTCTTTCGCACTTTCTCGCGTTTCTCTCCTTCTTTCCCTTCGTCCATTCTTTACTTCTTTATCACCGTCGGTGGTGGCGGTTGCTCCTCTGTCCTTCTCATCGGCTCCTGCCTAAATAAATATCCGCCCAATTTCTTGGAACGAGCCCGGTCCCTGTCGTTTATCTCTCCTGTTCTTCCGGCCGTACCCAGCTCGACCAGCTGAGGGCCTTTGTTGGACCAGCGGCGGCCCGGTCTCCAGTGCGGGGAATAGGGTAGCGCTGAGCAGGCGCGGAATAGGGAGAGAAGGGGGGGGGGAGGTGGAGGGGGGGGGGGGGGGGGGGCTTTGAGATGCTCCCTGCTCGTTCGGGCCTTCTCTTACTTTGGCTATGGCCCCCTTACGCAAGGGCGCTTATGAAATACCCTGCGGTTTGGCCTTCCTCAATGCAGCGCCCGCCATATTCATTGGCCGATACCACTTATCAGGGCTCACCCAGGTGCGATGGTGGGCGCCTTTGTTGACGTCAACCGGAGATCAGATTCGAAAGAAAACTTGGGGATGCAGTCTGGGGAGACAGGGGAAGAGGCGTATGTCAATGGAAAGGGGGTCCCGAGCAGCCTTCGCATTGGGAAGTGAAGATACTCATCCGTTAATGCGGGAACGAATAGGGATCCTAGGTGTTCGCTGTTTGCTTGACTTTTCACTTCAAAGGTGGGAACGGGAGTTGCGCACGGGCTTTGAAGGATTGTGGCGGTCATGCTTCTACTTTGCTTGCATAATAAACTCATCGTATAAGTGAAAGGGATAAAAAAATGTAATGGGGCATAGTAGAGTACATTGATGGGGTAAACTATTTTACTACCTTAGCAGTGTAGCGCCTATTTGTGAAAATTCCGTTGGCTCCAACTACCCACGAACCTCCAAAATCTGGCCTACATCTACTTTCCTCTCTAAGCTTCCATCCACTGCTACTGTGCGCAACAGCTAAATCAAAAGCTTCGAACATTCAACGACGCATTGGCAATGAGATTACAGTAGATGCGAGACGTAGGGCTAGTTATGGGGTGTTTTAGATTAAGGGGGCCCCAAGAAATTTGGGGCGTCGGATGGCTCATGTGAAGCAACAAAGGCAAACTTTGAGTCTTAGTTAAGTGGCGAATACTATTTTTTTTTTTTTTACGTGTGCCCACATTCCCATGCGTTGCGGTAACAAAGCGGCTTCAGACTGTCAGCACCGATTCGCGTTTGCAGGGACAATATGTATCGTGTTCACGGCATATGAAAAGCTCACGAAGATTCTGGTTTGTACGGAGGCGCTCGTGCCACATAGCTTTAGCGGAAGAGAAATACAAGTTTTCAGGTTGCTTTTAGGTTTACAGAAATGCGTTTCTTCGCGAGTGCGCGTAGTTTGGTTGTGTGAGGCAGGACGCTAGAAAAATGCCGGTAGTTGTCATGACTGATTTCCAGTGGCGGAGTTTAGTGGTTCGCACAGGAAAATGATTTTGGTCCACAGAAGGAGTTACAGGGAATCAACATTCCGTTAACTCTTCGCTTTTTTATTTATTTCGTAGTTTTGATTATTACTGACGTAAAGGAAACGAGATACTGTGTTGGCGAGGGTTATCACTTCGCGTTTCGGTCCAAACTGCGAAGCACGCGGCAGATAATTTAAAACAAAAAAAATGAAATGCACGCATGGATTTTAAGGCGAAAACCTTTCTAGGCTCATGGTGAATATTTCGCGTTTGCGAGATGTATCTACAAAATGTGTTCGCGAGATGTCAGTGGGACTCTGCGAAATTCCGCGAGATGTGTAAGCGAGACGTCACAATAGGTTCTGTCGTCAACATAATTTTCCACGTAAAGACGTCGCAGTAAGTTCTGACGACAAAGCAAAAGAAACAAACGTGATGAAATTATAACGAGAACACAAGCGCACAAGGAGAGAGAAAGAAGAGAAGAAGGTGGAAAGGTTTTCGCCTTTAAGCCCTTAAATAGAGCTAGGCGTGATCCTGTAAATTTTAGGTTAGTGTCCACTGATTTAGTGTCGCAGAAAAGTCATAAAATATATGAAACAAAAAGAACAAGAAACATTTATATGTTTATTTCCTTTATTGATTTCTCAATTCTTGGCTTTCACTGCGCGCGGTCAAATAATAAAAGATTCGCTTCACTGCGTAGATAAAATTCTCATACTTTGAAAATCCCCGGCAGAAGCGTTCAATTTGGTGGAGCCTGGTATTTCTCTGGGGTCCCGAAGAGTTAGATATCCCTGTCCTTAAATTCCCAAGCGCTGCTAACGCATGTATGTCAGAAAATATAATGATCCCCCGTCAAATTTTTTCTTTAAAATAGGTGTTCGTCTTTAAAAGCCTGCAACGGAAAAATCACCGAAGAAAGAATGCGTTAGAATTTGTGCCACCAACAGCAAAAAAAAAAAAAAAAAGGAAAAGTTATTAAATCAACCGGCGTGTCCGTTTCAGTTAATTACTTGTAACAGTCATCATAAGAACAGCCTTAATTGTTCCATCGTAACGAACCCAGTCTTTTCTGTGCTCTCTTTACGTCAATGGCGCCCTCATTTAAGTTGAAAACAAAAAAGAAAAAAGAAATGAAGAGACGGACACGGAACAAGACGCCAAAACTTACCAAGAAGAATAACGCGCTCATAGAGAAATGTTCGAAATGATAAAGACACAACCACGGGAAGTGCTTCCACGAGAGGTCCTTCGTTCAATCATGGGAAACATACGGCTATTCTGCGCAGCCAAAATCGGGCTACTTGAAAATGCTAACGAAGCCGCCTTTGCGGCTACATTTTGTGCTTGATTTCCGGACAGAGGCTTTTTCTTTTCCTGTCTCACTGCTAATTTCTTTAAACTTTGTTTTCTCGCTGCACTCGGCGCTCAATTAAAGAGTTCATTAAGCGCGTTCGCAGAATATCCTCATTGGAGATCACCCATGCTAGTGGGCTCTTCACTCTGATTGCTAATTGCGTAATTAATAATAGGCGCACGTATCTATTAGAGCTGATCTTTATTCAAACTTTATGAATTGGAGGTAAATTCGCTTGTCGTGGAGAAGAGGCAGCATGGAGTTTTGAAAAGGCTGAATCTGCAGAACTTTGTGGATTCGCGTTTTGCTCGAATTACGCGTTTGGATTTTAAGCTGTGGCTTTAGAGGGTGTGCGTGCGTCGTTTTCGAAACGATGGCTTTTATACATAGCGTCTAATTGGAAATAAGATCTCGCAACCGTATGCACGGCACTGTGTTTTTCGAGCTGCTCGTGCGTTGTGGGAATTTGTGACCATCGCGCCCTTACGTGCAACACAGAAAAAGCTAAGGAATTAAAAAAAAAGAAATGAGGAGTATATTTGTTAATATTATTTTGTTAACATAGTGCTCGATCGCTTGTATGCTTTATGTATGCATGGGGCAGCTGTGACGTTCTGTGATCTGTGCTTTATTTTTTCATTCATTCATTCATTCATTCATTCATTCATTCATTCATTCATTCATTCATTCATTCATTCATTCATTCATTCATTCATTCATTCATTCATTCAACTAAAGCGTGTTGTTAATATTGGCGGCACGTATTAACAGGATAGGCAGAAATAATTTATTGCAGTGTTTCGTATGGGGTCCTTCACCACAAGAGAGAAAAGGGTGGTCACGTTATCACACGGTTCAGGTCACATGATCACTTTATCCAGGCTGCATTGACAATGAGAGTAATCGCGGGGTTGCGTCACTTGCGCGTGCCTAATGAATTCCTCATGAGCAGCCGACCTCGCAAGGCTGCCAGTCCAGATGGAATTCACAAGTTTATGGGGACAAGGTGTCCGCAGTTGGCAGGTAGGAGTAATTAATTAGAGGGCTATAGGAGTGGTATTTGGCCTGCAGTGGACGCTTCTAGGATGCTGGCGGTGATGATTGATCAACAGATAGCAGAACAGTTTTGCGGATAAAAATTATTTCCGTCGCGTCTCACGTACACCTATACATACAGCCTTCGTTAACATGGCCAGTACCAACGCGTAGTAAATGCATGCAGAGTTCCGTCTTGCCCAGTTTTTTTCATTGACCAAGCTGTTCTAGGCCAGAAGAGAAGGAAATTTCCTTGCAATGTTAACGCATGAATCTCGACCAGAAACCAGAAAATGGGAGCAGCGACCAATGAATGTCGGTGGCACTGAAATCTCATATGTTGATGCCGGATTTCTGTATTTTATGCAAAGGCCCTCAAGGGCCTGCAGTATTCTGTTAAAAAAAAAATAAATAAATTAGGGAGTCAATGACGGAATTAAGCCAATTGGGTCAGCAAGTAGGCTGGATGGTCCTTAAATAAAAAAAAAATCAGGAGAGGTACAGTGCTGCATTCTAGGCTGTTTTATTGTACAGCTAGGCGGGCAATATGTACGTGGTGGAAATAATATTGAGCAATCAAATTACGTTCTTTTTTTTTTTTTGTTTTAGGGTACTAGATTCTGCCGCGAAGCTGAAGGCAGTCAGTATCGAAGTTGAGCGCAGTGTTTCAATTTTCTAAACCTGTATTGTGCCTGGTTCAACGTACCCAGCATCAAAAATATGCTCTTGCAAAAACGGCGAATTAGTTATACGCTTTGCTCATTTACAATACGGCATCATTTCATGCTATCGTCAAAGAAATTAAGTTCTCCTACATCTTTAGATGCAGTAACTGCGCCCGCATTTTGCTGCATTAGAAATGCGAATGGCTATTGCGTCATGAAGCACTGAAAAGCTACCCGCTCAACGTCGATGGCAATTAATTACACTGGCTACTCCCTGGTTATCTTGCCCTATTTTCTTGATTACGAGGCGTAAGCTTGTTAGCTAACCGGCCCTATATGCCCGCATGGGTTAAGCTCGAGCGGCCTACATTAGACTAGCGCCGTGTTCTGTGCATGATACTTAGCATGGCGACACTGCGAAATGGAATTTTTTGTGAGCTTAGACATTTTCCTCTCAGAGCATCGACAATGACGGACCGCGGCCCTTTGTTGACTTCGAGATGGTATGCATGGCCTTCGAATGTTATAGTAACGCATTTTTGAGCTGATGGTGAGCTCGAAAGTGTAGTAAACAAATTATTATGAAAATGTTGTCAGGAATCAGCAAGCCGCACCAGCCTATTCGCGTTCGGTTGTTTTTGTATGCATACAAGACCGGTTGTATCGAAAATTAGACCTCCCGAGTACGAATGAGATGCTCAGACTGAGGGGCCACTAAATTCTGAACACAAGTACACTTCGACGCTTCTATAGTAAGTAGAACTACGAAACAAATCGATTAATGGAATGAAAAGATGACAATGAATAAAATTGTGCTAAGCGATACTTGGGTCTACTTTAATGAAATCGGTAACAGGGCGACTTGGTGTTGTAAGCACATTTTGCGTTGTCTATTTAAGATGCTACAAATGACTTCGCGATACCTACAGCAGATAAAAATTATAAGAACTTTTTTTTTTTCCTTCTCAAGCACAACAGAAACGTTTTCCGCGGCTAGACAACGCGAAGGCACAACGCTCCACTTAATGAGATAAAAACAACAACAATCCTAGGCTATGGCGCTAGCAGTGCTATTTAAACAAATAAACAAACAAACAAACAAACAAACAAACAAGCAAGCAAACAAACAAACAAACAAACGAGCAAGCAAGCAAGCAAGCAAACAAACAAACAAACAAACAAACAAACAAACAAACAAACAAGCAAACAAGCAAACAAGCAAACAAGCAAACAAGCAAACAAGCAAACAAGCAAACAAGCAAACAAGCAAACAAGCAAACAAACAAACAAACAAACAAACAAACAAACAAACAAACAAACAAACAAACAAACAAGCAAACAAACAAGCAAACAAGCAAACAAGCAAACAAGCAAACAAGCAAACAAGCAAACAAGCAAGCAAACAAGCAAACAAGCAAACAAGCAAACAAGCAAACAAGCAAACAAGCAAACAAGCAAACAAGCAAACAAGCAAGCAAACAAGCAAGCAAGCAAGCAAACAAACAAGCAAGCAAGCAAACAAACAAGCAAACAAGCAAACAAACAAGCAAACAAACAAGCAAACAAACAAACAAGCAAGCAAACAAACAAACAAGCAAGCAAAGTTTTAGAATCAAATATAGCCGCATGTCACAGAACTTTACATTGAGCCCGCCGCGGTGGCGCAGTGGTTACGGCGCTCGACTACTGTTCCCAAGGATGCGGGATCGAATCCCGGTCTCGGCGGCCGCTTTTCGATGAGGGCGAAAAGCAAATCGCAGGTGTGCTGTGCGATGTCAGTGCACGTTAAAGAACCTCAGGTGGTCGAAATTTCCGGAGTCCTCCACTACGGCGTCTCTCATAGCCTGTGTCGCTTTGGGACGTTAAACCCCACAAACCAAACCAAACCAAACTTTATATTGAAACTCCCAAGAAAAAAAAGGTTCCTTCTTAGATTTTCTCTGTAGAGATTATAAATATACTGCAAGTCACCTCACTTTCTGACTAACTTATTTGGACAAAAAGAGCATCCATCGGTGGTGTTTTTGAAAACAGTCGACAAAATGGCGCGGTCGTATTCATTCCTCATGTTTCGAAAATGCTTTAGGTCACTTACTAGCATGTATTATTTTTTGATTGAAAAATCTTTCGTCATGAATATGTTATGCACATTTCTTTTGTCGAAATGGATACCCCAGTTATTATTAGCCTGGCATTTGTACATATTCCATGGGCCTGCTATGCAGTTTGTCAACCAGATGCCCAAAAGCTACCGTCGCTTCTCTTAATGCGTTCGTGTTTTCCATCTGTACATAGATGCCGATGAATTCGAGAAGCCTGTGAGTTTTAGCACGGCCCCCGTATGAGAAAGTCAGCTTTTAGATCTTTCTTCTTTAACTCGTTGGCGTGGATGCTCAGCTTTTATGTACGTTTTTTTTTTTTTTTCACTTTTTTTTTTTGGCTCACTGATTCTTCGGCATTTTTGTGAGTGTACTGTTACAGCAGCAGCAGCCCGGCACCGGGGCATCGTCTTACCGCTTCGGCAGCGCTGTTCCGCATGAGCTCAGATTTTAATTGAAAATTTATTAGCCGCGCCGCGCATCAAATTGCCCATTACGTTACAAAAGACGACGACGCTCGAGCGATCGTTGCGGTGCCTGGTTCCCGTTCGCACTGCTTATGAGGCGGTGCCATCAATGCTGCTTTTTTTTTTCTTTTTTGGTCTTGTCTTGGCTGACATTTGGTATCCGCGGGTATACGGTGCATAGGGCCCCCGTTCTATGCAGCCTTCTTGATAATCTTCGGCCACTTTTGGGGCTAATGGAAGTGACGTACAGGAGTCTGCAATGAAGAAATGTGGCCTCCTGCTTTGCTTAGCGGCACCTCCATTATATCGCGAAAATATCTCGAAACTGTTAATTGATTAGATAACTGGCTCACATTAAAAAGCATGATGTCGGCGCCCAAAGATACACAGAAAAACAACTGTGAACCTGTCTACGAGGTTCCTGGACGACGGTGGTCTGTACGTTGAAGACGCAGGAGACTTTGCGACTTGACGCTCGAGTTCCTGACTTCAACAGGGTAGGAAAGAGATAATGAGCTTTATTCAGGTAAAGTAATTACAGAAGTGCTTCACCTATGTCAAGGAAACCACTGGAGAATACGGGCCTCCAGGCCTGACCGATGAGCTGGCGCTGAACCTTTATGCGCCAGCTTCGCCTCTTACTGCTCATCGCTGAGTTCCTTTATAATGATAGATGCAGTTCCAAACCATGTGGATAGAACCTGATAGAACTGAGCGTCCCTAGGTTACCACGTGGTTAGGCCTCATTATAAATGATCGGTATTTTCGTCATCTATTTTCCGGTTTCTTCTCTTGCTAGCCCTCCGTTTATAATGGTCGGAGACCTGACGCGGCTTCCGCGGTACAACATCCTTGGCTGCACTTCGTTTTGAGTTTATCACTACTTCCGAGACAACAGTATACGGGTTACTGAACGTTGCTTTGTATACACTGCAATGCATCATGAAACCGCAAAAAAAAAAAAAAAGAAAAAGAAAACAAGGAACAGAGTAGAAAGCGACGGGACCAAGGAAACCATTCCCGTCCCGTCCCGTCGCTTTCTTCTCTGTCCCTTGTTCTTTGCGCGGTTTCATGATGCATTCCAATACTAGCCACCAACTAGCCCGTCTCTCACTATTATATTTGTATACACCATTATTAAATCTTAACTTGAATTGCTATATAGAATTTCCTAAGGAATGTTTCTTTGTTTTTTTCCGCTAAATGCAATAAAACTCCGGATTCCGCTGGAGCTGCCGCAGCGCCACTGATATCGCCGACCACCGTTTAGGATGGATATCTGAATTTGAAAGAAGTCGCTGCTTTCATGCCGGTCATAGCAAGATGAGCGACACTGTAGTGTGTATCACAGTGCTGCCGTTGAAACAGTCCGCGTCGGAGGCTGGCAAACGCACGTGTAATCCAACATTTGCACGGCTGCACAGGGTAAGTAGCCCTTTTTTTTTTAAGGAGAGATGGTTTGCGTTTGAACAAATGGTGCAGTAATATGCGCCTTGTGCGTATGAGGCGGTTATTTCAGTAATGAGCGACGTGAAGTAATTCAGTGACGTTATATATACCGAACTGTCGTGATTGATAGAGGCACAGCAAGAAAATGTACAGCCTTTCTCTAAAGTATACATATATACCAACGAATTTGCTTCCTAGTATGGGCCATATTGGGTGTCTTCTTAGGCACCGACGAAGTGAGGAGAATCCTCGCTGTCCTTGCTACGATCATTAGCGCTTCCAAGGATGCTATGACAGTCCTACTGTACGGCTTAGAAACTAGTATTTTGGACTTGTTTACTTTTGACAAATTGTAAGCAGATGGCGCTCTTACATGAAGCTTGCTACGCGTTATGTACGTGAGCCAACATTTGTCCCTGATGGGCCGCTGTTTGCATATTCGGGATAACCCATAAAAGGTGACTAACTCCGATGGTGCTAGCTGGCATTAAAAAGGAAGGAAACGTCTTTTGAAGGATGAACAGGAGGACAAGTAAGATATAACTTTTATTTCATCTAGCCCTCAGTTCAAGCCGCCTTCAGGGGGGAGGTGTGCGGAGGTGAGCGGCGGAAGGGAATACGTGCAGTCACGCTGACGCAGCATCATCCCGCGTCCTTTGGTCCACGTTGTCAGCTGCATGAGGACCGTCGCCCAGATGGCTTCCCGCTGTTTCTCCCACGGCTCTCCGTCACAGCGGGACGCAGCCGGCCGCGGTTGGCACATACGAGCCTCTTTAGGCGCCAGCAGCCGCCATCCTTTTTGACAGCGAGACCGCCCATCGCACCGATTTGGTTTCCGTGAGAATACGAATATATATATTTATGATGCTAGCTTAAAAAAAAAAAAAAGCAATTGAAAAACATTGCCGCGCACTTCTTAGTTGCTTTCTCGTCTAGTGAGCTTGCACTGGCGAGGTTGTTTCGGGCTTTCAGCGGAACGCTGAAGCTTTCGCCCTGCTTTTGCGGGCGTCTCTCTTTTTAGGATTTTTTCTCTTTCGTGCAGCTGAGTCAACTATCAGAACTGTCCCAGTAGCGTATGCTACATTCATAGAGCTGTGCTTTATGTTCATTTCCTTCTTATTACGCAAGCATTATTGAAGTAATATTAATAATTTCTGACAATCTAGTTACTATTATTGCTATTCCCTTTCAATAATATGTGTACTAGAGTGCCAGCTTATCAAGACGCCGAAGAGGCAGGAGTTTTAATCTAATCTTATATTATGAGTAGATCCTTTATTAGAGTCCTCTATTTTTCGATACAAAGGAAGGAGGAAACGAAAACTGAAGCTCAGCAGCGTGCTCGAAGGTGACTTTTGTTACTGAGGGAGGGTGTCAGTGTCACAAACCTTGTGGGCAAGTCTCCGCTTCTAGTGTTGAACTTTCGACTAGTGTCTTAAGGTGTGACCCGTCTTGTGAAATTTCTGAAATGGCAAATTAAAGTTTGGATAAAAGTTTGGTCAGCTCCGAGGGTGCAGCAGCTGACGTAGCTTCGCACCCTCACTCTCGCTCTTTGGATGACCAAATCTAGGCATGTGTGATTGTACGGTGCAATTTCAGTTGTGCGAAGCCCGATTCTGCTGAGCGATGGCGCTGCTCAGTATAACTGCGGTGCTATTCGCTCTTTTTGGTAACTGCGGTTAACAAAATACAGTTGATAGTATTGGCACGGTGAGCTCTTGTTCGCTTCTAGGACGAATTTGCTAGGTTTCCGAGACAGTGTTGCCCCGAAATCGAGTGTTCCGCGATTGAGAGTAATCATGTGCGTCTAATGGCTAAGCTTAAAAAAAGGTTTCATTATAGTTTACTTAAACCCCAAATGCAAGAACTCATTAGAATCAGTCAATGCATTAATTTATTCAAATCTTACCAAAGACACTAACATACGCTTTGAAAATTTAAAAGAGAGATAAGTGCGCTTCAAATGGTTCACAAGCTTTTCTACATCTTTGTGCGGGAGCCACGGCGCGTTAAGTGGCAGGACACAATGGCACCTCGAAAGAAGCATATCGAAATATCGAGGGGCGTTATCAATCCTTATTTTACAGGCGCATAAAACATAGAAAAGCGCAATTGGGCTGGTGTGTTACAGACAACGAAAAAGGCGACTTATATCTGCTTCAGAAGGGTGATTAGCTCCGTTGCTACTCTGTGTGCCCTCGCCGGTTCCAACTGGGCTTCGCACACGCGAAAACGAAGCCCGCACACCATACGCACTTAGTTTTCATCATCCAGAGAGTGAGAGGGAGGGGGCACACTTTACGTCAGCTGTTTTACCCTCGGAGCTGGCGAGCATTGACAAGCGGCAGCGAGGGCAACGTCGACTCGCCACACGGCCGCGCGCCTGCTCCGGCAGCCTTGTAGCAGCCTGGTTACTTTTGGCAAAGACGGTACCTATGTGGCCGGGTGTCCCAGATCAACATTAAGTAATATATAAGATTGCGCGCTGAAAATTTGTGTGGCTGTAGGTGACAAATGCCGGTTTTTCTCCTCTCTCCCCTAATCAACCACGCTCATGTGCTAATTTGCGTGCTAGACAAAAGCACAAAAAGGGGGAAAAAAAAAAAAAAGATAAACGACGTCGCTTTCTGTTGAACGTGATATCGAAAGTGACGTGCGTTGGTCTATATACGGAGCCAGGCAGTTGTGCACACAGGACGCGGCACATGGAGGCTGCAAGCGAGCAGCGTACGCAGAAGAGCTGCTCAGTAAAATTCGAGCAAAAAGGGACGTTACATGACAGAGCACCTCAGAGCACCTGTTATTTCAAATTTGACCGTGATTTTCCTCCTTTTGTGTGTGTGTGTGTGGGACTTGTTCCATTCATACTCTTCCCTAGCCGCATTAATTATTTCCCGGAAACTCGCTTGTAGGCGCTGAATCGAAATTGGCACATTGCACGAGCCATCTACACCGGAAATAGAGAGAGAGAGAGAGAGAGAGAGAGAGAGAGAGAGAGAGAGAGAGAGAGAGAGAGAGAGAGAGAGAGAGAGAGAGAGAGAGAGGGAGACGCACTTTAGTCGCTCCTTTAACGGCATGATGCGACAGCTTTAATGACTCGCGGTCGCGTACAGTCGAGCGCGATTTGAAGGTTATCGCGCGAGCGTCGACCAGCCTAGCACTCCAGGCACCTGGCGGCCAAATTTGGAACAGGAAAAATCATGATTCGCACTATTCTCTCCCTCGTTCGCTGTTCCATACAACAACCATCCCCCCCGCGACAAACTTACCGCCCTTTTTCTCTATTCTAAGTTTTCCATTTGTTGCGATAAAGTGTCCAATTTCGGATAATACCGAAGAATACGTCGTGCGCACAACGATCACTGCCTGTTCGCAGGACCAAAAGTAAAAAAAAAAAGGAAGTGATGTCCCAGCAGGGAGTGACGGCTGCTGAAGGAACAGCAAAAATAGTGAGGGAAGCTGGCTTGATACAACCTTCGCCTCGGCAGAGAATTATGGGCCATGGCGCTGTTCTTGTTACCTTCAAATCGCGCTCGACTGTACACACACTTTGGTGTTCGATTAATCACTATACTTAATTTGTGCCTCTGTCAATCAACCCTCACATACTGATTGGTCTGCAGTCGTAAACTACCATACTGCGTTGAAGCTCACCCAGCATATTAGGTACAAGGGCGCACTTTAACCTGGCCCTACGAATGCACGTGCGTGACCTGCAATGCCGAGTCCGAGTGGGCAGTACCTGCCAGCTCCGCCGTTAAATGTTTCTCAGTGACGCCACACAATCCGACCACCTTTCAGTGCTCAGTCATGTAAATTGCCAACTACCACCTTCCGGATGCATGCCCGTGTTTTAACATGCCCGATAGCGTTTAAACAGCCCGTTCACCGAAAATCCGGCGTCGGCCACCCAAACACGTTAATACGGCTTCGTTAAAGCGGGGCTAGATACGTGGGCTCGTAGCCAACGCGGTCGCGTCACACCCTTAAAGGCGGAGCTTAAGTTTCGCGTCATACCCCTCAAGGCGGAGCTTAAGTTCCGCGTTCCACCCTTAAAGGCGGAGCTTAAGTGTCGCGTCACACCCCTCAAGGCGGAGCTTAAGTTCCGCGTTCCACCCTTAAAGGCGGAGCTTAAGTTCCGCGTCACGCCGTGTCGCGTCACACCCTTAAAGGCGGAGCTTAAGTGTCGCGTCACACCCCTCAAGGCGGAGCTTAAGTTCCGCGTTCCACCCTTAAAGGCGGAGCTTAGGTTCCGCGTCACGCCGTGTCGCGTCACACCCTTAAAGGCGGAGCTTAAGTGTCGCGTCACACCCCTCAAGGCGGAGCTTAAGTTCCGCGTTCCACCCTTAAAGGCGGAGCTTAAGTTCCGCGTTCCACTCTTAAAGGCGGAGGTTAAGTTCCGCGTCACGCCGTGTCGCGTCACACCCTTAAAGGCGGAGCTTAAGTGTCGCGTCACACCCCTCAAGGCGGAGCTTAAGTTCCGCGTTCCACCCTTAAAGGTGGAGCTTAAGTTCCGCGTCACGCCGTGTCGCGTCACACCCTTAAAGGCGGAGCTTAAGTTTCCGCCATAATTTTTTCGCTCTCAACGCTGACGCCGGTGCCGACAACTATGACGCCGGAGTTTTTTAAATGAGCGCGACTTTCAAATCTGGCGCGTTAAGAGATCATACGGTACATTCATCTAAGTTCGCAATCGTGATCGGCGTGGTAGGAAGTCCGAAAAGTGTATGCACGCTGAAAACCGATACGAGACAACAACCAAGTGGGCGTGCTGTTTTTCGTTTCCTGGCGGGCCATCTCCATCTTTCCGTGCTCCTCAAAACGCGTCATTCCTTTCCTTCTCTCCTCTTCGTGCTCCTCTGGTTGTCCTTCCTGCGCGTCGCGCTCTCTATACTCCACATGACAGGGGACGCTTTTCTGTACATCAACGACTGCTGCAGCTAGGAGGCTTACTGTCGACGACGAATAGGCAGGGTGGCTGTACCAGTGTAGGCGACAACGAATGTGCATGTATATGCATGCATGACTATTGGTGACAGCCTAGCCGGGAATCGCACGTGTGAATGCCGGGCCTTTCTTTTCCATTCTTTGCAGAGGGCGGGCTCCTTCCTATATAGGGCCATTCGGCGGGGGCTGTCAAGCCTGCGTCCCCACTGCATATAGTGAGTCGGCAAAAATCGAACATAGAAATACGCGGCTTTTATTAGCTGTATGGGCAAGATGTCGGAACAATTGTATTTGCTGTCGCATGGCTGATGGGGGAGCTGGTCGCTTATATATGTGCGGATTTTCAATGGGTACGCATATGTGACACACTTGCTTCTGCTAGCAAGCTAATCTGGCTTCATGAAACTTTTGGATTTAGCGTACGAGTTGCGCAAGAGGCCTACAGGCATGCGGGCGTACACTGTTGCTGAAAAAAAGAGTTCGACCACATTCTTGTTGATTTTATGAAAACTGGCATGAGAAATTGTTCTAATTTTGCGTAAATTTTAATACAAAAAGTGAAAAGATTGGGGAGTTTATGGAATAGTGCTCAAATCACAAGATCTTGTTTTTTGGGCTATGCCTATCGGTAACACACTGAATGCGACATGCATACCTTGAGCGAAAGAATTCGCTGAAGAAGAAAACAGCAACATTTAGATTCATCGAAAGAGTTGTGTAAATTTCGCATGCCCATTTTTTCAAGAAAATTGTGATACCGTGGCCGCAGAAAGCTTCGGCAGTTTTCTTATTTTAATGCTGACTCAGTGGCCTAGTAGATTTAGTTTGGCATTTTTCGTTCATTCTTGCGAGAACAAGTACATCGTCCTATGCCTTATATTCTGCTTTACAGCATGGAGGCAGAGGATTCAGGCCATCTTGCGGCGCAAGTGCGAACGAATCACTCGAAGTACGCGTGTGGTGTGGGCTTCATTACCACTGCTCAATGTAACAGGCAACCCATTATCATTGAAAGTTACCAAGGCTCCACTCCATGTAGCAGTGAGCTTGTAGTCCGGATGCCTTGGCAACTTCGATTTTATTTACGGAGCCAAATACGTGTCCTGCACCATTGCTTCTCTCTTGCTGGTAACCCTCAAAGGAACAATCTCTTTTGCGTCGTATAGGTCTACAGAAGCCGCTGAACAAGTAGCAAGCAAGCCACCTTCCGCATAAAAGAAAGAAAAGAAGAAGAAAAGAGAGAGAAAAGCAACAAAGTGAGGCTCTTCAACACTGATGTGGTTGCGAAGAATGGCTCCGGAGGGGGGATGGACAAGAAAGAAGTAAAAAGAGTAGGAACTAAGGAACCTCAAAGGTAGTACGAGCCAAGAGCTGCCCAAAGTGCCCTTCTGGCCGCGTCTTCCGCTGGGATACCCTTTATGCGTTCCCAACACCTGCGTTCGCCCTGGAGAAGAAAGCTGAGCCAAAGAGGCCTAGTTACGAGTCGTTTTATTTTTCCTCCCTTTGCTCCTATTTTCGGGCTCCAGGATGCAACGCAACCCCTCTACTGTTCCACCCTCATCCTCTGATCTCTGCCGCCTCTCGCAGGCTTCAGAGTAGTAGCCTTTCTCTTTCTCGCGTGCTCCTTTGCTCGTGGCGACAAAGGCTCAGGGGCTCGCCGAAGGTTCTACAAGGGGCTCGCGTCTAGCAAGGCCCGTTTCTTTGGGCCCCTACTTTCCCTTCCTTACGCGGACCGTCGCAAACAGCTCTTTTGACTCCCGGTCCGTTCTTGAAGTGCCACTGTATAAACAACCCTCTTGGGGCGGCCGGGGCTACATTATTTGTCGACGGCGTTTTTCACTCCTTGTGTGCAGTGAGTGGCAGGGTGGGAGGGTTTTATAGAGAAATATTTCCTGTCATTGCTTTACGATTTTTTTAGTGTTGCGTATTGTCACCGCTATGCCATGTTTTGTATATTAAAAAAAAAAAAGCCGTGGAGTCTTTCTGCTTTATAGCACTCGCCGTTCAGGAGTGCTACGGATCGACTATGGTTGTGTGGCTCAGAGGGAGATGCATTTCTTTATATTTTTACTCCGACCTCTGTTACCTTCCCAAAATTCAGCTTGCAATGACGTAGTCGGCTGTGGACGTTTTATAAAAAAGGAAAAAAAAAAGATACTGCTGAGTTTATTGCAGCTCCTACTACCGAGCAAGTGCGGAAAACGAGAAAAAAAAATTGAAAAAAGGTAGTGTAAAAGAAGTTGTTTACAGTTAGGGGAAGCATATGTCTGCAAGCAGCAACGTTCATAAAGAATGAGTTCCCCATCTTATGTGCCTTTACATATACGTAAAACTGTACATCGTTACAGAATCATAGATGTAGTCACTACTAAAGTATTACTCTTGAAAATTTCTCCAATATGAGCTTTAGTGCCCATACAAACAAACGCAAAGCTCCCCTACTATCATTGCAAGGAAATAGCAAATCAGCCTAACACAAACAGAATAAGCGAAACAGTAACGTCTCCATCGGTGACCACGAGAACACTTCTCTGCTGAGTAAAAAAAAAAAAAGCCGCCACCGGAACAAAGTTGCATGAATGAGAACGTCAAGCGCACAGCTCGCCACACGCTTAGTCACTCATCACGGCAATCGAGCAGTAATTCTCAATAACGGCCGAGATCGACTTCTTCATTTTGGCACCACCACTTTTCCTCTAGTCCCGCTGCCTCTTCATCGTTTCCCTCGTTGGTCCCTCTTCTCACTGTTTTTCCCTAGACAATCTCCTTCCGCTCACCTTTGTTCCCGAGTCTACCGCTGCCGTCCTCCCCATTTCTTTTTCTGGCGCACGCACAGCCTCTTTACCGCTGCTGCGACGGGCGCCTGTTCTGCTCGAGATATGAGCGGGCACGTATTAATTAGAGGCCGCTTTATCTCTTTATTGTCCCCCTCCACACATTCCGCCTGTTCTTTGTTCGCCCGCTTCCCTTTTTCGCTCTATTTTATCCCGGCGCTCTTAAACACGGTCTTCCGCCTGATTCTTGGCTCGGGAGAAAACGGTGCGCCGCGGCCGAGAAGGTAGCAGCAAAAACCCGACACCGCGTGACTGCACACGGGACCTCGAGTATAGGAAACGAAGTAGCGAGGGAGAAAGAGGAGAAAGAAGAAATCAGTTGGTGAGAGCGATGAAAATGAGAGAGGAAAAAGGAGGAAAAGGAGACACCGGGCTAAGTCAGCTAGGAAAGAGACGGGCGGTTGCTCGTTTTAATTAAAACGGCCCTCGCTTCGTTTTGATTAAGTCGCCAGTGATTTCTCGTTTGTTTGGTTTTTCTTGCGCCGACGTTCTCTCGGGCTACATTGGCAGATTGGGGCCACGTTGTGACACCTCCCCCGGTTCAGGCGCGCCGGCGCCACCTAATGTGACGTCGCTTATTTCGGTCGCGGTGCCGGGGCTTCGCTGTGCGTAAGCACCGTCCTAGGAGGCAATTTAGAGTTCACTGAATGTATTTTTTATCTTCGACGTACCAACTTTGACAGAGCAGGAATTAGGTGAGAGACAACTCGAGGCTACCTTTTTATTTACTCTCTAACATGGCATACATGTCAATCGTGTGACGTGAACCACAAATCAACAAATCAAGTGAGATATTTCAAGAGTGGATTTGTCCAAGCAGAGGTTAGGGAGGAGACATAGAGCCTCTTCTTCAAATACTAGGTAATTTAGTTAATTTGTGCACTTGTCCTCTGTTTCCCGTTCTTACGCCCGCACCCAAACAACACGTAATATAAACAAGCAGGCACGCTTCGATCGGTGCAGCTATCGCGTGCTGAATCCAGGCAGAGAAAGAGAAGAGGAAAAAAAAAACGGTAATTTATGTCAGCGAATATCTGCGCGAAACACAAAAATATAATTTATTTTGTGTTTCTTGGCTTTCTTCTGGAAACACGCGCAACATTAACGCCGTGAGAGATGCATATTTTACACGATATCAGGGTGTACTCCAGTCGGTAGTACATAAATATGAAACCCGAAGAAATAAAACAACAAACAAGTTCTGTATTTTTTATGCACACGTTTCATAACAGATATACCGACTCTAGCAAGGCTGGATCTTGGCCTAGTCGGTAGAGTTTGCTTATTTTGGCGAAGCCTGAAGCATTCGTATAATTTCCTGTAATTTCTTATAATTTTCCTATAATGTTTGCGTTTCAGGCTTCGTCAAAATGAGCGAATTAATAGGTTTGCTGCAGGGACAGTAATTTTAGACCACGACATTCTTGATTAACGCCTTCAGTTTCTTGACAATGCTGTACACATGGGCTAAGAATAAATTCTCTTCTTCCGTTGTCACCGATGACTTGCTAATATTCATTACCTCTCAATTTTCATAAAAACGTTCTCATTATGCGTGAAAAAATCCAGTTATACTGTAAGCAAAGATGATCACAATACGCTAGCTTTGAATATAACTTTTGCTTTGTAAAAACAGGGTGTGGCTCTTCACTGAGTTTTGCTCTAAAATCTTAACTGCTGCCGTTAATTCAAGAAGGCCAGAACAATTTCATCGGTCGCCGAGCATTTTCCTCTGCCCCTCGGGAATCGGCCGCCCGTTTCTCGGGCCCATGTTTAAATTAGTCGCTCGCTCAGGAATGGAAACGAGGAATTAAACGCCGGGACTGTGCGCTTCTGCCGCGCCGCACCCGGCAGCCGACTCTCTTGACACTCGGCGCAAGAAAATTAAACGCTCAGCGCGCAGCAGTGGGAAGTTACGAGGAGCTGCCGTCCGCGGTACACGAGGCAGCGAGGACACGACGCACTCATCCTTGTAAATGTCTCGTGCATGCTGCTAATTTCGATAGTGGGTAACTGTGCATTCTTTGTACTTACCACAATTGTATTAGAGGCTCTTAAATAACAAACAAAAAAAAATAAAAGCAGATAAAGATGTTTTACCGTTTGTAGAAACTGCGGGCTGTTTTATGAGCATCTGGCCGGCTGTTGGCGGAAATAAAAATGACTGCGCAATCTTAAAAATTGTCGGGATAGCCAATAAGGCGGATTTAGCAGCAATCTGTCAAGTATGTACCCAGCTATAGGTAGTTTACTTCCAAGTAACAAGTGTTACTCGATCAACACAGCGGTATGCCGAATTGACCTGATCAGCAATGCCTAAGCATAACCTTCGAGCATGAACCAACAATATATTCTGGTAAAACCATGTCGCCAAAACACCTGGGCTGCTTTAAATAAATGCGACAATAATTAATGAAAAATATATAAAACAGTTTCACGTGTAATTTCCTATGTGCCTAAAGCATTAGAGTTAATTTCGAGGTATTAATAAAAAAAAAACATACCTTACTACCCATTAGGTAAGATAAGTGCCCGACATCAGTGAGAGGTGCCAGAGATGTATAGGCCTCAGTGGTGCATTTACACATGATGAGGCAGGCATACTGGGAACGAAACACTCAATGCATTCGACGCATTGTCACCAATGAGAAACTAGGTTCTTTGAACAAAACTGCAGGGAACAATGAAAGATGAATCCATAGTGAGCCACAGAACCGTGACGCGCTCACTGTGCCCACATTAGTAATATTTTCCCTGTTTACATATTCCTTGAACCCCTTTTACCGCGTTAAGGGCCAGTCCCTCTTACCCGTAGAGCTAAAACGCTGCTCTCAACTATCAACGTTGAACTGCCCAAATGGTAAATCTGCCTGAGCGCACGCCACAGCGAAGACATTTAATTAGAAAATGAGGCTATTCTCATTAGGGTATATGCTATTTTTCGCCTGTAGCATATTTAGTGGTAAATCAGCGCTAACTCGAAATGCGGTACTGAGCAAACACAGCTAGCAAAAGTTTAATAAATGTGAATTTTTTACTCACCATACTATCAAGAGGGTATAGTAAAAAGCAAGTAACAAGAGATCTTTGTTGCTAAACAATTTCTCTACCTTTTCGTCCTTTTTCAAACTTTCAGAAAGAAATCTTCATATATTTCTATTTCTTGTGCATTCCGGAGTAACAGCAACTCAGTCTCCGAATCTCAAACTAGCCACTTCAATCTGCCAGACCTAATTAATAACGAGGAGGGCATTGTTTCAGCTCTATTGCAGTTAACACAAAAAAATCATCTGGCCAGACGATATCCCTAACGCTTTTCTCTACAAATATGCTGAGTGGTGCGCTAAATATTAGTGAAAGTCTCAGGACAGGAGAAATTCCGAATGATTGGAGAACAGCAAAGGTAATACCCATTCACAATTCAGGAGACAAGCTTTGCGTGAAGAATTACAGGCCAATTTCGTTGTTACGTCCAGTAAGGTATTAGAACATTTTATTTTCAAGCACATAAGCTCATTCCTAGAGGGAAGCGTTTTTTTTTTATTGAAAGCCAGCACGGGGTTTCGGCAAGGCTTGTCAACAGTGACGCAGCTTATTCATATCACAAATGAAAATATATCACTACACAATAATGGACGGGTAGATTTATTTTCATTGACTTCGAAAAAGCGTTTGACCGGGTATCGCATGGCAATCGTTTGTTAAAAATAAGGTGGTTGTTGAATAATCGGCATGTGGTACAATGGTTAGATTCCTACCTTACACAGCGGCATCAGTTTGTTCAGATATTTGAATCTCATTCCACAAAAGCGCCGGTACTTTCAGGAGTCCCCCAGGGCTCATTCCTTGGGCCGCTTCTCTTCCTTATTTATTTTATCGACCTGTCCTTCAACTCGAGCATACGCTGTCGGTTCTTTGCCATCCGTCGAAGATCAGACACTCCTAAGCGACTACTTAACAGCGGTTTCTATAGCTGGTGTTGTACTTGGCAGATGGGTATAAACCGTTCCAAATGCGCAAAAATGACAGTAACACGAAGGAAACAACCGCTCCAATGCACATACACAAACAATGGCCTTCCGATCAACTCAGTTACTCAGGTGAAATATTGTTACGATGAAATAGCAAAGGGGTGTTTATTTACAGTGATATGGCAGGGGGATAAGGTGAAGCCTACTTGCCCTAGGCACCAACGCTTCTGCTTCCTCTTCTGTCCCACCATCACCATCCTTCATCGTCGTCATTAGCGTGACATTTCCCCCCTACTCAGACGAAGCCCTCTGGGCGTGTTCGTGAGTCGTACGAGGCTGACACGGCTTCAAGTGGGCAACATGACACAGTTCGGTTTTGGCAGACCGGCGACCCGATGCTGTCAGGCGGGCTATTTCATAAGTTAAATCACTAAGGCGTTTGATAACCACATATGGGCCGTCATAATGGGTCAAGAGTTTTTGATGTAGGCCACGGCGCCGAATTGGATGCCATAGCCACACTAAATCACCTACAGAGTACGTGACCCGCCGGTGACTGGCATCGTATCGCACTTTAGAACGTTCTTGTGAAGCACCAGACCGTAATCGGGCGATTCTCCGAGCTTCTTCGGCGAGACAGAGGGTCTCAGCCAGGCAGGGGTCTTCACGGCTTGTGAAGGGCAGGATAGTATCCAGAGAGTAGCGTGGCGGTCTGGCATAGAGCAGAAAAAATGGACTGTACCCAGTCGTCTCATGCGTGGCGGTATTAAACGCATACGTGATGAAGGGCAGTATGGTGTCCCAGTTCTTATGCCCTGCGTCCACATACATGGCTAGCATGTTGATAAGCGTTCTGTTGACGCGCTCAGTCAAGCCATTTGTCTGGGGATGGTATGGCGTCGAGTGTTGGAAAGTTACGGCGCATAAACGCATGAGCTCTTCAACAACATCAGCAGTGAATTGTCGGTCCCGGTCAGTGATGACAATTCGTGGCGGCCCGTGTCGTAAGATGACTGAGTGCAGCAAGAAAAGCGACACCTGATGCGCCGTAGCAGATGGAAGAGCGGCGGTTTCACAGTAACGTGTGAGATAGTCCACGCAGATTACAATCCAGCGATTTCCATCCACGGACTTCGGAAACGGACCTACGAGGTCAATGCCTACTTGATCAAACGGTGCTGTCGGGGTCTTCACAGGGTGCAGCAAGCCAGACGGTGTTGCAGTTGGGCGTTTGTGACGTTGACATTGCTTGCAACTGGCAACGTATTGTTCAACCGTCGAGCGCATTCTGGGCCAGTAAAATCTTTCTTGAGCACGGTGGAGTGTTCGAACCGATCCCAAATGCCCAGAAGTTGGATCATCATGCATAACACGTAATACGTCCGTGCACAACGTCTTGGGAACTACAAGTAGGTATCGCTGGCCGACAGGCGAATAACTCTTTTTCCATAGAAGGCCATCATGCATACAAAAACGGCTTGTAGGTACGCTGGCTTGGGCAAAGAGAGGCTGCAGACTGGTATCATTTTGCTGTTCCGTTTTGAAAACATTCGTGTCGGGGAACGCTGGCTCGAGGGTCGATATATAATTGTCGAAATCGTCGCTTTCAGGTCCAGTCGTGGCCATTGGCATCCTATAGAAAGACAATCTGCGTCTGCATGACGCCTCCCGCTTTTGTAAACCACGGCAAAGTCATATTCCTGTAACCGGAGGGCCCAGCGTGTGAGGCGACCACATGGGTCTCGAAGGTTCCGCAACCAACAGAGTGAATGATGGTCAGTTACGATAGTAAACGAACGTCCGTACAAATATGAACGGAAACGCTGCACAGCGAAAACTACAGCTAGGCATTCCTGTTCGGTGACTGTGTAGTTTCGCTCCGGCTTGCTCAGGGTACGACTTGCGTACGCGATAACATGCTCTCGTTCATTGTGCCGTTGGACAAGGACTGCACCAAGACCGATTCCACTAGCGTCCGTGTGTACTTCTGTCATTGCAGTAGGATCGAAGTGACGTAGGATGGGTTTCGATATTAAAAGAAACTTCAGTTGACGGAATGACGCGTCGCAGTCTGGTGTCCAGTTAAAAGTAGAGTTTTTGTGGAGAAGGCACGTCAATGGGTAAGCAACGTCAGCAAAGCGATGTATAAAGCGTCTAAAATACGAGCACAACCCTAGAAAACTGCGCAACTCCTTCACTGTCTGCGGGGGTTTAAAAGACTCAACAGCGGCAGTTTTCTGGGGATCCGGCATTACACCATCACCATTGACAAGGTGTCCTAGCACCAGCGCTTGGCGCTCTCCAAAGCGGCACTTTTTGGAGTTCAGAATTAGGGCGGCGTTGTGCAGACGATTCAAGACACGTACTAGGCGGTCATTGTGTTCTTGGAAGGATTTCCCAAATATGACGACATCGTCCAGATAGCAAAGACAAGTGTCCCATTTTAAGCCGCGCAAAACTGTGTCCATAAAGCGTTCAAATGTAGCTGGCGCATTACACAGCCCGAATGGCATAACATTAAACTCATAAAGGCCATCTGGCGTTACGAAGGCCGTTTTTTTCTTATCCGCAGGGTCGATTGGAATTTGCCAGTAGCCAGATCTGAGATCAAGAAAAGAAAAATAGGACGCACCAGAGAGGCAGTCGAGGGCATCGTCTATGCGAGGAAGAGGATAGACGTCCTTTTTCGTAACAGAATTTAGACGCCGATAATCGACGCAGAATCGCCACGAACCATCTTTCTTGCGTACAAGAATAGCAGGGGCAGCCCAGGGGCTAGATGACTCCTGTATCACCTTCTTCTGTAGCATGTCTTCCACTTGCTCATGAATGACTTTGCGCTCAGATGGGGACACGCGATATGGCTTTTGACGAATGGGACGAGCCGAACCAGTGTCGATGCTATGATTGGTCCGATGTGCAGGGCGAGAGGTTGGTCCATCTGTTTCAGAAAAGTCAAACATAGGCGAAAAAGGTAGAAGAATATCCACAAGAGTACGGCGTTGAGGTGAGCTGAGATCGGCGCTGATCATGCGGATGATCGAAGTTTCATCAGCAGGCAGAGGTACGGTGGCACTCGTAGCATCTGTGACCAAAGCAACGACGTGGGGCGGGCGCATCGGGTCCACAGGAGGCAAGCTTCAATCCCGTTGGTAAAACTGCGGGCTCGGACGATGGATTGATGGTCCATAACGAGGCACTACCATGATGCACGGATATCATACAGTGAGGGATAATTACATTTTTCTTCAGGCATGCTGAGTGAACTGGGTGCACCATGGCCTGGAATGAAACCTTCTCAAGAAGTGGAACGGACACGGGGACGAACATGGCAGACAAGGGTGGAACTACTGTGTCTTCGGTAATACTAAAAACTGTTTCTTCATCACGGCCACTTTCAAAAAGTGTCGGCAGATGCGAGCCATCAAAATGAACCTCTTGACTTCGGCAGTCTACGGTAGCGCCACAAAACTTCAAGAAGTCCATTCCTAAAAGGATGTCATGCGTAGAGTGGGGTAAGACTACGAATTCGGCTTGAAAAATTGCACCACCCACAGACACTTGCGCACTACACACACCAAGTGGCCGCAACACTTCTCCACTCACACCACAAAACGTTGAAGCACGGTCATATTCAAACATCATTTTGCGTCCCAACAAGCGCCTAAACTGATTACTCATCACAGACAGTCGCACCCGTATCCACCAAAGCTAATGCATACACACCATCAATAAACACACGAATTTTGTTTTTGAGCATTATAGTTGGAGGGATGTTGGCACACAGCACATTTCCAGTGGCCTCACCCCCATCGGTCGCGCTGGTTAGTTTTCCTGCTGAGGATGCTGAGGCGACATGGAGCGCCGTCGTGGTGATGGAGAACGACGCGCACGGAAGGCGGGTGGTGGAGTAACACTTCTATCAGATGCACGGGAGTGGTCGCGGATATTCTGGTTATGGATGTTACGGTAATACGCACGCTGAGTATTTGATTGTTGAAAAACGGGATTGTATTGCCGATTGTTGGGTACTGTTGGAAGCGCCGGACGGTTATAGCGAGGTGGGAACCTACTGCGGCAGTATCTGGCGATGTGACCTTCGACGCCGCAGCGGTAGCATATCGGCGGGGAAGGTAGAAAATTCTGTTGCGAATAAGAGCAGGGAACAGCTGGGTGCGTCGTAGGTCTGGCTGAATGCTCATACTGCTCAGGAACCCTGGTAGGTTGAATGGAAGATCTATGTTCACTTGAGGCGACGTCATACCTTGGGGCGTCAGGCACCGACGCATTCCGGTTGGCGAAATGCATAGGAGGATAGTCAATGGAAGCTGCAACTTCAGGAGCTTGTGGGAAAGGCTGAACGGTAATCGCTTGTGGTGGTGAAGCCGGCCGTCTAGATACCCTCTGGACAGAGACCTCAGCAGATTCGTGCAGGGGAAGTGGGTTGAGCCGCAGGAGTTCTTCCCGCACGATTTGCCGGATCGTCGACGGAAGATCTAGTTGGGCGTGGTCATCAAGGCTGGCCACGGTAGGCACGTTGGCCAGCCGCCCAAATTTTGGCACAATACGACGCGTTTTCAGAGCTTGAAAAGCGCGGATGTGTTTAATGACATCGGAGACGGTTTCAAGGCTGTTTTTGGCGATTAGAAAGTTGTACACGTCAGCCGCGATACCCTTCAGAATGTGACCGACTCTGTCTTCTTCGGGCATGTTGGAATTGACACATCTGCACAATCTGAGAATCTCTTCTGTATAAGTGGTACAAGTTTCATCCGGCAATTGAGCTCTTTGGGCAAGGGTCTGCTCAGCCCGCTTTTTGCTCGGTACAGAGTCACCAAAACGCTGTTTGATCTCGGTGGCAAACCGTTCCCAAGTTGTCAAATTGTCCTCGTTATTCTCGAACCATGTCATCGCCGTGTGAGTTAGAAAGAAGACGACATTTGTGAGCATGGTGATAGGGTCCCACCGGTTGTACCAACTAATTCGTTCATAATGAAGTAGCCACTTCTCAACGTCCTCACCTTCCTCTCCTGCAAACGGTCGTGGTTCCCGGTAAGGCTGGCAGGGAATAGAGCTGGAGGGGGCAGGCCTGTCACCAGCCAGGCTTGCAGCGTCGCGGCTGGCACGGTTAGAATCGGTGTGGTCCATGATGTTTGGAAGCGGTGGCAGTCCAGCAATGCGGCGACTACGTCGAAACTCCAGTTGTTCTTGCTGCGCCGTACTTGGGGATCGAACGGAGCACCTTCCACCAAGTTGTTACGATGAAATAGCAAAGGGGTGTTTATTTACAGTGATATGGCAGGGGGATAAGGTGAATCCTACTAGCCCCAGGCACCAACGCTTCTTCTTCCTCTTCTGTCCCACGATCACCATCCTTCATCGTCGTCATTAGCGTGACAATATATTTTGGTAACCATGGCGTCCAACCTGAACTGGAGCATACACATCCAGTCCGTTGTCTCAGCAGCGTCAAAAAAAAAAAAAAAAAGCTTCGGTTATTAAAGCACCGCCTAAAGCATTGCACGAGCAAAACTAAACTGACAGCATACACATCACTTGTGCGTCCATGCTCGAATACGCCGACGCTGTATGGGAACCGCACACAAAAACGGATATAAAGATTTTTAAAAGCGTCCAGAGGAAAGCACTCCGGTTTATCTATCACGTTTATGGTCGGCAGGTCTCGGTATCTGATCTGCTCAACAGATCTGGGCTTCCTACGCTTGAATCCCGTCGCTAGCTGCACCGTCTAAAAATGCTGTTCAACATCGTATATAATAAAACAAAACTGAATTTTCTAAATTACATGCAATACAACACAACACGCGCCACCCTTAACAAGCACGAAAGGACTATCTTGATGACACGATGCCGAACAAAAGCATACTCTTGTTCCTTTTTCCCACGCACCATTTCCGAATGGAACAGACTGCCAAGCGATATTACCAACCTGGTATCTTCACAATCTTTCCTGTCTGCTTTTTCGTCTCATGCATCGCAGTAGCGCGTCTAATGCACAGTGTATTTTGGTTTCTTTGTTTTTATTCTGTTGGCTCAGTCTGGGTTGACATCGGGTGATTTGCCTGTATTTTGTTTGCATTCCGTTGGTCTTGTTCAATTTATGTCCTCGTACGGTATTTTCTTTGCTTTCCGTTGGTCTTGTTCAATTTATGTCCTCGTACGGTCATCGCCCTTTGTTGCTGTTATTTTGTTGATACTGATTTGTAATCTTTTTTAACTTTGTGCACACTCCTGCCTTGATCGCCAAAGGGAGTCGGCAGTATTTATGAAACAAATAAATAAATTCGTGTATTTAGTGTCACAAACTTTCCTCTTATATAGAAAATTTCACACCACAAATTCGCGTTACCAAAGTTTTGTCGTTACTAATCACCTCAATATCTGGTGCTAAATATCTCAGCTGGTAACCTTTGCTATGACTCTAAACACGAACAAGCTCACAAGGGAGTAAAAAGGGAGTAGAATGTCCTCTAGTTCGCTCTCCTGTAGGGCCACGGTAATCTTTACAAGCTCTGGTATAGATTTAAAGCGCTAGGTATCGTGAATACCTATTATCTGCAACGAAAGCTGATTGACTTCAATACATGCCAAGCTCTAGATTACCAGGATAGAGGTTTCTACTTGCTAACCACGAAACGTGTTTTTTTTTGCAGCCTTTAAAATTTTTTAGAAACGCTAATTGCATGAAATAATTATGATTTGAGGAAATGATATGTTTCTGCTGCCAATAGTATAGCATTCCATGATTTAGTGGTGAAGATCTAACCCTAGGCATGGAGAGAAAGCTGTGGCTTTACAGGAGAGTGTGCTTGAGGTCATGCTGCCCCCTTTTACTCCCTTATGGGCTTATAATGCCTAAAATTCAATTTACTTGTGTTGCTTAAAGGAAATTCCAGTTGGTGATCCGGAGCAGGCTTTCTTGCTCCGCAAAACCGAAGAGTTCTTTCAGTGCGAGGTTCGGATTCAGTTTCTAAGTTTTGAGTCACCGTGATGGTACTATTCTTTTGACACTTTACACGATTTTGTTCCCTCCGCTGATTTAGAGAGTGATCTTTATCATCTACTATAATTTGTTATTAATAGTAATCACCGTGATTATATTCTGTTCTGCATTTGCAGCCGTAAAGAATTAGTAGCAGGTTAGCAACAGCCAGTGAGATGCGTACCGTTGCTGTGCAGATGCGTACCGTTGCAGTGAGATGCGTACCGTTGTTTGCTGTGTTTTTAGTTTTCCTATTAACCGACACGACTGTGTTTCTTTTTTAGGTGAGTGGGGTAGGCCAGTAGGGTGAAAACAAGTTGCGAGGTCTTAACTTTCCAGAAAGTCAAATCGGTTACGCCGCAGTGGATGCCTAAGGATTAATTTCTACCTGCCTGGAGTTTTCTAAGGTGCGCAGAAAAATTGCACAACACACAAACGCCGTTTGCGTTTCGACTCCATCGAAATCGGGTCGAGGCTAACCAGCACTCACCCCGGATATTCCAACTTAGCAACCGAGTGCCATGACTACTGAGTCACTGCGACGGGGCTGGTCGGGAGGTTGAGGCAATAGGCATTGCAAGTTATTCATACAGGTATAGATATCAAATTATTTGCAGGAAAGGTAGAGAGATCGGCTGTTTGTAAAGAGACTCTGGCATGCTACTCCACACTGAGGAAGGTGAAAAAGAAAAGTAATGGAGAGTTAGTGTGCGAAAGGGAGATCACGTTTCTTGGTACAGAGAAAAGACCTCGCAAATACTTAGCGGCACTTCCATACTGACCAGTTGTCACCGCATACACACCTGCACAGTTGCAGAGAGCTTTTCACTTTTGTTTTAGGCACAAAAGCGTAAACACAGACACGCCACGCTGCACCAGAAAACAGTTGCCACTTCCCACATATCGGCAGTGTTATATATATAAAAGGGCACAAACAAGTAAACATGCATATCAGTGCACCAGAACAAATTCAAAATACACATTCACATATTCAAACAGAAACGCCTATGCACGTTGGTACGCACTGTAAACGGTGTCCTCAAGCACAGCAAAGCACACGCAAGTGTTACGGGCGATTATCTATAGACCAACACCGATCTGCGACGTAAGCGTGATGCAGTGGCGCTTCTGTCGCCAGTCTTGGCTGGTTGGGAGTGAAAACTAGGCTTAGTGGCCATAGGAATACATGGACCCAAAAAATTTCAAAGGAATTTTCTAATTTCACGGTGCACCTATGATCTCGTTATTCGGTAGAGAGCAACCATGAGCATCCTAGAACAGATTATGAAGTCTCATTAACGAGGCGAAGTACTTTTAAAATACCGCGAAACGTATGCGGGTGCGAGTTGGGAGGGCGATCCATAGAAATACATGTTTAAACACAACTTACTGCAACATTTTACTCGGTTCAGCAGCATTGAACCCTTCTAATTTTTTGGTGAACGTCTTGTATCACGCCCCGACATAATTCTGCATGGCACACTACAATCTCTTGCAAGTACTGCAAGTCTGACGACTTGCGGGACCGTTCACAGCCCGATAAACTGACCTCGCACAGTTGCAGACGGCGCTGTCGCTAGCAGACGCTCCGGAGCTGGAGGCGGCCGCGGTGGGTATCGCCAGCTAGCTGCGCTGTCGTCTGCTGCAATGAGCGACTCTCGTTCGGTCCGTATTGTCGTACGATGTTTGACAGCTGCCTTTTAAATGTAATTCTGTCTAGGATGTGTCACTTGAGGAGCAGTACTATCAAGCTAATTTACTCCATGTGGCAGCATATCAGACTAATAATATAATAATAATAATGATTTTATTTGCGCCAAATGAATACATGGCGCGGGAGACCCGCAGTAAAAGCTGTCACAAGCGACAGCTTGACAAAGCCGGAGGCCCCCCTATACACTTGACAGCATCATAGGCGCAATGAAACGGCATGTCTCATCCAAAAAGAAAATAGAAACAAAACATGAAAACATCTGCAATTACAATCACTCATAAAAACTACATAAAATTATACAGAAAATGTGTTAGAATGAAGCTAGAAAGCACTTACAAAAGCAATGGAACATTCATGTGCGATGGCAATGAGTTTAGCGGAAGTAACAGATAAATTAAGCACATTTTTGCTTCAAATAAAATTCAAATCAAAGTGAATACAGACAAGCGGTACAGTCAGGGTAAACAACAATGTGACAGAGTAAACAGGAATGGCAAGCGAAGTGTCCTAGTACATGTTGAAATACCGGCGGAGTGTTTTGAACGTCACCTTTTCAAGTTGGATATGTTTATGATTTAAATCATTTAGTAACCGGGGTAGTTTATTCTGTAGTGTTTGTAGGCCGTATGTTGTGCGAAACGTCCTTACTTTCCAGAGCTCCGTGTAACGTGTCTGGCGTGTAGTAGCGTTTTGTTGTAACCTGGCTAGACGATGTAGAAATGAACTGTTGCTGGCGTTTTCATTCTTAATTGCCTTGCAAAGGATATAATCAAATAGCTTGGTAACAGGAATTATGTTGTATTTGGGAAAGAGATGGTACGTATGTGAATAAAACGGCAGATTTTCTATTACTCTTACAAACCTTTTCTGCAACTTGTGAAGCTTCTGCAAATTTCCATAAGTTGTCGTAGACCAAACTAAGTGACAATAATTGAGTCGGGAGGAGAATAGGGTATTATAAATTAACAGTAAGATTTTTGGTGGTAGTAAATTGCGATTGCGGTATACTAGCCCAATTACCTGTGCCAGCTTAATAAGCATACTGTCCACGTGGACATCCCATGACATATTCTGCTGAAAGATAACACCTAATGTCTTAATACTGGAAGTTATTTCGAGAGGAGTGGCATTTAAGTAGATAGACTTTTGTATTGTTAGGTTTTTGTTTTTACTTCGAAAAAATACGGCTTTTGTTTTGTTTGCATTAATCGTCAGGCTGTTTTTACGCGTCCATTCGTCTAGTTTTATTAATGTTAAATTAGCAGCATCAACAAGGTCGTCACTAGTTTTACCGGTTAATAATATGCTGGTATCATCCGCGTACATGATAAATTTCACGGTTGCATCAATATTCACAATATCATTCACGTACATATTAAATAAAAATGGTCCTAATATACTGCCCTGTGGGACGCCTGCTGAAATAGATAATGGGTTAGAACTGTGGTTGTTTATGACGACTATTTGTCTACGAAATTCCAAGTAGGAGCATAAAAGAGATGCGGCTTTACCACGAAAGCCATAGTGTTGGAGTTTCTTAATTAAAAGTTGATGACTAATGGAGTCAAATGCTTTTGACAGGTCAATAAAAATTCCTAACACAAGTCTTCCTTCTTCAAACTGATTTAGTATGTGTTCTTTTTGTTGTAGCAGTGCGAGTTGTGTGCCTAAACCCTTACGGAAGCCATACTGGCAATCAGTCAACAGGCAATGTTTCTGCTCAAATTCGGATAGTCGCTTTAAAATAACTTTTTCGAAGACTTTTGAAAAGACGGGAAGGATTGATAACGGTCGATAGTTTCCTAAGTCGTTTTTATCGCCTTTTTTAAAGAGCGCAGCGACTCGCGCTATCTGCATCGTTCGAGGAAACGTGCCTTCGCTTATACAGATATTAAAGATATATGTAAGACAAGGAGAGAGAAGGTCAGCAACATATTTGATGGGTTTTATTTGGATACCATCAATATCTTTAGCGGTACTATTATTTAGACTGTGAATTGTGCTAATTATCTCTCCCTCATTTACTGGATACAAAAATATAGAGCTAGAGTTGTATGGAATACCATCAAGATCAATGTCTGGTGCGTTGTTACTTCCAATTTTAACAAAGTGTTCGTTAAAAGCGTCGGCAAGTGCTTTTCCCTCTAACTCAAGACCATTTATTTTTAAGCTCTGTATCCTTTCCTCAGGATTATTGCAATTCAACAAAGAGTTCAGTTTTTTCCACATTGTGGCCGTACGTGGAACCAGTGAATTAAAAGAAAGTGTATAGTAATCTCGCCTGGCCTTTTTTATATCTTTGTCTAAACGATTCCTAATTTTTTTAAAAGCCTGAAATATTTCGGGGTCTCTTGTCTTTATAAATTCACTGTATAATGCATTCTTTCTCCGTATTCTGGCAGATAGCTCTGCACTAATCCATGGTTTACGTATTTTCTTTTTTTGTTTAATGCACTTAAAAGGAAAGCTAATGTCATAACTTTCTTTCAATAGGCTGAAAAAAGCCTCGTAAGCCAAATTTGCGTCTTTAAGATCGTATACAGTATCCCAACATGTCTGAGCTATCTTCTCACGAAAAATAGAAAGAGTCTGATCTGTTATTAGTTGAATGAAATGGTTTGTCTTTGTTTCCTTGTTTCGTACGTGACCCTTGAAACATAAATATATCGGCAAGTGATCACTGAGATCCGATGCGAAGACGCCAGCATTAATGACTTATTCACTGTAAACAAAACTACGTGTTTCGCTACATGAGCATTATTTTGGGGGTGTCCGGATTCACAACATAGATTATTTGGGGAGTTTCAAAATTAGACCATCTCCGTAATAACGCAGCGTACTTTTTCATAGCGCTGGTCAATGTTTAACGACCGGCCACCACTTCTGGTGCTCTGCGAAGCGAGAGAAATGTTGCGGTAAGTTGCGCTTACTTGTATTTTTATGGGTCACCCTCCCAACTTGCACCCACATACGTTTCGCGGTATTTTAAAAACACTTCGCCTCGATCATGAGATTTCATACTTTCATGATCTGTTCTAGGATGTTAACGGTTACTCAGCACCGAATAAGGACATCATAGGTATCTTGTGAAATTAGAAAACTACTGCTTAGAAATATTTCGGTTCCATGTATTCCTATGGGCGCTAACCCTATTTTTCACCCCCAGTCGGCTGCGACGCCGCGAGCGCCTCCTTTGTTTGTTAACACGGTGTTGGTCTATACGTCCAGTATTCCTAAAAAACTTGAAGAAAGCCTTACACGCAAGTTATCAGTTGCGCCCAGGCACCCAGAGTGTGCATTCCTGATATTCAAGCGATTGAGTAGTGTACCCCATGTACTTATAAAGTTAAATTAGGAAGCAGCGGATGATTGTCACGCTTCCAAAATGCTTGAAGGTCTATGTGGCTGCGCTTCTTTGCAGGCGTTGCCTCTAGAACGGAGCACCTGCGTCGGGAACTGGGTTTGTGTTGCGGAAGAGGAGGCCGATTAAGCGCTCAGCACTAGCATGTCGCATTTTGCACATGTGTGCAGACAAGTTCTGCAGCTGGCAGTTCATATGACGTACAAGACGCGCGCATGTTCACTCAATAATACGAGCACAAATAAAGTAGAAGTGAAAACAACTGCTTGCGCGCAGATGTACCGCCAGGACACATGCCTGTACGCGGCAGTATGCTCTAGTGGTTTACATAATATGTAGGTATATTGATCCGGATATGTACTGATATTCACAGATTATTAAAGTTACGGATAAAATTTTTTTGCTTGCCTTCTCATATGTAGGTATATTAATACGGATATGTACTGATATTCACATATCATTAAAATTACGGGAGTATATATTTTTTCGCTTGCCTTCTTACCTTGTCTGCCAAACTGCGTTTGTATATCTTAAAAAAAAAAAATGAAAGGCGGTTAAGCTTTGCCCTGAAGAGTTCAACACTATAGCGTTTAAATTCCAATGCTTTGAAGGCGATGGATGAATGTATAAGGCTTTGAACTGGGCGGCGGCTCGCGCGACCTGTTGCGGCAGCACGGTACGAAGAATTTTTCCAGTAAGCGCCGAATTGCAGGTAAGCAAAGAGGACAAACAGGAAATGTTTTTTGCTACTCGCTTAATTATTACTTCCGTAATTAGTTTCTTTCTATTGACCACCTAAACATTAGCTGACAGCAATAAGGCAATGCATACGTAAGGTCCACTTTTATTCGGAGAGAAGCAATGCCATTTTGTGGCGGAGTGGTGGACTGTGAAGGAACCGTATTTGACTCCGCAGGTTCCCGCATAACGTTTACTGTTTCTTTACTTTCTTCTGATTTTCGCATTGCAACCACAACGCCGACACCAGCTTTTCCGCGACACGGAGTCCTTAATGCTATAGCGATAAGAAGAGATTGCGTTTGACAGAATCGCTCGATCCTATGCGCTTTATAATTGTAGTGACAGCGCATTCAATTAGGTCTTCTACTTTCGAGTACGATATGATGAGTGACGTTGCGGCGTATATGCTCCGAGTGCCTGCGGAAAATGAACATTGTCGCCGCGCAAACAGTTTGGATTCACCAGGAGTCACCATATAGATCATAGACTGGAACGCAAAGAGAGAGAGAGAGAGAGGAGAGAGAGAGAGAGATAGATAGATAGATAGATAGATAGATATAGATAGAGATATAGATAGAGATAGAGATATAGATAGAGATAGAGATAGAGATAGAGATAGAGATAGAGATTGAGATAGAGATAGAGATAGAGATAGAGATAGAGATAGAGATTGAGATTGAGATTGAGATTGAGATTGAGATTGAGATTGAGATTGAGATTGAGATTGAGATTGAGATTGAGATTGAGATTGAGATTGAGATTGAGATAGAGATAGAGATAGAGATAGAGATAGAGATAGAGATAGAGATAGAGATAGAGATAGAGATAGAGATAGAGATAGAGATTGAGATTGAGATTGAGATTGAGATTGAGATTGAGATAGAGATAGAGATAGAGATAGAGATAGAGATAGAGATAGAGATAGAGATAGAGATAGAGATAGAGATAGAGATTGAGATTGAGATTGAGATTGAGATTGAGATAGAGATAGAGATAGAGATAGAGATAGAGATAGAGATAGAGATAGAGATTGAGATTGAGATAGAGATAGAGATAGAGATAGAGATAGAGATAGAGATAGAGATAGAGATAGAGATTGAGATTGAGATTGAGATTGAGATTGAGATTGAGATTGAGATTGAGATTGAGATTGAGATTGAGATTGAGATTGAGATTGAGATTGAGATTGAGATTGAGATTGAGATTGAGATTGAGATTGAGATAGAGATAGAGATAGAGATAGAGATAGAGATTGAGATTGAGATAGAGATTGAGATTGAGATTGAGATTGAGATTGAGATTGAGATTGAGATTGAGATTGAGATTGAGATAGAGATAGAGATAGAGATAGAGATAGAGATAGAGATAGAGATAGAGATAGAGATAGAGATAGAGATAGAGATAGAGATTGAGATTGAGATTGAGATTGAGATTGAGATAGAGATAGAGATTGAGATAGAGATTGAGATTGAGATTGAGATTGAGATTGAGATTGAGATTGAGATTGAGATTGAGATTGAGATTGAGATTGAGATTGAGATTGAGATTGAGATAGAGATTGAGATTGAGATTGAGATTGAGATTGAGATTGAGATTGAGATTGAGATTGAGATTGAGATAGAGATTGAGATTGAGATTGAGATTGAGATTGAGATAGAGATAGAGATTGAGATTGAGATTGAGATTGAGATTGAGATTGAGATTGAGATTGAGATTGAGATAGAGATAGAGATAGAGATTGAGATTGAGATTGAGATTGAGATTGAGATTGAGATTGAGATTGAGATTGAGATTGAGATTGAGATTGAGATTGAGATTGAGATTGAGATAGAGATAGAGATAGAGATAGAGATAGAGATAGAGATAGAGATAGAGATAGAGATAGAGATAGAGATTGAGATTGAGATTGAGATTGAGATTGAGATTGAGATTGAGATAGAGATTGAGATTGAGATTGAGATAGAGATAGAGATAGAGATTGAGATTGAGATTGAGATTGAGATTGAGATTGAGATTGAGATTGAGATTGAGATTGAGATTGAGATTGAGATTGAGATTGAGATTGAGATTGAGATTGAGATTGAGATTGAGATTGAGATTGAGATTGAGATTGAGATTGAGATTGAGATTGAGATAGAGATTGAGATTGAGATAGAGATTGAGATTGAGATAGAGATTGAGATTGAGATAGAGATTGAGATTGAGATTGAGATTGAGATTGAGATTGAGATTGAGATTGAGATTGAGATTGAGATTGAGATAGAGATTGAGATAGAGATTGAGATAGAGATTGAGATAGAGATAGAGATAGAGATAGAGATAGAGATAGAGATAGAGATTGAGATTGAGATTGAGATTGAGATTGAGATTGAGATTGAGATTGAGATTGAGATTGAGATTGAGATTGAGATTGAGATTGAGATTGAGATTGAGATTGAGATTGAGATTGAGATTGAGATTGAGATTGAGATTGAGATTGAGATAGAGATAGAGATAGAGATAGAGATAGAGATAGAGATAGAGATAGAGATAGAGATAGAGATAGAGATAGAGATAGAGATAGAGATTGAGATTGAGATTGAGATAGAGATAATAGAAATGCAGGGAGGTTAACCAGGCGATGCCCATCAGGATACCCTACATGTGAGGAGGGGAACAAAGGAAAAAAAACGAAAGAAAGAGCGCCAGGGGAAGGAGTCTATAGCATATCAAGAGATCTATAGTGAAAGGGGGTATAGAGTTAAAGTCTGGAAATCAACCCCGAGCCCTTTAAGAACTTAAGTAGCGCCTTCACTGATTTCCTTTGTGATAAAGGAGTCATCCAAAGGGCCCAGAATCTTTTCTTCAGTAAGAGCGCCAGAGTCAAAGCGGCGGAGTTTAGCAGCCAGGAAAGCACGCTCATGCTCAAACTGAGGGCAGTCACAAAGTATGTGCTCAATATTTTCAACACACCCGCACTGCTCACGCGTTGCAGAGTCCCCCATGCCGATGTGCTGAAAATATGCGTTTGTAAACGCCACTCCAAACAACATGCGACAAAACATGGTAGCATCACAGCGGCGGAGGCTGAATGGTATACCTGCGGTTGAAGTAATTGGTCAAAGGGGTGCGAGCGGAGCTTCCACCCTCCAGGCGTAGACCATGACTGTCAAGTCACGTTTTGGGCCGTAAATAGCGAGGCGTCCTGCACTATTTCTTCAGACACCCTACAGTCTCGACGCGTTCATGTTGCGTTCTAAGTCTGCATTTCGGTCCCCGCTATATCCGTTTCACATGCGCCGAGATAAGATAATGCTGTGCCCATGGTTGGAAACATGTAGGCGCGTCTTCCGTCTATTCTGCACCTCCTCTGGCTCTCTTCTCACGGAGATTACCGGGGAGCCGTCAGAGCTCGCTTCCGGGCTCCCGTGCCCGGCAGTAATCTTATTAGACGCCTCGCTTGCGAGAAAAAGACCTCACCGGGCCCGTCCCCGGAACGGGTCTGTCTTGGCAGCTCTCTCCTTTGTTCTGCCTTGCAGGGCGCCTAGCCGCTGCTCACGTCCAGTGGCCGTTTGCTTATCCTAATGATAAACGTCATCGTGTCACTGTGACGAGTTTAGCACCGTGCCCAGTTGGTATACTTAAGCAACGCTTTTTTTTTTTTATCTCACGAAACTTGGAAATTGCTGCGTGCAGTACGACGAAAAAGAACGAAATCGTTTTATTTCCGCGCGGGAAAGTATCTTACCAGAAATAATTTAGTACAAATTGCAACAGTACAGAAACAAGAAACTATGCACGCACGAGCCGAAAATTCTTCCTTGACATCTCCAGCTGCCTGCTTCCTCAGCTGTTTCTATATGCCGGTTGTCCCATATCTTAACTGCGTCACAATTTAAAACAAAACAAAAAAATCAAATAATAAAGCGCTCTCTCGTATTGTAATCAAGCGAATATCGTTAAGTTATGTACTGTCATTACGATCATCGCCAGCAGGCCTACATTAACTGCGGCTCAAATGTCTTCCATCTCTCCAATTAACCGGCATTGTGCACCTGCGGCCATCTTACTTTATTCCCGCAAACTTCTTAATGCCGCCTACCCATCTAATCGCCACGTGAAAAACTTACTCATCTCTTTCTTCCCTTCCTACCTCTCCTTTTTTCCCATTCCTACGTTTAGGGTGGCGTAGCGCGCGCCACCTAGTTAACTTTTGCCGTTCTCTGCGGCTTCCTGCTATTTTTTTCTATCTGGTTAATATCAACGGCCGTCGATTATCCTGCGTTTATCGAATGCTGTCGAGCACAAAGGAAAACAAAAAGAGGTCGGATCCAGGTTCTCCCGACGAGGCAGCTTCAGTCTGGCCATTTTTATTCAGTAACAAAACTTTTCTTTATGTTTAAAGACATACACGTCGCTGGGGCGTAATGTGCCGCAGCGATTTCATCCGCGATTTGGCGAAGAACTGCCGGTTTCATGTATCATGCGCTGCCCACAGCAGATCTTCGTGTTGCTGGAGGTTCAAAGATACGCACCAGCGGCTTCCGACAGAGTACTGATGTCTACATTAGTAATCGACTGCGTGGATATATAGTCGCTGTTTTATTGCTTCAGTGCAGGCTATTTCTGTAAACTAAGAAAAAAAGTCGATTACATATATGGGCTCTGTTTCCCATCTTAGTATCTCAGTCTGCTATGTGGTGTTACATTACGATAGAGCCATTAGTACTCGAAAAGGCGGAAACAAAAATGGCAGTTTGTTCCTCCTCTTATTGCACAGACATTCACCGCTACTAAACTACAGTTGCACACACTTACGAAATTATTTTCAAATTAGAGCTCTTTTGTTCGATCAACGTGACGTAAACAACAAGTTACCGTAGACAAATACAGCAAATGAAGGAGGTGAAGGAGGAGGAGGAAAGGCAGGTACGTTAACCGGTAAAAGAAACTGGTTTGCTACCCTGCACTGGGGAAATGGAGTGTATGGATATGAAAGTGATGGGTATGAGAGGGATGGGTAAAGCCGGTGTAGTTACATCAGCCATATCACGTCACATCACGTCACAGTCATATCACGTCACAACACAGCAAGATCACAGCCTATTGATCAGGCCTGTAGTTTTCATGAAGCGGAGCAGTGCCAGGGAGGCCTTCACAGCTGATGATCGCCGCGGCCAGTGACCTAGAATCTTGATTTCAGTCAGTGGGCGTCCATATAGACGCTCCAGCGCACGGCAGAGACATTGTATTTACGCACTGTATATGGGGCACACACAAAGAATGTGATCTATAGTCTCGTCGCACCCGTGGGTTGCACATGCAGGGCTATTTGCCATACCTATCACAAACGAATAACTGTTTGTGAACGCTACACCAACCCACAGGCGGCACAGAAAGTTTATTCACGTAGGGGTAGGCCGGGTGGAAGAAGGAGCTTAAGGTCAGGGTCCAAGGATTTTAAGCGGGAGTTCGCGAACTGGCCACAGATCCATAAGGCGAGCGTGTGCTCCCGTGCAAGTGCGCGAAGCCTGCCAGCATGCGTCTGCCCTAGAAAAGGGAATTAACACACAATCTCCGTTTTGGTGGGCGGTTCGCGCGACTTCGTCCGCACGGAGATTGCCCGCTATACCGCTGTGTCCTGGAAGCCATTGGTAGAGGATGTTGTGTCTTTCATTATGACATAGTGATGAACTTCTCGTATTTCCGCGACAAGTTGCTCATGGGCTCCATGGCGACGAGCCGCTTGTAAGGCTTGCAGGGCTGCTTTCGAATCTGTGAAAATAGACCACTGCTAGGGGCTCTGCTGACTGGTCTTCCTAATTGCGACACGAAGATCAGTTAGCTTTGAGGCTGTCGAAAAAGTCCGATAAATTGTCCTAATTTTTGTTTCTGTAGTCCTTGCGGGGATGACCATGGAGCTTGAAAAACTTTCGGCATTCACTGAGCCGTTAATGTAGGCGTGCAAATGGTTTCCATGGTGCTCAAGGAAGTATTCGAGAGTGGCCTATTTTAGTTCTGTCGGCGATAGCTCAACCTTCTTCCTGATACCGGGTTTTGACGGAAGCACACGGGGTTAGTGCAGCCTCCATAGGGGATATGACGGTCTATAGACGAGTGTGAACTGATTGACAGAATAGCGCGGTGTGCATAAACGGTCTCTGTACGGTGTCCGTGGTCTGGTAATAGGAAGACTGGTCAAATGACGAGAGGGAATCCGGTAGATGTGTCTGAAATGGGCCTTAAGGGCGTCAACTGTAAGGTAGGTAGTGATGGGATGCTCCTGGGCAATTAATACGGTAGCAGCCGTATAGAGCACATTTCGGCAATCTAAGGCAGTTTCGCAGAGCCTGAGCTTGAACGCTCTGTAGAATTCTTAAGTTGGTTTTTCTTATATTTCCAAGCGCAGGTAGACTGCACCGAAGGAATCACATGAATAATGCATTGCACAGCTGGAGCATCGACCGCACTGACGCTCCCCATGACGTTCCCCCAAACACATGAATATTTGCTATAAAGGCATAGTTATAGTTTATTTTCAAAGAAAACAGTACCCGAAACAAAAACAAATGACATCGAGCTTTCTCAACTAGTTAGTGAGAAAACGGGTGTTCAACACGGCTCGAAAGACAGGCACAGTATCAGGCTTCCCCGTGTCCTTTATAAGTATTGAGAGGAACGATTATTCCTTCGTAAATTGAGGATAGTCCACGTTGCAGTGCAGTTACTCCTGGAGAACTATAACCCCTATCTAATCTTCTCTTGGGTATCATTACAAGGGGTACTAATGCATAACAATAGCTGCATCATTTCTCACGAAGAGAAAAAGGAAGCCTTAATAATGCATAAAAAAAAAACGTGCAATCGCCTTAGAACTAACTTTGCTTATGCAAAGATTGCAAAATTTGAGTTCGGCATTGAACGCCAACAACTGCAGTGGACACTCGCGCGCTGTCATTTGTGGGCAGTTCTCGGACACTTTTTATTTTGTAAATAATGTACACAGCTCCCCCTGTCCTATCTTGTTATCGCCCCCCCTCTGTACTTCCCCTCGCTATCCTATCCCTATCCCCTTTTCTTTTACGCCGGGAGCAGCTCGGGCGCTTCAGGTTTTAGATAGCAGATGTCGAGGCCGCCAACACTCTCTTCTTTTTTTGTTATTAAATAAACCACTACCACCACTACCATCTCCACCTGAACGCGATGCCATATGAGCAGTGAGATGTAGCGCCGCTTTGTTTTAGCCTACTTGGCATGGTTCGGACCTTGCGCGCCTTCACAAAGCGAGTTGCATGTATATCTTTTGTGATACAAGCAGTTGTAAGGCGTTTATTCAAACTTCGGGGAGGTGATTAAGTATACCGTGTGGCTCGGACCAGCTCTTAAGTGTCCACTAGGCTCTGTGCCCCACTTCATCGACTGCAGAGGCCGAACTTCATCACGTCAAATTCATACAAGAAGTCGGGGGTGATGCAGGCTGTTGTCGGGCGGTCAGCAGAAGCCATCGGTACGTAGTACCAATAGCCGGAGCGTAAATCTAGCGACGAAAAAAACTCCACAACCTGTAAGATACATAACGCGTCCTCAATTCGTGGTAGTGGATAAACATCCTTGCCATTTATCTTATTCAGATGGCGGTGCACACAGATGCGGATTGTACCATATTTTTTTTTTTTTTGTTACCAGGACAGCGGGAGATGGTCAATGGATGTGAGAGGGTAGTATGATTCCCATTGAGGCATGTCGTCGACGTTGCAATGGATGACGCTGCGCACATTGGGAGATACGCGGTACGGTTAATGGAGCAAGGAAGCTTGCTTTTCGTATTCATTATGTACGTTTAGCTCTTCGTGAGTCGGGCTAGTAGATATTGTTCTGCCACCATTTTCTATAATCGACACGTGTGTATATGCAACACAGGTTCCTAGGAGTACAACAATCAGAGGGCGAGACGCCGGCTTATCTTTATGGTGTAACTTAGACGTTTTGTTCGTCGTAATAGTCGTGAACTCCCATGGAGGGGGGTCAGTCATTGTCGGTGTTTGCCTTGTCACCGCATTGATCAAAGATGCCGTGGGTATAACGTATTTTCGTTTCATATTTCTTTTTGTCTCTCGTTGTTCAATGAGCTTTATCAGTGTGTTGAACTGCGCATATCCCTGAAGAATAGGGAGGGGGTACGTTTTGGTACCCTTCATGGATCACTGCCTTGTCGTGGCGGAGGGGCTTGCGAAACTAGATGAAGTCGTGAGCTCTGCTGTGTAGGGCCACCCAAGATAGACAGGTCACGGCAGAGAGTTCTGACAAAATGTGATTCACTGGAGAAGGTAATGGCAACCCACTCCAGTATTTCCTGCCAAGAAAACCCTATGGCCAGTCACAATACCATTATCGATATGGCGCCGGAAGATGAGCCCCCCAGGTTGGAAGGCGTCCCACATGTTACTGGGGATGAACAAAGGGCGATTCCTAGTAGCTCCAGGACGAATGAAGCGGCTGGGCTAAAGCCAAAAGGACGCTCAGTTGTGGATGTGTCGGGAAGCGACCGGAAAGTCCGATGTTGCAAGGAGATATATCACATAGCAACATGGAATGTAAGATCTATGACGCAAGGTAAACTGGATATCGTCAAGCGAGAAATGGACAGATTGAACATTGATATCTTGGGTATCAGCGAGCTCAAGTGGACCGGAATGGGAGAATTTAACTCCGGCGAACATTATGTCTTTTATTGTGGGCACGAATCCAAGAGAAGGAATGGGGTCGCTCTCATAGTAAACAGAAGAATGGGCAAAGCAGTGCTAGGGTACAACCCCAAAAACGACCGAATGATTTCACTTCGGATCCAAGGTCACCCTTTAAACATAACAGTTATCCAAGTCTATGCACCGACCACTGCTGCTGAAGAAGCTGATGTTGAGAAATTTTATGCGGACTACAATGCCTTTTAGACCGCATCCCATCATCAGACGTCGTTTTTCTCATAGGAGACTGGAATGCTAAGGTCGGGAGTGAAGAAATATCCGGAATTACAGGCAAGTTCGGTCTTGGTGAGCCAAATGAAGCTGGGCAGAGGCTAGTAGAGTTTTGTCAAGAAAACAACCTGACCATAGCGAATACTCATTTTCAACAGCACAAGAGGCGCCTGTACACATGGGTTTCACCGGACGGTCTGTACAGGAATCAGATCGATTATATTATTTGCCGGCAGAGATGGAGAAGCGCTATACAAGCAGTAAAAACAAGGCCTGGGGCCGATTGTGGCACCGATCATCAGCTTCTTGTTGCCAAAATTAAGCCTCGATTGAGGAAAACGCAGAAAACTAGAAGGCCATTCAGGTATGATCTGGATCACATTCCATTAGAATATGCTGTGGAAGTGAGGAATCGATTTCAAGAATTAGATCTAGAAGACAAAGAGCCCGAAGAGATGTGGACTGATGTTCGTGATATAATACAAGAAGTTGCTACTAAGGTAGTTCCAAAGCAAAAGAAATGCAAAAAAGCAAACTGGTTATCTGAAGAGGCTTTGCAAATAGCTGAGGAAAGGAGGATGGCAAAAGGTATGGGGGAAAGAGAAAGATACAAGGTTCTCAATGCGGATTTTCAGAAAATAGCAAGGAGAGATAAGAATGCCTTCCTGAACATACAGTGTCAAGCAGTTGAGGACAACAGCCAATTAAGGAACACAAGAGCTCTGTATAAGACAATCAAAGATATCAAAGGAAGCTTCTGTGCTAAGCTGGGCGTGATAAAGGACAAACGAGGCAAGGACCTCACTGAAGCCTCAGAGATAAAGAAGAGGTGGCAGGAATACACAGAAGAACTGTACAAGAAGGACCCGGATGTGCAAACCCAACATAGGACGGTTGTGATTACTGATCTCGAGCCGGGCATCCTGAAGAGTAAAGTTGAATGGGGCCTTAGCCAGCCTTGCTAAGAACAAAGCTAGCGGAATTGATGGTATTCCAGCTGAGTTGCTTCAAAACCTCAACCACGACGCTGTTAACACACTGCATACATTATGTCAAAAGATTTGGACAACCCTGCAGTGGCCACAGGATTGGAGGAGGTCAGTTTACATCCCCATTCCAAAGAAAGGCAGTGCCAAAGATTGTTCCAACTACCGCACGATCGCGCTTATTTCGCATGCTAGCAAGGTGATGTTAAAAATCCTGCAAGGTAGGCTGCAGAAGTATGTGGATCGGGAGCTTCCGGACGTGCAAGCTGGGTTTCGCAAGAGCAGAGGAACTAGAGACCAAATTGCCAACCTTCGCTGGATCATGGAAAAAGCAAGAGAGTTCCAGAAACCCATTTACTTCTACTTTATTGATTATGCGAAAGCGTTTGACTGCGTAGATCACAGCAGATTGTGGCAAGCTCTCCAAGAGATGGGAGTTCCAATTCACCTCATCTGTCTCCTCAGGAACCTTTATGAAGGGCAAGAGGCCACAGTCAGAACTGGGCATGGGCTTACTGATTGGTTTCCGATTGAGAAAGGGGTGAGGCAAGGCTGCATACTGTCGCCCTACCTATTTAACCTATATGCAGTGTGCATCATGAGAAAGGCCGGTCTGGACGAGTCTTCAGCTGGAGTGAAGATTGCTGGAAAACGTATCAACAACCTTAGATATGCGGATGATACCACTTTAATGGCAGAAAGTGAAGTGGAACTCAAGATACCTCTGATGCGCGTACAAGAAGAGAGTGAGAAGTTTGGGCTTAAACTGAACATTAAAAAGACGAAGATCATGGCGTCTTGCCCTATCAAGTCCTGGAGCATCAATGGACAAGAAGTGGAAGCTGTGACAGATTTTCTGTTCTTGGGCGCCAAGATTACCTCGGTAGGAGACTGTAGCCATGAAATTAGGAGACGCCTGCTTCTGGGAAAGAGAGCAATGGTTAGCCTTGACCGCCTAGTAAAAAGCAGAGACATTAGTCTGCCAACCAAGATCCGTATAACTCGTGCTATGGTCTTTCCAGTTGTGATGTATGGATGCGAGAGTTGGACTGTGAAAAAGGCTGACCGCCGAAGAATTGACGCGTTTGAATTGTGGTGCTGGCGGAGACTCTTGAGAGTTCCTTGGACTGCCAGAAGATCAAATCAGTCGATATTGTCGACCATAAACCCTGACTGCTCATTGGAGGGTCAAATTCTAAAGTTAAAGCTCAGCTACTTTGGTCATTTGATGAGAAGAGAGGAGTCGCTGGAGAAAGATTTGATGTTGGGAAAGGTTGAGGGTCGCTGGAGAAGGGGTAGGCAGCGAACGCGATGGTTAGATGGCATTCTCGAGGCATTGCAGATGAAGCTATGCGATGTTAAGAAGATAGTGAGAGACCGGAAAGCGTGGCGTGACATGGTCCATAGGGTCACGAAGAGTCGGACACGACTGAACGCCTGAACTGAACGTTTTGGTAAGACAGTTACTGTGCGCACTGCATTCCTATTTATTGTTTCCAACTCTGCCCTCTGTCGCATCATGAGTCTTTCGAACTAGGCCTGGTATAGTGTCCTGGGCTGAAGCACGAATTGTACAAGACGTTTTTTTATCTCTGTTCGGGCTCTTCCTCCCCTTGACGAAATACGTTTTATCAAGGGCAAGGAAGTCGCAAGGAAGTCGCAGCTGCTTTTTCATCCTATGGAGCCATTGTGTTCCTTTACCGGATTTATGAATATCTAGGCCAAGAACTGTCACCTCGTCCACCTCTTGTAATGCCTGACTGCCAATCTCTAGTGTAACTCTTTTCGTTGCCAGTTGTTTTCGTCCATTCTTATTTGCAACATGATTGTAGCTGGATTTTGTGGTGACAGCTCCAGACCTGCATCGCGTACGTATTCATCTAGTGTATTTAGGGCCTTTTGCAAATAAACATTTTGTGTCTTAAGTGGTTTGTGTGTAGACCATACTGGGACACCATCTGCGTAAATAATGAACTGCACCTCTGGTATTTCAGCTGATTTCCACGCGAAAGGGATGAGCGCGATGATAAACAACAAAGGCGCTAAAACTGACCCTTGCTGCATGCCTTTGTTTGAGGTGTAATTGCCGATTTGAGGTCCATTTATCCGGACAGAAAACGTCCTGTCCATAAGCAGGTTATGCACCGCCTTTATGACCTGAAGGGGAATGCCCATACTTTCCATGTTGTTAACTACCTTGGCATGCAACACGTTATCGCATGCCTTCGCCACATCGGTAGCCACCACGGTGCGTACAAGGTGGCTAGGAGGCGACACATGTACGACTTCTTCGGCTAGTATAGCCAACTCAATTTCTTTGCCAAGGCTTGTACGGAATCCAATATGCCGAGCATGTTATTTTTGCTGACTTTCTAACCACCATGACAGGCGGGTGGCTATCATTTTTTTTTTCATAAATCTAGCAAACTGTGCGCGTTAGCGATATGGGCCGCAAATATTGTAGGCTTGTAGGAGGTTTTCCAGGCTTTGGTAATGGTACCACCACCGAGTGTTTCCAGCCGACTGGAATTGCTCCTGCTTGCCATACCTCATATATCTTATACAGCAAGCTGCCAATTGCGTCTCCTTCTAAATTCGTGAATATCTCACAAGGAACATTATCATGGTCAGGCGCAGTTTTACCATTTGCTTCTTCGATACCAGCGAATAACTCTAATTTGGTAAATAGTGAAGTTATCCCCGTTTTATCGACCACGTCCTTCGTAGGTGAATGAACGGGACACTGAACATGGTTCGGGAAAAAAAAAACTGCGGCCTGATCTGCAAACTTCTCTGGTGTAAGTTGTAATGCTAGTATAATACTTTCTGCATGATCTTTGCTCTGTCGTCAATTTTACATGCTACGAAAAGTTCTCCAGAGTGCCCTGTTGTTCGTCCCCGAGCCCAAACGACTACACCAGTCCTCCCACCTCTTATGAGCCAGCTGTTTTTCATAACGGCGTGCCTGTGCTGTCACTTGGTTACCTCAGGCTTTCTTTGCGCGTCTTCGAAATTCCGAGTAGCCTGTATTTCGACCTGCTTTCGGCGTACCCAGAGTTGGAAGGTGTAGGTCGGGAGCTGGCTGATCTTTATTCACTGTCGTCGTAATTGGGTGATCCTTGAATACCGTTTGAAGGGTGGCCACAAGTGATTTATGGCTAAATGCATGAGTTCTAAAATCCTGCCGTACACCCTCCCAACTTGTAATAGAGAATTTCCTTCGAATTTTCTTCATGTGTCCCAAATTAAAACCTGTGGTAATGGGGGCTTAGCCACTACCCCACGCATCTAATTCTACCTGCCAATAGGGTGCACCAGGGTCTTTCCACCATCGTCAAGTCTGGTGAGTGTATTCGTGTTGCAGGAAGTGTTGCGACCCCTGTACGATCTAGCAGTGTAAACTCCATTTCTGTGAAGGCAGTGTGCACTGGATCTCCCCTTTTGGAATCACAATCATATCCCAAAGCTCTGTGCGGAGCGTCAAAATCTCCACTTATATGTCCATATGTCACCATATGTCACCATATGTCAAGAAAGATTTCCGGATCAGGAATGTCATCTTTTGGTGGTCTTCCTCGAGTTCTGGCTTTAAGAACCAGGAGTGCAGATTTCGCTGGTGCGCAGATGAGTCAGCAATTTCTTAGGTAGTTATTCGTGCAGTCGACGGCTTCCTGAAGGGCGTCTTGCTGCTGTCCTGGGCAGCCGCCTCGAACCCATATTGTTATATCATCGGCATAGAGAGCACCTCGTATGCCGTTTATTTTATCTAGATCTTTCGGGAGTTTCAGCATAGCGATATTAAACAAGAGGGGCGATATAACAAAGCCTTGCGGGGTGCCTTTGTCCGCTACCAGGAATTTGTCCGTCTTGAGGTCCCCCAGGCTTCTGGTGGCCGTACGATTCGTCAAGAATGTATGAACATAGTTATATGCTCGCACTCCTTAAATGATGTCCTGTAGGTTTAGAAGATTTGCGGTGTGTGAGACTTAGTCAAACGCTCCCTTTATATCCATTGTAATAATGACGCTCTTACTGTATTTGTCAAGATGGTCAATAATATCCTCATTGAGTTGTAGTAGGATATCTTGTGCGGATAGGTATTTTCAGAAACCATAGAGCGTATTGAGGATGTTTGTGAAGTGGTTTGTGAGGTTGTTCAGGACCATGTGCTCGTAGAGCTTCTCTGCACATCAAGTGAGGGATATAGGTCTCAGATTCCCAAATCCTGGTGGTTTGTTGGGGTTGGGAATCATGATCACTTCAGCGTGTTCCACGCTTCTGGTATGTCCTCGGTCTCCGAGCTGTTGATTTGCTCAAAGAGGTACGTCGTTGCTTCTTGGTTAAGGTTGCGTAAGATTTTGTTGGTTATTCGGTCCTTGCAAGGGGGTATACTGGGTGAGCTTCGCCAGGGACGCCAGTAGTTCCGTCATCGTAAAAGGCCAATCTAGAGCCTCATTTCGGCTCCCTTTTTACGTCGGGCGTATGATGAGGTGTGGAGGTAACAAACTGTCGTTGGCGAATTGCTTCTTAATGTCATTGATGATTTCTTGTTCCGTTCCATATTCTGGCCAAGTTTTTGCAAGAAGTTGATTTAGACTCTGTGGTGCCGATGAGAGATTTTAGAATGTTCCAAGTATTACGCGCACTCAGAGTTCTTGGTAGTCGATCGCAAAACAGGTTCTAATTTTGTCTTCCGAAGTGTTCGGCATACTCTTCGGCTTGTTTGGTGATTTAGGCAATCCGCTTTTTTTAGGGTTCTGTTTATTTTTTCCTTTCTCCACCTTCTAAGGAGTCCTCATCGGACTTCCAAAAGATACAATAGATCAGAATCTTACAGCCCGTGTTTCTCTCGTGAGTTGGATAGGTTTCGTGTGACGTTCGACCTTCTCAATTAAGGAGTTGGTCCAGACTTCGAAGTCGGCTGTGAATGGGGATGCAGTGTCTCTTCTGAAAGCATCCCAGTTCGTAAGCATCCCAGTTCGTAAGGTAAGCTTTGCCTATGCGAAGCGGTGTCTTCTTATGGGTAATTTAAGTTTGCATTATGTGATCACTGCCAGGAGTCTCTTCGAGCCTGGCCAATGATGAAAGTCAATTTGTGTCTCTGCAAACACTGTTGCCAATTCTGGTAGGCGTGTGGGGGCCACTCCACACACTTAGTTGGGGAGGCTTCATCGTATCGTGCACCCGGACGCGTATTGACAAACCATATCCCGTAGGAGCCCTCAAGCAGATGACGCTCTGACGCGCAAGCACGTGACACGACGTCACTTCCTTCAAGTTGTTTTTGCTTGTTTCTATTTTTTTACGCCAAAGAAAGATGGCGGCGCACACACGCGCGCCGTTAAACGCTTCGCCGACGCTGGCGTTGGGGCGTTGGTTAGCCAGACAAGCGCGTATCCTTCTACCATGGCTTAGTGGTAGTGCCTGTGGCTTAAGGGGTGCTGCGGCCGCAGTTTTGAGGCTTTATAAACGCAGTGGCCCAAGCCGTGCCATTTGGATGCTGGATACTGTGATGCTTGCAGTTCGAAACAAGTGTTTTGGCCGTCATGTTTGACTCTGACAGCAATCGATTTTGTGAAGCCACGACTGCTGAACGTTTGCTGCCTAAGCATGCTGGATGCCGACTGTGCTGGTGCTGGATGTGTAAGTGCGTTGATTCCAAGAAAGCTGCGCAGCGCCGTTGGATGCTCGCCTTGGAGCCACTAGTCGCTGAGAGTGCCGCCTTGGTTAGTAGCACTGCAATGTTCGGATAAGCACCGCTGGAATAAGGGGGTTAAAATTCAAAAAGGGGAGAAAAAGAGAGAAAAAAAACGTGGTTACGTGGTGTATTTGTGAAACATTTGCTGTGATGCTGCATCGCTGCTCGAGGGGGTCTTCACTAGGGATGCTAAAGCTACTGGCCTACCCAAGGGCGTATGTAGACTACTGCCGATGCTAGATTACATCTCAAAGGCCGTCTCTCATTTTATGCTACCTTGTGTGCAGTTGTTTGCACTCAGGATGTTTTTTTTTTTTTTTCAGTTTCTGGCATTTGAATACGGAAATGTTTCTATATGGCAACATGCTGGGACAGCGGAGCCAGTTTTCTGAAATTAGCGGTAATAATCTTTGAAATGAAAACATGTTCTCGTTTTGTGAACGCACGCATGATTACGGCGCCCTGTTCATAGCGGCAACCGCCCTTTTCTGAAGCCCATAATCTGGCGACGTCAAACTATTGATTCTGAAAGTAGTGGGATATTAGGTGAATTCGGTAACCAAGTACTCACGCTTCTGTGGCTAAAAACAGCGCTGACAAGAGACGAAGCAGAGGGGACACGATGCTGTTTCGTCGGCTTCGTCTCGTGTTAGCACTGTTTTTAGCCACAGATCATGCACCAACCAGCCAGAATTTCCACCCTCTTAAAGTACTCACGCTTGTTTGAGAGCACTGCGTTGAATAGGCATTTGTTGAACGCAGTAGCTACCTTAACTGCACCTGTTAAGAAAAGGCAGTGGCATAGCATGCTGTGTAATTTGTTTTTTTGTAACTCTTTATGTATGTGATCGGTATTCTGCTCAAGTGTCATGGCAAGAAGAAACAAGAGTGTTTATTTTTGAAGTCGTGGGCACCTCATAACGTGCTTACGTAGGATAGTGCAGCTCAATATTGAGTCAAATAAATAAGTGCTGGCTTTCACAACAACTGTTTATTCCTTGTATACATCTCAAAGTGACCTTGGCTAACTTGAATTCCAAACTATCTTACAGCTGCTTCAAAAGCTTCTGAATTAGGTGACATATTGTACTTGCACCATTATGCCTATCAATCTTTTTGAAGAAGGAAGCATTGCTACAAAATTAAAGGATTAAGCTCACAAATTATAGCAACACTTGAAGAGGGGAGAACCAGAGTATTTTGACATTACTCCCTTGTGGTTTGCACACTAGTCAGCTAGCAATCCAACTTTTCAAGAAACGCTTGTTAATGTTATCATGTGCCACAAATGTGTTTATAGTAAATTAGGTACTACAAGGACTTGTGGCTATAGTAAATTAGGTACTACGAGGCTACCCCGATAAAAGTCGTCTAGGAAATAGTATGAAACAACCAGTTTTAGGCATTTAAATTTGAGGAACCTGAGTTCGATCCCAGCCATAGCGACCATGTTTTGATAGAGGAAAATGTAAGGCACCCATTTACTATGTGATATCAGTGCATGTTAAAAAAAAATAATTGGTCAAAAATGAGCCGGAGACCTACACTACAGAATCCTGTAGAGCCTAAGTCAATTTGGGACACTCTACTAAGCAAAACTAAAATGCACTGCTTCTAAATTGAGGTGAAACAATGCCTTTGCTGTTTAGTAAATGCACGGCAAGCAATACATTGTAAACCATTTATGCAGAACCAGTTTGTTTTACTGGTAAATGCCAGTAAAACTTTTGGCAGGAAAAAGTGGCAGATGTGACTTCAGTTCTACAAATGACATTGGGCAGTCATGCAGCCATCAAAGAAACTACTTTGAATTGCAAATAGCCACATTTGTGTTTGCAAGGAGGCCCAAAGCACAGTGAATAAGCAAGATAGCGGTGAAAATAATTCAATGAAAAGAAAGGTGGAGAGTTCGACCAGCAGCAATATGACCCTAGCGTGCTGCTCAACACTAGATAAGGGAGAAAAGGGAAATAAAAGGAGAGTGATGATACAAATGGTTGATGACAATGTTGTAGTGCAGTGAATTGGTTCGAGTTATAGAGGAGACCACGCACACAGTGGATTGCACTCGTCTCGCATAGTCGACTTATAACGCATGAAGTGCATGTTCTCCACATGAACCAGTTGTCATTGCACACATACACTGTGCAGCTACACACTTTCACTCTCGTATTCTGGTCCAAATGCATACACAGGCTCGCCACGCACTGATTCTGAAAAAGCTCAAACTAGACAGAAACATGATTGATTGCACTGTAAGCAGCTGTACAGGCATGCGAAGCACAGCACTAACAATTTGTGGTGTGTCACATATGAAACGGTTTGACTGTTAAAGTAGTGTGGTGTTGCTAGCATGTTTTTTCTGAAAAATTCTCTGCGCAGCTAACTTCATTGCAACATCTGATTGAAGCTGGAACACCTGCAGCAGTACCAGACAGCAAGACAAAAGTGTCCATGCAGATTGCAGAACTTTTGTAGACATGGAAAATAATAAAGTATGATTCATACTTAGGAAACCTTTGCCCTTGGCTTCATTTTGATAGTGCGGCCCTAGGCAGCTGCTGCACCAAGATTTTCATAGGTCAACAGGCCCACCAGAACCAATGCACCCAACCGACCTTCTGAAGGGAGACCCAGCCGCTACAGATTCCAGTGGCTATGGGGAATGTGTTAATAAATCAGTACTACTGGAACTAGTACTACTGGAACTAGTTGGATCCTAGCAAGAAACCAGTACAAAATTTTTACCTTGGATAAACAATTATCTTCTTTGGCATTTTTCAGCAATTGCTCTGATTGCTCTTATAAAGTGCTGTACTCTTACTACTCAGCTCACAACCCCTAAAAAGATGTTGGCTACATATCTACAGAATATCGTTTAATATCTCATCAAGAGATGTGTGGGCATATGTGGGTAATCGGTACATGTCCACTTTCTACTCTCTTCAACGTGGACATTATAATGTATACTATAATGATATATTATTAACATTTGCGGCACATGTTCACTGGATGTTCACTGAGTATAAGTTCTTTGGCTAAGATTTTTTTTTTTGTAAACTAATTTTACGAACGTTTACAAGGGAAAGTTATCAGATTGATGGCATGTAACTAGCACTTTGAGCCATCATTTCTGCAATTAGTCATTTAGCTTCGAGGTTGTGACTTCCTTCAAAAGTCTCTTCTCTCGAGCTTGCCAGCTAACTGCATAGGTCTGCATGGAAACTATCGCCTAATATATTGCGTTCGTGTACTTTCGACTCCAGTATTAGCGAGAAGTGTAGCTCCGCTTTTTATTAAATTGACTAAAATCCAACCCACATATAGCACTGGCCGAGTATAAATTATTTGACAATGATTGAAATATACTGCTAAGAGCAATACGGGCTGATCGGCAATGTACGTACCTTTCTCCATCCTTTTGAACCTTTTGCACGATCCAAGACGTGTTGGTTTCGACGCTGTAAGCTTCCAGCCATTCGTTGACGGCTCCCTCGTTTGCCAGGTTCGCGCGATACACCGATTCGTGCCCTTTTGACGCGAGCTCATCTTTTACGAGCTCGAGCGGCTCTGGGAGCTCGTCCATCATCTCTAGTTATCCGCAATTGACACGCAAGTTCGCCAAGCACAAAATCACCCAGGCTAGCGCAGCGCGCAACGGATGAGCCATGTGCACGTGCGTACAACCCAGGAGCACCGGACGAACTGCGCGGAGCTAAGCGGATGGGGAGAAGTGCTAACTTCGGTGTGTAGCCGAGCCGAGCGACGATTCCAGAACATACCAGAACAAGAACAGCCACGCAAGTGACCACTGGACTGAAATTTACTTGACACGTTACCGGTAAGCGACCGACGTTTACAGAACACCAGATGAAAAAGCCCGCACAGTGGTCACTGGACCGAAATTAACGTGATCGCATGACCGAACTTTTAGCCGACGGCAATTTGCGTGACTTTTACGTGAACTTCAGCTGACAGCCGTGCGGAAATACGAGCCCTGCGCGAAAACGACACCGAAACATGCGTACCTTTGACAAACACCAGTGCGGAATAAAACGTAAATGCGAGCCGTGCGCGAAACGAAACTGAAACCACGAGGAGTCTCGTCACAAGGCGCTAGGGGGAAACAGCGTCGCTGCTACTCGCGGAAGTGACGTTGTGTCCCGTGCTTGCGCGTCAGAGCGTCGTCTGCTCGAATGCTCCTACGGGATATGGTTTGTCAATACGCCACCCGGACACCCTTTTCATTGGTTGTGATGCATCCCCAGGCAGTGTGGGGGTCGCTGAAATCTACCACAATAAGTTTGTGTGCTTGTGTGAACCGTTCCACTACCCGCATGAGGGCATCGAAGCCTGCCAGGGGATCTCTGGGAGGACTGTGCAGATTAACGACGAACAGGCTTTGCTCACTCTTCCTGTTGGGGAACCTTCAACGAAGGTGTGCTCGATGACGCTGCTTACGTGGTGCTGTTGTGCACTGTGAGGGTTTTGAACAAAAATGGCTCTACGACTGGTACTGTCTGGAGTATGTGTTTCATATCCCCGGATACCAGGTGACAATGTGGGTTTCCTGTAGAGCTAATATGTCCGGATTATCTTGCGAAGTGAATTGAAGAAGGCTTGTTTTATTTGGTCGGAAAGATCTGCAGTTCCACTGCCATATTTTCAATTTTTGTGGCGGTGTTCGTTCTTCACTGCTGAGGGAGACATCTTGTTTACAACAGAAGATGACACCCGCCTGGTTTGCGTCTATTTTAGCCTTCTTGCGGGCCTTCCCTTGTTCACCGAGAATCTGTTCGAGGTGAGCCTGAGTAATGTTGTTTTGTTGAATATGCATGCGAAAATCTTGGAGGGTTGCGTTGATTTTCTGCATTTCATGGCTTAACAACTGGATCATGTGCAGCATGACCTGTTGCGTCACTTGCCGCGTAATTTGCTGCGCCAGAGGTGTGAAGGCTTTCTGGATCCCTTCGTTGATAAGTTCCTTGACGCGTTCTTCTGTCAGCGCTGGTGGGTTGGCAGCTTGTGCTTTTGCTCTGGAGCCATTTATACTGACCTATTGTTCTTTGCATTTGTTAAGATGCTTATCGATGAGTGTTTGATGTTGCTGTAATTTGGCTTGTATCTCGTCGGAGATCTTGCTCTCTTAACGGTCGGACTGCCCACCAGTTGCAGTGTCTGCGCAGTTGACCTGATTTTGGGTTCGGGAGCGTGAGCAGGAGTCAGACCGGCTATCTTTCCGTGACTTTGAGGTGCTTCTTGATCTTGCGGTGGAAGGTTTGCTTGCCGTCGCAGTATTAGCGTTGCTCGCTGTTGTGGTCGAGAGAACGGGAAAATCACTGTCGTAATCCGCGTTCCATCGTCGTTCCTGTTCGTAGCTTTTGGCCTCCCATTGTTGCCTGATGTGGAGAGGAGGGAATTAGGTTTGAGTTTTTCTTGCAGTCTGGGCCGGTGGTTTCATGGTGGAGTTGACATAGCTTGCATTTCGGTTGGAAGTTATCATCCTGGGTTGGTTGGCTACGCCACAGCGGGGACAGAAATTTGGCTGCGGGTCTGGGCAGACTTCCTGCCGGTGCCCCAGGTGGCGCACGATCTACAGTATTGAATTGACTTTCTGTAAGGGTAACACCTGAGGTGATTACTTTGAAAGATAACGTTAAACTGCATATGTGGTCATTCAAAATAGATGAGGGTGGTCGACGAAATGAAAATTAAATGCCCATTGCCCATCCTGTTTGGCTTCGCTCTGCAGTTCACAAGTTCATCGAGGCCTCTAGAAGGGTACAAATAATGACACTGCTCCTGTAAAGTCCATAGCTTCTCTTTATTTATTTATGTTTAGTGAGAGGCTTTTTATAAGATTTTATTGTGATATTTTGTATTTGATATTTTCTGTCCATATTTGTGGGCATTTTCATGCAAAGTTATTCGGTAATGGTAAATGCCAGATAAGTAAATAATTGCCTAATCTGTCTAGATGGCATGGGCCATATTTTCGTGGGCACGTCAGCAATTGGAATAATAATGGAATAAGGTTTATTCCTACAGTTCCACGGAGCTCAAATAACGGCATCGGTGGCTGTTAGGTCTGGCGAAGGAGAGGTTTGAACGAGAATGTTCTTGCACGTTCTCAATCCCGTTAACCACTCTGAAAATTGACCATTAGCGAGAATTAGGAACAAGTTATTTTCGGTGGCTGTCAAAGCGGCCTGTTTAGTCATTACGTGCACGTGTTAAGTTTTGACAAAGCTTGCTACACGGCGGCGCGAGACAATTGAGGCAATTTAGAAATGGGCCTTGCTCGTACGCAGGATCGTTCCAAATAACTATGCGAGCAATGAGCAGAAACCAGCCTGTGTCAGCCACGTCGTTGCCTAAATTTGCAAACATTGCTTTCACAATTGCATTGATTACACAAGTGGCCAATTCTTTAAACTACCCCTACGGCGTCTCTCATAGCCTGAATCGCTTTGGGAAGTAAACACTACAAACCAAGCCAGTTCTTTACACCCCGAAGTGCATTGTAGACCCCTACAGAACTGTGTCAAAAATACGACAAAATATCCTGTAGTTCTGTCGTAACCATCAGATTTTTCTGTAGTTCTGTAGTACTTTTCTGTAGTTCTGTAGTTTTTCTGTAGTAAATTTCTGTTGTCTGTAGTTCTGTAGCACTTCTCTGTTGTAAGTGCAGAAAGTTCTGATGCTACTACAGAATGTTCTGTTGTCACAACAGGTTTCCCGTCAAAAACCGCACAGAAATTCTATCGCAACATCAGAAACTTTTCTGTAGTTTTTTCCGACTGGGTACGTATACCTGCCATGGTGCATGAAAGGCTCTGGCGTTTGGCTGCTCCGAATCGACCACCGACAGCAGCTGCGTCATTTAGAAGGAAGCAGGATGCAAAAAAATAAGGTTGGATTTTAATGCGCTGAAACCGATATGCGAAATGTTTTGCGCGCAGGTGGAAGCTGGTCGAGACGACGACGTTGCATGCAACTCTCAGAACGGGTGTGTTGCTATGCTCACACGTGGCGATAGACATCGGGTATAGCTATGGTTTTGCGCACTTTTCTATTCAGGATGGCTTAGAGCGATGGCTCTGGACGAAATGTCCTTAAAGGAGTTACGAAAATGCCAGTAAAACCTCTCGTAGAGTCAAATAAACACACAAACGCCCTCTCCATAAAGTATCGTCTCCTGAGAAAGGCATCTCGTCCTTTGATCTCCCAACTGCATTTTGTGCAACCAGCCTGAAGCAATTAAGCATCTTTTTTAAGAACGTTGGGGCACTATTTTCCACTGGGATGTCCTTCAGAGAACCTTAAAATAAGATTCACCGGAATTCGTTATATACCGGTCAAAAATGACGGTGGGTTACAACACGGCCTGATAAGGGCTCTAAGCAAGAGCTTTTGGAGGACAAGAATGCAGGTAACCGACGCCAATGAAAGTGTTCACTTCACGCTAGAAACTTTCATTGATATTGTGATATATGTGAGGGACGTTTCCAGAGCCCTGCGTGAGCCTCCCGAATGGCTCTGCCTGTTTGATCATTTGGCTGCGTTGAAGAAGCTTGTGGGATGGGTCAGAGCATGTTTGGTACGCCCTTTTGTTCTTTACTGGCTGTTCTGCATCTGTGTCAAAGCATGAAATGAAGAAAAAAGTCAAATCGACAGCCGTGGTGTATCTTGTGATTCATTTTTGTTGGTGAGAGTATTCAGTTTGTGCAAGAGGTGTAATTTAGACCACCATACTGAATATGTACACGATCATCGAAGTCTGCGGTCCGAGAGCAGTGCGCTTTAGTGCGGGCTTTATGCTGCCTGCAAGAGCCGCCTATCTGGCGGCTTTCTTATGCAGGCAATAATATATATAAAAAAAAAACATATCTACCTACCGTATCTCGATGCTTGTGTATGCCTCCGCAAAATTTGTGATTGGGAGTGGTGGGGATTTGCTTAGGTATATGGCGGGCTCTAACTGTGCAGCCCGATGATTTGAGGTACGAGCTGTTCGGATTTGTTCTTTTTGGAAGTATTGCCTTACAATAAAGGGGGAGAAAAAATTGGCGATAGCTACGACGCTTCGTACTCGCTATCACTTGAATTTCCACGGGTCGAATTCGGTTTACTCAGTCGGGTTTTTTTTATCTTTTTTTTTATTTTTTTACATCCAGGCTCTACATGTGCATTTCACAACATTTTTGATTGGGTCTGAGCGACTGAAATAGCGTTTTGACGTAAAATTACCTGGTGTTCAACCTGGCTATGCCAATGATGCAGCGGGAAAGCAATGTTTTGAATTAACTGCGCCAAGTCACGTGCATGTGCTGTGACGTCATGATTTAGCGGGCCAATCAAGAGTCAGGCTCAAGCAAGACTGTTGCTCGGCTCTGACGATCGCATGAATGCTTTCGCTCATACTATTACCCCTAGACCCTATGCCATGGGCACGAGCTGCCAAACTCGGGGCGCTCCTTTCATATGGGAGGGTGATATCAGAATCAGCCTGCCAGAATCGTTTGCACTCTCGTTACCCCTAGGACACGCAGGCACGTCCATACGGCTTGATTAAAGCGGGACTTTATATGTCGGCTGGTGATAGCTTACGCCCTCGCGTCATACCCTTTTAAAGGCTGAGCTTGAGTGTCCCCAAACATGTAGCGCGCTACACAGATATGGCGTGATAGGGGAATAATGTAGCCGCCTGATCTGGTGCAGCTGTACTGCAGTTATAACAGGCATTCTCGAGTTTGCTGTGATGTTGCAGAATGTGGGGTGCAGACTGAGTCTGAAAAATCAGATAAGCAGGAAGACCTCGTGAGCAATTTTGAAGCTTTTGCTGCTGAGAAGGCTCTTTTGGAGGCTCAAGTGAATTGCCTAAACACACAGCTTGAGAAGGCTAACCAAGAGAACCTTGTACTAATAGCATAACTTGACAAGGTGTTCTTTCAAGCTCAAGCTGATCTAAAGAAAAAACACAGTTAGCTGTCTTGAAAGGGGGTGGAGCTTCCGCTGCCATCCATGTTTAAATAGTGCTAAACCACACCTATTTTTTTTTTCTGGGTATATCTGCTCATATATCTTTTACAGAACGGTATGTATGTGAAAACTGCCAGGAGTTAGCTCTGCGCCCAGTTTATTCAATTTATAAGCCAATTACGACCGACGAGATTTCGTATTTGTTTTATGTAAGTTTTGGAGCATGTATGCTGTGCTGAGAGCAAATAACACGCCACCTGCTCAGAGATAGAGAACAAAAGAATTGCACGCAGGTGCTCGAAACACATTGCGAAAATGACGGGCGCAAAAAAAAAAAAAATAACGCTGAGCAGCACAGTCACATATGACACATCCAGCCGGAGCTTATGCAAGTGTAATCGCGACATTCCATTTAGATGGCTCTAGTCCTCGGTATTAGGTGTCGCATTCTTAGCACTTATGATGGGGAGGATGAAGGTTATCTCGCTTAGATTTATATCTACCGAAAGCATGGCATTAAACTGAAGGCAGAACTATTCAGTAAGCTCATGGCGAAGCTTGTGTTAGTTCTCTGGCAGGATGTTTTATTCTAATTTGTTTCTAGCAACCATTTTTCATGCCGAGATAAACAAACAAACAAACAAACAAACAAACCGGGAGCTAATTTACCTCCCTATCTTTGGCAAACAAAGAAAAGCGCAGTTAGCTGCCTCGAGAGGGGGTGAAGTTTGCAGAGACTCTTCGCCGGAGGCCAGAAGTACTAATAAACAGTAACTTCATCGCTTTCGTGGTCTGAGCCGGAAAACAGGGTTTCGTATACACGGTGGAGATCTTGTAGCTTGTAACGCTCATTTACACGCAGGCTTTCACGCCCGGGGACTAAGGAAATGACACTGACCTTTCTAGCTCTCTTTCTGCTCTCATTTTGTTTGTTACTTTTGCATAGGGGTACCTGCGCCTTCCTTCACCGTCTCTTATTATACGGGCCAGCCATTCTGGGAACAAAAGCGCCTTGCTGTCACCGTTTCTTTCTCCCCACCTTTGGACAGAGCTGCCGGCGCACGAGTGTCGCGGCGGCCGTGCTTTCGAAAAAAGCGCGCCTGCTGTTGACCTGTCGTAATGAAGTCAGCTGGACGGAGCATCTCAAAGGCCGTGCGCAAGTATCGATCGCTGCAGTCACCTTTGCCTCGCCCTGCCTACGACTGCCCCGAGGCACGGAGACTATAACGTGCGCGCGCCGAGTTTCTCGCTCATTCCGACTCACCTGGGCCCGTCGCTAACGGGAACCGATTGGGACTGACGTTAGAAAGCCGTCGGCGGCGATGAAGAGATGCTTTCAGCCTGCATGCGAACTTACGCTATTTGCTGCTTCCTCGAAAGGAATTTCTTGTTAGATTTTTTTTTTTTTTATGTGTAACCTTCACCGCAGCTGTCACGGTTGTGGGTGAAGGTTCTTCTATGCGTCGAAAGCTGGATGTTAGCGGCTGTTTGAGGAAGCGTAACTCTATTTGGTCTCTCTCTATACAACTAACGACTACGACAGTTCAGCTGGGGAGCTAAAAAAAATTCAAAGAGCATTACCACGTTAAGCGCTCGCAAAATTATAGGCAAGCGGGAGCTCGGTTGCTCCCGAGAAGTAACCTGCTTTTGCACTCTAGACCGATAAGACGGGTAACCGAAATCCCTTTTTTTTTTCTTTATTCAAGGTAAAAGAGAATAAATAAGCACGCAAGCAAGCCAAATATTTACAAAATGCCATATTGCCTCCATATTTCAAGTAAATCTGTGTGGGAAAGCTTGGCTAGCATTTTCTTCTCCATTCTCTCGTTCATTTTCGGCGTAAAGTGTTCTCTCCAGCCTCCCGTCCTACCAGCCCGCAATACTTCATTGAATCCGCGTATCGAACCAGGCGTTTCGAAGAGCGCTCGCATGACCTCTGGGACATCGACGGTCAGATGACGATTTGCTGAACTTGCTCCGTCGGCTGCCGAAACGGGCTTTTTCATATGCTCGAAGCTGCTGAACTTGAGGATATCCTGTAGCATGCTTTCGTTCTCAAGGAGCTCCCGATAACGGTCTGCGTAGAGGAACTCTGCAATCTTGAGAATGTATTTTCGGGGGTTGCTTTTCATTTGCTCATAGTTCAGGAAAAGCACGTTGTCATCATGCCGATGTGTGTACCAAGGCAGGATATGCTCGAAGTAGTTGCCGAAGTCGGTTCTTTCTTCAAGAAAAATCTCAAAGAAGTCTTCGAACTTGCCGTCTTCGAATCCGTACTCTTTTAGGGCCTTCGTTTGATAGAACAAAGACACGCACACATCTTTCGGGTTACGACACACGTAGATGTACTTGGCCTCTGGGTGCTTGGGAACGAGTTCATAAGGTAGGTGAGTGCGGATGTACCCTCTCTTGGGAAGCGCAGTCACTGTCTCGGCGCCAAATTTTTCGAGCGAAGGCCCGTGCATATGAAGTTGCAGGATAGTCAAGGGCGGTACCCCTTTGTTGTCAATCAGGTAGCATATCTGTTGAGTCCAGTGTGTCCCGCACTTTGGGAACGAGACGACGAAAGCGTCGCCTGGCGTGGCTTTGTAGCGCAGTGCTCCGCGTACCACATCCGGGGAGAACCGTTTGTTGGTCCGCACACCGTCGGTGTCCAGGTAGATGGGGCTTTTCGGAGATGCTATCGCTTCTACCTCCATTACTCGGTCACAGAACCTGCGGGCAGAGATAAAAGAAAAGAATGCGTAAATAAACCCTATTTTCTTTTCCCTCGCATATAGGTAGAAAGAGATTTTCGACACAAAAACATGAAATGCTCTTTTGTTTCTTTATTTGGAATATCAGAACCTGAATGGAAATTTTTGACACAGTTTAGCAGTGACACAGTTAACCACGTGAACCTAAAAAAATTAAATGCTCGTGTCCAATGTGCGCTGAATATTTCTGGCAGGAGTAATAAGGGCTCGTTCGACAATTCTTGCTACTGAGAGCAACTTACATTTGGTCTTTCAGCAGCAAAGAAAAGAATGAGAAAAAAATGAATGGATGCAGAAAATATTGTAGATTTTCTTTCACTACTCACCCAATTGATGAAAAAAGTTACAGAAAATTTTCTATTGTCGTGACAGAATTTTTGTGCCATTTTCGACAGTTGACCTGTTCTGACAACAGAAATTTCTGTAGAAACATTAGATTTACTGCGCTTAGAACAGAAGAGTACTGCAGAACTACAGGCTACAGAAACGTACTACAGAAAAAGAGTAACACTGGCAAGTACTACGGAGCTAGAGAAAATTACCACGTTTACGACAGAGCTACAGAATAATTTGTCGTGTTTTGACGTACCGTGCACGATACATAACGCACAATTGTCAACAATCCTGATTTCTGGAAAACAGTGTGTGGATTTTCACACTATTACACAAAGCAGAATTCGTAAGATAGTGCTCAAAGCAAGACCTCTCTATGGTAATATTAATACCGCCTGCAAATTTGCACAGTGGGGCCGGTAGGTAATAAACGCATGATATTAATAGCATATCGCATCCATTAAACTGATTAATTAGTACGATGTTCAGTATAATCATGTAACAAATGATTGATGTTTTGAAATACCGCTTATGATTTTATATGGCGCAAGGTGAATGCGTCTCTCAAATGCGTATAATTGGTAAAATTGCATTAAAAATTGCTGTAGTTATTGAATGACATCACTTCCAGACCGTTTCGACTCCTGGTCTTTGCGGAGAAAAAGCTTCAATGGCGCCACAGGTACGAGGACAGATACGGAGAAAGACAGACGAAGGGCTTGAGCACTTGGTCTGTCTTTCTCCGTATCTGTCCTCGTCCCTGTGGTGCTATAACAAGATGAATCCATACCAACTTGCTCAGTTTTCTACTCTGCTTCAATTAACTCGCATTAGAATATAGAAATTACTTCAAGGTAGGTTATAAGCTTTTCATCGATGACAAGTTCTCAAGAGGTAATAAGACTGAAAATAAATCCTAAATATGAGCCATTTCTGCAGAGATGGTTCACGTGCGTTCCCGCGTACAATCATTGCTTGGTACAGACATTGCAAATGCGAGCATGCTAGCTGTCGATACTGTTTAACAATCGCACGGATATCTGTTCACGGAACTGAAATGAGTCAGAGTTAGTAAAACGAACATTTGAATGACTCACTATTTACGCAGCACCTACTCTCAGGCCGTGTTTGTCTATACGTAGTTCACTCTTCACAATTTAGGGCTCGATGCACGTTGCGCGCAAACTATCCTTACGCCACAGCAGAATGTACAGGCAGTTCCCTAGTTAGAGGGAAGTTCAGAGCTCGTGGCTTTGATATGGTAATTTTGTTCACTATAGCTTCGGTACGAGGCGCGAATTGGAATCGCGCCCCGCTGGAAAGCTCGCTCAAGCGCAGACTGCTCTGACATCTGAGGGGCGGATTCTTGTCTCGTCGTCTGCTACAGCGCGGGGGTGCTCCGCTCGGTAGAAAAACAGGTGGATTAGAAGGGCAGCGCACGGCTCCCATCATTTTGTGTGTGTGTTTGTGTGTGTGTGTGTGCATGTGCGTGTGCGTGTGCGTGTGCGTGCGTGTGTGTGTGTGTGTGTGTGTGTGTGTGTGTGTGTGTGTGTGTGTGTGTGTGTGTGTGTGTGTGTGTGTGTGTGTGTGTGTGTGTGTGTGTGTGTGTGTGTGTGTGTGTGTGTGTGTGTGTGTGTGTGTGTGTGTGTGTGTGTGTGTGTGTGTGAACTGAGCAGGTGCGCTAAAGATAATTTGTGAGTGCAACTTCGGACACTGAAATAAAATTTTCGCTCTTCTGTGTGTAGCCCTTCCCAGCATGCTTCTCCGCGCCCCGGTGGCTCAGTGATAGGGCGCTTGACTGCTGAACCAAAGGACGCGGCTGCGGCAGCCGCTTTTCGATGGAGGCGAAAAACAAGGCGGGTCAATGTGTGCTGTGCGATGTCAGTGCACGTTAACCGCAGGCGGTACAAATTTTTGGTGCCGCCTTCCACTACGATGCTCCTCTTTGCCGTAGTCGCTTTGGGTCGTGCAGCATGTTTCTTTTTTAACCTTTTTCCAGGAATTGCACGGTATGCCCCTCCCACTCCCCTCCTTGTATAATTTTCTTTCATTTTGCTGTATCTGATCCATATGGCTGCATACAGTTAAGTTTTATCTTTAGTAATTGATTATTATTATTATTATTATTATTATTATTATTATTATTATTATTATTATTATTATTATTATTATTATTATTATTATTATTATTATTTCTTTTTTTTTTTTTGCTGTTGTTACGCCCCAAAACGCAGCGCTCCACTTTGTCCTCACCACGCGGCATTTTTGGAGCACAACGATATCAGCGCATTTTAACAAGAAAAGAAAAAAGCGAATGAAGTATGCTGTGAAGGGCAGTCTATATAATTGAGCATTACTGCCCCTGGAAGCTCAGAGGTTGCCTTGACAAAAATGTTCTTTTGGTTTATAAGCTCAGTTCCTGCGAGAAACCGTGAGACACATGCGCTGCCCTCGTAATCTACCTGCTTTTCGACGGAGCGCAGCACACCTGCGCCATAGCAGACGACGCGACGAGACTCGACATATATTCTGGCTAATCGCAGACTCAAATACAAAACCTTGTCTCATATATTGTTCACCTGAGTAGAGTCATGTGCTAAATGTTTTCATCGCGACTCAGTCTAGCTTTAGTGAGCTCAAACCAATGCATATTTGTCAGACCGTTTTGATATAGATAAAAGACCACTGTCACCATTTGAGACGTCAGCATTGGCTCATCTAATAGCAGCCGGTAGAAAGCCTATTGAAGCGTTGCAGGAAAACTTAGTCTTCGAGCGCTATTCCAATCACCACCGGCGAAAAAGTTGCACTTCTCGATACCGGCAGTTTAGACAACTCGGGCTTGCTTGCATAGCATGTGGAAACGCCGAATGGCTTTCCGACATGCTGGTCTTCATGTCAGACTAATCCAAGAGTATTTTGGTCATCCTCTCCGAGAGATAATCTTCATGTTTTGAAAACTCAGTCATGTGTAGCTGAGTTTGTCAATGTACTGGAAAAGTGACCAATATCAACGTTTTATAATTAGAAGTATATAATACGAACTATAAAAAGCATAGTATGGAGCTCTGAGGCACCATCTGACTAGAGAAAGTTAAGCGATAATGATTATTTATCTCAAACCATGCAGCTAACACCTGAGAAGGCCTTGCGCTGTACAAGCTGGTTATTCATTTTTGATTTTTGAGTTAAAATAGAAAGATGACATATCAAAAGGCTTAATTAAAGAAAACTTTAAAATGCAGGTTTGACAAAATTATTATTTATTTATATGTTAATTAATACAATAAATTTGACAGATAAGAGCCAAGTCGAGTTATCAGGTCGAAAGTCAAACTCACAGGGTTCAGTTGTATTGATTTTATTAAGATACCAATCCGAATACCCTGACAGAGTTTAGTTACAGTGAATTGAGCAGGCTACTCATCCAGACAAGAGGCGGTTAATTGCTCACTTTTATTAAGGATCGATAAAATCATGAGTAGACCATATTATTATTTGCCACCATACACTGCGTCTTGTGACTTGTTTTATATGATAAAGAACCTACGCGATGAAACCCTCGAGAGCTAATAAGAGGCTGAATTGTCAGACTGTATTGTACCCAAGAACATTCTGTGGTTAACTGCTACTTTTCGCTATCGTGTATTGATCTTTAACGACTGGCACAAGGGTATCGTGTTGATATGATACGTGTGATATGCTTTAATATTCGGCCTCTACTAAACTAGAAACGTGCCACAAAAATACACAAATACACAAACAAAAAAAAAAACAAAAAATACAGAAAACGTGTCTTTGCGCGCATCGGTGGTTGCGAAGAGGGGGGGGGGGGGTCTATTCGTAACGCGAAGTGCAGAGAACAGGGACCGCTCACCTGAAGGCGACCGAAGCTGTTCCACGAATCCACCTGAGTTTCTACGTGCAGGGCAGGCTTTTCCACAAAGGTTGAGTAATTGAAATGCTCTGCTTTTGGGTAAACTGTCACGCAGCCTTAATATCCACTGTCACTCACTGCGGTGACGGCCACAGCTGCGTCTGGCCACTCGGAGGGCCGTCATGGCTTGTCCCTGTTTGTCTGCGCTATCGCTTTATCAGTCCGGATTTTTTTTTTCTTCTTTTTCTGGACGCACTTAACAGCCGCGTTTATCGGGTGCGGGTTCAAAGAACTCACGTGTCGCACCACGTTGAAGAAAGCATTTTCGTGGGAAATGTTAAGCACCCAACGTACGAAGCCTGTCTTATGCAGTAACCTATGTTATCAACCTGAATTTTAGTATATGGGCAGTATATACATATACGAAATGGTAGCCTGGCGTCGCTACATGAGACACCAAAGAAGGGAGCATGAATTAATAAAACTTTGTTACAAAAAAGAAAAGGAATAAAAGGACCATGGTTAACTGGGAGTCGACGAAAGTAATGGTGATATTAATGGCATTTTTTAGCAGAGGGATGCCTAATTGAATGACAGGTTTATAGAACAGTATTGGTTCCAGATAAAACTAAACAAGCTTGCATGGCTAAACCATTTAATTTAGACTAAATCAATGCACTGTTCTCATGATGCGTGCAGAAGTGCGTATTCAAAGTTACCTTTCGTCCACTTCCCGATACTCCCCACACGATACACCCCACGGTACCACCCCCCTTCTCCCGTCAAAAAATAAAAATAAAAAAAAATCCGGACCAAGAAAAAACAAATGGTAAGGAAAATGAGTGCTTTCCGTCCCGGGCACGTTTGGCGGATGGAATAATAAAGTGCTTCGATTATGTAGAAACAGTATGACAGTTATATTTACATGATATCCTTTCTAGAACCACTCAAGGTGAATTTACATATCCGGGACAGCTTTTTGGACACCAACTAGCCCCACAAGCTGTTATTCTGAGAATTTACATCTCGCTGTTTCTATTGCTTTTGAATGATTTATAACGTTTTTCTTGTAATGGCTGCTTACATGACGATCGATATAAACTTGTTTTCACCTAAACACGCGGAACTGGGGAATTTTGTGGCAGTCGCTCCAACTCATATAGTTGGGAACCAGAGCGTGTGTACCTTAACGATGACTGAAGTGCGATGATTGGGTGAAGTGTAAATGAATAAAAATAAAGAAAAAAAAAGTGCGATATACCTTTGCCTTTCTTTTTCCGGTGAAAAAGATTTTTTAATCGCATATGGCTCTAAAAACACTTGATGCTTTGTGTCTTTGCACTGTTAAAAAGTAAGGCGTCAAATGTGCACATATCTCAACAGTATGGAATAAAGCGTTATATTTTAGCTCTGCCGATGATGATTAGCCCTAAAGAACAAATCGGAAATACGCTCTCCTTCTTTCGTTCTTAGCCAACAGCTTCGCTCGCAAGCACCGATCTCTTTATGTTCATTTACCGTTCCATGCAGCAGTATTTATAAGCTTGGTTCTTGCGTGGGAACCAATTAATCGCTTGTACATTTCGTGTGCCTGTGCCTGAGCGGGTGAGTAAGAGAAAATAGTGGAAAATAATCAGGTTGCGGAAATGTAGTGAGGCACTCGTAAATATAAAAATGTTTGTGGTTGTCCAGCGTTTTCGTGGTTAAGTTTTATATTTATTTAGTTCTCAACCTACTGCTGCTTTAAAATGCGTCCTTCAGTGACTAGGTTACGCCATTGACGTAACCTTCAGCAGAAGAGTTATAACATCGAAAAATGTTTTCTAGGTTGTGATTCAATTCGCTCGAGCTAATCATTTACAGCCATGCGCCGATTTTAGGTATTTGCTCAAACAACATTTTCGCAACTGAAATCGCAGCGCTGTGGCATTTCTTGTGACACTAATGTAACCTAGACGTCACAAAACAATGAGGCCGGTCTCAGTATGAGATACTCTATTTTCTCTATAAAGGACAAATAGTTTAGGCTCTTGAACGGTCTGATCTAGGGACTTTCACACGAATAAGAATGTGCAGACGCGAAAGTGTCTACTTAGTGTAGCTACAAATATCAAAACGATTTGATAAATACGCATAGGTTTGAGCTCACTAAAGCTACACTGAGTCGCGACGGAAACATTTAGCACATGACTCTACTCAGGTGAACGATATATGAGACAAGGTTTTGTATTTTGAGAGTCGGCGATTAGCCAGAACATATGTGAACTGCAAATTGTGCGGTTTAACTGCTCGCAGGGAAACACAAATAATAAATGACACCGCTATGGAAGTTTTTTATATCAATTTTTACCACTAGGGATATTTTCACACATGCTGAAATCACACACCGAATAGGTATTCTTGCATTTCGCCTCCATCGTAATGCTGCAGGCGTGGCGGGCATTCGTCGCTGAATCCCAAAGCCCGCAGCGAACATTTCAGGTTCAGCTGAAATGTGGGCCCTACAGTGAGTCCATTAACATTTTCCTCCTGACACTTTTAATGATGTCAGAGATCCCATGTGCAATGAGCATCATATAAGAAGGTGACCGCTTTCAGGCTGGGCGAAGAAAAACTAATAAATTTTTTTATTAGTGTGATGATACGGAATTCTTCCTTTCCCCCTTCAAAAAAATTAAATAAATAAATAACGTAGTGGATGCGAGGAGTGCAGAGACAACACGCGGTGTTTGCCTAATGGTTACAGCATCCTCCCCAAGCAGGCACTGTCAAGGTTTTGGCCCTCAGCTCCTCCGGGTGACAGCCATTTTCAATAAATACGCGTTTTCTCCCGAACTGCATGGTGCTCGAATTCTACACCTGTGAATTCATTGACAAAACTATTCGCCGCGGCACACCCCATCTGTCACCATTTTTTATGTTCCTAGGAATAGCAGGGCCAAATGTTCCGCCATTTTTATGTATGTTATTTTGTCTTCATGGAAATGCGGCCTATTCCAGAGCTATTTTTCTGAGTCAGTTAGCCCTTAAATGATATATAGTTCGTATGCACAGCTTCCTGTATATGGTGGGTCAGGATTTTTCACAAATTCGAAGCGTTAATCCCGTTTGAAAGGAAATGAAGTCTGTTAGGTGCCGTGTAAATCATTAAACTTTTATTATTCTTTCCTTTTTCATTCCGCCTACTTCAACTGCTGGCCGAAATCCAATAAATAACTTTTCAAATTTGGCTCTAAATGCAAAGAAGTGAAGAGGAAAGTCTTCGAGCTCCGCAAAAATGGGGGTACTTAGGTTTTGCCGACGAGGTACCCTTATAGCATAAACTTTTCTATTCAGTAAAATAAAAAAAAAAAAATAAAGTGAAAGTTTGCACAGTGCGCCAGAAACACGCCACAATAGCAGCTCAGTTATCCTCCACTTTGTAAAAAACTGCTAGATTCACCTTTTCTGTACTGCTGACTTTGCGAGATAAGCTTCGAAGGCTGCTAATAGCGCGCTTTTCCGATACGTGGCTGCAGCGATGGCGCCTTATCTCCGAGCCAGCGGCAACATGTATCGTGCCATTTTCGTATAGTTCGACAAATTTCCTACTCGTACCTGGAGATTTAGAGCGTTGTTTAAGAAGATTTGTTTAGGTTAATTTCCAGAAACTATTCAAATATTCGAAGCGAAAAGGAAAAAAAAAGAAACATAAGCGTGCATCTTCCACAATTTCCAATAAATTCACTTCACTGAACATGAAGAACGCTGAAGTTTCGTTTAAACCTTGCTCCATCTTACCTGGGACAACCTGCAAATGATTTCCGAAGTTCCAGTCTTTGTCAAAAGTGTAGAGGCCAGGTAGCCTACTTCTGAGCTGCTCCGTGCGGCTTGTATAATACATTTCCTGCGTTCCTAATCTCATGATGGTAACAAGATTTTTTGTTCTACTCCTCCCATTTGGAAGGACCTGTTCTAATGCTAAATCAGCGCTAGTAAGCGGCTTGGAAGCAGACCCCCGGGCTTCAAACTTTTGACAAATGCAGTACGTGGCTGTACAGATATTGTATTGGGGATCAAATGACGCAAGCATTTTCATGTTTTTTGTACTTCCTCAGAAAGGAAATCTTTACCTTTTCAGGGGTATGTCTGGAGTTGGCATCGCCAGATGCACAATACCGTAGCATGTTCCGCTGTTTCTTGCTGTCTGGAACTCCATTCTGCAACCGGAGGAAAGCTGAAGCGTGCCGAAACCTGGCACTCGCAAAGCTCGCGTGACCGCCTTTGGTGGCACAGCAATGTTCAGTGTGTGCGAATTGCTCGATGACATTATATAGTGCTCGTCGCCCACGCCCTCAGCATGTGCGACCGGCATATACCAGGAACAGAGTTTGACGAATGAGGTCGAGGCAAAGCAAGCACGTGTGTCTCATCATAACAGGAAATGCATTGGAAGTACACGTGAGCTCACGTAGGAGGCAGACCCCAGAAAGAGATGGGCGATCTTTCCTGCTAGGCCTCGCCTTCTGACGTCATATATGTACAGGAAGGTTTTCCATACAAGAAGCGTGTATTATCTCTAGCACCATGAAAAAACTTATAGCCAATCAGGCATGCCTCGCATAACAGCACGTCAAGCTTGTTTAATGTCGTTGACTACAACCGTCGTTACTATCCTTAGTGCTTCAATATTACCGATAAAATTACAACCTTGTGCTCTTCATACGCGCTCAATTACCGAGTTTCACAATTTGTATGCATCCTGTGAGGAAACACACGCAGTCTCTCATGCACAGCTACTTAGCATGTGGAACGAGCCAGGTGTGATTTGCTATTTGCTTTTCACGCATGTCTGATGTATTTGCTATTTACTGCTCTAAGCATCACTACGTCCTGCATTTTTCAGATGCCAGGACGCTGACATAATTTGCATGTGATTACCACAAAAAAAAAAAAAAAATCGACGTCCATGTTGTGACAGTAAATACCACCAGAAGTAGTTTATTATTATAGACATCGGTTTCGACAAGATTAGAAGAGTCCTACTGAAATCACCTATGCATCATGCCTATCGTAATCGTTATCTGGAAGGTAATAAGTCTGCTCTGATTTGCAGGTACGAATTCGCACTTGAGATTCCATTGTGAAGCCTTTTGAGGAATTGATATGACTCATCGCATTGTTCAAAATTGGAAAAGCGAGGGTGGGGTACCGTAACGGTTTGGTTTGGCTTTTGGGTTTAACGTCCCAAAGCAAATCAGGCTATCAGAAACGTAGTGCAGGACTCCATTACTTTTGATAACCGGGGCTCTTTGACGTGCACTGACATCGCACAAAACAGGGGTACCACACCCTTGGATACAGAAGTCGAGCCCCCTAACCACTTCACCACCAAGGTGAATCATCGGACATCCTGCAATATGGCGGTTGCAGCAGAATTTAGACGAATGAGCAAAACAGATAGAATAAAACACCTCCACGCCGAAATTTTAGTACAGGACAGATAAATCGGGCAGTTGAAGTTAACCTTGATCCCTTCACTAACATCTATATCCCACTATCCACATTGAAATGCTCCATATTAGCTGTGAAATATTAGTGTGGACGTATATTACATAGACTAACACATGCCAGGTACGCATAAGCAGAAGAGTGCGTGGAAATCTGATGTAAGTGTACACTGACACGTGTTTCGTGATGGCGCATGAAAAGTTCGTTAAGTTTCAACCCTCGGAGATGATCCGCATATTCCTCGTGTGATGGTGGCGTCCGTAGGGTGAGTTTGACGAGATTCCTTCTGAGAAAGAAGGTGCCTCTACTTGTGCTAACGTGTTTCGCCTCGCGGACAGTGTTTGTTCATTTAATAAACTGTGGGACACTCAAGCCCCGCCTCCAAGGAGAATAACTCTATAGCTGTAATGGCTCCCGTGAGCGGCTCCCCCTGCTGATTTTGGTTCGTGTATGTTATGCAGTCTGCTACTCGTTTAATCGCTAATCGCTTAATTTGTACCACTTTTGTCTCACGAATGCTCATTAGCAGACAGTCGGAACGTAGTTTGAAACTGTATTTCCAACACCACTTTAACAACGCCTCACAAGCTCAGTGATCAGGGCGCTCCACTGCTGTACCCGTGGACGCAGGTTAAATAGCGGCCGCCGCGGCCGCTTTTCGATGGAGGCGAAAAGCAAATAGTTTGAGTCGTTTCGAGACGTTGAACGCTACAAATTACACGAGGCTGCACAGACGTGCCTGCGTGGCCTAGGGATCGCATGCCTAACTCGTGACACCCGGGCTCTGGGTTTGATTCCCACCTCACAGTGCTTATACCTCAGTTGGCAGCTCCCGGCAACTCCAAGCCACGGAGTAACCCGACCCGGAGTAACCCGGCCATTTTGCCAACCATTGTAAGCGTTGCGGGTGCGTGCTGGCGTTTGATACCACGTGTGTGCTTGGTTGGGGAGGCACAAAGTTAGGCCGTGAGATATGTGAGGCATATCACATTAGCAGGGAAAGTGATAAACATGTCAGCGTGCCTTCAATCGACTTGTCCAGAAAAGAGGTGTACCTCAAGACCAGTTTGCCACATTTTGATTAATTTTTGCTTCTATATTTTTAACCTAGTTTGCGCATGCGCCACTGAAGTGTTTTTATGTACCTGCCTAAGTAACCCTTCAGTTAACGTTTAGCGCTCGTTCTGTCTTCTATGCCTGTGTCCTTCTTAAATGTGCTAGTATTTTTATTAATGACAATACACCAACTAGCCCAGCGTTCTGCATTGATTACAAACATACCGCTCTAACTAAAGACAAATTTAGTCCGAAGTAGGGAAAAGCAAGTCCAAAAAAAAAAAAAAACGCATTGCTGTCGAACCCTATTCTTGCAAATGCAAGCTCCCCTACCCTCAAGATATCTTGGCTGCTAACGAATGTGCATACCTATATGACGCGCCTGAATTAAGAGTTAGGTTTTTTTTTTTTTTTTTCGAAACTTCTATAAAACATAAGAACGGAAGGAATGAAAGAAGGTAACAAGGGAACGGGAGAAAGTGACAAAACAGGTGCCTTACTGTTTTTTTCCTTTTTGTTCTGCCACAGTGCATGGTTCACCCTTAGCCGCTGTTTAAAAACGCCCCTACTTAACAGTCTTCACTCACCGTAGTGACGGTGGCTCGACTATATAAGATGTCGCAGCGGAATAGCTTCTGTCTGACACTGCCATAGCTGACGCGTTCTCCTCGTTGGCGCCTGCTAGTCCAGGCACCTCAGTTTTGAAAAGTACTCCATGTTTTCCAGGGCCGAGGTCGCCTAAGCGCAGGCCGACGTTGCCAGCGACAACTTTGTTCTCCAACTCGGGAACAGGATTAATGCCCGATACACAAGAAGCAACGGCTTCAACCAGCGGTAGCTTTCATTTTGGCTGCTACTAGACGGCACCCCGTTCGCCACCGACCACCAACTGTACACGTTTACTTCATGGTTTGCGTAATTTTTTCATCCCATCGTCGCATCTGAAAGGCGAAGTGAAGCGCAAGTTGGCAGCATCTGCCAACTCCGCCATGTATTACGTGGTCTCGTGAGCTCTCCGTCCAATCAGTGCACGACAATGTTACCCGTCAGCTATCTCCTGCCAGGGTTATGCCCGTGAGTTTTAGCTCGCAACGTCGACCTCGACAACGTCGACGCCAGATTTTCGGGATAACAGGGCCTTTAACGCTATCGCTTTGGAGAACTGAGTTTTCCCCATTTTCCCTAGACTTTTTTCGCACAAAAGTAAAAAAATACTATATATATATATATATATATATATAAAATTTGACTAATGCATAACAAGTTGATGTCTACAATAAGTGTGTAATTATACTCTTTGACATCCACCCAAACGCAACCAGAAGGCTACAAGAAAGCTGTACAGCTTTCCTTTGTAGCCACCTCGCTGCGATTGGTGGACGTCAATAAGTACTCCCTTATTACAAATCCACTCCACCTTGGAGGATTGCCTTAAATATTGATGTCTACAATGTTGCATTCCATTGTGACATTCCATGTATCCGATTTATTGTCCTTTTTTTTTTTTTTTCTGCGAGGAACTAAGATGCCTTATTTATTGTAACACGCTCAAGAGCTATTTTGTTTCCCTTTTGCTTGCTCAACACGTGTCTTTCCAAGACTGTGAAGTGTACCGGAAGTGACGCAGCAAGTCGTAGTCATGGTTTCTTTAAACGAGGACAGGCAGTGAGTGGGAGGCGAAGTTCTGTTTTCGAAATATGATTGGAGCGGAAAAATAGCGAATGAGGACAAATAATAATCGTTCTTGTCACAGCTGCGGATACTAAAAAAAGCTGTCAATGAAAGAAGCATTGTCAGGATGTCCATGCGGCAGGTCGTGAGTTCATTATGGAAGTACCAAGTAATGCGTTTCAGATTTCCTAGGAAGAGAGTTACACCGAAGCAGAGTACCTTTTGGGAAGCTGTAAGCTAAGGGAATAACTGCATAACATGTGCAGAACTGTTTATTCTATATGCTTGATAATTTTATGGCTTTTTTTCGCGTAGCGTCTAATATTTGGTCATCATTCACTGTTTCCTTGCAGGATACAATTTATGATTTTTTAATCCTGCATTTTGTTTGCGAAAGAGCGTATTTAATGTCCACAAATACCCACCATATTAGAGCCAACGAGAGTTCTGTGAAAACCAGTTCCAAGAATCTCGCTTTTATTTTTTGTTCTGGCAACAAGAAAACTTCAACTTAAAGAAAAAAAAAAACTGCGATGACTAGAGAAACTGGGGTGCGAGGTAGCAAGTCTTAAGCACGCTGGTGGTATTGGCAATGTTGACAAACAAACAAACAAACAAACAAACAAAGAAACAAACAAACAAACAAACAAACACACCAACAAACACCCCAACAAACCAACATACAACAAACACACCAACAAACCAACATACAACAAACACACCAACAAACCAACAACCAACAAACACACCAACAAACCAACATACAACAAACACACCAACAAACCAACATACAACAAACCAACAAACCAACCAACAAACAAACAAACCAACAAACCAACCAACAAACAAGACATCCTGGCGAAAAATTTGATTATCTATAATAACAACGCACAAGCACAATGTAAGACGACTACACTTATCTCTGCTTGTGTTTGTGAAAAACCGGCGCCGGGTGGCAGTCAACTGTAACGTAGGATCATTCAGTTTAAAAAGCAAATCAATTAAAACTGCATAAAAATTTGTGCACCCGGATGAAACTTTACCAGTGGCTCGGCGCTTCTGCTTCTCAAAAGGTGTGTTTGTACTCAGACTTCGAATAAAAGCAATTTTATGAGATGTAGTGATTTTTCGTATTTTCATACAAATTATGTACTTTCGAAAGACGTCGACTGCTGTATTTTCAGAGTGTGGAGTCGTCACCCGGGACACGCAACTTTTGCCATTGGTTTACGTTTTTTTTTTTGTAGCTGCAATTGTGTTATATAGCGAATCTACCCCCAAAAGGTTATGGGGGAACGTCGTAGTGGAGGGTTCCGGATAATTTTGACCATCATGGCTTTTTAACCGACACTATTACAGTGCAAAACCAACAACTCATATAAACTAGTACTTTCCTGACAATGTCGACATTAGTGTGGTCCGATCGAGCTGCATCATAAGGTAAGTCGTTTCAGAAGATGTCGCTGTATCCTAGTAGCCACTGGAAGATGATGTGATGACCTTCCTCTAGTTCCTAATGTTGTAGGTGCCTTACCTCTGGCACTAGTTGCTCGAGGTTACCCTAACGTAAGGAAGATTTGAGACGTTGTAGGGCGGTTGTATAATAGCAGAATACAGCCCATTTACGCAATGCTTGCTAGCCGACGTATTGCACAGCCGCATGATGTGCGGCTAATGTTGAGCCGGTAGAATTTTTTCTGTTAGAACTTTATTTGCTGATTTTTGTCTGTCTCGCTGAAATGATCCCAACACGTTGAACACATGGATAAAACCAAGCGATCCATATAAACGTGAGTACGGTGACTTTATTCAGCATGAAATAAGGACAGTGCAAACTGCTTAAAGACTTTTGTTGATAGATGTCATTATTCGCTATCCCCAAAGTTAAGAAGTGCCCACAAGGGTACCACAACAGGCACGTCACGCCATCTAGGTGAAAATTGATGGTATGGACGACTGCAAGAAAAAAAAATTACGAGCAATATAGTTTCGCTTTAGGAGTGTACAGGTCTCTCACACCACCTTTTCACTCGGCGCATTTTCGGCACTGAGACTTGCAGTGAGTTTGGCGAAGTGTTTAACGTATTTAATTGGCTTGGCTTTAGGGAAAAGAAAGGAGAAGTATCTGCCTCTGTTCTCGGTGAATACCTACACTTACAATTAACGACATACAATCGGAGCTACAAATCTCGTCGGTTTGAATCGCTATCACATACTAGTCTCCAATTTCACTAGCAGATGGATGCTAAATGAAAGCCGAAATGGAATGACGTCACTCTGAATGCCGCACACACAAAAACAAGAAACTGTCTCGTCACAACTTGGATACCAAATCACATGCGCATTTTCGCCGACGGCGTTTTCCCGACACGTTTCTCAAAACTAAGGGTATGGCGGTGGTGACGAGCCCAATACGCCATCATCTATTATAGCATGCGGTATCTGTATTTGCACGGGCACACGGAGATGCTGATGAATCCTTATAAGATGACGTATGTGCATTCGCAGCATTTCAAGGACAACGGACGATGAGAGCAGGTGGTCTCTGGTGAATGCAGTTGCTGCAACTGCCGATACCCTCCAAGAGTGCTTGAGCGAACTGCGTCATCTTTTACGGCCTGAAGAGTACGCAAAATCATTTCGCTCATGCTTGAAAGTGTGGGTGTATACTGTACAGTAAAAATCTGGAGATGAGTGCTCTGTACAATTGAAGCATCGACCGAACTGAAAGAACATTTACACATTGCACTGTTATTATTAATTTTGGGGCATTCCGACATCCATATTTGAGGCGTTCGGACTCGTGGATAAACTCGAGACCGAACAAGACACTCCCTTTTCGGCTCAAGATAGAATAATGTTGGAGGCCGCACCACCATGTGCCAGCAGAAGAGAAGAATTGCGATGCGTGATACCGACTACTACCTGAGCGAAATATATACGCCAGGACTGTGTTGAAGCTCCTATTTGGTAGAAAATTGAGAAATCGCATTGCGCACAGAGGGACTTCCCCGGCAAGTGGAGGCCCATATAACTGTACCTGCACGAAACGTTTCTTTCGTAACTATGTACGCATTCGAGCAAAAGTTTGCTTCATCACAGAGATCCCTGCACTTTTGCACACGCTTGCAGCGATTAATCTATATATCACAATCAAGATCAGTCGCGATGACCTCCAACGGCTTCACTCCATGAGTAGAACCTCAGCTGCGTCGGAGAGAAGAGCTGCTTTTAGAGACACGAAATGACACGAGACAGATGATGCAACCTAGTAAAAAAAAAAATGTTGACGCAATTCAGCCCAATGCAAAAAACAAAAATAAACCCTCAATGCTTCACGGTAAGACTCTTATGATACGAGAAGTTGATGGAATTGTTTTTGGCAGCCTGGAGTGACATGCGCGAATGTTCGCTTAGTTCACAGGGCAAAGTTAAATTTTATGCCAAATGGCTGCTGAAGTTCATAGCCATTACATATATGAGTCTACCCGCGTATACGCCGATAAAAATAAAAACCCTGGGAAATATACGGTGAGATGATAACTAAACGAAGTTTTTTTGTTGAGGGAGGAGGAGGAGAAGGAGGGGGGGGGGGGTGAGTGATGGCTTGGAATTATCTAGCAGGTTAAATCAATTTTCTTTTCGCCGAACAATTTACAACGAGATCGTTTAGACTTGCTCTCAGGTCCATCTAGCATTACGGACCTCACGTGCCCATCCTAGAGTGAGAACAAAAGAATTGATTGGAAGTTGAACTTTGTTTTAAAGCTTTTTACTGCAAAACTGACGACTGGAATTGCTTCTCTGTGTCCAGGCGCTCAGAAGTTTTTTGTTTGGAAAATGGCGATATTAGGTTTTTATCTAAAAAGATCATTTTTTTTTTTCAGAATTCATTATCGTGTAATATATTTTAGAAGATATATTACACTTGGATATCCCTCACTTCAGAATGCTACTTTGATCGTTTTCTTTTTGTCCCCTGGAGCAGGAAGACGGAACATTTTAGTGGCTTAACTGCTTTTGTATTTCAAAGCAGCATTTTTGAAACTCCAAGTACTCCCACATTTTTCACAGATTTCAGTCGTTGGAATTTACATGGTCTAGAGCTAGTGTTCTGAGACAGTTTGTATTCCTATGTCTAATAAAAAAAAAAGCCTCGTGCGTTGAAGATTTATATATTGTCTATAAAGACAAAAAACATGGCCTATATTTTGTGGCTCTGTGCATAACTTTAGTCATCGTTGTGTAGCATAAATTTTATTCTTTTTGGAAAATTTTAGAACTTTGCAGATAAGTGGGAATTCAATGAAAATAGCAATGGGCAATACTATAAGCAAAGGTTTACCTTGTATTGGGCTATAAAGCAAGGTACATTCATTTAGGAGATTGTTACTAAATCACACTGCCGTAGAAGTTATCACGATAATGCGACAGCCAATCTCTGAAAACCACTTAGAAAGTCTAACCTCATCATGAAAGAACAAATGCTCCTCTTTGTGGCGAGGCAGTCCTCTACAATTTGTTTAACTAATGTTCCGGCAGTGTTATTGAGCTTCAGTTTTCACCATTGTTAACTCACTTTACTTTGGAACATTATTTTTGCGCAAGTGAGGGAACGGTAGAGTGAAACAGTCACCTCGATATTACTTTTTCGCAAATTCTTTTCTTTATTTCGTTTCTTTCCCGAACATGAACTGTTCCCTCGTCGTCTCTTTTACGTTTTCATTCGGTTTGCAGGAATAACCCAGGGTGACTTTTGTGCCTCTTGTGTATGTGGGGTATTTGGAATCTCCACGGAAACTTGATTTCTCTTTTTATATATATCTCAGATAAGTCTACCGAGGAAATAGGAAGATGTAAGGCGAAGAGCGCAGAGGGGATTTAACCTGTGGATTCAAGGGTATGAAGCGACGGGGATAATGGCTTTAGTTTGCCCGCTTTCCTTGAGGCTTCTCGTTCGCATACATGCATATAGCTGTTCATTTATTATCTAATAATAACTAAGTTTGGTGCCCATATTAACAGACAGATAGGCATCTGCCATACCAGCCATTTTATATTATATAAAAGTAAGCTGGGCTTTAGCTTTAGCTAAACCTGGTAGGTTGCGTAAGCAAAGCCGACGTAGCTTCTTCTTCTTCTTCTTCTTCTCTTCTTCTTCTTCTTCTTCTTCTTCTTCTTCTTCTTCTTCTTCTTCTTCTTCTTCTTCTTCTTCTTCTTCTTCTCTTCTTCTTCTTCTTCTTCTTCTTCTTCTTCTTCTTCTTCTTCTTCTTCTTCTTCTTCTTCTTCTTCTTCTTCTTCTTCTTCTTCTTCTTCTTCTTCTTCTTCTTCTTCTTCTTCTTCTTCTTCTTCTTCTTCTTCTTCTTCTTCTTCTTCTTCTTCTTCTTCTTCTTCTTCTTCTTCTTCTTCTTCTTCTTCTTCTTCTTCTTCTTCTTCTTCTTCTTCTTCTTCTTCTTCTTCTTCTTCTTCTTCTTCTTCTTCTTCTTCTTCTTCTTCTTCTTCTTCTTCTTCTTCTTCTTCTTCTTCTTCTTCTTCTTCTTCTTCTTCTTCTTCTTTTTCTTCTTCTTCTTCTTCTTTTTCTTCTTTTCTTCTTCTTCTTCTTCTTCTTCTTCTTCTTCTTCTTCTTCTTCTTCTTCTTCTTCTTCTTCTTCTTCTTCTTCTTCTTCTTCTTCTTCTTCTTCTTCTTCTTCTTTCTTCTTCTTCTTCTTCTTCTTCTTCTTCTTCTTCTTCTTCTTCTTCTTCTTCTTCTTCTCTTCTTCTTCTTCTTCTTCTTCTTCTTCTTCTTCTTCTTCTTCTTCTTCTTCTTCTTCTTCTTCTTCTTCTTCTTCTTCTTCTTCTTCTTCTTCTCTTGCGGCGTGGCTACAGACCGGGTTTACCCGACGGCTTGAAGAAGGGCCCCATCTGCAGTAGCTTTAAAAGCCAAACATGGCTATACCGGTCTGGTTTACGCGACGGGCTGAAACTTGGCGTAGTATTGCTTACGCAATAAAAGGGCGACTCGATGGAAATATAAAGCACGGGTTTAACAAAGCCACACGAACGCGCGTGTATTGCCAAGGTGCAGCGTATCTCATTCGGTAATAAAGGGTCATGGACGGATCGATTCCGATCTCACCCACTCAAGGTGAAGCCCAAGTTTGCAGCGCGTCTGCCAGCTCTGCCAAATCATGTGCTCTCGTGACGTCATACAGCTTGATGACCAGCCTTACTCTCGCGACGTCATAAAATGTGATGACCAGCCTCGTCGCCTGCCAGTTGCTACCTTCCAGAGCCGTGGCGTTGAATTGTCGTTCACAACGCCGTACAAGCATATGCTCACAACTCCGTATTTTTCTTCATAGCGGGTTCTTTAAATTTGTCGGGTTAAGACAGGGTCAAGTGCACGGTGCACCACATGTGCGTCACTTTACCTGATGTCAGCAGCAGATAATGTCAGATGAGTGAACGCCGATTTCTTGTCTTGCACCGGCCGTAGTCATTTCTCTGAATCAGCGGCTGTGGTACCACGTGGTACTACACTCTTAATCTGATTCCACGTACGTTTCAAAAAAGTTTTAGCCGTAGTTCCAGTTCTAAATATATATATATGTATATTCAAACACATTTAACATAGACGTTCCTCAAAATAAAGGGACGCTTCTCTTCATAGGCCTTTTGGACCCTACGTAATTAACACCTAGAGCAGTTTTCTTCTCAGACACCAGAGCATTCAGCACAAAACCGCCGGAGGGCTTTCAGTACCTGGTTGCAACGCTAACTTAAAGCGACTTATCAAAGTGTATTTCAGTACAACTCATATTTTTCCTCATTTGTTTCCTTATGTTTTTAGTATGCCAGTCCACGCCAGTTCCGGCCCATTTCGGCTCACTCTGTTTCCGGCCTTTCGTCTAGTCTGGATGCCTCCATTCAAGTCCTCCTTCCTGTCAGACCTCAGACGGAAGGCCCGTTCCCTTTGTTTCGGAATACTAATTAACTGTACGTGTTCTTTCGCTTCCCAACTAATTCAACTCTGGCTGCGAAAGAGAGCGTTAGCGCTAATTTGAAGAACGCAAAGCTGAGGGACAGTGCGTGATAGCCACGGCTTAGTCTGCGTAGTCTGAGCACTTCGCTCAAAAGAAGCCTTGTGCGGGGTTAAGATGAAAACACATGGCGCTACTTTGAGCTGAATATTTCCCAGGCAGCACAAAACATGGTCCAATTTTGGCGCTATGTTGGTAATGTCCAGCCCTGTATAGGACCATTTCACTTCGAACACACTTCATTATTAGTCCGACGGTTTTTATGACATCTAAGCGAGATTTTCGCAGGACGTGTGAAGCAGAGAGGATTTTTCCATCCTTGCCTCGTTTAATAATATCTTCTATCTTAGTAAATTCGTAAAGAAAGAAGAAAAAGAGACCCGGCAAGCACTATGATAAATTGAAGGTACACTGCCTTCTACGCACATCTGTGAACTATGACACTCAAAGAAGGAAATAATCACCTATGAAAGACTAACTTGGAACTGTCTCACTACTGAGTTACTGAATGAAGCTAAGCACCTAATGTATTTTAGCATTGTTTTGAGGGAGCGATCGTGCTTACAACGTTGAGAAAGAAATTTAAGGATGTTGGCAGGAACATAATAAAACTCGGCGCGAGAAAACTGCGAGAATAGGCTGGATTTAGGCACGATATTTTTTAGGCATTTGACTTTCATGAGAGCTATGGCTCCAAGCCGATCGAGGCTTTTGGCTGAAATTTTCATCGAGTACCACGTTTATGCTCTGGCAGCAAGGTTAACTTACGCCTATGACACTCTTATGAAGTGCATTTTTTTTTAGTACGTTTGTGAAGCCGACCATCGACTCTGAATACAATACACATTTGGACGGGATTTCCGCATTTAATGTCCCGCCGCACTTTTTTGCACATGCCGTCCCTACTGAGGCATTTGCGGCATTTTCCGAACAATGACGGTGTCAAAGGGAGGCCAGAGTTAGTGGGCCTCTTCCCCTTCTGGCTCATTAAATCTGTCGTGCGCATCAATGAAGTCTGTCAGTTATTTTATTTGCTAACAGATTATTCGCACATTTCAGTTTTTGCGTTTGAACATGGCTGGTAAAACAATATCGGAAGCTGTGATCGATCATTTTCATAGCAGCTCCGTGAAGACATTGTGGTGGTTAGAAAGAAGCTCTGCATCCCTCTCCACCACCTTACAATGAATACCCTGGCGGTGATACCACTGCCTAATCTTGGAAGCACATCAGAGAATCAGTATATCGAGCTCTTTCAGAAACATTCGAATACGATACTGTTTGGAATGCGTCTCGGAGGATGATAATCTATAACAAAGCACAAAATATGAGATCATGCGCACAACTGTAATGTGCTAACTACTGCAAGACTAGGGTTCTATGTAAGCTTTTACCGTTTGAGGGTGGATGGGAGCCATCTGTGATTTTGAGTCAACAAACATATGAAAAGCTTGCTGTTTTTATTGATTTGATGAGCTCAAATATCTCTTTTAGAATGGCTGTACGCAAAACGATCGAAAAGCAGCACGGATGGTGGATATAAAATCAAAAGAAACGTTGCCACCTCAACGAAGGAAGCGCAGAGCAAACACACACACACACACACACACACACACACACACACACACACACACACACACACACACACACACACACACACACACACACACACACACACACACACACACACACACACACACACACACACGCACACGCACACGCACACGCACACGCACGCGCGCGCGCGCACACAGAGACACGCGCGCGCACACACACACACGCACACACACACACACACGCACACACGCACACACGCACACACACGCACACACGCACACACACACACACACACACACACACACACACACACACACACACACACACACACACACACACACACACACACACACACACACACACACACACACACGCGCGCGCGCACGCACACACACGCGCGCGCACACACACACGCACACACACACACACGCACACACACACACCCATACACGCACACACGCACACACACACACCCATACACGCACACACACACACACATACACGCACACGCGCACACGCGCGCGCACACGCACACGCGCACACGCGCGCGCACACACACACACGCACACACACACACACACATACACGCACACACACACACACATACACGCACACACGCACACATACACGCACACACACACACATACACGCACACACACACACACATACACGCACACACACACACACACACACACCAGCTAGCCCTGGTCGAGTTGGTTAAATATTGCTGCAAACCATGGTGACTGAGTAGTGTCGGCGGGTACGGTACAGTTTTAACGCGATAGGGTTACATGGCCCCATTCACCAGAAAATCTGGCATGGACGTTGGCGTTGCGAACATGTATAATCTAAGAGGCACGTGATACTTGGCAAGGGAAATGAATGTGATTGACCACGCTGAACAATACGCCAAGGCCAGAGGACTATAGTGCTCAGCAGAAAAATCAATACATACGAATCAAGAAAGACACAAGATAATGCGACTCCCAAATCACCTTGAAACTTAGAAATGAGACAATACCAGAGAGAACGGAAGTCAGAGTACTTGGAATGTGGCTGTAAAGCACAGGGCGCAGTATCAAAACCATCGTCTCCCTTAAGAATACAGCAGATCAAGTCGCCAGAATCGTGCGAAGAGTCAGCAGCAAAAAGAAGGGCCTTAAAGATCAGGACGCGCTTAGACTCATAGATAGCCTCGTCACGAGCAGGGTAACGAACAGCCGACCTTACCACGAACTAAACAAGCGAGAGGTGCTGCAGATTGACACCATACTACGCAAAGCTTACAAAGCTGCACTAAGAAAAGTTAATGGCACTGGGTGTATCGAACAACTTCGACGATCTCCGAGAAGCGCAACGTAGCCCTCGACTGGGCACACTCACCCGAACAACAACGGGAAGACACCTAATAGGGAAAATAGGCATACCCATGGCAACACAAAAAGACAAGGAACCGATTAAGGACGAAAACAGAAAAAAAAAACAAGGGAACGGCCCATACACAGACAAATGGACCCCAATATGCTCCATGACAGAAGACAAGCCAGAGCCCGAGCTACGGGCTACGATCCACACCGCGCTCTAATGGCTTTCGCCTCATCGCACTTTAGTGGTCCAAAGTGCCCTCTAGAATTTTTTTTTTTTGGATGGCATTCAATTTGAAAACTGCAGTAAAGCAACATGGCGTATTGTATACCGCGGGATTAAAAAAAAAAAAAGAAATACAGATTTTTATTCTCAGTGGTGCAATGATACGTCGGTCTAAGTATCAGGGACATTGGGGGCAGAAAATAATTGGTCTCCATTTCCCATTTCCTCATCCATGTTCCGAATTGTGGTCCACTACTTCTCCACTGAGTCTACGCCTCATCACACGTGGGCGCCACTGACAATGCACTCGCTGCTATGTCGACAACGGCGCTGGAGAGCATCGTAATGTGGCGCTCGCACGCGGCGTTGCACCCTATATTGGATGGTTCGGAACTTTGAGTGGACGCCAATTCCTTTCGGCCCCATACTGCGTGATAGATCTCGATAATTAAACAATTATTTAACAAGTAAAGTAAAGAGCAGAGACATTAGTCTGCGAACCAAGATCCGTATAACTCGTGCTATGGTCTTTCCATTTGTGATGTATGGATGCGAGAGTTGGACTGTGAAAAAGGCTGACCGCCGAAGAATTGACGCGTTTGAATTGTGGTGCTGGCGAAGACTCTTGAGAGTTCCTTGGACTGCCAGAAGATCAAATCAGTCGATATTGTCGACCATAAACCGTGACTGCTCATTGGAGGGTCAAATTCTAAAGTTAAAGCTCAGCTACTTTGGTCATCTGATGAGAAGAGAGGAGTCGCTGGAGAAAGATTTGATGTTGGGAAAGGTTGAGGGTCACCGGACTAGCCCTTACAAAAATGAGTTTTGAAACTCTATTGTTGGACTATTGACCGCCTTTTGAATTTACTGAATTTCGATAGACATTCAACCCCAGCTAAATGCAATCTTTACAGGGCCAACAGAATTTTCATTGTGTTCTACCCAATAGACTTTTTGTGCAATTTTTTCTATGTGCTTTTTGTTGTCAGTTTTCAACGTTCACGAACAATTAGCGTGTACTGTTCATGCTGACCCATGTTTTTAGGTAGTTTTAGGCCCAAATGATAAGAGCATGATGTGACAATTTCGTTATGAATTTTTGGTCTCACTTGTAATCAACTATTGGCCACATTCTGCAAAGGGAAATATAAGAGTAGCATGCAGTTGCGTGCTCGTTCATGTTATATAAAAGTACATATTAACGGTGCACACTTAGCTCAAGCTTCGCAACACAGTGAAAATATGCCCTAAAAACTTCATGATGGCAAAGCCTCCACTAATAATGCAAATACATCGTTGAATGTCAATCAGAATCCGTAATGGATCAGCTTCTGTATGTCGCAGAAGGTAACTTTAGTGGTAGGACATATTTTATATTTATCATAAAACAAGTTCAGTGAGTCATCATACTAACAAACAGGATCCTAGATTGAACCTACCATGTAGGGCAGGACAGAGCTTTTTTAAACCAGTTCCAAAGTTCACTATATATATGCTTCAGGGTCTGACATTCTGCCCAAGCATAGGTATTTTTGCCCGTAGCTTTCTGCCGCAAAATGAGGTGCAGTCTGTATTGGAATCCTCCACCGCTGTATCTCTTTGGAGAATTTTACTGTTATTTTTTTCTTTTCCTTCCTTTCTTAGTGGACACCATGCTAAAATGAAGTCACTTTAAACATTGAGGGGTTCTAATAATCACGGATTGATCCCACGCATACTATAGAGTTAACACGCATAGCAAAAACATTCGCGTATGAAATAAAAAGAAAAGCAAAAACAGGGTTGCACGCGTCTTCTATCGGCGACTCTTCTTTTCCCGCCGCCTTGCTCTTGTCCGTACCGACTTCCCCCGCGCCCCGCGAACGGCGCCAGCATGTCCGGAAGGGTCTCTCCCTGTCGGCTTGGGGGAAAAAAAAAAAAAGGGGGGGGGAGAGGTGCTCCCCACTCTCTGCCTTCTCCGTGGTTTGTCTTCACGGAGATGACCTTGGCTGCAGCATAGCTGGAGTCGCGCAGCGGGGGCGGCAGCTCCCCCTTTTCACCGAAGCTGTTCTCTGCGCCCCGTTTTCTTTGCACGCAGACGCGGGTACGCTGAGTGCGGCGATGTGCCAGTTCAGTTGGCGTTTTCCCGCCACCGTGGTCGCATCTTGCACTGTGAGCGAAGCACCGTATGTAGGTTTTTCGCTAGTGATTATCACGAAGATCGTTTTGTTCAAATTGGAGCGCGAACGTACGCATTTAAGTCTTCGGAGGAATCCGCTCTTGGGTGGCAGCTTCTGCGCAAGGAGGACGTGTTTAAGAAGTTCAACAGTTGCAGGCGTTTTGGATTCTGGGCGAAAAGCCGGCGCGGGCGGAGGGAGCGTCTGCACTTTGGTGAGTGTTTTACTTTTTCCTATTCGTGTTTGTGCCAGTCTTGTACAGTGTGTGCTACGAGGTGAAGCACGCATGTAAATATTTCTAGCAGGCAAACCAGCCTCATCGGAAAAAAAAAGAAGGAGGAGAGAGAGAGAGAGAGAACGAGGCTTGTCTCTACGCGGACGCTGGGGCCGATGGAACGCCAGCTGGAATGGCGACATTTTCTTTCTTTTTTTTTTAACCGGTGACCGTTTTTGACGGATTGTTCGGCACAGTGCTGTACTCTTTCGATAGGCTACTCGCGCTGAGACGGACACATTATCGAGATCATAATATGCCTCTGTCACACATTGTGGATTATTGAATCTGTGCAGCTCCGCCATTTTTGCAGTGTTTGTTTTTGTTGCCACTCATTTTAGTGCCTATAGTTGGTAATTTTGCTTCAAGTTTTCTGGGTAGTAATGCTTGTGACCTGCGCTTTGCTATTTATGTTCAGAATGGGATCTTTGACGGCAGCATATATTGTTTATCAGGGAGAAATGGACGATGTGGTAGTGCTGCCGAGCTGTGGAGGCGGCGGTCGATGCCGTCTAAGCAGTGAAAGACAGTGACAACTCATTTTAGACAAGAAATTTCTTGAGCTATGACGTGGAGCAGCGCACAAATGCCTTTGCTCTATTTTTAGGTTAGTATATACCGCAACTTAATTATGATTTATATTGTTTATTTCAGCATCACATGCGAGGAGTTCCCGGACGTATCAGCGTTTTACGCAAAGAACAGCCTGGCGTCATACCTTGCACATGAATTGAAATAAAGCATATAAACAACCCAGCTCATGTTATGGGTTCACCAAAGATGCATATTTTTTCTTTCTCATTAACGCGCATTTTTTATTCTGTGTTCCCTTTCCGCTGCGGATTAACAGAAAATGCTGCGTGATCAACGGTTAGCCAGGAGCAGGCACGAGGTGGTTTACATTAATGCAAAAGTAGCACAGCACATATCCTTGCTGCGGTCAGTCAACACATTCTATGTTCTGCTCGACCAATCAACAATTTAGTCAGTTTAGTGTAGGTTAATGAGTGAGTAAGTATAATGGGGCTTAAAAGATCAAGATCTGTTTTGTTCTTTTATGGCCTCACTATGCTTATCATTAACCAGCACTGATCAGACAGGATTGTTGATTGGTCGGGCAGAACATAGAATGTGGTGACTTATCGCAGCTAGGAGATGTACTGTACTACTTTTGCATTAATGAAAATCACCCCGTGTCTGCTCCTGGCAAACCGATGGTCGTGTATTATTTTCTGTTGTTCAGGAGTGGAAAGGTAGCAGAAAATCAAAAAGCGTCACTTGCAGAGTTTCTGAAGCATTTGAGCCTGAAATCAACAGAATTTCAGTTGCGCGAATTCCAAAAGCGCTCTTAAGAAACACATGGGCCACTATTTCATAAGCGCTCAACAAGAGGCCAACACTTCATCATCCAAGATGTTGCCGATTATCGACAGACTTTCAACAGCGTGTATTGACACAACGCTTTCGAATTTCTATAGAAACCCTACATGCATTTTTGTAAGGGAGGGGCAGGCAGCGAACGCGATGGTTAGATGGCATCCTCGAGGCACTGCAGATGAAGTCATGTGATGTTAGGAAGATAGTGAGAGACCGGAAAGTGTGGCGTGATATGGTCCACAGGGTCACGAAGAGTCGAACACGACTGAACGACTGAACTGAACTGAAAGTAAGCAAATTATATTTCTGAATTTAACAGCAGTAATATATAGTGAAATTGAAAGCCCTGAACATCTGTAGTGAACCTAGATTCTAAAATCGCCAAATCCACAAAATTAAACACACGCATCTGAAAGCTTGCTGAGTTGGTTTTTCTGCGTTGCGTATTTATAATATGGTGTTGTCAGTATCTGAAATGAAGTGAAAACACTACTAGACTTGAGCTTCGTATTGAGGATATGACGCGACGGCGTCAATGAAACCCTTCGCTGTTCGTTAAGCCAGCCCTATACACATCACCATGCCTGCACAGATCGTGCCGACGTATCTGTCAGTTTTATTTTAAAAAATTAAAATCACGCTTCATAAACAAGCAGCGACTTCTGGGCGGAAGGGTTATCGGATGATGGATTGGGATTTGGTTTTAAAGCGTGTGCTTCGTTATGTTTCAGTGAGTTCTTGTTATTCCAACAAACCACCTTTATAGCTGTTCACTGATTCACGCGGCTTCGTACAGCGGCATTTCAGCAGCTGAGCGGCGGCTTCGTGAACTTGAAATGGGCCAGATTGACCATCGCTTAGTTATTGTTGTGGATGTCCATTTAACTCTGGCATGCTTCTTTAGTTTCTTGTTCTAGTTACATGATGACCACACCTTTATGCTGTACCAGTAGTAGTCAGTGTTAGCAGCTTTGCCACGTGGCGTTGTCTTTCGAGTATAGCTATACTGGATTGGCACAACCCCGCTGAAAAAAAAAAAGAAGACAATAACAAAAAAATAAATTCAACAGGCACGTGCCTGAAATACCAATCAATGTTTTCGCGTCCTGTCGTAGCGATATATTTTTATGTAGGACTTGAGAAGTCGCAAGGCTATTAATAAGTCGCAGCACTGACCTTCCACTAAGAAATGGAGCTAGGTGTACATGATACAATGAGCTATACAATTTACGACACTGAAACGAAACAAATGAATAGAACAGACAACGCGAACTGGCCAAATGGAAAGTGTTGATCTTAGTTTTATACAGGATCAGACACGTTTCACATTGTTATGAATCGTATCCCTCGTTGTGGGCAGCAAAAAGTACCGCTAAATAGGTTATGATGACAGAAGAATTGATTGCTTCAGAAAGGGCCTGATCGGTAAACGGTATTGTTTCGCAAAAATATGGTTTGACATATGCAGCGACACTGTGGTGCCGAAAATAAAATGGATCCGAGCCGCCCTGAAAGTTGGTTGGTTGGTTGGTTGGTTCACAGGAAGGGAAAGGGAAAGGGAAAGTATCTGTCACACTTGTTCTGTGGACACCTGAACCGCGCCGCAAGGGAAGGGAGAAAGGTGGGAGTGAAAGTGGAAAGAAAGGAAAGAAAGAAAGGGTAGCCGTAGTGGAGGGCTACGGAGTAGTTTCGACCCCCTGGGGATCTTTAACGTGCGCTGACATCGCACAGCACACGGACGCCACTTCGTTTCGCCTCCATCGAAACGCAGCCGCCGTGGTCGGGTTCGAACCCGGGAACTCCGGCACAGTAGTCGGGCGTCTTAGAACCAAAGTCCTGAAAGTACTTACGGAAAAATGTTTTAAGGCGGGCGGGTTCCAGGAAAAAAGTTTTTACATCGCATTGTTCCAAATCAGGCCAATGTAATTTATAGAAACACGAGGCAATTTGCTCATACCATCTGTTGGAACGAGCATCAGCGGACTGGTTAGTGAGGCGTTAGATTTATTTTTGGCCCCGATTTTCATTTCACAAACATTTTTTCTTGTCTGCGCAGCTTGGTGTAAGCGATTTCTCAAATACTTGCAATAACGAGTGCTGGTTAATGGTTCAATTTATATTTCATGTGTGCAGTGGTATCTCGGTTCTGGCTTGTTGAACATAGCGTTCGTAATATTTCAAAGACTTAAAATATTTTTCGCATTGTATCCCAAACGATTTATATATTAATACGTTAGACCCTTGGGAGCAAGTCTCGAGAGAAATCCGAGCGCTTTAATTTCTTCATGGAGTTTGTCATTTGCGGAATGTTAATAGCGAAACTTGTTTTTATCCCGTGCCTGTCTTGAAAGATTACTCGGCAAGTATTGATTAAAGTAACTTTTTGCAAGTAAGGAAATACGTTCTTTGGACATCGGGCGGAGATGTTTTCGAGCATATTGCGCGCGTATTGGTACCACCTGAGCCATAAACAAATCTTTGGAAAGCCTGTGTAGAACCTTCAAGAGACGTACCGAAATTTTTTCCGTCGCATCCAAAAGGGAATAGGTACGAATATGAACATGCGGTAAACGAAGGGAACACATCCCATGAGGAACGGATTCGAACCGGTGGGGTTCGACCCCTGCTGCTCGGGTTCAGTAGGCGAGCGTGTTAACCACTGAGCCACCGCGGCGGGTGCTTTCGTCCGTTATAATCAGGCTTAAGTAAGAGTGAACATCCTTTACTCTCTTTTCTCTGTTAACCACTGCGACTCTAAAGAAGCAACGGGTTGGGACGGCATTAGGATCTCGTATTCCACGCATTTTTTTTTAATGCGATTTTTATGTATTTTGAACTCGGCCACTGTTAAGTTAACGCTTTTTTTTTTTTTTTCTGACTTACTTTTTCTACTTAGTTTTTCTCCCTGCTTGCTTTTCAGGCAGTCATGGTCGGTCTCCATAAAAGTTAGTGAAACATTTCGTATTGATTAGAGTTTCGTATTGACTATTTTCGTATATTTCGTATTGATTATAGTCTTCCAAAATATACTTGTTTTATTTTGGTGTTTTTGCTTTATCTTATGATTCGATCTTCCAATTCAGTAGCGGTTCACGGGAAGGCTGCTTCGATCGACCTCAACCCACATCCTGCATTTCTTTACCACCTTGGCCTCGTAAACATTGTCTTTCGCTGTGGATCGCTGTACTCAGCGTACTGCACAGCTTCGCGACCGCAATAGGCGGCCCAAACCATTACACCTATACCGAAAAAATCCCTTTGGAGTCTGGCTCAGGGCTTTAACAGCCTCCGTGAAGAAAAGGAGCAGCTAAATGCCTCTCTCCCCCGTAGCCTTTGTTTCCTTCTCGGAAGATTTCCTCTAGGATCGTTTTCTCTTTCGCCGAGAAGCGAAACGTGCGAAAAGCCACGAGATGCATTGAAGATACGCCCGGCCTAAGTAGGAAAGTGAGAATTTATGGCCGCCATTTATGGCTGTTTCCTTCACAGCGTAGTTATCAGGTATACTTGTTTTCTCTGACCCCTCGCTGCTTTTTTATTACCAAATTATTTCTTTCTGTCTTTCATTTGCACTACTGAGTTCAGAAGATTCGCATTGATCGTATTGTCAATATATATATCTTTCTTTTTCACTCAACAAAGTGGATAACAAATAATAGAACAGAACAAAACAAAAAGGAGGAAATGAAAGGCGCCTAACAGAGGCGGTTAGCTTCTAAATGGGAGGCTGTAAAATATTCCAAGGATTCCATTTTAAGAGAACAGGCCAATGCTATCCTGGGACGGTAATTTCGATGCTTTTAGCCGATCAACAGTACTGTGCGTACGACTGAAGCTGCATCTGAAGATTAATTACACGAAATTATCAAAATCTTCATTTCGTTTAGATGCACTATATGACTCTGTAGATTTGATTTATTTTACAACACGACAAACAGCGTCGCTGTTCAAGCAGGAGCGGTTACAGATAGAGCATCTGTACAGAGCGCCCGGACATAATATTATCAGCGCATTACACAACATATGGCGGCAGACAGTTCCATTGCTCGATAGCGCGTGGCAAAAAAGATTTTTGAAAGAGTTTGGTTCTTGCAAGAAACAGACATATGACTTTAGTGTGGTGGAGGCGTGACGATATTTTTGGTGGCGGAAGCAATTATTTATTTTTTGCCAATCCTATTTTCTCATAGTAAAGTAAGAACAAGAATCTTAGTTTTGTGATAGCTCGCCATGCTTGGAGCGGTTCTGGCTCAAACCACTACAGCATGTTGAGTTGCAGTACGCCTCTAGCCTGACAAGATAAACGTGGCGGTGAGTTGTTGTATCCGCTCTAGCACGACAATATATTTTGTATAGCACAGGTCCCACGCAATTTCAGTATACGCTAGGACCGGGCGAAGCAAGATGCGATAAGTCTGAATCTTAACTATGCCGGGGGCATATTTTGCCTTTCTGCGGAAATTAAAGTTACCAAATGTATTGCCATACTGCTACTTTCACAAGTAATGAACTTGCTGTCCAATTTGCTTCGTTTTCTCTGGCAAAGGTCGGAAAATCGCCTACCCTAACAATCAACTTAAGCAGATGAAGGACCTCCAACGCTTCTTAGAAGAAACCGTCGCTGTTTGGCGTCCAAACAATTTGACAACCTTCAACACACTGGCAGTTAAAGGTTTCAGACACCGGTATTCTCGTGCTTATCTATACCGCTGGGCCGCAAACGGTCCTGCAATGGATGCAAGATTTCACCAGGCCTGGGGCTCGGCACTTCTGTGGTGAAAGGATTTAGAAAAGGGTCTATCAGCTAGTGCACTTATTATTGCGGATACAGTAGATTCCGAGTATATCCAGGCCAGAAATATAGAATTATTGCCTATTATACAAGGAACAGAAACTCCGCGTGAAAACTAAAAGGAGCAATGTGGGAGTGGCGTTTGCGTTTATAAAATTCTTGTTCAGTGGAAAATTCAATATATCGAACTTAACGCCGCGCCTCTGCAAGGGGGCTTCGTCTATTGGCGCCCCATGATCACTTTTCGCACGAATAGCCTGGTCGGCTACGGAGCTTTTGGCAGATTGTGGCAGCGCCGAGTCAGATTAAAAGTGCCCTTCGATATGGCGCGTTGTTTTCAACGCGACAGAGCTATGATGCAGAAAAGCCAAAGTTCGTTTCGGTGGTTATTGTGCGGTGAAACCAGCCTAGGCTCGAAGGCTTTAAGCCAGCCCTCCTGTGCTCTGCTGCGCGGCTGCTTAGTGATTATTGTACACTAGAAATAGTGTACAAGGAACAGAATGGCAGCTTTTAACCAAGCATTCCAACCCCAGCGGCACTTGTGCCACGTGGCGCGACATGTGAAGTGCAAGCAGCGCGAGCCCCGACGTTTCAATCTGTCCCTACCAAACATTTGGAACGCGTGCTCGTGCACATGAAGCGGCACGTGAAGGAGCGCCCCTCTTTTCGACACAAGGCGCGAGGTGACCCTCGGATCATAGGTGCGCGCGTGCTGCTTGCGGCGGGGAGCTGCCAACGTCCGGCCGGCTGCAAAATATGCCGACGGGAATCACTGCAGGAAGCACACCGCTGGCGTGGGTGCACCGTATTCACGCTTCTGGTTCCCAGCGGAGTTGATCAATGACATGTTTTATATATCAAATTATCAAATTTTAAATATATCTAACTATTTCGTGATCCCCTTCGAGTTTGATATATCCATAATCGACTATATTTTGTTTTTCAGATACATCAAACGAAATTAATTTCGCCTCCACTGGTGTTGCGGCTATTTAGATTTATTTGTGTTTCTTCCATGGTATTCTGGCCCCGTTGGTGACCAGCATCCTATCGCTTACTCTTTTGTGTGGTAATGCTAATTTGGTTTGCACTGTGTGCCTTGGTGAGCAGTCAATGTCAAAAGCGCTCTACCTTGGCGGGAACTGGTGGTGCTCGTAAACCGGAATTAGTGGTGAGACGAAGAGGAAGTGACATGCAGTTATTCCTTAGTCGTTGTAGCACTCGTAATATTTCATCGTTGCTCGTCACCTTAAGCTCGCTTCCTCAGGCTATCAGGGTGACTTTGAAGGGACAGAAGAACACATATTTGCATTATGGTGTTATCAAGTAAAATGCGCAGTCCTTATAATGCCCGACTGATCACACACACACACACACACACACACACACACACACACACACACACACACACACACACACACACACACACACACACACACACACACACACACACACACACACACACACACACACACACACACACACACACACACACACACACACACACACACACACACACACACACACACACACACACACACACACGCACACGCACATGCACACGCGCACACGCACACGCACACGCACACGCACACGCGCACACGCACACGCACACGGACATACAAACAAGCACGCGCACACACGCATACGCACACGCACACATACGCACACGCACGCACACGCACATACAAACAAGCACGCGCACACGCACGCGCGCACGTACACACACGCACATACAAACAAGCACGCGCACACGCATACACACACATACATGCATACATACATACATACATACGTACGTACATACATACATACATACATACATACATACATACATACATACATACATACATACATACATACATACATACATACATACACGCACATATACGCGCACACACATACATACACGCACATATACGCACACACATACATACATACATACATACATACATACATACATACATACATACATACATACATACATACATACATACATACATACATACATACATACATACATACATACATACATACATACATACATACATACATACATACATACATACATACATACATACATACATACATACATACATACATACATACATACATACATACATACATACATACATACATACATACATACATACATACATACATACATACATACATACATACATACATACATACATGCATACATACATAGTGTTACGTTAGGCGATACATGCGCTGATATGCGCATAAGAAGGAAAAAGAAGAATCTGAGTAGTTTTTTGGGGCGAAAACGACGACGTTCGAGCAGTGTCGGCTGGTGCCTGTTCTGTGAAAGCCTTGTGAAAGGAAAGGCCTGTTCTGTGAAAGCCTTGTCCCCCGTCTCCGCTCTCTGAAACCTCAAGCTGAACTACCCCCGTAACTTCTTGGTGGAGGCGCTTTCGATCCCCTTGCCACAGCTCCTCGTATTTTCGCGCCAGAAACCTGGATTTACGCAGTGGACGCCATCTCCCCGAGCTCACCCCACCGACTGCCATAGTAAGCATGGCACCCCAGGACGAATCACCAGCTACGCAAACTCCACCTGCCCCCATGGTCTTTACCAAAATCCGCCATCCACCTATTTTTAACGGCGAAGACAAGGCGGATGTTGAAGATTGGCTCGATGAATACGAAAGGTGCAGCTAGAACAACCGGTGGGATGCTAGCATAATGCTTGCCAACATCATCTTCTACCTAGCGGGAACGGCGAAGACCTGGTTTGCCAACCACGAACAAGAGATGCCTACTTGGGACATCTGCAAATAAAAACTTCGGGACTTGTTCGGCAAGCCGATTGGGCGAGCTCTAGCAGCCAAAAAAGACCTGGCTACTCGTGCTCAATCGCCAACCGAATCATACCTCGGCTACATACAGAACGTCCTTGCCCTGAGTCGAAAGGTGAACATCTCTATGACCGAAGATGATAAAGTGAGCCATATACTTAAGGGTATCGCTGATGATGCATTCAATATACTTCTCGGCAAAGACTGCTCTACGGTGGACTCAGTCCTACAAGTCCGTCGCCGTTTCGAACAGGCGAAGCAGCGCCGCATCGTCCATCGGTTTGATCGAAACTCTCTGAAACCTCAGGCTGAACTATCCCCGTAACAATATATATATATATATATATATATATATATATATATATATATATATATATATATATATATATATATATATATATATATATATATATACATATATATACATATATATATATATAATGAGCTCTCTGAACGGTACAACTAATATATTTGCTATCCCGCGAACCTAACATGTTCACGTAACTTGATGTGCTACTCGACTTCAGCGTCGCTTTGAAGGTTGTCCCGACCGAGAAAGGCGAGTTTCTAGAAAAAACCTACTAGAGGCGTACAATAGATAATTGTTTCGCATGTTTTATCTTTGCCGCGGCCTTCCCCATATTTCGTCGCGCATTATGTTTACAGCAACAGGCGGCAAGAGTCGTGTTTTATTCCGCTCATGGGGCGAAGAAGAGCGTTCTGAGGATGTGGAACACCGCTGTTTATAAGAGGCCATAATTCTGAACGAGTTCACTTCTGGCGGCGCAGTCGAAATGAAAAAAAAAAAAAAAAAAAAAAACAGAGAAAACGCGCGAAACACTTCATGTTTTGCTTCCGTAGACGATGAAGCATGTTTGAACGCAACCTGCCCGCCTATCTATTCGGACGTTTCGGTTGGAAACAAATCATCGGGAGTAGGAAAAAAACAGCGTGTCGAAAATGCTGCCCCTACAAGAGTTTTTTGTCTGTTTGCTTCCGCTTCAACCTTTCTGCGCTCGAGGCGATGCTCGGGCCGTGCGCTAAGACGATATATAGGACCTCTCATTCGGCTCCTGTTTGTTTTTGTTAGCTTCGGGAGCAGCATTTGCAGAGTCGGGCGAAATCCGCTATTCGCGAAAGCTATTTCGACCGCTCCTACCGTCTTCCCTCTCCTCTTACTCTGCTTCTGTACGCTCTCGACGGAAGCAGCATGGAATTGAAAAATAACAATAGCGATAAAACACACACACACACACACACACACACACACACACACACACACACACACACACACACACACACACACACACACACACACACACACACACACACACACACACACACAAGACGCTCTTGAGCCTTTGCTGCCGTCGCCATCCGGTTCCTTTTATCGGATTGTCCTCGCAACAAGAAAGTCGTCCGCCGTTATACGAAGGCCCTGCTGTAGCATGGCGGAGCTGCCTTCAGGTTGAAAATACTTCACTCCAGCGGAGTAATCTTGCTTTGTGCTGTGGTAGTCGGAGCTGCTGCTCGTTCGATTAGAGGACGGAGCAGGTGAGCATTCGCTGCATCATCACTCCCGCGTTTCACGGGGAGCGCATTTCTTTGAGCCGTGCTCGTGCTTGTTGCCTCAGAAGATGTGCTGTAGAGGAGATTTGCGCCTCTTCACGTCTCGGGGATTTTTCAACAGCGCTGGCACAGATCAAAATGAGGAGGTAGTAGAGGGCCGGTGGTCGTGTTGCTCTATTTTATTTGGTCCCGTTTTAACCATTTTACACGAAAAAGAAAGGCAAAACTGCAGCGTCAAACCACCCGATATATTATCCTAATATTTGCATTTCTACTACCTAATGGTCTACCACACATAAACGGATACTAATGCACAGCTACGTTACAGCTATTTATTTTTTTTTCGAGTATGTTCTTTAGCATTTATATAGGTAACTCCAGCCCACGGTGTTTTCATAAAAGTATAAAACCCGAGGGCGCAGAACAAATAAAAAAAGAAAAAAAGGAATCGTGCATTTTGGCTCAATTACTCGTGTTTACTTTTTTTTTTTCTTGCGGTGTATAATATAACTTTAAACCAACGATTCTAAGCTAAACTTTCGTTGGAGTGCTTTCTGTTTAGCTCACGGCACTAGTTATCTACTCTACATTCTATATTGATGGCTCCTGTGTCAACAACGATCAGCGAATACGAGCTTCTAATTGAAAAAAAAAAAAATTAGCACAGTTGACCATACCCGAGGACGGGGGTTATTTGAAAAGTACTTTGCAGTGCTTACATGAAGTGCATTCGAGACCTGCGTGAATTCTGCGAACTAATGCCAAGTGAGAATGGTTGTGAACGGCACCGGGATTGCCTCGTAGCATTTCATGCTACAACGCAGGCAGGAAATGTGTTACTGCCACCTGGTAGAGCCGCCATTATGGAGGTCGTTCCATAATACGTTTTACAGCAAAACTGTCCCTCAAAATATTCGTGAGGGTGCGGCAGAGTTGACGAAGGTAAAGAACGGAAAGTATTTTTGACATTTCATACCGTCTGAGAGCGATTAGTGAAATGTGGGATGCTTGGTGTATTTCACATCAGAGTGCGTGTGTATTAAATCCACGCGAGTATATCGATACAGCAGTATGCTGGGGAAACGTCCGTTCTCTGCGAAAAGAGCTTTCTTTTAGTTCTCCTATAGGATATTTCGACTTCAGAGGGTGACAGAAATCATCTATTACGTGCGATTGCGTGTATGTGCCTGACTTGTGGACATGAATTACTATTCAAGTGGGGTTACGGTGGAGCATTTTCCGGCAGAACCCGCAAGGCAAACCCCACCTGTAGTAAATTGTGGTAACTAATGTATTCTTTGCTCTGGCCAGTGCGTTTTGCTTACGTTCTCGAAACGTCAAAGGCACCCTTTAGCCTTGTGTTACCCTGCGAATATACAGAATGTTTCTGGTGTACCGATATGTGAGTCAACTTAGTGAGTGGCTAATGAGTATTTGTCTTTGTACTCAACATTTCAGCGGCGGGCGTGCGTTGCAGCACTGATGTTTACTCCACAGACTGTTAGCGCTGCAGCATTAGAACGCACGTTCACCAATAACTCCGGAGTCATAATGAAATAGTCTTACTGGTCAATGCAGTTATGACGACACAGGTCTTGACTTTATTTAGCCACATCTGTGTAGTGCCTCCTAGAGAAAAAAAAGCCCTTACGAAAATTAACATGATGAATAGATAGAAATTGTATCATTTTCTATTAGATAATCCAACATCTGCCCTTTCCGTAGCAAACCTGCTGCGCGACCCTTCACGACTGATGAGAGCTCGTTAAGCACGATTGTTTAGATGCGTCATGGGTTTACCCCATACGTTAGAGTGTATAGAAAGTGCACATTACATTACAGTAACACTGAGTTGAAGCAAGAACAATAACTGCGCTACTGGTAGGCAATACTAAGAGCACTACTACATACATCTACTAATTCGCACTACTAAGCAGCAATAGTTATTAGCACTACTATTCAAGACCATGACTTAGTAATATACGTTAATTAATGTCTATTACGTCTTAGATACCCTCAACCGTTAGTTAACGCTTGAGGGTACCTAAAGGTAATATTTTCTTAGAATGCTTTATATGGCATTTCAGAATTTTTCCTGCCCTGGCTTTGCGCAATGCGAAAGCTGCTCTTTTTCACTCGTATACGCAGGAGCCTTATGCGCTGCGCTTCTGGATGTACAAGTTTATGTATGTATGTATGTATGTATGTATGTATGTATGTATGTATGTATGTATGTATGTATGTATGTATGTATGTATGTATGTATGTATGTATGTATGTGTGTGTGTGTGTGTGTGTGTGTGTGTGTGTGTGTGTGTGTGTGTGTGTGTGTGTGTGTGTGTGTGTGTGTGTGTGTGTGTGTGTATGTGTGTGTGTGTGTGTGTGTGTGTGTGTGTGTGTGTGTGTGTGTGTGTGTGTAAAAAAATTACTGGAAACACCAATTTCGTCTTCACACTATAATAAGCACGCTCGATATATTAGTTTTATCACAGAGCAGAGTGTTATTACATTAGTGAAATGAAAACGGAACGCGCTGGCGTGTCTTCTTGCGCTGTAATTTGTAGACGATTGTGGCGCAATAGGATGCAGTCAGGGATCCTGACAAGCTTGCTTCATACCACGACAGCCGTGTCCACGAACAAAGCCCGCTTTCCCAGCCGCTCAACAAGCGAAGCGTGCTGCACTACCCATCAGAGAACGTGCCGTCAGGAGTGGTCTCCTACTTCCTTCCTGGGCGTTAGCAGCTGTAGATGTCAAAATAAAATACAGAGAAATGACGTTGTGGGCATAGAAGCATTTATGAGTGCGGACCCAGTCCCCTCAACCTGTCTCTCTTTTCGGCCCAGAGACTGCCCCCCCCCCCCCCCCTCCTCCCCCCTTCAATCTTCCCCTGAGCAGCTCTCACCACCTCCCCTTTGCGGAGCCGTGAAGGGCGGTTTTCGTAATTTAGCAAGGGACTACAGGCCAGTGCTGTCCCATGCTTCGGCGTTCCCTCAATCCTGTGATGCTATTAGGCAAAGTGCTCGCACCTCTACCCGCGCTGTGTTGAGCTGCATTCCCTTAAAAGTATAAAAGTAGCCCAAAAAGGCAAAAAAAAAAAAAAAAACTACAATGCGAAATTCCTACACGAGATCTTGTATGTACACGGCCTTTCAAAGTAAAGTTCGGTTGTGGTGCCCCCCGTATTCGAGGATTAGGAAACGAAAAGAACACATAAAGCTAACCAAGTAGTAATTTTTTCTTCATCCGTTATTTCTTTGTTGTACGTACGGTGGCTTACTTTTATTCGGGCTCTCTAGGGAGGAGACAACCGACCCTCTCAAGCACGTGTTGGTGTTTTGTCCCCGAGCCGCAAATTAATCTAGTTCACGGCGCTCGTCAATTCTACTAAAAGTATGGGCGAGGCTTTCCGTGAAGGAACTACTAAGCGGTCCTGGTTTGCGGATGTGCTCTAGATCAAATGCGAGCATACGAATAACATGTGCAGATAACGAATGTTTTCAAAAGGCGTAATCATTAATTGCGTATGTAATTTTCTTCAAATGTTTTTTCGCGTTGCGTAAAAGCACTTTAGATAAAAATATCTATCTGCGGCTTCTTTTCGGACATGATATACTAGAGCCTAGCCGTGTGTTGTAGTTTCTAGTATAGGTGCCATAATAGCTACAAATGTCGAGACTGCTTCAAGTCTTCGTTAATAGGAATTTTTACACTCGTTCAGCCCCAATTTCTGCGGTCTTTTCAAACGGCTGACTTTATTCTTGGCGACCAATTATAAATGTGTGCTTTTTGAAAGATTTGTTCCCGAAGCGCAGCAAATATGCACTGCGGTTTTTTGAACGTATGCTCATGGTTTCGTCTTTACTGGAAATATGCAAAAATGACACGGATAATACGCTGATATCTAACAGCCAACAATCGTTTTGCGTTATTATTGTTATTTTTTTTTCAATAGGGTGGAGAGCGCAGCTAGTTGGATCATTCTTAGAAAGCGCGATAGAGATAAAAAGGGGCGAAATCGCTTCCACTATCCCCCATATCGAACGAACTCATTAAAAATTACGGGAAACGGTAAGAAGATGAATTTTGCGTAATAAATTTGCCGTCATTCAGCGTGTTCCGAGTCGTCGATCCAATTTTCGCTCCCACGTAGCGCCCGACACCTACGTGCAAACTGCGGTTTCGAAATTTCCCTTTGTCCAGCGGCTCCTTCTTTGGCGAATGAATGCCGCCAGGTAGTGTTTTCAATTTACTGCGCGCTCCCATTATGCCTCCCCACTGAGGCGAGGCTTTTTCATTTTGCCCAATTAGGTAAAAGAGAGGCGAAGAAGCCCTTCTTCTGTTTTGTCGAGAGCGGACGTTCTATTCATTTAGATCACCTTTCCTTCTTTCTTTACTGGCCTTTCTTCACTGGCGCCTTTTCAACGAGAAACTCGAAGTCATGGCTATATACATTGGGCCGCGGGAATAAGGCGATGAAAGACAGAGATAAATAGTTGATTTGCAGCATCACCGTTAGGTTCAGACGCATTTCATAAGGAAAGGAGAGGGGACTCGAGTTCTATTATATTCGGCGCGAAATGTATTCAAATATATACGAACACATAAGAGCGTAGAAGAAAGCCGAGGTGCGATGTATGAAATCTCACCCGCGCGCTCACGCCATAGAACTCAGCGGGAGAAGTCTTGTTTTTTTTTTTTTTTTTTTCCTGCTTTTTTGGGCGTCCTGTGCTATTTGTTTTCTGCGCCGTTCCTCAGTCGCATTTGTGAAATCAGGGGGCGCTGCGAAAGACGCAAATAAGGCAAAAATACGGACAGCGTCTCGAGTGCTCTGGGAGGCGGAGGCAAAACCGGAACCGGAACCAGGGAACCGGATAGGAAAGAAATGCAGGGAAGGAAAACGAGCAATGAGGAGAGTTCTTTCTCTTCCTTTTTCGCATTTCCAATGAATAGATAATATTAAAAGCAAAGTTAGAGGGATTGTTCGGAGGCGTCGGAGGTGTGCCCGCCCATAAAGCGCAAAACGGCCCGTCCGTCCGTCCGCCCGTCCGTCTGTAAGTGCGTAAGAATCTCGGAGCGAAATGGAAGATTCCGGAAATTAAAAGACGCGCACTTTCGCGGTTTTGCGCCACGCAGGCCCCCATGCGGCGCGCGGCTTCGCAGAGACATTCAGTCATCGCGGCGCCTGCTTTACATACGGGCCAGTGCGGTGGCGGGCGCTTCAAACATCGCCGCACAGCTGGCATGTGTGCGGACGCATATACGGCAGGAGCGAGCACCGCGTCAGTCGTTCAGACGGAGAAGACGGCGTGCCTGCCACGGGGCTGTATGCGTGGGGGCAATATGAGAGACGCGAGAGACCTCCGCCAACCCCCGCTGAGCAAATGAAAGTAATGCCTCGGCTTTATTGGTGCGTGGGGGCCCGTCGAGTCGGGAACTAAATTGCAGCGGCGAGATTTGAAAGCGGAAGGAAGGGAAGCGGCATTTTTTTATACAGTTTATAGTTTTTTCTTTTTTGGGGAGATGTATTTAGCTCGCGAAGAATATCATTGTGGGCTCGACACGCTTTTCCTTTGTGAGTTTGCAAGAAGGCGGAAAAGAAAACGAAGACATCGCGGTTACTGTTGGCATCTGAAGATTCTTTATTTCTTTTTTGCTAGGCACACAGTGAACATATCCAGGATGCCAGCGATATTGAAGTTCGTGCTCCAAGGCGAGAATTTCAAATTCTTTTGACTTTATTGATGCTCATCATTCATCTCGCCCTCCAGATTTGGTGCTTTCATTACTGCTGACTTCAATAGGGCGCCTATGTATGTAACGTTTTAAGGCGAAAACCTTTCTTTGCTCATAGGCGAAACCTCGTGTGTGCGAGATTTCTGCCTGAGATCTGTTCGCGAGGTTCCGCGAGATGTGTTTTCCTTTTATAGCGTTCCTACCATCTGCAGTCCTATACTTTAATGCGCGCCAAGGAACGCCGTGTGACAGGAGTGATGGTGTACTGTCCAAACTCACAAACTCATACTTGCTGGAGAAAGTGTGACATATATACTGCGCCTTTGCTTGACTGTAAATGAATAATAATTACACATCGTACTGCAATGAACACGTGCCAAGGAAAATAAATTTCCACAGTGCGGTACGAGCCCAGGCCTTGCACTACCGACTCGAAAGATGCACATAGCCTCCCGCACACTGCGATCTAACAAGACTCGAGGCCGTCCGATGGCGCAAACTACAAACTGCGTCTTTCCACACCCCCTCATACAGCAGGATCTTTCCGCAGCAGGTATCCCCCATATGCAAACACTGCTCAACTCCGGCTACTCTCATACGCATGGCGTGGACTTGTACGCACTACAATACAGACAGCACAAACACCCGAGAGGCGTGAATATGTCTCCTGCGTACCTCCGAGCCAGCAGACCATAGCCGGCTTATCCAGCGTGCAATGGAGGCCACGGCATCCGAAGGGATCCTCGCTGATCTCCTTTAAGCCAGCGCAACCGGTCCTTAGACTGATCCTCTGTTTTTGGGCAAAATAAAGACTTCACCACCACCACCACCACCACCACCACCACCACCACCACCGCCACCACCACCACCACCATCCCGCTCGCGATGTACCGGGTGTGGGCAGCAACGCTCAGTGCTGATTCTGTACTGCTCTCCGAGTTTTCTGTTAAGGTCTAAATACTAAAGTACACTGGGACGGTTTGCCCTGTTTTGCAGGCTGACTACATGCTTATTAAGAGCTCTGGCGTTTGTCTGCCCATCATGCACCGTGCCACAACTCACATCGCCGACAAGCTGCAGTCAGTGCACCGAAGGTTTGCGGGACTGTCAGTCTAACCAACTGGTCTTCCTCCGTGGACAACTATGCACGGAGTCCTCCTGCACGCTGATTAGAAGCAACCCGATAATATGGCGTAAACAGAGTTGGCCTAACCTCATCATCGCGACGGGAGATATCGCGCAGCCCAGCGTGTCCCAGTATGTTTCCGTACTGCTGCGAACCCTATATTTTGGATGCCGTATTCTACAATGCGATGAAAGAAACACGCCAAAGGCAATAATTGGGTCGGCAACCGGGCAGACGTTGTGCCGCAATCTTGAGGTCTGCCTAAGATCTCCGTTCAAACAGCTCTTCTCCATTCCCTATAAGCACACTGGCTCCCTCCCTCCCCCTTTTCCTCCATTCATCATTCATTCGCCCCTCTCTGTCACTCACTCACTCACTCACTCACTCACTCACTCACTCACTCACTCACTCACTCACTCACTCACTCACTCACTCACTCACTCACTCACTCACTCACTCACTCACTCACTCACTCACTCACTCACTCACTCACTCACTCACTCACTCACTTTTTTGAATTATGAAACTCATCTACCACAATGGAATCTATTGATTAATGGTAATCGTACGCCCAAGACAGAGCCGCCTGCTCCTCTGTCATAGATATGTGCTGCCTTGGAAAATCACTTCTGGCGTATCCAAATAGTTGATCTAAAGCAGTTTTTCTTGCCCCAATGAACGGGCGATTCGGATTCAGATGCATAGTTTTGACTGGACCTATAGACTTTCTAGGCACAATCACCGTTCGGAAGTTTGGAGAGCGCTTGCCATTACATATCTTTGTGCATCCTCAAATAGCTGCCGTTGGGAATTAGCCGATGTCTATTCAACTGCGGAATCAAATGCACCTACTATCAGTGCCTTCTTAGCCCTTAATACAATCTCATTTGCTATAAAGGGATTCGCAAAGTCATAGAAAACGGAACGCCTGTCCACTGAACACTTTCTACCAGCAGCCGTGAGGACATATGAGGAATTTGTAGGAAGGGACTGGGTTTAATGTTCCTACTAAGTGATATCGTGCTGACGTGTACACTTTTGAAAATTCCTGCACATGTTCTTTCTCGTTGAACGGCGGAGCCTGTCAAAAACAGTATGGTGGATTGCAAGTCTGAATTCTTTTTTTGCGCCTAAATTCCGCCTGAGCGAAACATTACCTTGTTGGACGCATATTCTAGGATTTTTGCGATAGTGCCCTACCCGAGGAGGAAGAAAGAGAAGATAGAACAAAGTGATTTTGAGAGTCGCGTGGTGAAGAGTGCATTTCATATTATCCTCTAACGTTTATAATCTGTAAATAGTGTGTAGCCATCTTTCGGATTTTGTCACCTGGGAGAAAGTTCTGTTTAAATATAGTCAAGCCCGGATATCTTTTTTTTTTTTTTCTCAGAGCTGTACCATTTTACGTCGCATGCTTTACAATCCTTAAAAGAAAGCCTGATATATACAAAATATATCTCCTGACAGTTGCTGGAGTATATCTTTCGCCCAGTGTACAAGGAAAGTTCCGCAGAGGAGAGCGCTCTAATAAGAGTGAATTTTGTCCTCTTAGGCGCGTCTAGGGGCCGTGAAAAAGCATCGCAGTCACAACTTACCTTTTGTGTTTTATGCGCGTTGTCTTAAGACCGCTAAAAAGTCTACGGGCAAGAATTCCAGTCCCCGGCACCAGGTTGCAAATATTTCAGACGACTGTTTACAAAAGCTATCTACAAGTTCCGCACTGACACTGTATTTTAGAAACTGATATTTATAAATTGTTTAACCGGTTTTAACAAATTAGTATTTCAAAATGCAAATAAATATGCTGCCTTCTAAGATACGTCACTTTCAATGAAACTTTGCGCCACTGGTTTGTGTCCCCTCGCATTTTTTTTATTGTTTTTAGTTAGTTCCTTGTCAACTCGTTGTGGTTTGTTGTGCACATATTATGCCGCTTCCTAGTTGACCTCGCCCGCACTCTCCTAGATGGAGTATGTGCATGGCGTATTTACATAGGTGAAATAAAGGAGCACCACAGAAGAAACGTCGCGTAGACGACAATGTTAATCACGTCCGTTCCGGTTATTAGATATGACTGGATATGACGTCATGACGTCACATTCGGTCATGACGTCACTAGGCGATGACGTCATAGTCATAGTCATCACTATCATTATCATCACCACTGTCACTATCATTAGTGGTCACTATCTATCACTATCTAGCGGCGGCGGTCTCTATGACAACCGCGCTGGCACGAAGTTAACAAGGAGAACTAATTCAAGTGCCCGGCGTGGCTGTCAGGATGATTGGCAGCTATAGTGTGACCGAACGGACGACAGTGTGAGCCACTAAAGACATTCGCCATAATATATTCGCCGTGTGAGACAGAATGTAGGCGAAGCGCATCTGAGCACTAGTAGTATCGAAGACTAAGGAGCAAGACAGGCGGACGACTACCGTCTCATTCGTCTCTCTTGTTTGTGACATTACATTTTGTTTCTTTGCTTGATGTCGCATGAAATTTACGCGTATCTGATAAGGTTTTCAGTACATGTTGGCGTAAATGACGAAATATATTGTAGATTGAAACAATAAAGATAAAAATGGTGCATCCTTTGGGTTGGGGTACGTAACAAACCAGCGCTTGCGAGGCTTGAACATGTGACGAAGCGCCGAAACGGGGAAACGACACGAAAGCCAGAACCCCAAGGAGATGTATATGAATGAAAATGAAAGTACATGCACAACGTCACGGGTAAAAGCATTAGTGGAATTAGAATGGGTCTTTCGGATGGGAGCCCAGCGACGGGGGTCCTGTTCACCCCACTACGGTGTTTTCTTTTCCCTCCGTTTATATTATATTCCGTTGCTTTACCCGCGTTCTGCACACCGCCGGATTCGGTCCAGTCAAGCAGGCAGGAAGGCGCTGCTGCTCGTGCATGCATGCATATTGGCGCGAATGCCTGCTCGTTGCGAATGCGGCCAGGGTGGTGGCAGTCATGCGCGCGTCCCGCGCACCCTGGCAACCGCACCACTTTTATTTGCTGCGCGCCCGAACCCACGCTAGCTGTGAGCGCGCCGGCTCGTGACGCTGGTGAACGTGAGTGACGCTGCGAGCGAACTTTCGCTATACTTTCGCGGCGCAGCAGACTAGACGAGGTAAGTTAGAAATATATACGCCCATACGAGGTGAAGCATAAGACCCTTCGCGTGATATTTCGGTGCGTGAGCGAAACTGCCGAAGAAAATAAAAGGAGTTTGAGAGGTTTGTGATGACCCGATATACGTATATCGCACCGCGTACAGCGGTTTCATTTGTTTTTTTACTTAGCCACCGTGAGCTATTTTTTCATTGAGTCGATAGCTACTAATAAGTTAACATGTCCGATATTTTTCACCCGCAAGGAACTGTAAAGCTTAAAAATGTTTGGCATTTCTTGACTTCACGTAATGTTCCTAACGTCAAGCTAATACCAATATTTTGGTTTTCAGTTGTCAGGAGTGTGTCCCGAGCAAAACACATGTTATTCATGTGAATAAATAGGGCAGTTCGCAGGATGGTTTCTCTACTTGTTAATTTGGGCGCGATGACGTGGCTCCATCCCTAGGCAGCGCCCGTCTGACGCACGAAATGGGATAATGGACGTCGAATTTCTGCTAGGTGATGGTTTTCTAGCCAGTTTACTTATACGCTAATGTTATATTTATTTACTTATTTGATATGCACTTTGATCTAAGTCTTTCTAAGCTTATTTTAAAGTATTAGGCCCACTCATTCGGCAATAAACCACTTAACCGAGCCAGCGAGCTGTCGAAGTGTAGCCTGGCGAGTTTTAACCGTTGCGATGACGACGGGCATCGGTTAGCATTGTTGATGCTGCTATTCAAACAACTGGATCTGCCGTACAGCCAGTCAGCGGTGCGCGGTGATTGAGTCGCGATAATCAAATTTCTCTGCGAAAAAAGCGAAACTGTCCGGTGCCTGACAGATGCGGAGCGCATTCGGATAATGCTGGCGTTTTTTTTTTTTTTTATTTCGACTCGGGCTTTGGGGATATGTTTTATCTGTTCCGCGCAGAGTACTTTTGTTCATCCTTATCCCGGCACTTTAACACAAAGTTATTTGCTTTCTCGGCTGTTTCAAATTCCTACTTCCTCTACTTCCTCACCGTCATTGAGTGGCGGAAGAATCTAATTTCGTTTCAGTGAAAGTTACCTTGCCGGGAATCAATGCTTTCATTGAGAAGAAATTGGCGACCTACCTTCTTTCGGACGAACCCTCCTTGCTTTGAGGAGGTAGTGCTTAACGAAGAAGACAGCGTTTTTTGATCCTGCCTGCAATCAGCCATCATTAGTTTTCGCCAGCGAAAATGTCCGCGCCGGTCCTTTGACCGATAATCAACGAGCTGTTTAGCGCCAACACCATTGGCGGAAGTTTACTCGCTGAAATGCTTGCTGCACACATAAAAATGACCACTGGCTAATTATTAACCAGGCTTCTACTATCTTATTTTTCGGGTAAAAATAGGAGCTTACGCAGGGGTTCATCACGGACGTCCGGCATTCAAGCACTGAGCAGCAACGCACCATGGCAACAGCTTAAATTACAAAAGTATCAGCGATGACGGGAAATGGAAATGAGCGACACTGGCACTGACTAACAAGCATTACCAAAAACAAAAGTACTTTCAATTTTTAAAACGCACGTATTCAATCGAACGTTTGCTCCAGCAGTAGTAACATGAGTGCCACGTGGTCTCTCTTGCTCCTCCAGGTCGACGCTAGCGCCATTGCTACAGTGGCAAGCTCACTTCCAATACCGCCGTTCGTAGCGCTGAACCGGTTCACAAACGTAGACTGCGGAACCCGTAGAAACTTTTCTATGTGCTCGTGCGTGAGGTGACACCGGACTGCTATGCCACGGAACTCTGCTAGAAATGGTGGACTTTAGTTCATTTCACAAATGGCTGTACAGTAAAGCAGTGGTTAGTAGGATGGACTTGTGAGTAACCCATAAATTTTGGAAATCTGGTCTGTAAATTTCATGAAATTTGTTCCTTATACGTGGAGACAAAGGGACGGGTGAACGCAGTTTTTCGTAAACAGTACACAGACACACAAAAATAAAACATGCAGTATACCAGGTGTGCCGTCTAACGTGAGCCAAGGGCTATAAATAGAATGCTTGAGGTAGAACAGGGAAACCAGTTGCACATTGCTACCAGATACACCTGGCTCACCACAGATAATTTTTGTGATGAAGATAATGAATTTGTAAATGCGAGTAATCTACGAAAAGCAGACACTGACTTAGGCAATAAATGAATTTGTAGAGTTGCTGAATACTTTGTGAAGATTCCAATAATTGTAATGAGGAAAGCCTTATGCGTATCTTTTGCCAGCTCCAACGAAATACTCAAAATAAAAAAAAAATCCCGTGACTAGCGCATTCGCGCGCCACGATCGCTCGTCTCTCAACCATGGTTTGAGCAAACGAAATTAGCTGCGGCCGTTACTCAGCTGCCACATTGTAGTGATAGGCCGATACTATGTTGACGACGGTTGCAACGGTTGCATCCAGCGCTGCAACTTGCACCGCCACACTCCCCAACTGGCTGATGCCGCTGAAGAAACCAACCCAACGTATCGCCCTGTCACTTGAAACGGGAACGTTCAAGTTAGGCTGCTGATTTCTTTCGCTTAAATCACGTCTGAGAACAGCAAGATCATGGAGCGTGAATGCGCTATCAAAGATACACGTGAGCTTTCCCCATCCCAGGTAATATAGAAGAAAGGGGGGGGGGGGGGAGGAGGGGGTGAAGCGGCACTCCAGCTTTACTATTCCATTTACTGACTAAAGTCAATATCAGTCATTTAGGTTTTTGATTACTTTGAGAACACAAACGTATGAGTGTCCAAGGTGGCTGCACCTAGTTTCTCTCGCAACTAGCTTCCCTCGCCTGCCCCAAATATATCATATTTCTGCCCTTGGCTATAGTTAGTTGCGACTCCCGGTGTAATAACTCTGTGGACCCGTAGCCAGGAGGTTACTGTTTAGCAAAGTACAGCAAGTGGCAGAGGAGTAACCCGAAAAAAAAAAAGCGGTTAGTGAAAGGATATTAAGTGCTGGAAAAATGCGAGAGAGAGAGAGAGAGAGAGAGAGAGAGAGAGAGAGAGAGAGAGAGAGAGAGAGAGAGAGAGAGAGAGAGAGAGAGAGAGACCGAAGCATGGGAAGGGTGGTGATAGGAGCGAAATACGGGTGGTCGAAGCAGGCTTTGTAGTGGTCAAACAAGAATAAGTGGCAATAGAATACAAAGGTACTTTGAATTTTTAAAATTTCAAGAATTCGACTTTAGGTTTAGGCACCATTATATTCGATAAGTTCCATCTATAATTATCATGGCATGGTGAACCTAAGGTGTTATCAAAGGTGTATTCTTTACGACCGATATTTTGAATTGCAATGGCTATTCAGTGAGTGGTTAACCTTTAGTGTTGAAGACATCAAATTGCGCCATATAATGTTGTACCCTCGAAAGCATACACCGTAAAGTTTATTGGTTTTAATTAATTAATCATCATCTGCCTGGACTCTATTGCGCAGATCACGTCCGCTTTTCACAGGGAAACATTTCAAAGAATTGTATTGAATAATATAGAACAAGCTCTTTTCAGTCGTCCCAGGTCCACCAAGTCAATCTGAGCTGAATAGTATGCGAAGCCTCTCTATTAGATATATTCTCGGAATCGGAAATGAAGTTTCTTTGAAATTGCTTTGGCAGGTAGGTCGGTAGTTACCAACGAGTTCGCAGTGCCCCGGCAGTCATTGAAATTGCATGTCACTGGCTGCACAGGATGGAGCTTTAGGATTTCCAATATTAGTTCGTGAAATCATGCTTAGACGGATCATGCAAATGCATGCTTAGACGGACCAAGGTTGCCTCTTGAGGGCTGTCTTATTTCTCGTAAGAAATATTTCCACATAATAAAAAAGGCAAACCAGGTATATTATACACGCCTTTTTGACTCATCCCTGAATGACACCTGATATGGTTTCCATTTCAAAAACCCCATTGAGTTATACCTCCAAGAGTTGTGTTCAATCGTTTTGCTGCAATCACAATGAAGCGGAAGTTGAGTAGAAACATCGTTGCCGAAATGTTTCTACCACGATACTCGGTTTGAGGCTTTTCTTTTTTTTTTTTTTTGCTTCGATGATATTTTACCTGTAAAGAGGAAGTTCCAATCAGGTGGACAGATCGCCGAGAAAGAGGAAGTGCCTTTTGCGGACAAGCTGTCTACAAGCTGAGCCACCCCCGCTCCGGTCTTACTCGCTACCGGTGCCCACTACCAGTGCCTGGATCCCCGCTTCGTTCTATCCACTCACGTTGCAACGTGGCGAGTGCGTTGGGCATGCTGAGCCTGTTCGGTCAGAAAATTTTGTGACCGTCCCACCGGTTTTCTCCACCTGTGCCGACACAATATCCTACAACGTCAGTGCCCTTAGCCCACCTCGTTCCTCGTCTCATTCACCGCCTCTGGCTACCTTCGACAAAGCCATCGACAGTGCTCTCGCTCCAGATCAACGCGCCAAGCTCCTCGACTTACTGAACCGATTCCGAGCTTCCTTTGACATCCAGCAGCTATCCTTGGGTCGTACGTCAACTGTTTCTCACCACATCTACACTGGTACGCACGGCCCATGACGCCAACGCCCTTATCATGTATTAGCCTCAGAGCGCCGCATTATTGATGAGCAAGTCGACGAGATGCTCAGTAGGGGTGTAATTCAGCCTTCCAGTAGCCCTTGGGCGTCCCCGGTCGTTTTAGTCAAGAAGAAAGACGGGTCTATTCGGTTCTGTGTGGACTACCGACGCCTTAATGCGATCACACGAAAGGACGTCTATCCGCTACCACGCATAGACGACGCGCTGGACACTTTGCATGGAGCGGAATTTTTCTCTTCAATCGATTTACGTTCTGGCTACTGGCAAGTTCCGATGGCTGAGGACGATCGCCCCAAGACAGCTTTTGTCACCCCCGACGGGCTCTATGAGTTCAACGTCATGCCATTTGGCCTGTGTAATGCGCCCGCCACATTTGAACGCATGATGGACAGTATTCTCCGCGGTTTGAAGTGGCACACATGTCTCTGCTACTTGGATGATATTGTTGTATTTTCATCCGACTTCGCGACCCACCTTACTCGCCTTGAAACTGTCTTGCAATGCCTTAGCAACGCCGGTCTACAGCTCAATCTCAAAAAGTGCCATTTCGCCGCTCGCCAACTCACTATTTTAGGGCATTTAGTGTCCAAAGATGGCATCCTCCCAGATCCATCTAAACTTCGCGCTGTCGCTGAGTTCCCGAAGCCAACATCTATCAAGCAATAACGCAGCTTTATAGGCTTATGCTCCTATTTTAGGCGTTTCGTTCGGAACTTTGCGACCATCATTGCTCCTCTGACGTGACTTCTCAGCGCTCGCAAAGATCTTTCTGCCTGGTCGCCGGCTTGCGATGCTGCTTTTATGAAATTGCGCACGATACTTACCTCACCCCCCGTATTGCGCCATTTTGATCCGGCTGCTCCTACTGAAGTGCACACCGATGCCAGCGACGTCGGCCTCGGCGCTGTTCTTGCCCAACGAAAACCCGGTGTTGATGAATACGTTGTGGCGTACGCAAGTCGAACTTTGACTAAAGCCGAGACCAACTACTCGGTGACAGAAAAGGAATGCTTGGCCATTGTTTGGGCGCTTCAGAAATTTCGGCCATACTTGTATTGCGCCCATTCGATGTTGTTACAGACCACCACGCTTTGTGTTGGTTGTCATCACTAAAAGACCCCACCGGCCGTCTCGCCCGCTGGTCGCTTAGACTACAAGAGTATGATATCCGAGTCATCTATCGTACAGGGCGTAAGCACTTCGACGCAGACGCTTTATCTCGCTCGCCAGTGTCGCCTGACGCTCCGTTGTCCCCTGCCTCCAGCTCCGCCTTGTCTTCCTTGTCCATCGACGACATGCCATCAGAACAGCGCAAGGATCCGTGGCTTACATCACTCATCGATCTTCTTACGAACTCGTCACTTTCATCGGCTCCTCGCGCCCTTCGTCGTCAAGCGCAGCATTTCGCCCTACGTGACCGTCTTCTCTATCGACGCAGTTATATGCCAGATGGCCGTAAGTGGCTGCTCGTCGTACCTCGCCCCCTCCGTAGTGATATATGCGCATCTTGCCATAATGATCCGCAGTGTGGTCATTTGGGTGTATTTAAGACTTATGAACGGTTGCGACAGCGGTTTTACTGGCGCGGTATGTACACCTTCGTCAACAAGTATGTGCGTTCATGCATCGACTGCCAGCATCGCAAGCCTTCTCTTCTCCATCAGCCGGCTCCGCTACAGCATCTTCCGTGCCCGTACCGACCATTCGATCGTGTTGGCATCGACTTGTATGGACCCCTGCCATATACACCTGCAGGGAATCGTTGGATCATCGTGGACGTCGATCACCTTACTCGCTATGCGGAGACAGCAGCACTTCAGGATGCCACCGGACCCAACATCGCGTCCTTTCTTCTTCATCATTTTATTCTGCGGCACGGGGCCCCTCGTGAACTTCTAAGTGATCGAGGAAAGTCTTTCCTATCCGAGGTTGTCGAAGCGCTCCTACGCGAATGTCAGACCATCCGCCGGACAGCCAGCGCGTACCACCCTCAAACCAATGGCCTCACAGAGCGCTTCAATCGCACGCTGGGTGACATGATGTCCAAGTACATCGCCTCCGACCACTCCGATTGGGACAAGATTCTCCCATTTGTAACCTATGCCTATAACACCGCCGTTCAAGCAACTACCGGATTCTCACCATTTTTTCTGCTGTACGGGTGTGAACCTTCGTCTCCAATCGACACCATCCTCCCCTACCGTCCTGATATGTCAGAGTACACATCACTTTCAGCAGCTGCCAGGTACGCTGAAGAATGTCGCAAGCTGGCTCGCTCGCTTACTACGGACGAGCAAGCCCAGAAGAAAGCGCACAGCGACAGCAGCCACCCTGTGCATCAATTCTCTCCCGGTGCTCACGTATGGCTCTGGGTCTCATCGACACCACCAGGTCTTACCAGCAAGTTTACCGCCAAATACCACGGACCATATCTAGTGCTCCAACAGACGTCTCCCGTCAATTACCTTGTTGAACCGCTAGCCGCTTCCACCGACCTTCGTCGCTGTGGGCGTGAGATTGTTCACGTGGACCGTTTGAAACCCTATTACGATCCCGCTATCCTTTCGTCTCCTTGAGTCGCCAGGATGGCTCCTCTTTTCTGCGGGGGCAAGATTGTAAAGAGGAAGTTGCAATCAGGTGGACAGGTCGCCGAGAAAGAGGAAGTGCCTTTTGCGGACAAGCTGTCTACAAGCTGAGCCACCCCCGCTCCGGTGTTACTCGCTACCAGTGCCCACTACCAGTGCCTGGATCCCCGCTTAGCATACCAAACTTGTGTGGACATCCATATACTTGCCATTCACTCTGCCTAAAAAAATATTAATTAGAGGGCCTTTTAGACGCTTCTTAAGAGCAGAATGACGACAGCCTACCCTTCTTTTCCTGTTATTTACCTCTCATCGTTTGCCTCTTGACGACGTTCGTTGCTGTGCTACATATTATTATAATTGGTTTACAGGAAATGAAAGACGCGGTATCTGTCACACTTTCTCCTCAAAATGAGTTTCGATGGTACACCATCGCACCTCTCGCGTGACATTCCTTGCAGCGCGTTCATTTGTGGGATGGCTGGCAGATGGCAGGAACGCTAGACAAGAAAACATCTCGTGGAATCTCGCTGAATGTGACAGATGTCACGCACAAATCTCGCGCTTAACTGTCGCGCACGGGATTTCGTTCCATAAACCTAGAAAGGCCTTCGCCTTAATAAAGCAAAAATAATTGCACAGCTGCTAACGCTAATAATGTTTTCGCTACTAAATATTATAGGCGCTGGTGGGAGTACCATTTATTTATTTATTTATTTATTTATTTATTTATTTATTTATTTATTTATTTATTTATTTATTTATTTATTTATTTATTTATTTATTTATTTATTTATTTATTTATTTATTTATTTATTTATTTATTTATTTATTTATTTATTTATTTATTTATTTATTTATTTATTTATTTATTTACATATACTATAGATATCCGGCGGGATTTGTGCACGCGGGGCGCACAAAAGATAAAAAAGTCAGACAATATTTGAAATGATGTTTAACAGCAAGAACCGCTATTTATAAATAGAAAGAAAATTGCAGTTATAAAAGAACGAAGAAAGGAAATGTTCTGCGACATTAATATTCATAATGAAGCGCTGCTAGATAAGAAAACGCAGCATCGATAATTGCGCAAAGAAAACTGTTGATACATAGAAAATAATCTATCTGAATGAAAATAAAGTGCGCTAATAATGAAATAAGTATTTACTACAATTTCTAAGCTTTAATTGTATAGTGTTGAGAAATCTATCGACATGAAAACTAACAATTTAGCTGCAAAAGTTCCTCCACTAGTTTTTTAAATTCGTCTAGTGTTGAAGTTCGAGTAGTTGATGAATTTAATTTTTCCCGCTCCCTAACTGCAGGAGAAAAATTTAAAGCAGTTTGAACGACAAGAAAATTTACAGTCTGAGAATGTATATGGAGCGTAGCCTTTATCTGTAAAGACGGTGTTTTTTCTGTATATTGAAGTGTTGGTGCACGAATAGGTAGAGAAACTATAGGCAACCATACATGTGAAGGCTGTTTTTCCAGGCTTAGAACGTCAGCTTCCTGGAGCAGGGGAGTTGGCGAGTTAGCCATTTTATATTTGTTAAAGATGTACACCTTATCACCTTCCTTCGTGTACCTCCTAGTTTGTTTATGTTTTGTTTAGTTATGGAAGACCAAACGACGTTAGCGCATATTTTTGTTGATTTTCTAAAAGCATTACGCTAGAATTTTGGTGTCGAGTGGTGCAACTGCGAGACGATGTCGAAGGAAAACTTTCTTTTAGCAGCTGCTGTTACAGTATTTACGTACGAGACCCATTTGAAATTATGCGTAAAGCCAAAGTATTTGTGCTTATGGACTGGAATTTAGTAGTGCATTGTTTATGCCGTAAGCAAAATGGAAGCTTTGATTTTGTTGCTGTTGCTGTTGGTAGGAAAACGTATAGTACCATCTGCCACACAGTACACTATTCTGACCCAGTCCTTTCTTTGAGGCTACCTGGTCTTCAGATGAATTATTATTATGATATCGGATGCAGTCGTCTGCAAAATTTTTGATATTTACATGGTTATTTGTGGGCAAGTGCTTTAAAAAGATTTAAACAGAAATATGAGGCCAATATGGACAATTGCGGTACTACAGAGGTAACATGTACGGTTTCTAAGTTTTGGTTATTTACTTCTGCAAACTGGCGTCGGTTTGTTACATAGTCCTGAATCAAAATAGTAGTGCTGTCACCAATATGTAACACCATTTAACATAACTTCGTCATTCTAACACAAGGCCGTGCGGCTTTATTCAATATTCGAACACGCTGGCGTGACTTTCTGTCTTTCGGCGGCGGCTATATGAAAGGCATGTTTGGCGTGCCACGTGATTAATTTTTCAATGCTCGGAGTGAGCATAAATGAGGTGTGAGACAGCGTGCAACCAGTTTGTCGTCCTTCTAACGATGGGTTAATGGCGCATATAACGCCTCCCTGGTGGCGCCGGTAACGACCTGTGCTGCCCAGATAAGTCCACCGGGCGCCGCGGTAACCTTGGTGCAAACGTTTCCATTTTTCTGCCGTCGATCCTAACACCTTCCTTTACTTTTGCTACGCTGTTCAAAAAAGAAAAAGGAAGGGAGAACAAGAGAGAGAGAACTATGGTTTCGTGTCCAACGATACATTTCTACAAAGTAAAATGAAGTCAACTAATAAAGTTTCTGCACGTAACCATTAGTGGGACGTACAAGGTCGTTAAAGTTGTTCCTACGCCCTTCTGTCAGATAATGGGTCTTTCGACTGCGAGATATCTTTTTTTCACCTTTCACTATTTATATGCACATCAGCTTGAAGATGGGACGAAATCAAAATATTCAGTATTTACTTGCTCTGAACGCGACTAGTTTGTCTGTTTTTGGAAGCAAGAACGCTACATGAAAGAAAGAGTTGATAATAGATCGAAAAACGATACACGGTTGTCAGAGGAGCGAAATAACAATAAATGGAAAACTTCTCGCTCCGAAGCGCTTAAAGAGCACCGGCTCTAATCACAGGTATTCCAATGAAAAAGAAAAGAAACGCCGATAGAAAAGCGAACAAAATATTCATTCCGTCGGCATACATATACGGGCTGTTTTCGTTAAGGAAATCCTTTAGCGGCTGCATTTTTACCGTTCCTGCCCTCGCATTTTTGGGCTCACTGTACTCGAGATATAAGCTTAACCAGGATTTGACCTCCCTCCTTCGCAAGCAACAGCAACAACAAAAAAAAAAAAAGGACTTTCGAATGCCCAAATGACGGTTGAAAATAAGTGCTTATGATATGTGATTCTAGACGGCGCAACTCTTTTCTGATTTTTCCACCTCCTCAGAGACTACGTGCCTAAAAAATAAAGCACTGAAAGTTCAGCGTCATTCATTTTTTTGTTTCAAAAGCATCTACCTTACTCGGCTGTGGATTATGCTGTCTACCGTGCGTCTCCAGGTGAAAAAAAAAAAGTATTTTTCATTGACGAGGTGAAGTCCTGTGGGCATTTTTTAATAGATGGCGCCGGAGTAACAACAACAAAAGCTGCCCAAACCTCCACACGATGAATACAACCGGTCGCTCACAACTCATGCTTTATGCAAGAATTCATTTAAAGCCTATCTTTCCATCTCTCTTTTTCAAACTGATTTTCAAACCACCCCACGTAAAAAGGTACAACTTTGAGTCTCAGTCGAAAAAACAAATCTTGGGTTTCAGTATTTGTAGTAGCAGAGCGTCGAGCTGGGGCTATTTACGTCGACAAAGCCGACGGCGCTGTCTGTCTTTCTGCCTAAAAAACTTCGGGCATGTCAGAGGAAAAACTTTTGATGTGGCCGGTGCCACCTTTCCTAATCACTATCTGGGCTCCTCATTACAGGAGCCCATTGGTGACCCTCGCGGTTCGGGCTCGGTCGAGCAGGGCTGCCTCCCAGTCCTCCAGGGTGAGGCTGGGTTGTGGAGCGAGGTTCGTGGTTGCTAGATAATGCCCACACCATATAGAAGATGTCCAAAAACTCCTCGCAGTGCAAGCATTAGGTGAAGGAAGATAATAGAAAGTGCACGAGCCTAGCGCCTGGCTCTAGCTGGGCCACTATTGCGGCCTATGGCAGATGGAAAAGATTTGATAGAATTCGACTCTGTCCATGGGGTTAATGTTCCAAAGTAACTAAGGCTGTGAGAGACGTTGTGGTGAAGGGCTGCGAATTGTGCGAGTTGATAGAATAGCTGGCAATGAAGGGGCGCACTTCGCAGATACGATGCTCGCCAAAACGATGCCGCTGGCTCCTGCATTGACATATACCGAAAGCACATCCTTAAAATATGGTATCGTAGGTCTTAAATAATCACTCAATGAGGCACTTGTTCATGTAATAGATAGCTGAAAAGTATGGCGCAACTCTAACCCTTGCCAAAAACTAGCAACGTAGGAACGCAGAGAAACACATTTAGGAACGGGGTGGCGCAGTGGTTACGGCGCTCGACTACTGTTCCCAAGGATGCGGGATCAAATCCCGGCCTCGGCGGCCGCTTTTTGATGGAGGCGAAAAGCAAAGCGCCCGTGTGCTGTGCGATGTCAGTGCACGTTAAAGAAACCCAGGTGGTTGAAATTTCCGGAGTCCTCCACTACGGCGTTTCTCATAGCCTGAGTCGCTTTGGGACGTTAAACCCCAGAAACCAAACCAAACCAAACATGTAGGAACGCAAAGATTTAAAGGGCAAAATACGAGCTATAGATATTAGATGCTTAAGATCTGTTAACAAATCTGCAGTATTCTGTCGCGGTGTCTAAAGAGAGTTCCTGTCAGAAAATTGGACCTTTTGATTCATTTTTAAAGGACGGAGAGGCTTCCTTTGTGGGGCGCTCATTCGCACTTGTGATGTCTACGTTTGTTCTCCTTCACCTGTGCGACTTTTTGTGCGGTTGACATGTCTTCTGGAAATAATGTATAAAGGTACGCTTGCGCCAACGCTGTCGTAATCGTTCCTTGCATACGCCTGGCCAGCCTCACACTGAACGCATGCCAGCGTTGGAAAGTAAATTAAATAAATAAAAATGAAACACTTTGCCACGATGACGAGAACAACCTAGCATTTTGAGTAGACATGTCCTACAAAGTGCGCCATCCCTACAGTGACGCAGATGCGTACTAGTGACGTCATGAGAAGAGGGAATAACTGTTTTTTCAGATAACCTTCCTTGTGCTGTTGCGTTTGAACGGATGAGTTTAAATCATTCAACAGGAAATGTGCATTGACGTAGTACGGTAATCTTGTCGTAGCCCGTATAAGACGGCTAAAACTTAGTTGGAAACTTAAGCTCCTCCATTAAGGTTTATGACACAACAGCTTGGACGGCTTCGGTTTTCCGGCTCCCCTGGGGTAATCTTGTCGTAGCCCGTATAAGACGGCTAAAACTTAGTTGGAAACTTAAGCTCCTCCATTAAGGTTTATGACACAACAGCTTGGACGGCTTCGGTTTTCCGGCTCCCCTGGCTCATCCACATTCTTCACTTTGCCATTCGATTAATAAGGGACCTTCTTACTTCCGCCTCTATAATGCACACGTATACGTTGTACGAAATAAAACTCTATTGTATTGTGCCCCATACATACTTTTTACCATACAGTCGTGGTATGCCGCTTAATGTTGAAGACCAACTGACATAGATATAAAGTCCGCTTTAGTCCAGCTTATGAATGTGTTTACGTGGCCTAGGCACACCGTGTCCAACTCTGAATCTAAGGGTTCCGAAGGGCTTCATTCAGGTCTCACCCTGTCATCCCGAGTTCGAGTTGGCGCTGTCTGCAGTATAATGACGTCATACAACATTACGACTATTCTGGGCATTTACTTGTCACCTGACATCTACCACCTGCGAAAACCGTGCAGGGAATGTTTGACTTCACTACGCCGGTAGTTTGAGCCGTTGGGTATTCACGGTTTTCAACTTGAGGAAGGTTTAGAGGTCCGACTTCTGCGCTAACCTGGTGGTCGCCATGTGACTTGGGGGCACAGTCACGTATAGGAGGAGGCGGAAGATGAGGTAGGAGGAAAATCAGGGAGGTTAACCGGTAAAAGAAACCGGTTTGCTGCCCTGCACTGGGGGAAGGGGGCTAGTGGATATAAAAACGATGGGTAAGAGAGGGATGTGTGAAATATGGCTATAGCCATATCACGTCCCATCACATCACGTCACATCACAGCGCAATCACAGCCAATCGATCAGGCCCGTGGTTTTCATGAAGCGGAAAAATGCCTGGGAGGCCTTCACCGCCGACGGCCAGCGATCTCACGGCCAGCGATCTAGAATCTTGATTTCACTCAGTGAGTGTCCATCTAGACGCTCCAGCGCACGGCAGAGATACTGTCTTTCCGCACTGTATGTGGGGCACTCATAAAGAATGTGGCCTATAGTCTCGTCGCACCCGTAGGATGCGCATTGTCATACTTGTCAATACCTGTCATACCAATTTGTCATACCTGTCACAAACGAATAAGAGTGTGAACGCTACACCAACCCACAGGCGGTACAGCAGAGTTTCTTCACGTCGGGGCAGGCCGGGTGGAAGCCGGAATTTCAGATCAGGGTCCAGGGATTTTAATCGGGAGTTCGGAAACTGACCAGAATTCCACAAGGCGAGTGTGTGCTCCTGTGCAAGTGCGCGAAGCCTGCCCGCTGCGTCTGTCCTAGAAAAGGGAATGAACAGACAATCGCCGTCTTGGTCCTCGTCCGCACGGAGATTGCCCGTTATGTCGCTGTGTACTGGAAGCTATTGGCAGATGATGTCGTGTCGTTTATTGATGTCATAGTGATGAAGTTATTGTATTTCCGTGACGAGTTGCCCATGAACTCCACAACGAAGAGCCGCTTGTAAGGCTTGCAGGGCTGCTTTGGAATCTGTAAAAATAGACCACTGCTTGGGGCTGTGCTGACTGATATGCCTGATTGCGACACGAAGAGCGGTTAGCTCTGCGGCTGTCGAAGAAGTCTGGGGAATTGTCCTAACTGTTAATTTTGTTGACCTTGCGGGGATGACCATGGAGCACGAAGAACTCACGGAATTCAGTGAGCCGTCGGTGTCTAGGCCACCAAGGGGCTCATGACCACTGTCAAGGTGAAGGTCACGTGAGGTGCTGTAGGGTACACACGGTTTTTATCCTGAGGCAAATTTAGAGCTCAAACTTCTGTGTTAAGTCTCGTGGTCCTCTTGTGACTTCGGTGCATTGTTACGTAGGCCACCAGTGGCCCGTGACCATTCTCAAGGTAAAGGTTACTTGACTTTATGGTCGCCATGTGACTTTGGGACATAGTCACGTAGGCCACCAAGAGGTTCATGACCGCTGTCAAGGTCAAGGTCATGTGAGGTGCCATCGGGTATGCACTGTTTTCACCTTGAGAGAGATTGAGAGGTCAAACTTCTGTGTTAAGCCTGGTGGTCGCTATGTGACTTTGGGTATAGTCACGTGGGCCACCAAGTGGCCCGTGACCATTGTCAAGGTCACGTGAGGTGACGTCAGTGTGACGGAAAAGTAGAGGGCGGTAGAGGAGCGAAACGTGTATAAATAGGAGTCCCCAGGCTCCTGCCGAGGTTACAGCACAGCGCGAGATAGAGGAGGACGAATACCCTGCTACAGTAGTGAGTCGGAACGCGAAGGCCTGTCGGAATAGGGCCCTGAAAAGGCGGCGTGCCGAAGAGACACGCGCAAAGTATTTAATCCTACTTGGTAAAGAGTGTAGCCGTGTACATGCGGCTTTCGCTTCCCTCCAGGGTTAACCAAAGTTAAACAACCAGATAATATTTCTTTCGCTCTCAAGTCCGGAGGCGTATTTTCTGAAGAGCGGGGCCTTTAACACTGTCGCGTTAAAAGAGCAATTACAATGCCGGCGACGACATGTGGTGCGAATTGTGGATTATTGATATTTGATGTTTCGTTTTGACTTACGCCAAGACGGAGGCAGTAATGGAAAGGTCCAGATTATTTGACCACCCATCGTTCAATAACGAGCGCTGGCATCGCGCACCTCACGGGAGTTATTGTATTTCACCTACATACGGCAGCCCCTGTCGCCGTGGCCGGCTCGTGTATCAGCGCTGAATAGACGCACACAGGCCCGAGCAGCATGGAACTGGATACTTTATTAACACGACGGATTACTCCCAGATTGCGTGCCTGTTTGCTTTTTCCTTGTAGATTTCTTTTAAGCTCCTAATGACTTTAAAATTTCAAGTAAACTTGTAGTCAGGCTTCTCCGTTGTCTTGTACTGTTTGTGCTTTTCTGTTCCACATTTAAAAACCCGAGTGGCATCGTGTCTCACCGGGAATTAATTTTAAAACTTTCTATCTTGTAGCATATACATCGGGAGCATTTTTACGGTCAGCTCTGATTATGTAAAGTCAAGAACTAACCGTCCACTGATGTTTGCTCTTAAGCTCTGGAATGAAAAGTGTCAAACTTTTTTTGGTGACATCAGAGAAATGTTTGCGATGGCTATGGTTTACAGCCGCCAGTTTCGTTGTTTAACTCGGATAGGAAAACTTCCTTGATGCTCTTTGTATCTGCATTTCTGCCCTTTCAAGATACCACATGTTCATCATAACGCCCAAATTTGGTCTCACTCTCCTTTTTATATTGCAAAATTGTTTTGCTCAATACTTTAAAAATTATTTACCGCAACTAAACTGGGAACTGATATCGCGCAGTACACGGGCGCCTTGCATTTTGTCTCGATAGCAAAGCGACCACCGCGGCCGCGATTCCATTCCGCGTCCTTGGGTAATGTAGTCGGATGTCCTAACCCCTGAGCCACAGCGACGGGTGATGAAAAACGTAGAAACTGCTATGGAAACACTGCAACTGAGAGCGAGCGTGCAAGGATTTCTTATGGTATAACACCGTCTTAATTTTTAGGACTTATTTGTAGAGGAGTATTCAGTGTAACGAGTGTTGTCTTCACAATGAAACGCTGAAATTGCAATCATGACATTTCTGAAAACCAATCCCTCTTAGAAATTAACTGCGTGTAAGTAGTTCAAAAAAGCCGGAAATTGTTTGATCAAGTTTGTGTGATGGCAGTGAAAGTCGATGTAAAGTAACACAATTGTAATTGATTACTGTTTTGTAATTATCGATTACCTTTTCCGAGCTGTAATTGACTGCTGTAATCAGCTAAATTTCAAGCGAATGAATTGTAATTTTAATCGGGTACATATTTTCTGCAGCGCGTACAAGTCTGCTGTAAAGAATTCAACCGTCTGTTGAACATAATCAGTGCGAGCTATGTCTGGTAGATAGAAAAGTGTTCTGACGCCAATGTCTGGTAGATAGAAAAGTGTTCTGACGCCAGAACCGAGTAATGTTTGGGTTAGTAAGGCTATAGTTTCCAAATGATGCAAGTGATGTTAACATTAAAGAAAAACTTAAAAATAACTCCCAACCTATATTTGGCCAGTTAATTAAATGGAAGCATAAGAATCTCTATAATACAGAGAGCGGTTGTAATAGTAGCAATGTACTTTATTTAGCCGCGTAATTAACCGTGGCTATATTGATTTTCTGCTGCAGTTTTACAATATGTAAAAATATTATTCATATTGTGAGCGCAGTGCGCGAACTTTCACCTCTTTCATCTGTATAGATCGTCATCATCATCATCGCTCACCGCTGCTCGAAGCGTCACGCGCTGTGTGCCAGCTGTTTCTGAAAGAGAACAGACGTTCGTTCAAGTGCTGCCTTACAATATGCACTTTTTCAGTATTTTCACAAAACTTTCTTGAATGCAAATGATTGGCATGGGATTCAAAATAAGGCCATTTATATTTTTTCTTGGAAAACTTACCTAAAAGTTGGGCCCACTTCGACGAAACATATACCCTGCTATCACCAGCGAAGTAGGGCGACACTGCGGACGAGGGCGATTTCTTTTATACAGCGAACACAGTGCTTTGCCATGGTCTTCAAGATGGGTTGACGCGGAAGTCAGGCAAGTTCAGAAAATACTGCAGTGATGCTCCATTCTGGATGCTATGTGTATCATAGCACAGCAATTCTCGCTCGTTAAATTACTGAGGTGTGGTCCTTGCTGATCCTCATTAGTCGTCAGGGCAAAAATATCATTATCGGTTCGCATAACCTGAATGTCCAGCATAATAATAATAGAGTGCCTCCGGCAGTGTTGCGACCGCATGTAGGGTGAGTGCTGCTTCCTTAAAAAATACCTTGTTGCTCAAACACCTGGAAATTTACACAGCAGATTACAATGCCTAATTAAACATAAAGAGAGGTTTAGTTTTATTTGCAACTGCCGAGTAAAGTGTTTGCCTTTCAGGTCGATAATAAAAGTTCAAAGGACATAGTGTAGCAGTCCTGAAGACGAATTTGAAAACAGGAGCAGAGGAAAAGGACAACTACAATGGGCTGAACTCTCGTGCCGGAGGAGCAGCCGTTGGTCAGCTGAGGTTTCTTCCTTCTCCACCAGTTCAGCGCTCCGGCAATAAATCCCCATCCGTAGTAATATTGCAAAGTTGGGACAGTGCGGTACCAGCGTATCCGTTGTCTGCTGTACTTTCTGAAACAAGATACCGGTGATTGCAGAATATGCAGCTGTCATGCCAAAGGTCACTGGCCACTCCCCGCCAACATGCGATGGCTCGTCAACCAACCCCTTTCAGTGAGTTTTTATGACAGACATGAGCAGCTTACTGTTTCTCTGTTCCTGGAGCGGAATATCTACTTCTCCCATGCCGAACTCAATTAAAGCGGAAAAATTGGCAACTTGGCTTGGCAACTTGGCTTGGCTACTTGGCTTGGCATTTTTCAAGGAGCAGTGCACCAGGAAACCACACAGACAGGTAGAGGGCACAAGAGCTGGACTTACGAGTAAGTTTTGTTTAAGGATGCGTCAGTATAAATCAGACACTACAGCACTACAGCACAACAAACGCAGGCTAGGTCGGATAAAATATGTACCCCGAGACATCCTTCTTATTGTCTGCGGGTTTTCCTGGTGCACGGCGCCTCAATTAATTCCAAACATCAAAATCATCTGGTTCCGAACATTTGACTCTGAACTCTAGCAAACATCATCGTCTTCATAAAGTTTCAACTGCATTGCTTCTTAATTTATCTTAAATATATTATGCACACAGACCATCTGGGCGAGTGTAGGCAATGTCCGCGAGCGTAGTGTCGGGCGAACCCACCAGGCGGCATGGCGTAGAGGAAGCCACTTTCGCCAAAGGGAGAGACTGCAACCGTGTCAGACAGGCTGCCTAGACTATCGACCAACAATAAGAAGCTAGACTAGCCAAGAAGCTTACCGAACGCGTATGCGAGCCACGATCGAAGCGGCAACAGAGACTGCGGCCGATGGCTTTCGTTCATCAAACTTGGCTCAAGGATAGTTAAACCTCTGAGAGGGCCTTGTTTTACAACACGTGGCTGTAGAAAGAAGAAAGCCAGTGTAGTGTTGGAGGAAAAGAAACTTTTACTGCTTCCTTTGCTCCTTAACGGACGCAGATGCGATAATTGCATATTGGACAACGCCGTTCTGGAGCGCCGAAGTTGCAGCTTCGCTCTTTCGCACGATTGCCTGTTTCGTACAAAAATTTGCGCAAACTACTAAAAACTTGTAACAACATTACATTCTTATTCGATTAGATTCTACTAGCACTACTAGTAGAATCTAATCACTCTCACGTCTGATTTTCTGAGAACACGTACACGTAGCGCTGCATCTTCTATACATACACAGACGCCTATTGTGAAAGGCACTGTTGAAGTTCAAAGTTTATTACTTAATTCAAACAAAGCTACAAACATATACAGCGAGAGGTCCCAAGGCACAAACAGCGGGCGGGACCTGTTGAAGCAGCACTGACTACTGAGCTTTCTTTTGTCTCTGTGTAGCATATATTTTTGTTGCGTATATATATTTGACTGGATCCGCCTTAAATAAATATAAATAACAGAAACTGACTAAAATCTGCACATGAATGAAGCTGAGATGGAATACATTAATAAACTACAAAGAAGCGTCAACCATTGAGCAATGACTTGCCTTTTGACTGAAGAAAGCCATGAACTGAGATTTCGGCTGCTCTGTCGTATGAGTAGGAGACGTGAATGCTTGATCGCCAGTCCAATAAACAGGGCTTTTAAATCTAACTATTTACTATTAAAATTATACCCTCTATGGGACAGTAATAGATACTGATGCAGCAATGATCGCATGCCGACCATTATCAGGACAAAAAAAAATATATATATAGACAGGATGCCAACATGCAATTTCATTATAGTGGGTGACATTAATTAGAAATAAGCAGCTTATATAATATCAATCCTAGGCACATGAAACACGCACACCGAACACAGCTCGGAAAACGGAAGATTCTCGTGTATACACATTATAATCGCTACCGCTTTTTCTCCCCGTCCGACACCGACGAATCTCTCCTTCTAGCGGATTGCCTGCCAGCTGATAATGGTGGTGGTGTGGCCCTGATCAGAGCCCTCATTCCACCCCGACCATTAATCTAGCTGCGCCGAACGTGATCGAGACAGCGGGAGAGCAATCAGAACGGTGCTGAGCTGTCGCCGCAACGGCAGCGATGGAGGCGAGCAACGGAGATCTCGCCCGCCGCAGATCCTCCTCTCCGTAGCATCGCGTAGCAACAGTAAACACCCACGCCATAGAGAAAGGGGGCGGTGAAAGGAATAATATCTTGTTTTTTTGTGCAGTACCTCGAACTGGGCTCCGAGGGAACGCCACAATGTAACACACAGCCAAAGTGCATCAGAACGAGGCAGCAAGTATTAGCGCTGGTGCCGCTGAAGCTTCTATCAGATTGTCGCGATAGATCCCCCGTTCTGCTAACTCTCAGGCTACACGTATATAGACTCTCTCATTCCAATACACCCACACGCACATTTTCTTTCATGCGACACTTTTCGTTCAGCGTCTTTTTGCTAAAAAAAAAAGTATCAAAGAGTGAGTTCGGTTAGCTTCTGTATTCTCGGCTGCAGTGCGTTTTAGTTATTTTTTTTCTTCTGAGAGTTTCAGCTTGACTGAAGGAGACGTGGAGACCGTTTTCGGAGCACGCACGTCTCTCCATAAGAACGGTCATTTTGTCCGGCTGACTGAGCGAAGGAGGAGAAGCGGTTCCCGTCCCGAGCCGGAACACGGCTAAGACCATTTGGGAGCTCCGTCCCTTTTGTTCCCCTTTGTGGCAGTGTAGAATCGGCAAGAACCTTAGAGCTGGACGCCAAGAATAGGCCGGAGGGGGATAAAAGGGGAAGGTAATCTCACCTAATCCCGACCGCGGTCCTCTTCCATCAAGCTTTATGAGCAACAGTCGGTCAAAGGCACGCGAGTACCCAGGTCTTTAGAAGTATAACACAGGTTGCACTCTTGCCTTTTCTTCTATTTGTTTTTAGATTTTTGGTAAGTAGTAAAAAACAAGGGGGAAGCAGGGTTTAAGGCAGTGGCTCTGAAATCGCGACGCATCAGAAATACTGTTCCGCAGAGTGTAAATGAGTATCACTGTATAGATTTTTTTTTCTCCTTTCAGCTTGAAGTTTCTGCGCAAAAAAACGTGAGCTCATTGAAAAGGCACCAAAGATGGCTTTATTTAGACAGAGAAGTTGGTTGTCAAAAGTAGCCAATTTCTCACGTTTTTTTCACACTCTGCATCCGCGACCGCTAGCCATTGAAGCTCGCTCCAGCTGGTCTATGAAATAATACCCAGTTGGTTACAGCTGAAACACCAACAGGGATGGTTCGGACGAACTTATAACTCACTTTAAATAATCTGCGGAATGCGGTGCCATGCAGTCGATTGCCTTTTTACCCGTCACATTTTACAAACTGTAAGGCGTCAGAAAACAAGAAAATGGTTGTTACCGTGTTTTGTGATCACGTGACCAATTTTCGGCAAATCAGAACATCTCGTTAAGCACTGATGTCGGAAACAGGCATTTGTAGGCACTATGAAACTATAAGGGTGTTGTGAACACCTCATATATATAAACAAGGTATCCCTACAGTGCGGTGCAAAAAAAAAAAAAAAAAAGAAATTGGCATTGGTTTAAACTAAAATTTGGTTTCCAGTCACCACAAATTTGCCAAGTGTTTTCCGGAAGGAGGTGGGAGGGTTGAGCGCTTATCACTGCGAGTGTACCAATTTTGAATTAGCGGGTAGGAAAATGCGACACAAGTTCCTCACCGGAAAGCCTTCTGAAAACGCCTTATGACGCACCGCTAAATTGTATTGCCAGGTTTAGATAACATTCATTTTTTCCACGAGTGTAGTGGAAGTTTTTGATAATTTTTGGTCTCGCGTTTTCAAATGTTAACAGGCACCATGCATGTTGACTAAGTGGTCAAAAGTAGAACAGCGTTAAATGCGACATCAACAGCACGCTTTTTCCCGAAATGGGGACGCAGGGGGGGGGGTCTTTCGTTTCGGGTTTTATTTAGGACATTAAATCGCGCTTTTCAGAATCTATATACGACAATTTCTAATGAGAATTCACGGAACGCCGGTCGGCACGATTCGAAGAGCTACGCATCCAGGCTGCTTCGTAGTGAGAAATAATTTTAATGTCATCTGTTTTCAAGGACATTCTGGGTTGCCATGCAGCTTAATTGCTCTAGAAGAAAACAATATTCTGCAGAAAAAAAAAATAACAGAAAAACTCGAAGGTTGGCTGTTTCTGGGACAACGGTCATTAAAAGGCCATTTGCAGTAACAAAAACCAAATGGAAACCCATAGAAACTCATTACGTTTCTATGCGTTTTTGTTACGTCAGTACAAAGAAATAGTTGAGTCTATTTCTTTACCTTTTGCGTCAGGCACCAGCTGCAAATCAACGTTATCGGCTCATTTACATGAGCCCGGAAGTGGTCGTCCTTGAACATCCCTAATTTATGGGGCAATTAAGGCCAGAATGGTGCACGGACGTGTGCGCCGAGAAACGATTGCAGAATCCGTGCAAGTGGTGGAAAACCGTGTCAAAGAAAGAAACGAATAATAAAAGCAGCCTGAAATGCACCAAGCTTTCTTGATGCACGCAATCCGCTCACACGCACTCGGAATACAGGGCGAGGGCCCCGGAATATGATCCGGGCCGCCATTTCACTTGTCGCGGGTGCTTGGGCAAAATGAAAAACGGAAGTTGCCCCTTTCAAATCCTGAAGGAAGTAGTATAAGGTGAGCGCAATAAAGGAGAATTCCACCCGCTCTTGCGGCCCCTTCCACAGTCTTCCTCCTCCCTTCGCCTTTTTTCTCGCTTTTCCAGCTGACTCGTTTTATTACGGCAACATTACCTTAGTATTTTTTTTCCCCGACGCTTTCTTGGGTCCACACCAGAGCCTGCAAGGAAAAGCTGAGGAGCGAGAACGTTGATAACGTTTGTTTTATTGCGAGCCGGTACGGGTTGGAGAGAACAGAAAAAAAAAAAGAAAAAATACTGGGCTACCGGTGCGGGTTGGGAATGGCGAAGGATAGCGTAGCTTTGAGAATGAAAAATAAGGCATTGTTCTGGCTCTCCGGCTCACGCCACTCCGCGTTTGGCGATATATTGAACGAAAGAGATGAATAAAAAAAAAGAAAAAAGAAGAGGGAGCTCAGAATCGCAGCCTTCGTAGGGCTGTGGCGCCAGCCAGGCAGCCCAGCCAGCTTTGGAGCGCCAGCCCGTGGTGGTGGTGCTACGGTGGCGCCTTCTCGAAGATGGAGTGGCAGCGAGGCTTCTAGGCAAGGCAGCGGCAACGCGCGCTCTCTCGCCGTGAAGCTGGATTTGGGGAGGATGGATTCTGAGGGATGTGATTTATGTGCCTCGGAGGATATACCGCTGCTCTCTCTCTTCCTTCCTTCGCTTCCTCCCCTCTCTTCTCACTCGCGAATTCGATGCGGCACGCAAAATCTCGACGGAGAAGTGATGCGGAGTGCTGCTGAGAACACAGTGAAGCTTTCTCCCAAGCGCTGTTCCTCTCCTACGACTTCCTTTCTGCTTAGCGCCCTCCCAGCCGCGGCTCCGCGAGCCACACACTCTTAGGCGTATACTGGCTATTGCAAGAAAACGAATCGAAAGAGTCGCAGTGTTTCTGGCCATGTTCCACCGACGCAGTCTCAGTATACGCGATATGATGTGCTCTGCTTTCCAGCGCGGTCACTTTGTGTGTGTGGGTGTGGAAATTCCGCTCGCCGACTCATATACACTGCGAGAGCGACACAGCGGCGGGGCTGAGCGGTTCTAAGACATCGTAAGCTGTGTGCGTCTCGCCCGTCACGGTGAAAAATAGCAGCGTTGAGACGTTAAGACGTCTTGGAACAATGTCTGCAGATCTTGGCCACGGGAACGGAGACTCGGCAAGTCCTTTTATCCGAAGGGCTTTAACTTGACAAAGGCCTATTCTGCGCACGAACTTCAAATGAATGCGTTTGTTTTGTTGCCGATGTGAAAGAAAGAAGTGTATTCTGTAAACCTTATTCTCAGATCCCTTTTCGTCAGCGATGCCTGATGACTGAAAAGTCGAGAGGGCAATATTTACCTCGCCAGTATTAAACTCTCAGCTTAAGGACTTTAGGATTATTAGCTCTGACGTGCGAGCACATTTGAAATTTTCTAGGATCAAATCATACAAAGCAGCTGCTGTACGGAAAGCAGTGGCGCATATGCTTGGTGCCACTGCTAATGAAGCTGAAATTTTACTTTCTTCAGTGATCGCCCTTCTCTTTTAGTTGAGGACAACGCAGACGGCTCTGGAACGAAAAATGGTAGATGTAACGTTAAGAGATAGGAAGTGTGAAGAGTGGCTCAGAGAAATATTTCAAGTTTCTGACACTTCTAGTGGAAATCAAGAAGAAGAAATGGGCATGGGCAGGATATGTAGCGCGCACAGAGGATAACCGATGGTTCCTAAAGGTAACAAATTGGATTCTAAAGGTAGGAGAGCGTAAGAGGGGTGGCAGATAGTTTGGGGGGGGGGGGGGGATAAGGTTAAGGAATTCGCAGGGGTTAAGTGGATGCAGCTTTGCACGCGAACCTACCCGCCCATTTTCAGAGGAAAGCATGACAGCACTCTCCCATCTACTGCCGGCGCCATATAAACGTGCGGTACCGTCATCTTTCCCACCATGGAGGTTTGCTTCATGGAAAATTTGGATAACTGCACCTGGCATCAAAAGAAAAGGCCGCACCCCAGGACCCGAACTTAAATACTTTGCCTTTGAGCACATCTGTGCACACTACAGTCAACATTGCCCATTCTATACTGATGGCGTCTACACCAATAAAGCTATTTCTTCATGCACCGGCGTGTGGATACCATCAATCCACACCACAATCTCGACAACACTCAGTCACAGCACTTCAGCTATGGCTACTGAGTTAACAGCTCTGGGAGAAGTTATATGCATTTTATAATCCCCTGCAGAAAGGGTTATCTTCAGTGATTGTCGCGCTGCACTACAATTGCTTAAATCGTGAAGAATTCAGGAAGAGCTCGTCATTGGCTGCATACTGAGGCCTATAACCTGAGTAACAGCATTGTGCTACAGTGGTTGTCTGCTCACTGCGGCATCACGAGCAATGACTACGCCGACGCCGCTGCAAAAGTACTACCAGAAGACTACTCAAGGACAATTTCAATTCCATTCTCACGAAGAGATGCAGCAAAACTTGTAACCACTGAATCATGGCGATTGCAACGCTCTCTGTGGTGTGACTAGAACAATCAATACCGACTTCTACACCAAATAAATCCCACTTGCGTCTTTCGAATTCCTCACAATTTGAACAGGTGCCATCGCAACTGTCTGCACCGAATCCGCTTGAATGTGTCATACAAAAACTACCTCTTACATAAAATAGGCATAGCGAGCAGGCCTCTGTGCTCTACATGCGATGTATAAGATTTCGAACATTTGGTAACCTCCTGTCAACGGTCTACTGCACATCGCAGGACACTGTGCAATAATTTAAGCTTAGTTAAAGACACAACCTTGCGCCTTGAACATGTCCTGGTCCTTAATTCGTGCGACGGATCGTCGGCTGCGCGAGCTACAAAGACCTTATTAACTTTTTTCAAGGACACAGGGTTGATCGAGACCCTTTAAAACTCATCTGTGTATGATTATGTGCGTGTGAAAGTGAGTGACACACTTTTGTTTTTCATTCATTCCCCTCCCCTCTCACACTTTGTCGCCCTCAACCCTCATCAGGAGTAGCATGCTAGGCTCACCACCAGGCAGACACTTCCTGTTGCCATTAATATATATATATATATATATATATATATATACCTCTCTCTGTCTCTTTCTAGCACAGGACCTGGTTAACTGGAGGAAAATGGGAGACGCCTTCGCCCTGCAGTGGGTATAGTCCCGCTTATGATGATGGTGATGATGATGATGATTCTCTTTGCGGCTAAGGAAAGTAGCGATCACTACGGAAATTGAGGTATACTTCAAACTACTAAAACATGGGAAAAACGCCTGGTATATGCACCCTCAGCTTTCACTTTGGTGCAAGACCTTCCCCGGGTGTGTTTTTAAGTGTAGTAGCACACTGCGGGTTTAAAGCGCTGTCATGTACCAGTCTGTCTTGGTCCTTCTCGCGAGAACGCTGTGGTTGGCTGGTAATGTGGCCTTGTACTGATTGGTCGGTGGTTTGTGTGACGTCACGAGACCACGTGACATGTCTGGACTGAAAGGAGCTCCCAACAAGGGAAACACATTTTAGAGGCGACTACAGCCCACAGGGGCCCTCGAAACCCCTACTCAGACATGATACTCACAGGCCTTACAGACATTTCGCACAGCTTGTTTAAGATAGAGCTTTCTATTTGTGTCCGTCTTACTGTACTATTTGTGCCAGCCAGAGCCCGCCTTACTGTGCAAGTTATTTCTCGTAAGATTCTAGGTTAGATTTTACAGGGTTAAGTAGTGCTTTCGCTCCAATATGAAGCTGTGGCAGTTTCCATTTATACGATTGAAAACAATCGCAATATCTTCTGTATAGCTGAATCCGTATACTTAGCACTCACATTTCATGATCTAGAAGTACTCTTTGCATAGCTGCTAGAGTCATATATGGTTGCTGGAGATTTTAATGTGTCCTCCGTTTTTGTGGGAAGTGAACAAACGCAGACTGGAGACCGTATTTTAGATTTTCTTTTTTTTGCAATGATAGTAATAGTAAGCACGCGAACGCAGTTTAATCTCCAGGCATGGGAAAACCCAGTTGCTTGGATTAAGGCTTGTTTTATCCTTTGATGTTTGTCCCCCAGGACTCGAGTTTTGTGCAGAAAATCCACGAGGTCTGGTTATACACACAAAAAAAAAGGACTAAAACAAAATAGAAAGAAAACGAAGCAAGGTAATTTTTCATCGGTATCCAACGCAATGAGCCTTATAATATTTAAAAAAAAGAAGAGCAAAATCAGGGTATATTCTTAATGCCGAGAAAACTTCCTAGTGATGTAGTTGAGTGTCATCCAAAAGGAGCTCCATTATATGGAGAATAATTGTAGGAACAAGACCACAAACTAAATGGTACCTTCTTGCTTATTCTATTTCTAACACCCCGTGATGCAAAAACTGGTATTGACGGACTGAGAGACGTAAAAGGTAGGAATTTTCTCAAATTTGAGTTCAGTAGATCACATCGCTACGTTTCAAAGTACAAAAAAAAAAAAAAGACAACAACAAATGCTTCTTAAAAGATCCAGAGAAAATTAGCCTTACAGATATCTAATCTCACAAGAAATCCATCGATTGCTGTTCGCCTCTCGCTTTTACGAAAGACTATGCGTTTTAGCCCCCATTCTCGACCTCGCTGTAAAGGAAAAATTGAATATTTCTTAAACAACATTGGATATAAGAAACAAATGGCCGAGGATTGAAAAAAAAAAGGTTATTGTGTCATTCCTGACACCGAAAAATCGCCAACCTCTGCTGTAGTTATAGCTAAGCAGATCTATGAGCTGTCTCGCTAGGTCTTTCGAAAATTTTCGGAATATTTAACACTCTGGACAGTTCGTTCTTTAATCTCGCGAAGTTCTTGAAGTCCAGCAATGCTGTTCTTTTTTTTAAAACATGTTCAACATTTGACCATTTCGTTGGCTTTGAATATACAGACCAAGGAGAATTCATTTACACACACAATATCTCGCTGTTTTCTTTTGTGCGTAGAAAGCATATTAAACCAGGCGGATGTTTGGGATTCTCCATAACAGCCTACATAAGCATCCGCAGCAGGACTCTGAACTGCGTGCCTAAAACAGTTACTCTCAGGCCGTTAATTTCCTCTCAGCCTCGGCTTAGCGCTATCATGAAGTTTCATTCATCAAAAGGGGGTACCTCAGGGTTGTATTTAAGTGATACACTGTACATTGCAAAATCTCCTCTGTATCCAAATTAATTGCAGTCAGCTGTATGTTCTCTTTACCTTAATGTCATTCAAAAATCATGGACATATTCGAGCCTCTGCGAAAGAGCGTACTTTTTCGTATCCTAAAAACAAGATGGACCATCTCGCCGAGAAAGGAGTTTTAGTGAGGATGCAGCTCACAATGAACAAACTCATCGCTACTATCACGATTACCATTATCACTAACTGCATCGTCATTCTCCTCGCTACTATCATCCTCACGGTAAAGACGCACGGACGTTCATACTGACGAAACAAGACACACTCCTATGTGATGCATGCGGGGCAATCTCACTATAAACTGTCTCACACTAATGTACGAAATATTACACGCAGAAGAAAACATTTTATGGTGTTTAAAACAAACAGATCCATTTTCAACTAAATTGATCTTAGGTGCTTAGGGAAAAAGCAAGAGAGTTCCAGAAACCCATCTACTTCTGCTTTATTGATTATGCGAAAGCATTTGACTGCGTAGATCACAGCAGATTGTGGCAAGCTCTCCAAGAGATGGGAGTTCCAATTCACCTCATCTGTCTCCTCAGGAACCTGTATGAAGGGCAAGAGGCCACAGTCAGAACTGGGCATGGTCTTACTGATTGGTTTCCGATTGAGAAAGGAGTGAGGCAAGGCTGCATACTGTCGCCCTGCCTATTTAACCTATATGCAGAGTGCATCATGAGGAAGGCCGGTCTGGACGAGTCTTCAGCTGGAGTGAAGATTGCTGGAAAACGTATCAACAACCTTAGATATGCGGATGATACCACTTTAATTGCAGAAAGTGAAGCGGAACTCAAGAGACTTCTGATGCGCGTACAAGAAGAGAGTGAGAAGTTTGGGCTTAAACTGAACATTAAAAAGACAAAGATCATGGCGTCTTGCCCTATCAAGTCCTGGAGCATCAAGGGACAAGAAGTGGAAGCAGTGACAGATTTTCTCTTCTTGGGCTCCAAGATTACCTCGGAAGGAGACTGCAGCCATGAAATTAGGAGACGCCTGCTTCTGGGAAAGAGAGCAATGGTTAGCCTTGACCGCCTAGTAAAGAGCAGAGACATTAGTCTGCCAACCAAGATCCGTATAACTCGTGCTATGGTCTTTCCAGTTGTGATGTATGGATGCGAGAGTTGGACTGTGAAAAAGGCTGACCGCCGAAGAATTGACGCGTTTGAATTGTGGTGCTGGCGAAGACTCTTGAGAGTTCCTTGGACTGCCAGAAGATCAAATCAGTCAATATTGTCGACCATAAACCCTGACTGCTCATTGGAGGGTCAAATTCTAAAGTTAAAGCTCAGCTACTTTGGTCATCTGATGAGAAGAGAGGAGTCGCTGGAGAAAGATTTGATGTTGGGAAAGGTTGAGGGTTGCCGGAGAAGGGGTAGGCAGCGAACGCGATGGTTAGATGGCATCCTCGAGGCACTGCAGATGAAGTTATGTGATGTTAGGAAGATAGTGAGAGACCGGAAAGCGTGGCGTGACATGGTCAATAGGGTCACGAAGAGTCGGACACGACTGAACGACTGAACTGAACTGGGAACTTTTCACTTTCTTGAAAGGAGCAAACGTCTGGAATGAAATGTCTGGAGTACTGAGAAGTTACTGTAAAATACATACACCATTTTTTTTAACCTCGTGCTTTGCGCATGATAGCCTCAGCAGCTCTTTTTTTGTCACCTAACCCAATAAAACAGAATACACATATACGTAAGGTCTCATCCCATGCATTTAACAGATGAACTGCTTTATTCGTGCATGTGCACCACGCACATCTAATGAGTGGAACAACTTTCCTGCCTCTACGGAGATCATTGCAGATCACATTGTTATTCAAGGACGCCATCGCTAATACTCTATTGGTAGAAGACTTTATCTACATTGTTCCGCCGGCACCGGCGCGTCGTTCCATTATATCGACGATCATTGCTATTTCGACGTTTAATTGACTTTTTACCTGTATTTAACTAATCACGCCAGATCAATCAGGTTTGTAGTCGGCAACATGTTTTCATCCTCTACCTCACACAATGTAAGGTGCGCCGAAACTTTTTGCGTTTACGTTTTGCGTGCGTTTCCATCTGACTCGAATCCGCGAACATGGTACAGTAAGCCTTTCGCGTTAAGAATCTGATCAGTCCTCCAGCCGTCATAGAAAACACCGAACATTCTATGCAGTACAGACAATTTTTTTTTTTTCTGCCCACATAGGTTGACCTGCGCGTACAAGTCTGGATGTCGTTACTCGAGCTGCTGGCCATTCCTGCTGGTGACCGCCAGGTAAGCCATGCTTTCTTACTCATGCCTGATAAATGACTTTCGTTTTCAAAAAATTACCGATGATTACGTTACTTTCTAATGCGAAATTTGTGCGCAGCTCATCAGCTGTTTCGCCTTTTCGATAGATTGAGGCAAATATTTCGAGCAAGACATGTATGTACAATTACTGACCACGTTTTTATTTTTCACATATATTCCTTCAAGAAACACTCCACTAACAGTTCTTGACTCTCATGAAGGAAGCTTTGTGGTCGGAGAAATGAAGAAAGCAATTAAGTTATCGGGAGGTAGCGGGGGGTAGCGCGTGGGTCCATAGTAACATTGCGCGGCGACTGACTGCGACTCACTCAAGTCAAGTCAACGTGGCTCTGCGTTTCAGCTTGGGATGCACGCACTGTGATCCGCTGATGCCGAGCCAGTGCTTCGGCAACCGGAGAAGACCGTCGCCGCCACGAAAAAAAAAGGGGGCGGGGGTTGAGGGGGAGTACACGCAGCGGTGAACGATGGCGGCAGGTGTGCGTGCAGCAATCGCGCGGTCGCCGCCATGGAGGAAGAGGGAGGGGATGGGAGAAGAAAGTACACGCAGCGGCGAACGGTGGCGGCAGGAGCGCGCGCTGCCCCTGCTGCGGAGGTGGTTACGAGGGACAGCAGCGACGCCGACGGCGATGCCAACGGCGATGCCAACGGTGATGGCGACGACGACGCAAACGCAGGAACGGGCGCCAAAGCGCTGCGCTCTAAACGTTGTGAGGAAATATGGCGGCCACGTTACCTATTGTGTATTGTGGAACAGGGAATGCCTCGAATGGTCACAAGTGTACAAGTAAATTTACTTGCAGTACTGCTTTCAGTTGGCTGCAGGCTACAATAGTTTCTTCGTATGCGCGTTTATCTCGCGTCCTATAATTTTTAGAGCTAGATTCTTTAACTGTTTTAAAACGACTTCAAATATACTTCGTGATGTTTTTCTAGCGCCCGCATTTTTAATTCACTCCTATATTACAACGTCTGACTGACAAATAGAAAAAAAAAGAGAGAGAGAAAAAAAAACTGGCTTCACGCTGCGATAGTTGTCTTGAGTATGCGTTTAGTTCGTGTCCTGTAATGTCGAGAACTAGAACATTTAACGGTCTTAAAAAGATTTTGAAGGCACTTCCCAATGACGTGTTTTTACCGCCCACAGATTTAACGCAGTCCTCTTTTACAGCGTCTGCTTGGCAACAATACTTGGGCCATGGCAAACGTTGCTTGTTCTCTAGCATTCAACTCAGAAAACGCTGATTGCGAAACTTGTTAGACTTAATTTTCTTTTGTCACGAGGAGTGACTCTATCACGCTCTTTCTCGAATTACAAAAGCACATTTAACAAGAAGGCCCCCGGCTAAGGTACACTGAACAAAATATTACGCTGTAATCGCTTTTACAGGGAATTCAAAAGTTACACATAATGTTAGAGAGATAACAACAACGCTAAGTTGCGCGCAAATAAGACTAACAGATAAGAAAACCCGCAGAACAATTTTCCATCGTTGGAATGAACGCAAGCGGGTACACCGGCAGCAGAAAATTAACTTTCCCCGGAGCATGTTCCGACATATGTCATTTTCTTCCAAGTCCCCGGAAGAAGCGAGAGCGACCCAAGATTGAGCACACCAAAGAAAAAGAAAATGACCTACACATAGCGCTACTCCGTCCCAGATTGCGTCCAGTCACAGTGTTCTGATCACATATGTTTCTCTTTCGATATTAAATGACACCCAAGTATGCTTTCTTTAAAGCGCATTCCTATATTTTGATGCACCCCCAGGACCTCCGTTATTCTTATAACCTCATCTCCTTTTTCATATTTTCTGTTTGTTTTCCGCTTGAGTACGTTGAATGCCAGCTCAAAAAGAAAAAAAGAAAGAAAGGAATAAATAAAACCAACAAAACCTCCCTCGCTGCTGCGGCTTTTGAAAGCTGGTTTTCTTTATTATTAAAGTAAAAAGTTATTTAATTCCCGCTCAGAGGATATCCAATCTTTAAAGCCCGTCCCTCCAACAGCAGGGACGTCAAGCATCGGTTTTTTGTTTACTCCACGGTGCCCCGGGGCGGAGAATTCTGCTTCGGGCAGTCAGAGATGAGACGTACAGTTTTCTAAATGCCTCGGAAGCAATATCGAAACCTCGACCATTAGCGAATTAAACTTGTGCGCTCTCATTGCATTCGTCCTTCCCTCTCCTCTTTCCTTCTCCCCTCCTATAGCTGATGCCTCTCCGGAGAAGGCTGTGTCGTTTGGTTTGTACTTTCGCGGGCTTCGTCATGGAGGCACATCAGCGAGGGGATCTATTGCACCGCGCTTTATATATGGCGAGGTCGAGAGCTGAGCGGAAGTAGGGGAGCACCGTTATTGTTTATTGGCCGTACCCTCTTCATCTTGCTGCTCTCCAGCACTTTTCTCTTCTCTTCCAGTTGAAGAGGAAGGTCCTCTCGTAATTCGTACCGAGTGAATTTCGAGCGCATTTAGCATCCGCCGACCTTAAAGACAGTGGAAACAGCGTATGTGCTCCGCCGTGCTTCACGCTCGCCTGTCCTCTTGAAGCGTAAGTCTTGTTTTTAACGCGTCACCCTCCATCCTCTTCCCCAGACGCCTCGAACATAGCATTTCTTCGAGAGGGATCACTTCCGGAATGCAGATGCAGGGAGATCTCCGCCGAAAATGCGGGAAAAATAAACAGACGTCCGTTCTTTGCGCCAGTGATTTGAGAAAGAAAGTAGCGAATAAATGCAGAGATTGTCCGAAGCGACAGATATGCACGTCGAGGGCCCTTTGTCTCTGTGCCTTGCGCGCACACACGCCATCTCGCGCTATCGGGCCATAACGAACGTCGCGCCGCGCCGCTGTCAGATCAGTCCAGATCGCTTCGACGCTCTATTTTTCTCGGCTCGCCTTCTTCGCGCCGTCATATGTTTTCATAATGCGGCATTAAGTTCCTTCTCAACCCCCCTCCCCACCCCCCCTCGCGATTCCCCTCTCAAGTTCCGATTGCTCTCCCACTCCCCGTTGTTCTCTGCCTTTCCTCTGTATTCCTTTTCACCTTCCTGTCTCTCTTCCCGGGAGGGGAAGTGTTAGTGGGCTTGGACTGCCAGTTCGACGGCAACGGGAAAGAAAATAAGTGAAGCGAAAATGGAGAGAAGACTCCGAGTGGCGCCGGAGGTCTTCTTGCTCGCGTCGTTTGCTCGAGCTCGGCGGACTTCAAAAGAGACGTACAACGAGCGGACGGGTTTGAATAAAAGGAGCAGGCCCGGTAATAACTAAGGATAAAAAAAAAGTGAGAGACAGGCAAACATAGTTACCGCGTCACAAGCACAGCGGCCAGATGCAGCTACTCGTTGAGGCTGCCTCTCTCTCATCTCTTCTTCGCCCAGTGCCTCGGAGCGGAGGCGTAGCTATTTTGGGAAATCTCTTAAGGAGAATTTTTTAGAGAACAAAAGAGCGACCCAAGACGAAGAGCATGGCGACGCTGGCGACTACTGCTCGCCTTTCTTGTTTGTCTCCCCTATCCCATTTCTTCCCCACCCCCCTTTCTTTTTTTGTCGCTGTAGGCGCTGTCGTCTGATTCCCGCCTCTCCTTTTTCCTATGCCAGCGCGCACATGCACGCGCGCCTTCCATCTACCCTCAGGGCGGTTTCACAGAGAGGCGGTGAAGTTCTTCGTATCACGCTTCAGGAGCCGTTATTCAAAAGTGAACAGCCAGCGGCTGTGTCGATCCCCTCCACTTACTCTCCAAGCTTCTCTCGTCCGTTTTTCTTTTTTTTTTTTTTTTCCCCCGCGGACGTTGCACTCTGTCATTTCTTTTCCTACAGTTCCCAGCATTCCTTTATTTCGGCCTTTGTTTCACTTCTCTTTGCGAAGGCCCGGTGTCTCGAAGAAAACCACTCGAAGTTCGCCGCTCGAACATCCTGCTCCTGCTTCTCCTCGTCTGTTTTCCGAGCCGTCCCTTTCCCATCTCCATTTCTCAGTACCAGGCTTTTGTTCTTGGAGCCCTTGGCGATTACAACGAAAGCGACGCAGCCGACGCTTGGACGGATGGACGGAGCAGCAAAGTGCCGGGGGAAGGAAGGCGAGTGTAGTAGCTTCCCCAACGCCGAGAAACTAAGCAGATTGTTGTGGAGAGAGAGAGAAAGGGTTTGCAAATTGGGGCGCCACAGTGTCGCGCCCGTAGGCACGTTGAAACATCGGTGTCACTCCCTCTTTCTCCCAGTTTCTCCCTTTCTCTCCCTTGAACCGCCTCTGCGTTCCGCGCCGTTTTCGCTTGTGCACTGCGTGGGCCCTCCGGACGGCCGGAGCAGGGATGGGCGATGGGGGCATCATTTTTCACTCACGGGACGGTTGCTGAAGACATTTACGACGTGTCGCCCGGCGGTCGCGACACTGAGGAGTCGCTCTCTTGCCGCAACTGCCGGAGCGCCGATGACGCCCCGTCGTCGCCTCGCGGGAGCGATGCGTGTCCGAATCACCGGCCGGAAAATCGTCGAACGCGAGAGGCTTTCTTGCGTGGTTTATGATTCTCAAATGACTGCGTATGCTGGAGACAAGATCAATGCGTATGTGTGAACGAAGAATTCTTTTGTCATCGTTAAACAGCTTTTCTAGTTATCCTTTATATTTGTTTTCTTCGTGTGCCCATTCCAGTGTCCTTGATGTTGTACGCGCGTATACTTGGCTGTAATAAAAACAGAAAGAGAACTCTAGAGGTACTTAGAGGATAAGGTTTAACCCCACGCGTGCACTCGTCAAGCACTCAAATAACTGCCACGTGTTTCTTCATGGGAAGAGTATTTCCGATGAAACATTAGCACTACAGTACTCGAAGGGGTTATATGGAACCTTAAATTCGAGGAAACTGTAGAGCTTCTGAGAGCTCGAAATCGTACTTCTAAGCCTAAAGGAAGAGGAGGTTTCAGTGCAAGTGAAATTTTTTTTACTGAGCCCGAAAGGAAAGGTGGGGACCTCTTTATTTCAGAAGCTCACAGAACTGAGCTCTATATATTGGCCCTGTCTGTGACGACCGTACTTTGCACCTGCAGCTTCTGTTCGCATTGGCTTGTATCCTAAAATTTCTTGTTTCTCCTTTCTTCTCTTCGCCGGCGGGGCGAATTTCATATTTCAAAGTCTGTTGTGCAAGAGCCTCAGATAAGATGCTCAACGTGGTAATGTGCTTGTGATCTCTCACGTGCTGGTGTGCAGGTGTAGTCAAAAGTTCCCAGGCCACAGGGTCTGCTTCTGAGCAGTATAGTCAGGCAGCTAGGATGACCCCAAATTTCAAAATATATGTGGAGGGTAGATGAAGCATTCTTCAAACCTCATAGATAATTGATAGCTTTAATGGGATCTCAAGCGCCAAACAATACCCACCGGAAACAAAACTTGTGGCCTGAAAACTTTTGACTACCCCTGTATCTGGGTAGAAACGCTCGAACACAGGCGTGAGCGCCATCATTTCCCTGTCAAACTCCTGTCCAAATGGCCATATCGATCGGGCTCGTACCTTCTTGCTATCCATATTCTTAAACATACGAACGGCTTACGTAGGCGATATCTCATGAATGTTCTGCAAACTTATTGAGAGCCTCTTATGATACATGCCTTGCATTGCTTAAGGGCCTTGGCCTCTCCTTCGACCAGTGCTGTGTCTACACATCTCATAGATGCACACTTCTTTAACTCCGAAATTCTGTTGGCCACCGCGATCGGCATGGCTCTAGTGGCCGGCCCATAGGCGGCGATATGCAACGTGTCCTCATCTTTGTTCCATAATTATTTTAGGGCACCAGCTGTGACTAAGTCTAGTCCTCACGGAATGGGGAATTTATGTACCTTGATATGATAACTCGCATGGAGTTATCTGCACAGTCTAGTATGTACAAAAGTCATTAAAATACGTTACCAATTACTGATCCCAAAAAGTAATGCCATTACATTACATTTACTTCTGGAAATTAACGTAATGACTTAAATTACATTACAGTCTTTCGCATAAAAAATTCTGAAAACTAAATTAACGAAACTGCAACACTCTCCAGATGTTCCGACGCATATTCTTTCGTCTTCCCGAGAAGAATTATTATTTGGACAAAACCTACTTTGGTTCGCTGAATCCTGCAGTCATTTCTTGTAAAATATTTCAGCTCTTAGCATCACTCGCCGTGTTCATGCTTGTCGTTTCTCTTTCTTTTTTTGTAAACTGGCTTCACCCCAGACTTTAAAGTGCTGTGGCAAAGCCAACGCTTCCGCGGATTCGCGAAACAGGTGACGCATTCTGGATTTATTCGTTCTTCAAACCTTTCTCAACCCTTTGTCATGTCACAATTGTGTGTAGTGACCAGCCACAACAACAACAAAAAAAAAAAAGAAAACATTTTGAAAAGAGACCATTGTGGTTACCTTTCGATTAGATCAGATTAACGTAAAGAGCCCTATAGTATAGTATAGTATAGTATAGTATAGTATAGTATAGTATAGTATAGTATAGTATAGTATAGTATAGTATAGTATAGTATAGTATAGTATAGTATAGTATAGTATAGTATAGTATAGTATAGTATAGTATAGTATAGTATTGTATAGTATAGTATAGTATAGTATAGTATACCCCGCCGGGGTGGCGCAGTGGTTACGGCACTCGACTACTGCTCACAAGGACACGGGATCGAATCCCGGCCTCGGCGGCCGCTTTTCGACGGAGGCGAAAAGCAAGGCGCCCGTGTGCTGTGCGTTGTCAGTGCACGTTAAAGAACCCCAGGTAGTCGAAATTTTCGAAGTCCTCCACTACGGCGTCTCTCATAGCCTGAGTCGCTTTTGGATATTCATAGAGTTGCTTACTCTTACCTAGAGGGAAAGCTGTGCTGCCGTCTATGGGCGTTTACATGGAGTTTCCAAACGGCCAGTTCAGCCACCATGGGCGCTCAAAGCATCATGGGCCGGAGAGCTACTGAGTGCAGAACTACAACTTTTGGCCAAAACTAATGCAAAGATAAACGTTGTTCTACCATAAATAATGTCCTAAGATTGAATATTGTGACTGTAAATTACAAAAAGAGAGAAAAAGCATGCCAGTGTGAGATTTATCCAATATAGGCGATGACTCTTTCTCCTATTGGCTTAGTTTTGAGCAGCACAAGTACCAATATTTCGCACTTAATAGGCACACTTTGAAACAAAAAAATGTTATGAAAATATTTATCGCTGTGAAATCACTTAGGGAAGTTTTTAGCGGCATTTCGGGAAACAGAAACCATTTATTGGCGACGTATGCTTTTGCGCCTTCGCTACTATAGCTTTCGCGGTCTATGTACGCACCTTCAGATGATGCTGATAACAAAAAAAGAAACGTTGCAGTACCGCCACTCCACGTACCCGAGAAAAACCGACTGTCCCGCAACAAGTAGCACACCGGCCCATGATTCTTAGCGCGCCCATGGTGGCTGAAGTGCAGCGCCCTCAGCTTTCCCTCTAGTTAGTGTAAGGAACTCTATGGGGATATATATGTTAAACCCCACAAACCAATCAACCAACCAACCAGTTTAGTATAGTATAGTATAGTATAGTATAGTATAGTATAGTATAGTATAGTATAGTATAGTATAGTATAGTATAGTATAGTATAGTATAGTATAGTATAGTATAGTATAGTATAGAATAGTATAGTATAGTATAGTATAGTATAGTATAGTATAGTATAGTATAGTATAGTATGATATAGTATAATACAGTACAATACAGTACGGTAAAGTGCAGTACAGTACATTACAGTAGCAGTAAGCTAATAAAGAATATTCTGCAAAAATTTCATTCTAATGCTTAGTTATATTCCAATATATTTGCGAAAGCGGCTGAAAACACTCAGATGTTAGAGCAGGCAGGTGTTTTGATGGCTAGATACCAGTATTTTGAGAGTTTTCGGAGCTGCTTAGAGAGCAAGCGGAATTATTATTATGAGCATAGTAAAGCCAATTTTGGATTCAGCTATTGTTTAGGCTGAACACTCAAAACATTCTCTTGAGAATACCATGCCAATAAGTGAGCGCCTTTATTGAACTCCCATTCACGAGAGTGTTGCTTCTGGAATCGCAAATGCAGATTATTGACACTACCTGGTTTTAAGGAAACAGAACAAATTTTCGCGTATGCACTCACTTCTACAGCATAAGCATTTTTCTGACATGTCTTTAACATTTACCAAGCTTCAAATCCCTTTATGTGTGTTGATATAGCGCGTTAAGGAAAATTACGTTCGTTTGAAATTATATTGATGAACTGATGTGGTAATGTAACGAACACCTTTTATTAAAGATCATCATAACGTACAAAAAGAAACGTTCATTTTTCCCACTATAGGGGGAAAGTATTTCATCAGCTAAACGATCCTATAGAGAGAATTAAACGCCTGCTCTCTTAATACCAGCAAATTAGTTTTTCATTCTAACACACAGCGGCAGATATTCTAGGCACTATAGCTGTACTGCAGTTCTGTGTTTGCCGGCTTGCTCTGGTCGCATGTGTTAACATAGTAGACTCAAATCTACTTCGATAATCAGTTATCCGTGTGCAGAATAATCATAACGCACATATAAATATTCCTATATAGTGAACTGATCCTGTGCTTATCTCTTAATATTTTTGTAGACCTTTGTATCCATGTTTTTCGTGTTACTATGAAATTGGCGGGTAGTACTCTTTCAGGTCGAAAACCGTGACTGTGCGGAGTTTGCTGCAGCTGCAGTCGCATTGTTGTATTTATTTCATCCTATTTTTTAGATACTGCTAGCCTTCTTGTGGAGGCTGTCGGAGGATTGGGGCATAGAATGCAAAGAAAAGGAAATAACAGGAATATTCACAATCTATACTTATCTGTTTTTATATAGTTTTAGATGGCAGAGTGAAACAAGGAATGAAAACGAAGATAAGGATATGGAACAATGTTATCACTCTTATGACGCATGTTCACAATATTTGTACATTTTTCAGACCAAATATATTGTTGTATAGGATATAATAAGAACAGCTCGAAAGTGTGAAACGAAAATATGTAGTGATGAGCAATTAATTAACCCCTTAATCAGAGAAAGCATTTCATTCACGGACCGATAGGGCAAAAAAGAACATGAACGCATCACCGTGCGCCCAGTACTCGACTAACTGCTTGTAGTTTTGCGTTCTTGCGTTTTTATGCGATGAAAGTGAACGTAACGTATCGATTGTGGTCAGCTCCAATAAAATGAAGCTAAATAAACTTGAGACATGTATTTTTTGCTCGGGTACTAACGTGCTAAGACCCGCCTACATGTCTAAGAAGTTCGGAGGGAGAATCAAATCGGTGATACCTGTTGCAGACAAATCAGGCGGCCTTGCGTTGGACGTTTTCAAGTTTGCTAATAAAATTCTTTTTTTGCGGGAATCAGCATGTTGTGCTGTATTTTAATGCGATTGGTCGCACCAGGGATGCATATGCAAGCAGTCTAGGTTCGGAGGAAGCGAATTGTAAGGAACATCTTAGCGAGCAGTTTGGTATCATTACGAGCGCATTGTTTAACGTGAGTTGATCCTGTTGGCTGATAATTTGTTTCTATATTACGCATTCATATGAAAACATGAAAAAAGTAGTGTCAATGCCGTTATTTATGCCATTCATAAATATTATAAGGAACTGATGCTAGTACTGTGCACTACCGGACTCCAGATTTTACTTTCGGGCACTGTGATGAGCATCCATCAAACCGGACGAATTGTTCGCAATCACAAAGACAGGCGGCTATCCATTCAGTACTCTTGTTAATTCCAAGAAAATTTTCGGCTATGAAATGGGGCACGTGGTCAAAGGAATTTTTGAAAGGTCAAAAGACAGCGTATCAGTTTGGCCGCACATGTCAATCGTCGTTGCTAAGTGCTGTAAGGTTTCTAGTAGTAATGTTGTTATAGACAGGCCCTTTCTGAAGCTATGCTGATTTTTGTTCAGTAATTATTCTGTTCACCGCAAGGTCACAATTTCCTTGAGTAGAAGATGATCTGGCATCTTGCATACACTGCAAGTTAGAGACATTGGACTGTAGTTTGCAGCGTTATTAATGTCTGCAGGGCCAGGGGTGTAGCCATGGGGGGTGTTTCGTTGCTAGAACAGCCCCCGAAATTTTCTGAGCGTTGCACCTCCACATCCTTCGGCCTTTTGTTTCCTTACTTTTTTGTGACCAACAGCGTAAACATCCCCCGAAAAATATTTCTAGATATGCCACTTCTCTAGACGTCTTTATTCGGATCGCTTTAGCTACTTATCATTCTTTATAAATGTCGATAATAGCTAGGGATTTATTCTAGAGAAGTGGTAGATATGTCGACATTCATTAGCCATATCTTTTATGAAATGGATTTTGAATATTATCAGGACCAGTTGTTTTTTCTTTCTTTGCGTCAGTGTTCAGCAGTAAATACAATGTTTTATTCTGCTAAGGATATCTCACCTAGCTGTCCAGCGGTTCTTTGCTCACACAATGAACGAGGCATTATCAACCGTAAAAACATATCTGAAATGATCAGGTAATTGGCTTGTATTCTGAAATTTCCGATACGTTGCTTCTGTTACGTGCATGAGTTTGTGCAGCCCACGAATTTTCTACGAGCTGCACGTGTGAAATTCTTTAAGGGTACATTTACATATATATACTTAACGATTTTAACGTACGCCTTATTGTACGTGATAGTTTTCGTATTGTTTCCTAGTAGTAAATGACTGGGTGCCTGGTAGCAGTGCGGAAGCGTGAACGCCCATTCCACTACATTGAAACTATTTTAAATTAACGACTGGAAGTTTTCTGGCTTGGCAAAGACGGTTCCCATACAGATTTTAACAAATAACAATTTATTTTCAGTGAAATAGTCTCCTTGCGGCATGAGCCCTAGTGCCTCGTTACGTTGTGATCACTAAGCAGGACAGAATAAATGCCAGGAAAAAGCAGAGTTCTCATTTCGTGCACTATGCCTCAATTGTTTCGCTTGGAGTCGTGCATTTCGTGCGCTTGCCCCGTTTACTTCTTTGCTGGCCAGTCTTTTCCAGCAGCACAAATTTATGATAACAATTTAAGGCACTCTTTGCCGAGCGTTGTGCAGGGATCTAAACAGGGAAGTCCCTGTTGGCTTTGATAACACTTGTTCTCATGTGTTTGTTCACATATATCAGTCCGCGTCCTTCCCGGCCATAACTTGCCATCTTTCTCTTATCTTCACAATCAGTGTTGAGTCGCAGACCAGAGAGTCGTAGCCCATGCCGATTTCCCAGCTTCTACTGTAAATAAAACCTTCGCTCGCTTCCCAAGCGTACCATACTTTCCGAGTATGGGGCGTATTATCCTCTAATTGCCCCACTGATTGATACAAGCGACCGTGTGGAAGCGTATGAGGCTCATACCTGTAATCATGCTGCCGTCACCAGTGATGAAGACTCGACGAAATTGTGGAACACAACTGCAGCCACTGGGCTGCATCACCTCCCTTATGATGCGAGCGCCCAGTCAGTGGCGCGGTACAGCCGTGCCAGCGAGATGGAGCCTTCTAATTTGCGCCCAACGTCCGACGACGTACGTACAGAGCGCTGGCCGGACTCATCGGATGATTGCCTCCTCCTGTGTGCATCGTTTCCCCAATGCCCATTGGCCAACACGTCCGCTTTCACGGAGATAACAATTCCGAAGTTTGCTGGGGCCGTTCGTCTAGCCGCCAGGGCGCGTAATGCGCGAAATAATGCTCTCTGGTTCTCGAACACGCTTATGATATCGATTGTGTGTACGAGACCATTGGAGATGAGAATTTTGCTGCGTAGGTTCTTCTATACTGCAGCCTGTTTCGTGTCCTTAGAAAGAATTTTTTTTTTTAATTTTTCAGTGTGACTAGTCTCATGTTCTGCGGGGTCTTGGAAGGAGGGCCTTAAAAAGTATGAGAATTGTGCGTTTTACTGGGTTCTAAAGAAACCATCTGGAAGTGAAAGTTAATATTGTGTGCTGAGAAGTGGACATCTACGTGTTTTCCAGCGTTTCATGTGACAGTAATGCGCACTGACAGCATACATGCTGTTTGCTGTACGTGCTCATTCGTCGAATTCACAAGGAGAGGGCTGTCATACCGCTCTGTACACACACACACACACACACACACACACACACACACACACACACACACACACACACACACACACACACACACACACACGCACACGCACACGCACACGCACACGCACACGCACACGCACACGCATACATACATACATACATGCATGCATGCATACATACATACATACATACATACATACATACATACATACATACATACATACATACATACATACATACATACATACATACATACATACATACATACATGCATACATGCATGCATGCATGCATGCATGCATGCATGCATGCATGCATACATACATACATACATACATACATACATACATACATACATACATACATACATACATACATACATACATACATACATACATACATACATACATACATACATACATACATACATACATACATACATACATACATACATACATACATACATACATACATACATACATACATACATACATACATACATACATACATACATACATACATACATACATACATACATACATACATACATGTGCAGCACTAATAGACAACAGAAGCACGCTTCTGCTGTTTGAAAATTTCTGACGCGTTTCGTAGAGCAAATATCAAGGTTACTCTGGTCCTTGCGTGAGTGCACTAGCAGCCTGTACTAATATATCTGTAAGGTAGTTCCTTGTACTCGCTAGACTACGTTGCGCGATAGCACCCTTTTCTCATTCCGCTACAAATTTTTGCAAAGTATTCAAAATATTTAGCTGTTTTAACTTTAGTGGAAATGAAGGCACAGTTTAGCAATCGGCTTCTCGGCGAACACCTACGCTTGGAATTAAACGGCATACAATAGGAGGGACATATATCATCGGCTGGAATCCCTACCGGAAATTAACCTCCAACGTGGCTGCACATGTTTGCTTAATGGGAAACGAAATGATATGACACCACCCTCAAAGCTGCACAACAAAATGTTACGTCACAATTCTTATACGAAATCACGCGCGCATTTTCCGACACGTTTTTCTCAATTGTGCGTTCAAGTGTTGCCGGATTATTAAATGATATCGTTTGTAACCTTAGAAAGCGATACTCTTCTGATTTACTGAGACAATTAACGGGCTTCGAGAATGCCTGCCTTTCAAGGCTCAAATGTTGTAATATCTCTGAATATGTTGTTAACGGAGAGGGGGAGCCTAAATCAGCAAGGGAGGACGTAGAAGGATTCCTGGGAAGGAAAGCTCGGGCCGAAGCGTGTGCGCGTTCGTTTCCTTCACTTCACGCCATTGAGGTTGAAACCTTTTCGGTGCAGTGCAAATTTTGTGGCCAGAAGGCAAGCTTATACCATATGGTATGGGCTTGTCAACAAAATACCAGTATTGATATAAGAAATCAGCCAACGTGGGAAGGCTGGGAGGCAGCCCTGTCCAGCTCGGACCTCGAGGAACAACGAGCCCTCGTCGAAAGAGCACGGGCAGCGGCTTTTACCAACGGCGTCCCGGACTAGGAACCCGACCAGCCTTCCCTTAATCTAAGCCAATGTCAATAAGTGTTTTCATCATCATCTTCATCAATTGTGCGTTACGACGATGGCAGCACCTTTCCGGTCGATTGAGCCGTATAAGCTATCGCGAAAAATGTTCCTGGCCAAATAGGAAGGGCTGCTGCAAAAAACTTTAGGATATACACCGATATCACGTGTAGGTTTTGTGAGTGGAAGGTTTACGCGTCTAAGATCTGTCGTCTGTGAAAGGTTAAGATAAAGAAGTTATGTTCGTTGTACATATGACAGAAATGGACAACATAATTGTCGCAAGATGTTTTGTCTCAGTTGAACGTTGTGTATGCTTCACTGATAAATAGTTTGATGAGTTCTGCTGTGCCTATTTAAGAAAAGGCATTGTAAAACCACGAAATAGCACTGAAACGTTTTTTTCTTTCAACGCATCAGCTTCGAAGTTGAAAGTTTTCTGAGACACTTTAAACGCACATGTCGGTACAGCCTGTCTCCCGATCACTTCTCACAGCACAACGAGGATGTGATTGCTCATGGCTCGTTCTAGTCATCTACAAGATACATCACCGAATTACTAACCACCAGCAACTTCACCTTACTGAAGATTGTGAAAGAAAGGCTGAAGAAAGAGCAGACCGGGTATGTCAGCTTGCTTAAAGCTTAAAGGTAGAACCGAAGCGGAATTAGGAAAGAAAGTTCAGAAAATAAGAAAATGCGAAATATGCATTCGCATAACTAAAAATTAGTGCCTCTCCCATTATCGAGAGCAGATGTAAGCATGGAATGGTTACGGACGTAGCACGCTGTCGGCAGGGGCGATCAGCCTTCCGCTGTGACGTTTAACTCGAAAAGCAGTCGCTTTCAGCAAGACGCTTCATGCTTCTCATTTCCTGCTTCATTGCTCGGCTTAAGCAATTCTCACGGTTACGGCAGTTAAAGGCAGCAAGATGCACAAGCGTACGCGTCCACGAAGAGAAGCTGACCTGACAAGAATGTATAGAGAAGCAGTGCTTTCGGGTGCTCAATGAGCGTGTATAAACCCTATTCAATACCAAATTTAGCGGGCGAAATGTATGGCGACCATGTACTGCGTCAACCGCCGTAACGTTCCTCGGTGTGAAACTAACAGCACCAAAAAAAAAAAAAAATGTTACAGGATGGCCTGGCGTTATCTCGTAGATTTCGCTTACAACTTTCAAATCTAAGTAAATAATTACTGTTATTGCTAGAAGTCAGTGCCCCTCATGATGTTAATTATAGATCAGCCGCGGATGGCTGGGGAGCGCTAGCAGTCGCCACTATCCGACAGCCGCGTTTCGGTCTACAGTCACTGACTACGGGGAATATTTACGGTGATTCGGATCACTGCACAGGTTCCAGCAAGAGGCGATTGTAGCACAGGTCGACAAAAACAGATCGGGCGGCATTTTACACGTGTTATTCACTAGCTTCCCTTTCCTCACACAACAGGGCAACCAATGACGAAATAACAGCTATTCATAATAACTCACCGAGCTGTTCACTTATGGCACCGATCGCAGATTACACAAACACTCATTCGGCTGTATGAGGGGACGCACAATGCAGACATGTCTTCAAACACGAAATGAACATGACGCGAAAAACTGCCATAGCCTGCATAGGGCGTAGCGAACAGCAACATGTCTGCGCTGGTCTGCCGGTAGCTGGAAGATTCGACTAATTCGATTCCTTCCAGCTGCACGCCGCTCGATCGTAGCACATGCGAGACGCTTTGCAACCTCGTCCAGGGATGAAGTCAGACCTCGGACTTCACCGATGCTGCTTTTAGCAACATTAGGCGCTCCCTTTCTCCCTCTCTCTCTCTCTGATGCTGCATGTTGCGTGTCATGATTCCCAGTACAGCCGCAATGAAGTAAAGTGAATAAGATTAACCCTCTAATAAAGACGAGAATGCCATGAGCTGCCGCCTCAAGACTGCAGCGGATTTGATTCCAAACACCTGAACGCACTTCGAACGGCTGCCGCCTCGACCTCCAGTGTCGACCGGTGTTTTACACGTGAGTGTGGGGCACTGTGACACCATCCTTGGGGAGGGAGCGGAAGCATTAGGGAGCAGAGAACTCATCTGGTTAAATCTTGTTTGTTACCCGGATGTTCACGTTTCGGTGACCGGATGAATCGGTACCAGGACGTCCGCTCTTGTTATTTGGCTGGACGTCAGCTCAAGGTCTCCAACAACGTGAGCTAAAAGCCTTTCATGCTTGAAAACAGCCACCGTTGTCACTGTAGACCCTACCACTGTATGCACCTTGAGTGAGCACGCGTGGGTTAAGGGGTGCCGCGCAAGCTGCTGCATAAGCTGCATGTGTGAAAGCCACGATAGTGCACCGGTTAGGACGTTCGACTTCTTTTCCGAGGAGGCGGGATAGAATCCTGGTCGTGGCGGCCGCTTTTCGATGGAGGCGAAAGTAAGACGCCTGTCTTGAATCCCGGGTGCTCGCGATTTCCGGAGCCTTACGGCCTCTCTCATAGCATGAGTCGCTTTCGGACGTTAAAGCCCATAAATCAACCTAAACTAAATCCGCATATCGGAATGCTGCTGCCACAGACCAATGCCAATGTGGCTGAGCCCAGAAGGGCAGAATTGGAAGGGTGCTGAGCAAGCTTGTCCCAGTATCTGATTCATGGAATGTACCGAGGGTGAAAAGTGAAGGTAAATAGGAAGAAATATGGACGAATGGGGACTGATCCGGGCGACGACTGCCTTCAGCTTGCACTTGCAGATGTAGCTAATCACGACTAGCAAGTTTATTTTTAGCACAACTTTAAAGAGCAGCACGTTAAAGAACCCCAGGTGGTAGAAATTTCCGGAGTCCTCCACTACGGCGTCTCTCATAGCCTGAGTCGTTTTGGGTCGTTAAACCCCACAACCCCCCAACTTTAAAGAACAAGTTATGTGGGCTTCATAGCTTCGCTAGTAAACTGGACGCTAAACACAATAACGTCATAACAGTGTGACGTCACAGGTCGCGTGACACATGGAGATTATAGCAGCAGTACTACCTACCAGTCCAGAAATCAGCCGAAATGCAAGGTAAAAAATTACAGGGTCTCTCGGACATCTCTTAAGAGGTGAACGGCGAAATCCTACTCTTCCTTCTCTTATCCTTCACCTGTTTCTCTTGCCTCTTCTGTTTACCTAGTTCTCTTTCCTTCTTTCTCTTGGCCTCTCATTTTAGTCACTACTAGTCATTACTAAGCACTTCAGTCATTTCTAATTAATTGTAGTCATTACAATTCATCATTAGACATACTGGTCATCTGTAGTCATTAGTAGTCATTTTATTAATCACTACTTATTGCTAAGCATTTTCGTTCTTTTGTAATCAATTGTAGTAGCTACAAGTCGTCGTTAGACATATTGGTCATTACAAGTAATTATTAGTCATTGCAAGTCATTAGTAGCCATTATAATTCATTAGTAGTCAGTTTAGTCATTACTTCTGGTTACTAAGCGTTTTAATTTCTAATCAATTGTAGTTGGTAACATTTGTCATTAGACTTATGGTTCATTACAAGTAATTAGTAGTCATTGTAACCTCTATCAATCTCTATTATAACCTCTATATATTCTCCAGTGTAACGCTTTTGTAATTTTTAATTTGTAATGTTTATTCTTTTTTATATTACTTTACATTTCATATATTTATTGCTATTTTGTTAAGATATTTGTGTTTAATTACTTTTGTTTTGTTTATTCTTTTTGTTTTATGATTTTCATTCGGACCACTGCCATTATTATCACCATTGTTATTTATTATTAATTATCATTTTGACTAAATTTCGGCATATATTCTTAAATAGCCTAATAATGCTTTCGCAAAAGTAATTGGTTTACAGGACACGAAAGACGCGCTATCTGTCACACTTCCACTGTGTACACCTGGACCGCACTCATCCTCATTTAGCGTCCCGTTTGGACTCACCAGCATAGCCTAAGGCTAGTAAGCGAAAGCCTTAATACGTTTTTTATTAGGCCTTCTTATGTTTATTAAGAGAAAACCCTCAATAAACGTTACGACTATGTGTCGCCACCGGCCGGGGTGCCAGGGTTATGAGCCTGAGAGACAAACACTTGAGTTTCAGTGGGGTCGTGCAGGGACCGAGGCCTGCGCCCCCGAATTTCAATGTAATAATAAAGATTTTCTGTCGGTCTGTGTGCTCGGAACGCATAGCATTCATTGACGCTTTTTATCTTAGCACGCACTCATGCATGCACAGGAACATTACCATCACTTCGACAATCGGACACCTTGAAAAATGCTAGTCCAGCATATAGTAGTCAGAAAAAGAGGCAGCTCTGGAAAGACGACGAAGCTGTCAAGGCCTGGGTGGCGTGCCTCATACAATCAATGCCAGTAGCCCCGGCGAGATGCGTGCACCGCTGATGAGTGAGTCACCACCTCTCAATGAAAGCGAGAGAGTGGGAAACACCGGCACGACTTAGTAGTTTTATGGACTTGCGCAGCTTGTGGTGCTCTCACGACCTCAAAAGCAGGAGCGTAGCAGGCATGCACTTCGAGAGGGGGCGTAACCTGCCTATCAGCGTGGTCCAGCAAGAATCGGGCTGCCATGGGGAAAATGAAATATCCCGCACCAGCCGCTTGTTTTACAGCCATTGTTTAATTCCTTTCACAGAAACGCACAATACACATTTTCTCGTGTATTGAGCCCCGCATCTGGGAGTAAATGGCACGTCGGTTTCGTTCCGCTAGCACGTGCTTCTTTTTCCACAAGCGGCCCACCGAGCTCTGACGGAGATCGATCGGTCATGTCCTTAACGGGCGCATGTCCAAGTCTAAGGGCATCATACTTGGCCAATCCCGCTACCCAGCGTTAAAAATGCATTCATGCACAAATGAGCAAAAATCACAGCTAACGCCCCTGGCACACGCTAGCTACATCCTTGCGGACAAAGCGCTTTTTTTTTTTTTTTTTTATGCGCGGACTTTACCCACTGCACCCTAGAAACAATGCAACACCGTTGATAACCTTAGATGGCACACTTAAACTGGGGCACCAAAGGCTAACACTGCATCGATCGCTACATCGTGTGAAAAGCTTGGCTTAAATGTAGCGGTCAAAGTTGTTATTTCGGGCTCTTTTAACAGTTGGGAGCACGAAGCGTGTTAGAGGGTGCTTTTGTCGTGGCTTTGAATTTACTTTCATCGTCAGCGCCACCATTATTATCAGCCGTACTGCATGATAAAGACCTCTCATATCCCTGCAATTAATTTTCTACTATGACAGCTGCAACCACTTGACCCCCGCTAACTTCCTAATTTCATCCGTCCACCTAACTTTAAGCCGCCCCACGTTGCGCTTCCTTTCCTTGGATTCTAGGCTGCTATCAACGAAAATCTGTCAGTGTTCCTTCTCATTACATGTTTTGGTGATTCAGTCTTCTTGATTTCGACTGGAACGATATTAATTCGCATTTGTTCCCTGAACCACTCTGCACGCTTAGTGTCTCACAACGTTACATTTTCCATTTTCTGTTAGGTTAGTTATTATTCATTACACATTACACTAATCTAATCTAGCCTAAACCCGCCGGGCTGGCGCAGTGGTTACGGCGCTCGACTACTGTTCCCAAAGATGCGGGATCGAATCCCGGCCTCGGCGGCCGCCTTTTGATGGAGGCGAAAAGCAAGGCGCCCGTGTGCTGTGCGATGTCAGTGCACGTTAAAGAACCCCAGGTGGTCGAAATTTCCGGAGTCCTCCACTACGGCGTCTCTCATAGCCTGAGTTGCTTTGGGACGTTAAACCCCAGAAACCAAACCAAACCTAATCTAGCCTAATGTTAGATTAACATTATGTAGCATTGAGAGACACGAAGCATGCAACGTGGTTCAGAGAAAAATTAAAAGGTTTGTAAAATTTCGATGATTTGTTTTGTTTAATTTATGTAACATGAACCTTGGACAAGACCAGATAACAGATTCGCAAAAAATGGGGGCTCAAAATAAGAAAGTGATATATTTAGGAACAATATCTTAGCTGTAATGAACATTCCCTGTAAAATTATTTTATATACGATGCTAATATCTGAAACTCAATAGTTAACTTACTAATTAACACTTTTGTGCGGTTAGGGCCAAAAATGAGTTCGAATTCGTGAACAAGGCGATGCCATACGAACCTTTGAACGAACAAATGATGATTTATAATTCCCTGCAGAGCGGGGAAATCCGGCGCTGGTTTTCTTAACAAAAGCGAAACTGAGTGCTTTACACGTTCACTATAAGCTCGGTGAAAACACGACGCCCAGCGATGACCAGCAGCGGAACTACGGAACCCAGTCCGAACTGCATGTGCTTTTTTACCACGCCATGCACTATCGCGTTAAAGCATTATGCGACAGTTTGGGTTGGTTACGCAGAGATAGACGGGCATAAACATTATTTAGCACTCATTTTGCTACTTTTTCTTTGCTTTGCTTTGCCTTTGAACGGTTAATTAAGTATTTATCGGTTGCTTTATGCTTGTATTAGGATCAATTAAGGACGCCTAATTAGTCTCTAGAGCAACTTTGTCAGATGATATGCAGTGAAGACTACGCCAACCAAAACGCAGCGTGCAATACTGGCAGCTTAGAGCATGATGTGATCGGCATCTGAGCGCTGTGGCCCTACGCTGTGGACTCGGCGTGGGTTCGAAGCTCCCTGGCGGCGGCTCTTTTAATGAGTAGTCTCTACAAGGATGTTTGAGATCCATCCCAGTCAAATCCACTAATGCTAGCAGCAAGGCTTTTGCATTCATATAAATGCGAACTCCGAGGCGCCAACGTGCTGTGCTGTTTGAATTGCTTCACGTCCTGCATACTTGCTCCTGGGTACACCCCAGACCAAGACGGAGTCCCCTTGTCGTAACATTGGCCTCGATTGCGAAAAGAGTTGTTCTTTATTTTATCACGGATGACTCTAGCATATTTTTGTTACCCTCCGGGTCCCAGAGCGACAATCTGAATTTCAAGTAATGGAACACGTAGGCACCCCCTACCCCCTCCTTCCGGCGGCACATTCGTTTGGTTTGCCGCCTAATGAAAGAAAACAGCCACGTTAAATTAGTGGAGCGGGAGAGGTCGTTTTCTCAGACTACTATCTACTCTCTGTCTCTCTGCTAATTTCGTGGTCGCTATTTCCGAAAGCAACGGAGAGTAATGTAGAATTAGGTTCAATTTATGACATCGGAATGGGCGAGGAAGCGGGGCGATCCAGACCAGCATGATCTGCGCGAAAGCAACAAGACCGACTGCTTATTCTTCGCCAGTGTCTAGCCAAGGGTCTGTCTTCTTCACACCAGGAAATTAGGTATCATTAAAACGCTCAGCGGCAGAGTAGTACTGCTGTTCTGTGCTTGCAGGCTTGCTCTCGTTGCATGTACGTGTTAACACCGCACGCTCGCATTCGCTTCCGTAATCAGTTATTCACGCGCAGAATGTTCATATCACACATTTAAATATTCCTATATTGTGAACTGATCTTGTGCTAATCTCATAATGTTTCTGTAGACCTTTGTAGCCCTTCTTTTTTTCGCTTGACCATGAAATTGGTGGGCTGCTCTTACAGGTCGACAACCGTGACTCTTTGCTGAGTTTGCTGCAGCGGCAGTCATATTATTTTATTATTTTATCCTATTTGTTACTATCCCGCCAGATGGCACCGTGGTTACGGCGCTGTACTACTGTTCCCAAGAATGCAGATCGAATCCCGGCCTCGGCTGCTGCTTTTCGATGGAGGCGAAAAGGAAGGCGTCCGTCTGTTATTCGATATCAATGCACGGTAAAATAACCCCATGCGGGTGGTCGAAATTTCCCGAGCACTTCACTACGACATCTCTCATAGTCTGAGTTGTTGTCGGATGTTAAACACTACAATCTAAGCGAACTCTTCCGCGGCATTGGTCACCCGAATGCGTTGATAGCGCTATAAAAATAAGCGATTTGCTATCTAATACGTGCTAGACGCAGATAAATCTACTCCAAGAATTCATGTATGTAAGGAACAGCGCAAGCAATACTGTTGCTGAAGAAACCTTTGTGCACTTCTTCTAATATGCTCCTTGTAGCGTTCAAGTGAGAGCATCAGGCGCGTAGCTTGCGCGTCATAGAATAAATTCACCTGTTGTCGGCATCTCGACGCAATCACGTTTTTTATTTCGTTTCCTACCCAATTGTATCTCATGTTCCAGGTGAGGTAGGCATGGGGAATACGACACCACGGATGCTATAGTGTTGCCACAGGTATACTTGTTGACATTTTATGCAGGCGGTTACCCAATCATACACACGCCAAATATTGGCTGTGGTTACGCTTCGGTTAAACCTGATGTTAAGCGAAAGCTCCGGCTGAGGACCGCGGCACGCCCCTGTACGCGTATATACTCCAGATCGACGTCAGCGATCATGTGTATCGCCATGCAGCTGCTCACGCGTTAAGCTACATCCGTCGTCAATTGAGTTTGGACCTTGACATTTGGTGGGAGCACAGCTACCCGAAGTGGTTGTGGCTTAAGTTCCAACTGCACCTCGATGCTGTTTGAAGGTCGTTGGAAGCACACGGTGGCCTTGGCTTTACCTCGCGTAGTGAAGCCATCGCTTAAAAATTCCAAAGAAACACGTAGCCACCTGCGTGTGTATAATGCGTAAGCATGCCAATTTTCGAGGATGACTTAGTTAAATCTGGAAGTAGTCACGGAGTTGGTCGTAGTCCGAGTAGGTTGGCCAGCAGATTTTGTTAAATGCAAAGTGAAATTTCAGGAGTCTGGTTGGGCAAATTTTGTGAGTGGGCCACTAAATTTTGGAAGGCACCCCTGAGTTGGCCTTATTCAAACTATTTTGGACACCAGTCTTTCATCAAACTCGGAAGACGCGAAATGTTATGGCGGCTTCACCTGAATTTGGAAGACACCCCACTGAGTTGGCCATAGTCATATTAGGCTCCACGCCAATTGTGGTCAAAGTTGGAGGAAGCCCTATTTTGGGATCCAGGAACAATATTTTTGATGTGGGCCCCCCAAATTTGTAAGTCACCGCTGAGTTGGAAGTAGACACATTAGGCTGAAAATAAAATGGTCATATAGGAAGTAAAATTTCAGCAGTCTGGTGGGCCAACTTAAACCCCACCCGAGAAGACTGGATAACCGATGGTCGCTGAGGGTAACAAACTGGGTTCCAAGGGAAGGAAAGCGTAGCAGGGGGCGGCAGAACGTTAGGTGGGCGGATGAGATTAAGAAGTTCGCAGGGGTCAAGTGGATGCAGCTAGCACAGAACCGGGTTAAGTGGAGAAATATGGGAGAGGCCTTCGCCCTGCAGTGGGTATAATCAGGCTGATGATGATGGGAAGACTGGGTTGGCTACCCTACTCGCCTGCTCCGACCTGAAAGCCCAAAATGCAATGTTCATACCAGCAATGGCGGCAGCGGAGGCCACTGCGGTGCTGTACCAGGGACTCCACGATAGTGTTTTTGAGAAGGGCACTAAACCTGACTCCGGACAACCTCCATGTAACTCACTCTTTTCAGAGGCAATAAACGTTTTTACAACTGCCACCTCTGAATTCGTCATACTTGTTCCGTTAGACATTAGTTTTGGTCTAACCGTTACGAGGTCAAACCAGGGTGTCCAGGTGAGCAAACATGGGCGGGGAAAGGGGAGGGGGGGCAATTCAAATTTGGAGGTCATCATATTGCGCGAGTACAGAGGGCCAATTTTGGGAGTGCGGACAAACACGTTCTGCGGACACCTTGTTCCGCAATGCGGTCGCCCTTTTGCATTCCAAACTGATAAAAGGCAACGCTTTCGATGAGTCTGTTTTTTGGTGCCCCGCCGGGGTGGTGCAGTGGTAAGACGCCCGACTACTGTGCCGGAGTTCCCGGGTTCGAACCCGACCTCGGCGGCTGCGTTTCGATGGAGGCAAAACGAAGTGGCGTCCGTGTGCTGTGCGATGTCAGCGCACGTTAAAGATCCCCAGGTGGTCGAAATTACTCCGTAGCCCTCCACTACGGCTCCTCTTTCTCTCTTTCCACTTTCATTCCCACCTTCCTCCCTTCCCTTACGGCGCGGTTCGGGTGTCCACAGAGCAAGTGTGACAGTTACTGCGCCTTTCCCTTCCTGTGAACCAATTTAACTTTTTGGTAATTTAGTGGGGATATTGTGAATTTATAAAGAAACCATTTTTATTTCCTAGTATGGTGTCCTTTTCTAAACATTTGCTTACGCGTTCAGCCCAACTGCCTTATCAAGTCTCTTCCATTGTTATGCGCATTCTCTAGTTCCATCTTGATTCAACTTGAACCAGTGAGCATTTGCAGCCTATACGGGTACTGTACGTGCCCGCATAGGCATCCGAAGGGGCCTGGCTTGGTTCCCAACGTACGTAGAATTAAGCCCATTTTATTTTCGTGCAAGGGTGGAAGAACGGGCTACTTGGTAGTTCATCTTAGGAAAACAAAACAGCGCACTCTTGACACAGGGACAAAGAAAGCGCTGTGGTGTCGTTTCTTTCTTTGTCCTTTTGTCAAGAGTGTGCTGTTTTGTTTTCGCAAGAAGTTTGTTTCCGTCTCAATCGCCTTCATCCGGTTACAGGCGCCTCCCTGGGAGATCTGGCGTCAATCTATTTTAACCTGTTTTTTGAGTTTACGTGGCTCAGCTGAGTATTGACATTCGCGCGGCCTGGACGGATGAATGGACGGACGGGCAAGAGGACAATGGAAAGTGAAAATGTAAACATTAAACGCCTTCCTGCAATAACAAACTGCGTGACAAGTTGAACGTGCGGTGAGTTTGAGAATACTCTTTGTCTCTAGCACTTAATTTTCACCACTTGGCAATAACGTTATGTTTAAAAAGACAACGTTCGGTGCAACGTGTTTCGCACTGAAGACAACTTGACAAAACGTAGCTTAAGGGAGGTGTCCGCCTGGCCTACCCCACTTGTTTCGCTGGCGACCGCGTTGCGGAACCTGACTCTACGTAACTTTAGGACTGATCATTCTGTTGTTTGTAAAATTATGACAGGATTAAACTGTTCTGGCAGGCAGTGAGTAGTTCCAAAGCACCATATTCGATACTTATTTGGCAAAAGCTAGCCACATACAGAGCCCGGTGCACTGCCATACGCCGGCTCGCGTTACGTCGCCACCAGAAGCACGCTGCTAGCATGGCTGATCAGTATTGTCGCTTCTCATCGGTCACTCATCGGTCGCTATGATTTATCATCGAATTCTCGGTATATCGAACTTATAGCCAGTTCATTAAATCCGAGATAAAATTTATTTATTTTGCTGAAGATTTACTGCCAAATAATTAAAATTGACCTAATTACTTGTCAGAATTGGAAAAAATAGGTGCATTATCAAAATGAGTAGACAAATAATTACTGCAATTTAAATGTAATTTAACTGCGCCAAGGCCGACCATTTTCTCTACGCACGAGCGCTCGTGGCCACGTGATAACCAAGCGCAAGTGCATACATTACTGAAATGATGAAATTCGGGAAATATGATTAGATTTAAAATGCAGATGGCTATTATTTAAGAGCAGGTTAGACTACGAACTTATATCTTTATATGGCTAGGAGAGCCGTCAGGACAGGGGGTGTTATTGTTTGGATATGTGTTTTCTGCGGGCCTTGAACACTTGATTAGAAACCCATGTTTTCGTTTTTAGCACACCCTCACTGTTGTTTATACTTTTTGGGTGTATCAAAGATTTTACTCGATTAAGTTTCGTAACTCTACCTTTCCTTTTCTAAGCTCTAGAATTTTACGGTGCGCATTCTTCTCCGAAGTCTAGTGTTCATGCTACCTCGACAAAGTGAAAACACAGAAGGGCAAGGCTGTAAAAAAGCCGGCATCGTGAACTATCATGTAATAAACGATATCATTTTCACAAGTAAAGACTGCGCTATTCGCTTGATGGCGGGCACACCGACCTGGCCTTTTCTCCTAAACCTTGCACGCCATCGGTGAAAGCTCTTCAAGAACCGGCGCATAGAGTGCTTCGCGGGATGGTTGTATCGACAAAGGCAGAATCGAACTTTCCTTCAAGATCGATAGTGCGCGAGATGGGGGTGCATGCGACGTTGTGGTGATGAGGGGGCGGGAAGCCTCTTCTAGCCGTCTCTCACTTTCTCAGTATTCCTGGCCACGAAGAATACACGTCGCACTTTTTCCCTCCGAACTGCCCCAATGCCGCCACGCTGGCGGACTAATCCGACGACCGCGCGTGAGTCACGAGATTTCTGCCAGCGATCCCTCGGTTCCGCCTCCCAATCTTCCTTTACAACGTCCTCCCGAAATAACGCGTGGCGCCTGCTGGTGGTGGGGACCTTGCAAGAAAAACGGTGCAAACAGCTTGCGCCATTACTTTTCTCGGCGCCCCTTCTCCCAGTTAGGGAGTGCGGGCCGGGGCGGGTCTCCCATAGCCCCAGAGTGTGCAGCTCTTTCTTGCGCTTGTGAACTCTAGGTCTGACCACGGTGTGGACGATGTTCGTTGAGACGGGTTCGGGGCGTGGCGGCTGTGGGGCCATCACTCTGGTGGGCAGTTAGCTGGCCAAAAAAAAAAAATAAAAGGAGGACGAGGAGGGTGCGCACGCATTATTCCAGTGCGAAGGATGCTTCGCCTGGGCGGCAGGTTTTCATTCTACGGGGCAAGACAAAGCGTAGACTGGAAATGGCTGCGGTTGGTACTTAGAGGGCTCTAAAAGAAGGAAATGCAAAAGTCGTCGTAACGGCGGGCTCACGTTTATTCCCGAAAAGGGGCACGTGTTACACCAGGGGCTGCTGCGAATTACAAGGAAGTTCAATAGGCGTTAAAGCACGTTAAGGTGCGTTCTGTACCAGGCTTTGAATATGTGGTCTGCATGCCGGATAGACAGTACCCGTACTATAGGGGACAAAATTTTTCGGTACCTATCATCAGTAATCGTAGCCAATAGCACAGCTGTTAGCTGGTGTGCGGACACGACTAGCGGTCTGAAAGTTGGAGTTGTAACATCAGCTAGTGAGATCACGAGGTCGCCAAAAAATGTTGGCCTTGTACGGCAAATTTGTTTTTCTCATCTCCTTGTAAACTTTTGTTACAAATAGTAAATGTGGGCGATGGGATGTTTGTTTTGTGTGCTTAATGCTGCTCTGATCTTTACTGCTGAGAAGCTTTTTTTTTTTTTTTTTTTGCGGGGTGAAAAGGAGGGGGGGGGGGTGTTGAATAGCAATAGCAACTAATTAAGTGCACGCTGCTTAGTCAATGCGCGACAAATCTTAGCGAGCGATCGAAGATGTGACGCAAGGCGTACACTTTCCTCTGGGATGTCGTAGGCGTAGGGCATACATAATGGATGAGTCTTGATATGGCCTCACGTCGCCAGGAAAGTACAAGGAATACCAAGTTCGCATTTAGAAGATCCCGGAGGCACTTTACTGACGTAAGTGGACATCACATGTGAGATTCCTTTCCGGCAGATTTTAGCTTCTTACTATTCTACAAAGACCAAGTGCCAAGTGAAACGTCCAACAAGAATACAACATTTCTGCCTGCATTCAGTGAGTCTGCACAGCACACGCATTGCAGAGTCATTGCGCTGCTGTAATTAATGCTATTTCCACTCAGCAGCATAAACATATTTGTTTTCAGAATCCGCTGCAATTTTTGCACCGCTTCAAAAAATAAACAAACAAGCAAATACTTCGCTTTTAGATGTCCGGAGGATCTTGCCGATAACGCCACCTCTGTGCATATGCCGAAAATGAGCAATGATTTTCGTTGATAATGCTTTTTCTTTTTTTCACATGTACTCCTTTTCGCATAGTTTCATTTCGATAACTCCGCCCTTCTTTTTTTAACTCGGCGAATGTTTTTAATCGGCCCTGAACAGTTCAGCCACACTCTGTCTTCTTTTTATTAGCTTTTTTTTTAAAGTGCGTCGTACGTTTTCCGTGCAAACTTTTCTGCACCTGTCATTTTTCTGTCTTTCATGCGTTTAAGTTTCTGATATTTATGTTGTTTTTTTTTAGGATAGAGTATTTTTGTACGATAGCGTCTGCTAGATGATGTTGCTACTAATTCTTCGTCACGTCATAAGACGTACCCGCACGTGTTTTGAAGCTATGTAAATGTCCTACAATATATCCGGGTAAATAAATACCGCTGTCGCCTATATCGATGTCACATTAAATAGAACAGTTCAAAACTAGGGCATGTTTAGCCGAACATGATGTAGTGAGCAGAAAGTTTTGTTTATCACATACTCTAGTATATATTCATGGACGGTGTCAACAAAAATATTTATAATTCAAACTATACTGATTATTTAATGCATAATAAATTATGAATCTAATTATTCAGTAATTGAACTTTAATTTTATGAGGCAAAGTGGCATGCTTTGATTGTACATCCACACTCGCAGTGCTGTACGATTTGCTGCTGCTACACTGCATACATATTCGTGCGTTTCGCATGGAATGACCCTGCTACAAAACTGCATACATATACATGCGTTCAGTCTCTGCCAAATCTCAGGGGGAGGACCTTGCATCAACAAGGTCCTAACGGAACGTAAACTTAAGGAAATGAAACTGGCTGCCCGTGTCGACGCCATGAGCGGGTTTTCTTTGCCTTCCAACATTTACCGTCTTCCTCGCTTGATGAAAGTGCGTATTCAGTTTCGAAGCAAAGTTTACTTAATTCAGGCATCTATCCATAACGCATGTTAATCAAGATCCCTTGCGCGTCATTTGACGTGTAGTACTTGCGAGAATTGGCTTTGGCGGCGAGACCCACGTTTAGGTTCTCGTTTTTTTTTTCTACCTTTTAAGAGCTTTGTTTGTAGTAGTGATATGTTGTGATTAGGAGCTGGTATTCTATCGGTAGAAGCCAAGATTATTTTTCTAATCAGTGTCTCGTCATGGTATCTGCGCTAGGTGGTCTTTTTGTCGGTTTCCGGGCAAGCACGTTCAAAGCCCGACCACGTATACTTTCATGCGCCAGACGCAAAACTTTACGGAGGTTGGCCACTTTGGCCCCTTATGAACATGTAAATTTTGTTTTGTAGGTAAACACTAGAGAATGCAGAACGGGGCTCCGCGGCACTTCTGTGGACTCTCGTCATCTTGGCAATAAAACGAGGCGCGGGAAAGCCTCCCGTTAAGGGCTTGACGCAATGCGTGGCAGCAGATGGATTCCCCGGGACGGGAAAGCAAAATCCAATCCGTGGAGAGAGCTCCCAAGCCTGCCACCAGCGTGCCTGTCGGCACAATGGTAATACAATAGCACCAGCAGCGGTGTTGTTGCAGGCACGTGCGGGCGGTTTGTCCCCTACGAGCAATACGAATGATGGCCATCCGGCGTTCAACCCCAAGCGGCGTGCGCCGACTGAGTGGCAGGCCTTTGTTTTCGGCGCGCCCGCGAAAGGCTCATTTCTCGCCGCCCGCGCAGGACAGGCGTGTATTTATGCCCCCCCGCCAGCCAGTACGGACTGCCTCATTGTGGCGTTATAAGGCGTAGGTGTCGCGCCTTTTCCCCCATTTCATTAATGGCCGGTCATAAATCTTCACGCTTTTTCCTTCCTTGCGCAACGAAATTGGCAGTCCTTCTTGTTCGCTTCCCAAACGCCTCGATCGTGAGAGGGGGATGGCTGACGGAGGCTGCTTCCCTTGATGACCACGTTTTCACCCGGCCATTCTTGGTTTTGCTATTGTCTTTGATTAGTTGGCGCTGGTGCGCGTCCATCTGTGCTGTAGTGAATGACGAATGATCCTATATCCTGTCTTACTGAAGTTCAGTAGCGCTGTGAAAGCCGCAGCTGGCTGTACAGCCATTGAGAGGCCAAATTCGCGATTCTGTACTCACGTAACGAAGCATCACAATTACTTGGCTTTTGTTCCTTCATTGCTGTGCCTCAGTTATGGCAGAAGAAGGCGTAGTATAAATGCAGCTGCCAAATAGCCTAGAATTCTCCGGTGCTCGAAGCTTTCTCTCTGTTCGTGGATGCCTCTGCAACTACAGTATTTATTGTTTAACGTTCAACGAAAATTATATAACGTGAAATGATGCTACATCTTGCAACAGCCGTAACCAGTATGCAATCAAATAGTCAAAGTCAGCATGCTATATAAATTACAGTTCTTATCGTTTTCCTTCAGTAACGTTTGTATATAAACGCTAACATCTTAATGCATAAGGAAGGGGACGCTAAGGACTTGAAAAATTGCAGACCACTTAGCTTACTTTCCGTTACGTGCAAGGTATTTACTGTGGTAATTGATAATTTAATCTACACCCTGATTTCGCAATGCCTGCATGACTGCCGAGGTTTCGACTGAGTGAAAGCTTTTCTCGTAGTCAATGAATGCAATGTATAGGGGCTAGTTATATTCCGAAAAATTTCCTATCACCTGGTTGATAGAATGGGCATGATCGATAGTAAAGTACTTTTTCCGAAAACCGGTTCGATTGTTTGGTTATCCCTATACAAACTTCCTAATCACCTGCACCCACTTAACTCTGCGGCCACCTCCTACGCTTGCCTACCCTTGAAATCCAGTCTGTCACCATAAGACCATCTGTTATCTTGGATTTGCTATACTTCACCTGCTCGTGCCCATTTCATATTGCCGCGAACCATTCAAACCTCTATTTGGTGTTTGATAAGGCCCCGACATACGGCCTTATCACGGTGATTCTAACGTACGGATCGATTATGTGCTCTTTGTTTGCTCATGCTCGTTGTCACCAGACGCGGCTTTATCTTTTCCTTTGTTGCGGAAGATGCTTCGAGATGTATCTCGAAAGATTCCAGACACGCGCGTGTGTTTCTACAACGTTCCAGGGTATGATAGTCATCGGTCGCGGTCATATCTAGTTCTTTCCTCACCGTTTTTAAATTGAACGCTGACGAGTGTAACTAGTATTCATAGATCGACGACAACAGGGCACCCTTGCTGCTATTGCTGCCGCCGATTGCTCAGTTCTTTTAAGGGTGCAGCTCAACCAAATAAATAGTTTATTCCTGTGAATTTCAAGCCTCTTCATTTGTCGCCAACGGCCTCGTCCCCCCTATGTGACAATATTGTTGCGAAGAAGATCGGCAGTGGCGCGAGACGAGCCCTCGCGCTAGGCCAGACATTAAGTCATCGTTCATCCTGTCGCCATGTTGTGCCGTCTCTTTGCTTGTCACCACGTAACATTTTGGTGGAGGTGCTGGGTGCGTCATTCCTATCCTCGGCTTGGGGCATCGACGCCATCTGTAAGCCGGGACCATCGACCGAGAGCCCTGGGACCTCGCCTAGCAGCTTCGCCCCAGCCCTTCCTGCCCAGACCCGAAGAAATACCATCCCCCAGCCACAAGCCCGGATCTGAAGACAAAGAGAACAGACAGATCAACCAGACCCGAGACGAAGGACCCGAAAGACTTGAAGGACTCAAAAGAACCGGACATGTAAACGCAACCCCCGCCCAGCCGCTCGTCGCGACCTCGAGCCATCGGTCCTATGGACTCTGGTGACGGATGGTTGAACACCTTGTCACCATGTAACAATATTATTCCGTGAGTTTATTCCCCAACCCATTCGGCACCTTTCCTGTTTCTTAACATTACACCTACCGTTTTTCATCAAATAATTTTCTGTGTGGTCTTTAAGTTGAACTCTTTTCGTTAGCTTCTACGTTCCTGCCTCACAGGTGAGCATAAGTAAGACACAGTTATATATTTTTTCCATTGAGGGATACTGGTAACCCGCCGTTCATGATTTGATTGTACTTGCTGATCGCTCTCCAACCAAATCTGAGTCTGTTTGCCTTTCATGATCCGGATGTGTGGCCACTGCTCGTCCCAAGAAGACATATTCTATTATTACTTCCAGTGCCTCGCTACCGATGGCGAACTAGTGTTCCTTTACGAAGCAGATCAACATTACTTTAGTGTTTTTTTTTTTTGCATATTGATTTTTAGGTGTGCCGCTATGCTTTTCCGGCCCATGCCTTTAATCTTGCTTTGTACTTCGTCACGTGAGAAAGCAATGTTAATAGCGAGTCTCAGATTGCTAGATATTCCCCCAATCTAGCTCTTTTCATTTTTATTTCTAAGAAATCGCTGAAGAGTTTTGGAGGTCGTCTCTCCTGACTAACGCCTTTCCTTATTGGAATTTTATTACTTTTTGTATAAGGGGCTACGGTTGCTGTGCACCCACTATAGAAATCTTCCAGTACTTTCATAGCTCATCTAGATTCTGATTCCGCGGGCATGACTGCTGAGCGTCCGATTTTTTTCAAATGCTTTCTCGTAATCACTTCAATCAACACACACACACACACACACACACACACACACACACACACACACACACACACACACACACACACACACACACACACACACACACACACACACACACACACACGCACGCACGCACGCACACGCACACGCACACGCACACGCACACGCACACGCACACGCACTCGCACACGCACACGCACACGCACACGCACTCGCACACGCACACGCACACGCACACGCACACGCACACGCACACACACACACACACACACACACACACACACACACACACACACACACAGACACAGACACAGACACAGACACAGACACAGACACAGACACAGACACACACACACACACACACACACACACACACACACACACACACACACACACACACACACACACACACACACACACACACACACACACAGGAATGGTGTTCCTATAAACTGACTATTAACATGATAGTATAAACATAGTCGACGGTAGAGTACCATTCCTGAAAAACTGACTGATACTTTGGTTGACTGAGGTCCTAGGCTGACCATGTTCTATTTGAGATTACCTTAATATAACTTTTACGTGATGAATAGTGAACTCATCGGTTTCTAATTTTTCAAATTATTAAGGCCCCTTTCTTTTAGATTAAGATAATTTTAGCGTTCTTCCAAAATTATGGTAACGCCAATGTCATGAGGCATTGCGTGTACGCGGTGGCCAGTTTTTATAGCACTATATATTCATCGTCCTTCAACAAATCTACAGTTGCCACTCATCCCCACTCGCTTTCCCTCTTTTCATAGCTTCCGCATAGCTTCCGATATTTTGTTTACCTCGTTCTTCGTTACTGGCGGGATGTCTAATTGGTATCTGCGATAGGCAATATTACTTCGACTACTCTATAGATCAACGTAGAACTCCTCGGCTACTTTGACTATCTTGACTATATTATCAATTTCATTGCCCACCTTATCCCTTTTTGTCAATGACTGCTTGGTCGCTTTTAGGTTACTGCTTCTCTTTAGAACATGCTCGATGCTCTCCATATTGTAGTTCTTTATGTCGGGAACTTTGTGCTTATCGATTAAATTTGACAGCCCTGCCAATGCTTTTCTATCTGAGTTTAGAGGCTTTCATAATTTGGCGTTAATTATGTGATATTCTGTCTGCTATATATTTTGCTGATATCCTTCCGAGCTGTTCTACCGCCTACTTCTACCACGTCCTCAGTTATATCTCTGAAATGGTCGTTCATTGAATCTACACTACGGTCATCGTCCTCTATTAAAGAAGGATATCTGTCTTGCACCGAGATACTCAATTTCTCTATTTTCCCTCTTACCGCTAATTCGTTGCAAAGCCCCCACGATACTAGTCGATACCATCCCCTCTTGAGATCTAGACTTAACCAAGACCTTACCATCCTGTGGTCACTGTATCATACCTTTCCTATTACCTCTGCATACTGCACAATGCCATGTTTAGAGCGCGGTATGATATCGATTTCATTTTTAGTCTCCGCATAATAAGGGCTTTTCCACGTTTACTTCTGGTTCTTCCGTTTGCTAAAGAAAGTATTCATGATTCGTAAATTATTGCAATTCCTAAACTGGACCTATATTTCCCCTGGCTATTTAAGAGTAAACTGCATATTCACATAGTGCCCGGTCTCCAGCCTGCTTCTTGTCTGCCTAGCATTGAAGACACTCATGAGTGCAGTATACTGCCTCTTTACACATTTTCGATTCTGCCCTTTCCCCGAAACTTTCAACTGCCTTGTTATTATGACAACATGTAGGCGCAAAATTCTGTACAACCTTCCATTTATACCGCTTACTAAGCTTAATTACAATGCATGCGACCCTCTCACTTATGCTATAGAACACCTCTATGTAAGCAGCTATATGTTTATTGACAAGAAACCCTGCATGATATCCCATCAATGCATGCGCACTAGTTCTCAAAAGGCACTTCTAAACAGTTTTTTTTTTAGATAGTGTTCGTGTATTGATTGTTGCAAATTCCAGATTCCAATCGCCACCTGAGCACGATATAGGTCACTCTCATTCATTCATTTTATGAATTTAGTAAACATGTCTGGCACTGCTCTTCCTTCCGAGCCATGTCTCTCTCTTCTTTGGTATATTTGGCTACGATGATATATCTTTGTAGGAAAATAAGTAATTTCTTGGTTCCTCATTAGTTTAAATCGGTTTAAGCCCGTTGTGCACCGTATACTTGTGCATGCAGGGCAAATTTGAGGTCTTTTTTTTTTGTGTGTGTAGGAGGGGGCGCCAGCCTCCGGACGAATTTGCTCCTCGTTACTCGATGCATGTCGTGCTGCACCCGACCGTCCTGTTGGCTATTCATGGCATGCCGGCTTAAAAAAGGCGGTAATGATAGCAGGGTTGCAATATTCTGGCACTAAGAATGCATTCTTTGCACACCTGGTCATTTAGGTCGTAGCAGCAGATTTTTGTCTGGACTCTGCAGGTGATATCCGCTGAGGAAATATCTCGACAAGAGGCCCTGACGTGGTTTATGTGAAAACGAGAAGAGCGCATTTAGCAATTCACAGCTACATAGTGTCCTCGCTGGCTCAGGACCGAGCTAACCAGAACCACTGATTGAAGAGTTTTGCTGTGAGTAATCCTGTTCAGATAAAATGAAAGTGAACCAAATAACGAAGTCTATGGGGTTTCGTAAGAGGAAGGGCAGGGTTTTTATTAAGTCAGAGCACTCACAACCAATCGTATTGTCTCTTAGCCATAATAGCCATGACCATAGCCTCCGTATCCACCGTGGCCGTACCCGCCGTGACCGTATCCGTGTGCGTATATGATCTTCTTGAATCCATATCCATGCCCGTGGCCTCCATAGCCACGACCATAGCCTCCGTAGCCGTGTCCATAACCGCCGTATCCATGGCCGTAACCACCATAGCCTCCGTAGCCATGGCCGTAGCCGCCGTAGCCGCCATAGCCTCCGTAACCTCCGTATCCACCATATCCTCCGTAGCCACCGTAACCACCATAGCCACCGTAGTGTCCGAGACCATAGCCGTAGCCGGCGTAGGAGACAGCAACTGCCATGCACAGAACAGCGAGCGCAAGCTGCGGAAAGGAAGGAAGTGTTACATGTGTGGAAAGGCCGGATGCATTGCATGCAAAGGCTTTGTATGTCCAATATACTTGTGACTTTAACACCGGCATTCTTCGGCGGTCGTGAAGATTGCTTTCAGTGCATCGAGATTTTCCAAGCACGCAAAGCCTAAATAAGCTTTTTTTTTTATCATTTCATCATATTTCTCAATTTCGGTGCAGAGTTCTGTCAGCAGTTTATCGACTATGCGAAGGTTTCTACAAACTAAACTATTTATTCGAGGTCTCAGGCATACAGTGATGCCTACAGTATCAAGCCTATTTTAGAGCTGATTAAGAATTCCAGGAATTTTCACAAGTAACAACTGCAAAATAATGACTTCTCTAACACTTCTCTAACTTCTAAGCTAATCTGTAGCGTTGGGCGTAGACAGAATTTCGGAACGCATATGGACAAAATAGTTGAGTTACGCAAATTTCACCAATACTGTTAAAATGGAGAAAGGCAGTCTCATTCTAACGTGATTATTACTCCCTTATCAACCGCAAATATTTTATGAAAGAAGAATTCAAGATATCGTGTGCTCTTGTGAATTTCGGCGTCCGCTTAACATCGATGTGGCTCTCGTTAGCTCGTCAGTACGCCTAGTCGTTGTGAAGCTCATACGAACACCCTTCCCAGGTCACCAGTGCTTCTGTGCATTCAGAGAGCAAGCGCCCATAAAAGACGACTGTTTCTGCCTCGTCATTTTGGTGGCAGCTTAGGGTTCGAACTGTCTCAAAATATGCCAGCGTGAGAAGACCACAATCATTGCAGAGGTTTTTTAGAAATTAACTATCCTAATCCAGTTGCTCGTGGATGTGCTCCAGCGGAGACGTAACAAATAGCAAACATCATCTTACCACGGCCTTCATGTTGGTCGTTGTATGGCGAGTTTTCCTCGTGTGCAGACCGGAGGGAAGTGGACACAGCTGGTGCCCGGAATCACTGGAAGTGCGCTTTTATACCCAAACTTCGCCTTTCGATTTTTACCTGGCTTCTCAGGGGCTGGGCCAATATCCGGGAACTATTTTCATTTATTTTGGCAACTCGCAAAGTGGCCGTAAGCGACCGACCGGTCGTGTTCCGTTGGCTGGGCTCATTGTCAGAAATTGACGGTAACCTTGCCCGGCTCTTTCGTTTCGCTCGCCACGTGGCCCGCCCCGTGAAAGCTCGCTCAAGCATTTCAGCCGATACCGTTGCGGCCGATTGTCAGTGTTTTAGGGGGCCCCGTGGCCTTCCAAGGTGGACCGTAAATATAGGCCATTGTTGCTCACGTCTCAAGCCATCCCCAGGAATGTGGCTGGAATCGATTCGACGTTTCTGTGTTGGCAGGCGTCGAGAGGCATGCTCTTGCTGTCTTGCTCGAGAACAATCTGACACGAGTTTGATGAACAATGATACCTTTGTTTCCGGTTACTAACCCTCAGTGTAGGTAAGATTGTTTGCCTTGAATTCGATGGGCGGTGCCTCTGCATATTTCGCTGGGGTATACCTGTGTGCGAACAACGTTCTCTTGCACGTGTATACTGAAGGTGCATATATTAAGGCGAAAGGTTTACTAGGGTAATAAGTGGCATGAGCACAAAGCAAGAAACTACACCTAGACGTCACGTTACTTGGTATCAAAATTGTTACGCAAGAGTTCATTGGGAAACGTTAGTGATGGGGTCATACCATTTGTCTCCCATTTAGCATTCATCTACTAGTCAAATTAGAGGCAAGTTTAAAACAAGCCTCAGAACCGCGGACATATGTACACCAGTTGTACGCCTTTAATTGCAAGTGCAATAAGGTTCAGCAATGCTAGCCTTTCGCCGAGAAGCTTACAAAGCGCGGAAGGAAGCTAAGATTGAAGCGGTAGCAGCAACTGAAGCTGTGTAATATGGCTTATGCTGGTGTAACTTGGCTGAAAGATGTTTGAACCTGTACATTTTTTTTTTCAGAACGTTTGGAACATGCACGCTTTGTTTGTACTTGTCTATTTCTTCGTAATTTCGATTCCTAGTAGCGCTGCGTAGTAGGGCACTGTAACGAAGAAATGAAAGTATAAAACCAACTGTCCCCTGTTTTTAACACTACATGTACGTCAGGAATGCGCAAGGGCTATTGCCAGCTACAGCAAAAGGCTACTATAGCCACAACTATACAAGCTCCTAGTGTTTTCGCTACCGTTCCGTCAAATTTACATTTGTGTAATGCAGGTCAAGGTCTTTAGCTGATAAAAAGTTTTAAAATGTCGAAATGCAATTAGAACTTTAATTATGGCGGTCATGGGAATCGGGGTCTCGGGTGCAAATAATATAGTATAATTGTCCAAGATGATTTTATAGTTCGAAAAACTTGCAATGAAAATATTTAGGTAAAATGATTTTGCAAGATATAAGTGCGAAATAGGCATCTGTTCTGCTTGTGTCCCTAAATGTATGGAAACCTTTTATACCACATTGGTCAATCACGTTATGAGCTCCATACGTTTGTAACTAAGGTACTCCATAACGTTCTCATTATACAGCTGCTTCTGCGCGATTTCAAGCGCTCGTTGATGTACAGTCATGTACATCATCTTGATGTACAGTTCATGTATGTACAGTCTCAAGATGCGAAGGTGCTTCTCCTTTTTAGTTTCGAAACTCTAGCTGGAAATAAGCGTTATACGGGGGAAACAAATTCGCTGGCTTTCAGCTAAGATTAAGCCGATTTAGACTTGAGAAAAGACGGTTTAATTCGGTTTAGCTGTTGGTTGGCATTTTTTTTATTTATTTTTGCTGTTAGTTTGGTTCGGTTACGTTCTAAGATATACCCACTTTTGGCAACGTGTTCACGTTTATGACGTCTTCTTTTCCGTTCCAACTCAGTCCGCAGGACACGGGGCACTTCTTTGGCCAAGACAGCAAAAGTACCCGGGTCACTGGCCATCCTGTGGTCTGACGTGCCGTACAAATGAGCGGTGCGCCTATGCACACCACCATGTCACGCAGCAAGATGCTATTTTATTTATTAATGCGTCAGTATTGTATGGCTATGTAGGCAAGTTTCGCGTGGGCATGACCTTGTAGGCGCTGTAAAAAAGGACCTACTTGGTATATCGGAAAAGGAATGATACCCTCGGATAGAGCATCAAGGAAAGGTGTGCAAATGACAAAATGGTTGATGTGGGTTATTTAATTAAATAATTACAGCCAATGAAGTCAATCAGATGTCGAAATAGCCAGCAGGGCTAATGTCGGCGTCCAAACAGGATTACGTGGTACTCGACATCCGGTGACGTTGGTCTATCTTCTGGTCGCGGGAAATTTGAAATATTTGAACGTGAGCAGTCGGGAAAGGCCGTCATTTTTGTGCTCGAATGGGTGATAATGGTTAGAGAGTGTGTAAAGAGAGGTAATCAAATAATTGCAGTCTGAAAAACTCCAAGAGCACTGCATAATCTGATGTGCAGAAATGCGAAAGCCGGAGCGTTGCTGTTGCACACGTTGTTGTTGTTGTTGTTGTTGTTGTTGTTGTGGCTGTAGGAAGAAGGAAAAGAAAATGCACTGGCCTGCTACTGGCTCGGTAGCTGAGCCACCTCCGCTGCCACGTGCGGACGGAAGAGAAAATAAAGAAAAGGAAGAGGGACAGAAAGACGTGCGCCGCAACAACAGCCGTCGTCCACCACCGAAGCGGTGACGGGTGAAATGACGGCCTACAACAGATAAAAATTCGGTGGCAGGCTAGCTCCCGCCGCAAGCAGCGGTGACCTACCTGCCCCAACCCCATATGGGCACGATTCCCTGTTGCACACGATACATCGCGCACTCCTTGTCGACCACAACCAGCGTTCCGCTGAAAGCATGAAAATTTAAAATTCACTGGCGTTCTATAAATGGTTTACAGGAAAGGAAAGGCGCTGTATCTGCCACTCGCCGAATCCAGCTAACACATCTCACGGACAAAGCAGTAATGATCAGGCTTACGCATTTCTCCAGCGCAGATTCTGCAGTGATATCGGAAAATGTTTTTTCATGTTATATTTATTTGACTGATTGAATGTCTTTATTGAATGGGAAGGCTCATGGCCATGGATGGGGATAAAGGGGAGTAGACAGAATCTTCATTATTTAGGTCGTCACTCGAATCAAACTGCTCTAACCAGGCCACTAAGCGAGCCATACATATAAAATAGATATCATAGCATCAGTTTCTGGAAGGGAACGGTAGTTCAGGCGGTAGGGTTCGATCTCGGGGCGTCCAGTAGAAAAAGCAGGGCAATCCCAAAGTAAATTCCGGCGGTGCTTGGCCTGATGTATCCAGGCCAGTACAACACAAATTGCAATAAATGCGGCGAAAGAGCGACATACGACCACATTCTGTGGAGCTGTGCAAATAATCCGTTGCAGACGGAATTAATATAGCTCCCTTCTCCCGAGCAGTGGGAAACAGTGCTGGTCAGCTCGGACCCGAAGATTCAACTGCGGGCCATCGAGCGGGCTAATGAGGTCGCCGCCAGCCAAGGAATAGCAGCCATCTAATACGTCTCTCCTTAGACGTGCTTGAGCGACGAACTTAATGTTTTGCAATCCAACCCAACCTTGCGCTACCATGGCTTCAAGACTCCCAGAACAGACCCCCTGTAAAATTAGTACGCAGAAAACTGAAGAGGAAAGTAGGGGCTCGTCATGATACAGAAACGAAAGAAACCAACACTCGGTGAGGTCAGGGAAAGCGTAGTTATTTTTTTTTTTTGCTAATCGCTTGAGTAATCATTTGAAGGAGAAAGGTAATGAAATGCCTTTATATATATATATATATATATATATATATATATATATATATATATATATATATATATATATATATATATATATATATATATATATAATATCTTCCGGTAACTAGACGTACTTGACTGCTTAAACAAATATAATGCGAGGTGTACGCCTCATTGAAGGAAACGCCTATTTGGCTAAACCGTCGACCGAAGGACCGCTTTTTTTCAAGAGTGGTTTGTTTTCGCCGATGCTTCCTTTTCTATAGAGTTTGAGCAAGCGAAAATGTAGAAAAGTGTTAATAAACCAAAACAAAAGGGAATTTATATATATATATATATATATATATATATATACATACATACATACATATATATATATAAATTTTGCTCATCAACCTTATCTTTTAGAGGTAAATTGCAGCAAAATTTAATCATTTTCTTATATTGTAACACTTTTAACCTTGTCTCTAATCACTACCCGGCCGTCCGCTTGGCACCTCCAAAGAATTACCGCCGTATATTTTCTGCTGCCACCATTAGGTGTCTGCTGCTTTTGCGTGGAAGAGGCGAGAATAAGATAGTGATATCAATTTACGCAGGGGCAATGAGTTCTACACGGTGCAGTGACCGTGTAGACCTAAACCATATGCTGTGTGGTTGTGCATCAAGCGACGCCTACGCCAAGAACAAGGAACATTGGGACAAAGTGTTAAAAAGTGCTTCACTACATGATCAGCTTCGGGCCGTCCAGGAGGCCCGCGCGGCGGCGGAGAGCTTCAGCCTCTCTGTGCCGACGTGGGAGCTGCCCTCTACACCTGGCGCCTAGCCGAGTGTCCTTCAGGACTCCTACTGTGGGAAATAAAGTTTTACCAAACCAAACCAAATGAGTTCAGATGAAAGGTTGTGACTTGTGACTCCCTAGATCACAACTGGCTTTTTATTTTGGAGTTGAAAATGGACAGCATCGAAGTTGCAATCTTTTTCGTATGCGAGGCTGTTCAGGCGAGGCGGGGTAGGTCAGCGTGTGCGCACTAGGGTGGTCAGCGCTTCGCTGCGGCACTTTCGCTCAACGCCACCAGTACCCAGGCCAGAATCCACCGAACCCAAATCCATTTCCATAGCCGTATCCGAATCCGTAGGGAAATCCGTATCCAAATCCGTTTGGCCAACCATAGCCAAAGCCTCCGCCGTATAAGATGCCGGCTGATGCGAGCGCTGAACAAACGGCAAGAACAGCGAGGAGGACCTGAAAGAAAGCAGAAAAATAAGGTAAGTGTTGCAATAAATTAAATCAAGCTTTTAGTCTAGATTTCTTGTGATGCCCAATTTGTTTTATTTGTGAATAAAAAAAAAAGACAGCATTCTATGTTGATAAGCTGTCATTTTTATTACTATGCAGGTTATGCACAATGCTCTCTCCAATGGATATCTAATTAGTCCTGCGCTGTGCTATCTGTATCACCCGATGCCCACGATTTGCTCGTCTCATCTAGAAATCTTATATCTGTTCCTTCTCATAAAATACACGCTCTCTACTGCCCCCTCATGCTTAAGTCCGCTGCTTCAGTGGTAGTGAAAAGACAGTTCAGCCTAAACATTAGGAGTCATTCCAACAGACCCTGTGATACATCGTTAGGCTACACTTCGATTACATCCAAAATATATTGAGTTCAAATGCATGCATCAAGAGCACATAAACCGATTGCCTGTTATTGAGTTCGCTGCGTTGAGCGTCACTAGAGTGTAGCAATTGTCTGCAGGATCCGCAAGGCTGAGCCCATCTGTAATCATGTACTACACCTCAACGAAAGAGGTTCTGAAGCTTTGCTATTACCTACCTACGTTTTCTGATATTCCAGTTCTCTGGTAACCCCCAAAAGCACTACAACGGCTGCGAATACTGGGTAAATATAACTCCGTTCGTAATTTCTTCTTTTGGGTCGATGGGAAGCATTACTGAAAAATGCCTGCCGAAAATAAAGATGGTAAACATGGAGGTGCACCTCGATCCACCTATCAATTAAATGATGAGCAAAAAGGGAATTCAAACTGTTGAACATGGCCATCTGTCATATTTTAGCTTTCCCCCCTGTATTCTTTTGGATTAGAGAAAATGTTACACTTACTCCCCCCATCTCTATACGTGCACTTTTCACGTATGTAGAATGACATACCTATTACCATGCGAATTTTATGGATAAGTTATAGTGCGGTAGCACTGAATGGGTCACTAGCGAAAAAAAACAAAAAAAAAACGTTAATATCTCTTGTTGAAGCTGCTGGAAGGAGGTAATGGGCAAGGAACGTGACCGGGCATTGACTTGCAGTTTGCTTTGTGACGTCACGGGACAATATGAAATGGTCGTGTCGACAGGAGTTGCCAGCTCGGGTCGCGCTCGTCTCTCAGAAGATGAGGCGGCAGTCGAACCCAGGACCTTTCAATCCTCAGACTCACTGGTCCCGGTCCACGCAGGCACGTTGGTACAGCTTACTTAAGGTGGAGTTTAATATCTATGTCAGGTGGCCTTTCACATAATACGACAGTTTACGATAGTTAAGCGTGCGATAGTATGCTTATGAATACGTGTGAGGTATTAGGGCCATAAATTAAGAGTCTAATGACTACGCAAGTTGCAAATTTTACGCACGTAAACGAGGATCTGCAAGGAAAGCCGCGGAATCAAAATTAACAAAAGCTAAGAAGGGCAAAACGTGATTTGCGCATTAAAGTCGCATTTAGCATAAAGCCTCGCTAATCGGGAGTCATTTTTTTTTTTTTGGGGGGGGGGGGGGGCTATCAACACATCTCGTGAACGGCCGTATACAAGATACTCTTTCTATAATTTAGGTAAGCCCCTTATATAATACCTGCTGAAGTTAGCTGCAATACGACACTTACCAGCGATTTCATCCTGCACAATCCTTACTTCTGGCGAAGGGAGCAGCTTCTGGCTACACATGATCGGCGTCGCCCACTATTTATATGAACCATCATCACGCAGGAACATCCTCCGTAGTCAAACTACTCAATAAAACGCGAATAGAAGAACAAGAATAAATACAATAGAGAGGCTTCTGCCTTGTACAGTCGAGGTTAGTGGGTATTTTCGGGGGAGGTCCGCGGAGCCTTCGAGAAATCGCAGAGAAGAAAAGAGGACAGCTTACCCCTTCGACGTTATCTCTCTCGAAATCAACGGGGCAGGTGAAATCACTGGCACGTTTTTGAAACGCTGTTCCGGAACACTGACATCTGCGTTTTTCCCATTTCTGTGCCAGTGTTATGTAACGGGCTTCGTTTAGTTCTGCGTCCCTTGACTCCAGAGGCCAGCGCGGAGGGAGTTCATTGTCTTGAACAAACAACCTTGGAATATGAGTCACGTGAAACGGGCGGAAAGTTCTTGATGTTGTCAGTATGCAGTGAATGTTTTTCCGTTTCAGACCGCTGGCTCCTTGAGGCGCTGTGTGGTCCTGTCGTGCTCGGATGCGTGTGCCTTTTTGTGCTTGCTGCTTTGAGCAAATCGCATGAAAACAGCCGTCTTACGACTGCTGCGTATTTCAGTGGTTATTTCTCATTGGCTCGCGTAATAGGTCAAGAACGATTGTCTGGGTTCGTGAACAGATGCTGTGGATCTTTTTAATTTATGCAGAAACACCTGTAACGCCTAAATGTCTATGAAGCTGTCAAAGTATCCAGACTTAATAACGTTCCTTCTACAGAAGAAAGATAATTATAATCAGTTATCATCTAAACTGAGCATGATTTCAGTATCTCGAACAGCCTCTGGTGTGACGCTGTCCCTCCTACTCTCTTGTTCCCTTTCTATTCTTTTTTTTTTCTTTAGACCCGGAAAAAGTATACTAAGACCTAACGGCTTTCTTCTTGAGCTGCGTGGTGGTGAATTTACGCCACTCACAAACTGCTAACACCCTTTGTGGGTGCTCTGATCGTAGTGTCTACAGATATTTGGAGGTGTTGACTACACCCTTAGACCTCAAAATCACAGTGCAGCTATATCAAATCATAGAGGCTACAGTGATTTAGAGCAGCTTGAAAACTGTGACGAGAATATTTTTGCAAATAGATTAGCTTAGAGTGAGCGGATATCCTTAGGAGTTACTGACTGGTGTTGCCGAGACGCGCTTTAAAAACTTAAGAAAACACAATCAGTTTTCTTCACCAAAAAAGGATGAAGGAAAGAAGTCTTTGGTAATCTTGTCGTACGTACACGGAATCTCTCACAGTCTGAAGAAGATTGGTCAGAGGTTCGGAATAAAAGTCGTCTTTTCGCTCCCTTGAAATGCAACAAAAATCTGTAAAAAAAAATGTTAGTCATGGAGAACCTGCAGGCGAGGGGAGGCGGTGTGGTGTGCGTCATGCTTCGCATCTTGTCCCATGCTCAGTTGGGGTTGTTTATAAAATTCCTTTTTCCTGCGGTAAGTGCTACGTAGGGTGAACTGGACACTGCCTCAATGAAATGCTTTTCGAGCAAAAGAGGAGTTCTACCTCATAACAGGCTCCTCGAAACTTGACCAATCATTACCTCAAACACAAGTGTCAACCATCCTTTGAAAACACGGTAAATTTGGCACGGGCAAACGATAGGGAAACGCGTGAGGTTGATGAGGCCTTCACCATGATTTTAGATAAGAGTGATACGTTAGCTCCCCGTCCGTTGCGCTCACTAGAAGGAATGTCGATTTCCCGCGCACTGATAAATTAATGACATGAGAATCGCCTAAGCATGTGCTTCGGTTGTGTGAGGACGCGAATGAAAGTTTTGGTCGGTTGACTTGTTCCGTTTCCACCGTCATCGCTGCCTATTTCGGTGGTCTGTGATTTTTTCTCCCGTTTATCGCCGAACCATCGTCACGTGTACTAGTTTTCTTACTTCCAATCTTCTAGAACAAACCCTCACTTAGTAGATTGCGCTTAACGTCCCTGATCGTTTTTTTTGACACATACCTGTAGCCTAAGCAGCGCCTCCTTTCAAGTTATTCAAGTGGTTCTTTTTCACAACTTTTACTAGTGAGCCCTTTGAGCAGGGCTTGCAGTCACCGATCGTAGTGATTACACTGCACTGCCTGCCCCATAGGGATTATGGTGTAATGTGATTACGCCATTCAGACGTAATTTTTTAACATGTGAAAATGGTAACGTTTTTAACAGGCAGGGACGAAGTTTTAAAGTCATAACCTGACCCCAAATATTTAAGAAACTCCTCTTCGGTCCAGACGACTGCGCATGTGGCAATCCAGGTATTTTTTTATTTTTTTTTGCAGAGATATATGCTTTGCTTAAGGAGGTCAGCCTTGACATTAGCCTTACGTATTTTGTACAGATGACGTGACCAAGTAGTAGGCCGCTCAAATTTCTATTCAGAAACCTATTTGGGAGATAAATGATCAACAAAAGATCCTTGTGACTGCAGCTAATCTTCACTAGCAACTCTATTTTGAAAGATTGATTTGGAAGTGATAAGGCTCGTAGAGCAAAAGCCTTTTTTGATCCGCCACAAGGAGACATTATTTAGGCTATTTTGAACGCTTATATAAAAGAAACTTATATAGATAAAAAAGACATCGTACCTATTGTGAAGGAATTAAGGTGGGGTGAGAAATTTAAAATTGTTTCCAGAGACTGTATATGTGGTAGTTTTAATAACATTTGATGCTATGACACTTGCTAGCAATCCTTTAAATAGACACAGCTTCCTTAATGTTCTAAGCAGGTTGATACTTTCGGTAGTATACATTTTCTTGAAGTTTCTGCCACTTGTGTGCTCACATTTTAGACTTACGGGATTCAGAATCCTTAAATTCGATGAGAGCACCAATCGCTGTTACATAATAACGTATAAAAATATTCGCTTTAGGCAAAAACAGTTTTATGATTGTTTATTTAGGGTGCTGTAAAATTTCAAGCAATGGGCGTTTTTTATTTTTATAAAAAAAAATCTCACTTTTTAAGCATTAGTCCTGCTCATGTAAAAAGTGTCTAGTATAGTTTGTGAAACATTTTGTCAGGCATACGCCTCAGAGCTCCTGCGATTAACGTGCACCAACCTCCAAAAATTCTGTTTGGAAAAAAATACAGAAGTCTCTGAAAAACGTTGGCCTGTCCTTTCGAAATCACTGAAGTGATGGAAAAAAAACGCTATTTTTGATGCTGTAAATATCAAACTGTAAGGCTGGAGAAGCTATTACATGGTCGCCCAACATACAGGCTCATTTTACTAAACAACAAAGTACTAATAAATTCTCTGAAACCTCTCATCTCCCAGCTTAACGTCGTCACAAAAACGGATCCGAATCGATATTCGAATTCGTGAAAACCGAAGTATTATATTTGCTGAAACCCCCAAAAATGTTGCATCAGACGGTTGCAAAACATGGTATTTTTGGCATATAAGTCTCCTCCCTCCTAAATTAAAAATCAAATCGGAATATTTATTTCTAGCATTACAATTATAGTGATGTAATTCAGTGATGGCAAGCAAAAAAACCTGGGAATGCTTTACCGGTCTTGCAATCTACTCCACATCTGACAGAGCAGTGGTGAAAGTCAACTCGCCAGGAACACAAAAAGTTAAAAGATGGACAAAAGAAAGCATACAGAAGTTTACAACTATGTTTTAATTATAAGTATTGTAGTGAACTACGAGAGCGCATCAGGAAGACAAGAATGAGAACGACGAAGTGCCGTCGTGCTGCTCGAGCTCGCTGGTGTGCCTGTAGACTAGCTGTGATTTTGTGTTGTCCGCCGTGCAGCTTACGGAGGATTGTATTATCAGTTTAAGCACTCAGTAAAATCCATTTCAGTATGTGCAATGATAATTTAAAACAGTTGTTAATGATCAGTTTCCCATAGACTGGAGGCAACGTTTTCGGGTATGGGGTACTGTCCAGAGTTCACTGTTTTACGTGTTGTGAACAATCGTCGTGATGTTAATGAAGCAAGTTCTTTTATTCGTCTGTAGTTTTTTATTGCTGTGTTTGTTGTGCTGTTTCGGTACCGCGAATTAAGTAAAGAACTGTGTTGGTAAGTCACAAGTTTTAGTTTTAGACAGTAAAATATTGGTTTTATGCGGGCGCGAAATCTGTCATTATGCACGTAGGTTTTTTTCTGTAACTGGAAATGAATGTTTTTGTTCTTGTTGTAGGGCCACAAATTAGGAAGCAATTACTTTATGTTGAAAGGAGGAATAAATAATAATTTAGTATTTTACTCCTCTCAGGTAAACGAAACCATCAAGCTCACAGTGCGTGGAGATTTCGAAGCGACTGTGTCTAATATACCAGCTCCAAAACAGGTTCCCCAGAAAAATGGCGCTAAGGCATCACTCACTTCCGGAACAATTTCTATGTTAAAGAAGCCAATCCACAATTTAAAATCGATATCTATGTTATTTTGAGGCAGGAATGTTTTTGAGGGATGGTGGAAAAGCAAACGAGTTTGACAGGCAAGAATTATGAATTAGGTTATACGATCAATGTTAAATGTGTATCAGTGCATGCGTGAGGCTAGTGAGTATGTCTGAGATAATGGCGGCAGAAATTAATTGATTAGTGTTGAAGCGAGTAGCAGAATGCGTGTGACCGAACGATGACCATCAAGGGAAGCCGCAGATGGAAGCCATTAACGATGTGGTGTCATACCATTAAAGCTGAGCTTGATTGTACCCCAAGTTTTGTAGCTACGTTCTTCGCAGTCATCTACAGTTGCAATCATTTTATTTAAATTACATTTTGTGAGGCACGGCCACTTTTTGTGCACGGCAGATTTTGTACCCTCTGTAAGCCCTGCGTATCCAACGGATCGCCCGGACTCTCGCTTCTACTAGAAAGCTTCCTTGAATTCGCTTTTGATAAATGAGAGAATAATGTACCGTGTGCTGAGGGCTAAGGCGTTCTGCTCTGAGCTCAAGATCATGACATTGTATATTATGCTTTATTATATATATATATATTATATATATAATATATATATATATATATATATATATATATATATATATATATATATATATATATATATATATATATATATATATATATATATATATATATATATATATATATATATATATATATATATATATATATATATATATATATATATATATATATATATATACTGATGGTGTTCACCAATCATGCTCTGTTACTCATTGAAAAAAAAAAACTATAGGTGTTCAACGCTGCTGACAAGAATCTCTAGCAATGTCTCGGTTGATATAAAAAACAATTCTGGAGGCTTCAATGTTTTTATTGATTTCTCTCGCTCTGTAAAGATTACGAACACAGCCTTGTGCGTGAAACTGCCGTGGTTTCTATGCTTATTAGTAAAACCGTAAATTCGTCCAGAGGAATGGAAAGGCGCATTATCTATCGCACTTCGTAACTCGTTCGGTTACGACGAAATTGTGTACACAACTTTTGGAAACGCCAAACCTCAAACATCGACACTTAAGCCTGATGCATTAATAAAGAGCTTTACCACATATAATCATGTAAATTAAGCTTATTGCGTACACACTAGGTTTAACAGTAGCTAAACCAGGAGTACTTTTTATTTCATAGGCCTGCACTACGGCACCTGTTTATGTCATTAATATGAAAGCATTAGTAGGCTACGTTATGTCCGCAAATTCTGTCATCGAAAATCTGTCGCCAGATGCTACGCCTTTCCCTACCTACAAAATATAGGGCCCACCATAATCAACTTTTAACTCGGCCTCCTTTGCCTTACGGCGCGGTTCAGGTGTCGACATATCAAAATTGACGGATATTGCGCACCTCCTTCCATGTAAACCCATTACTATGTGCAAGTAGGTAATGAAAAACAACGACAATGGCAACTAATATTGTTGATAATTAATGACGATGATGATATTGATGGCGGTAAATAAAAATAAATGAGTAATATAATAAAATAAGAATGAAAGTAAATGAAATAAAACAAGAATAAACACATTAGGAAGTTAAAAGAAAAGGACGAAATTCGGTAGACAATCTCAGGACCGCCTACGTATGAGAATGCGAAAGCATTACTGTTTGTGGCCGCAATGCATCTCCAAGTGTCCCATCTGTCCCTCTTCGGTGCGCCAAGACATGTCAGCGTGTCGATCAGCACCCCCTATTGTGTGACAATAATAATTGAAACCGCAGGAAGGAAAAGGCGCAGTGTCCGTCACACTTGTTCCTGTGGACACCTGCGAGTAGTTTTGGGGTACCATCGATTCTACACGCCGGCGACTGGATTTTCGCATAACGGAGCCAGTAAAGCTTTTTCTTTGAAAACGTCGCCGAAGTGCAAACACTTTCGAATTACGCAGTGTGGGTTCTGCAAACGTCTGTTCTTGTTGTTGTTGTTGTGGCTGTAGGAAGAAGGAAAAGAAAATGCTCGGGACTGCTACTGGCTCTGTAGCTGAGCCACCTCCGCTGCCTCGTGCAGACAGAAGAGATTTATAAAAAAAAAACTCTATTTATAGGAAGGGAAAGGCGCGGTAACTGTCTCACTTGTTTTCTGTGGACACCGCAACCGCGCTATAAGGGAAGGGAGGAAGATGGGAGTGAAAGTGGAAAGAGAGAAAGAGGAGCCGTAGTGGAGGGCTACGGAGTAATTTCGACCACCTGGGGATCTTGAACGTGCGCTGACATCGCAGAGCACACGACGCCTCTTCGTTTCGCCTCCTTCGAAACGCAGCTGCCGAGGTCGGGTTCGAGCCCGGGTACTCCGGCACAGTAGACGGGCGTCTTACCACTGCACCACCCCGGCGGGGCAGACAGAAGAGAGAAAATAGAGAAGAAAGGAAAAGAAGAGAGAGAGAAAGACGCGCGCCGCAACAACCATCGTCCACCACCGAGCGGTGGCTTGGTGCAGTGACGGCCTACAACAGATAAACATTCGGTGGCAGGCTAGCGCCCGCCGCAAGCGGCGGTGACCTACCTGTCCCAGCCTCATCAGGGCCAGGATCAGCCACCCTTCACCACCTCCTCCAATGTTTTTTACACTCCCGCCTTCCGGGTCCCTCCTTTGCAGCTTAGTTCAGGTCTCGACCTAGAAGTGTGGCAGATGGTGGTGGTGGTACAAACTTTATTCATTGAAGGCCAAAAAAATAAAAAGTAAAATTATGTTGCCGCCGTTCCGTGGGTGGCCTTCCGGCTGCTGGTCGTGGCCTCCAGGTCACGCCTGGCGGCGACTTCCGCTGCCCAGGTCGTAAGCCGCTGTTGAATATGCGGCTCCGAGCTGGCCAAAGCAGCCTACCACAGCTGCGGGCTGTTTATTTGCCAGGAGACGGGGGGAAAGTGCGCCGGACAAGAGTAAAGAATGTGAGCATAGTCTGCTCGGGGAGAGCTGCAAAGCGTGCATTGGGGCGAGAAGGCACCGGGGTGAATAAGGGCAAGGCGTGCAGGGGAGAGGAAAGTGTGGGCCTGTAAATGGCGCCACGTATTCTGTTCGATTTTAGATAGGGACTTGTGAGGGGGAGGGAGGGATAATCGGGATTTGCGGTAGTGGAGGGTGATGTCATGGAAGGTGAGGAGGGAGTCACGCGTGTCCATCCCGGGGTGGAGGGGGCCAGCTCGGTCGGTCATTTCGCGAGCGATAGAATTTGCCGCCTCATTTCCAGGGTGCCCCGCGTGAGCCGGAACCCAAAATAGTTTGATAGATCGGGAAGGGGGGGAGGAGTGCTTTAGGATATTGAGCGCAGAGGAAGAGATTCTACCCTTTGCAAAGTTGCGGACTGCGGTCTTAGAGTCGCTAAATATGAAAAGGGCTGGTGTGCTGGCAATGGCGAGGGCGATGGCTGCTTCCTCTGCGGCAGTGGAAGTGAGAGCATGGATATTGGCGACGGAGAGGGGGTCTCGTGTATTAGAAACAGTGGCGAGGGCATAGGCGGGATGCGAGAGGTAGGGTGCCGCATCAACATACACGGCGTCAGACCGTGTACCGTACTGGCACCAGAGGGTGGAGGCGCGGGCAGATCAGCGAGCGGCATGATGCTCAGGGTGCATGTTCTTGGGAAGGGGCTTGACAGTGAGCATGGAGAAGAGGGAGCTGGGCAAGGGTTGGGTGACAGAGATAAGGGAGACAGGGGTCAAGCGAAGGGAAGTAAGAATGGCTCTGCCAGGGGTGGTGCGAGATAAACGATCGAGTTGTGCCACGCGATGGGCATCCACAAGTTCTGAAAGAGTATTGTGGACGCCCATCGCCAGTAGACGAGAAGTGGGGGTGGAAGTGGGAAGCCCGAGAGCCGACTTATAGGTTTGGCGGATGAGACAGTTGACCTTGTCTTCCTCGGTACGAGACAGAAAGAGGTAGGGGAGGGAGTAGACAAGGCACAAAGGCCTGAACAAGACGACGGAGGTCGTGCTCGCGCATGCCATAGTGTCGGTTAGCGACCCGTCGGATCAGCCGTACCGTCTGCTGGACGGTGGTAGTAAGGCGGGAAAGGACAGTAGTGTGTTTGCCATTGGATTGGAGAAAGAGACCGAGAATACGAATGCAAGAGACAGAAGGGATGGGATGTCCGTCGATAGTGACGTTAAGGTTAGGAGATGAGGTTGGAGCTATGCCTCGAACCAGGAGGAGCAGGAGCTCCGACTTGGACGGGGAACAAGCCAGCCCGACCGTGCGAGCATAATCGGCGACCGTTTTAGCGCCCGCCTGGAGAGGGGCTTCCATCTCACCAAGATTGCCGGTAGTCACCCAGAGGGTGATATCATCAGCGTAGAAAGCATGGGAGAGGTTAGGAATGCTAGCTAGAGCACGTGCCATCGGAAAAAGGGTGGTGTTGAAGAGAAGGGGAGAGAGAACAGAACCATGGGGGGTATCTCGATTTCCAAGAGGGAAAGCAGGAGAGGAAAGGGTGCCGAATGAGATCTCAGCCGTGCGATGGGCAAGAAAAGCTTTGATGTAACTATGGATTCGGGAGCCCACGCTAAAGGTAGAAAGGGCGTCTAGGATGGCGGTATGGACGACATTATCAAATGCTTTTGTCAAGTCCAGTGCCATGATCGCGCGAGTGAGCTTGGCGTGAAGAGGGTGAAGGACCTCTTCGGAGAGCTGGAGCATGACATCCTTTGTAGAGAGGGATGGGCGAAAGCCGAACATCGAATCGGGGAAGAGATGGTTGTCCTCGAGGAAGCTCTGTAAGCGATCTAGAACGACGTGCTAAAAGAGCTTACCGAGACAAGAGGTGAGGGAAATAGGACGGAGATTTTGAATGTCTATGGGTTTGCCGGGCTTGGGGATGAAGGTCACCTTAGCGTGGGTCCACTCAGAAGGCAGGGTGCCTTCGTGCCAATGTTTGTTAGAGGTCCGTAATGGCCTCTAGGGATGATGTGTCCAGGTTACGGAGGGCCTTATTAGAAATTTGGTCTGCTCCTGGTGCGGAAGTGGTGCGGAGCTTATGTAGTGCCGCACAAACCTCCCCCAAAATGATATCTGCGTCAAGCGCAGAATTAATGCTGCCGATGTAAGAAGGGAGGGGGGACGGAGGGGAAGTGCAGAGATAGCGATCTCGGAGTGCAAGAAGGAAATCGGAATCGGATAGCAGTGAGGATTGCAGGAGGCGCGTCACATCCCTGCGTTGCGTGGCCTTGACATGCGACGGGTCAAGGAGGGCACGTAGGAGCGCCCACGTATCCCTCAGTCCGAGGTTACCGGCCATGCGGTCGCATGTCTGGCCCCACTGCTGCCTGGTGAGGTATGATCAGTGCTCCTCAATTTCCATATCCAGGCGGGCAAGGCGGAGGCGTAGTGAGCGATTGTGTTTTTGTGAAAGCCAGCGGCGGTGCAGGGAATGATGCGCCTCCCATAGGTGAAGGAGGCGGCTGTCAGCCGTGGAGGAGTGAGGAGGGGTAGGGACGGTAGAGGTGGCGGATGAAACATCTTTGAGCAAGGTGGCAGTCCATTGAGAAAGGTCTGAGATGGAGGTGGGGGCATGTTGCCGTGAGTGGCGGAACCGATCCCAATCGACTACCTGGCTCCGACGCTGACGGGAGGACAGGCTAGGAAGAGAGAAGATGGACAGGATATAGTGGTCGCTGCCGAGAAAGACCCAGGTGTTCGTCCACGCTGCATCCACGACGTTTTTGCAGATGGAAAGGTCCGGATTAGTGTTGCGTTGGACACTGGAGCCGATGCGGGTTGGGTCAGAAAAATCATTAAGGACGGATAACTGTTCGTTCTGGATGAATGTCCACAGCGCGAGACCTTTCCTACTGTTCCCGGGATAACCCCAGCTGATGTGATGTGCTTTGAAATCCCCGAGAATGAGGAGCGCGTTGCGATGTGCGCGAGAAAGGGCTTTGCGTAGAAGGAGGAGGAAAGGAGCTGAAGGCGTGCGAGGAGGGCTGTAGACATTATGAACAAAGAGACTGGCATCCTGTCGCCGCCGGGGGAGGAGTTCTAGGAAAAGATGCGTGCACTCTGGAACGTCGAGAGGATGCTCTATCGCCGTGTAGTTGCGGTGAACCAGAGTGGCAATGTTCGGGGGGGATGAGGAAGAAGGATGGAAAGCAGTGAAGTCGCGCAGCTTAACTGGGGAGAAAGTTTCTTGGAGGGCGATCAAAGCGGGGAGCTCGGAGGGAGGGATGTTCTGGAGGTGGAGCTGCAGCGCGTTCCGCTTTCCGCGGAAACCACGGCAGTTCCACTGCCAGAAATTAAGGCGTGAGGGGTGTCTGGCCATCACGAGGCCTGGGTGCCCCTGCTGGTGCAGGGGGATTGGGAGATGAGGAGGAGGGGAGGAGGGATGACACCATTAGGGTCGTCTGGGCAAGTTCGGCTTCGTGGGCACTCTGGCGGGCCTCAATTCTGGCTACGCGTTCGTTAATTTGTTCCATCCATTTCTGCGTGTCGGTACGCAGCGTAGAAATTGCGGCCATGAGGCGCTGCTCATGGGCATCAAGAAACGAGGCTGTGTGGTGGATGACGGCCTCCACCTCCGGGATGGATGTGGGCTGGTTGGTGGATCGCCTCTTTTGTGGAGGGTGCGGGAAGGGGATGGTGGTGGTAGAAAACATTCATATAGGACAAATACAGGAGGTTATGCGTGAGCTGACCCTGGAGGGGCCAACCCTCACAAACACTAGGTGGAGGTCCCTAGTTCGGGACCCCAGTGGCGTCTGCCGCCGCTCGGGCTCGCCCGACTAAGGCCCGCTGGGCCTTCAGGTCGGAGCAGCCGAGCAGGGCCGCCTCCCAGTCCTCCCGGGTTATGTTGGGGTGAGGGGGGATAGCCGGATTTGAGGGGCAGGCCCACACCATGTGGTAGATGTCCGAAGACACCACCCCATAGTGCGGGCAGCTGCCAGAGAAAGCAGGGTCGAAGTGTTTTAGAGCTGCCGGGCACAGCAGTGTGTTGGTAAAGAGGCGGAGTAAGAGCCGCTCATCCGCCTTTGAAAGGCCTTTACACGGGCGGGGGTAAAAGCTGTGGCTAGATTGGTAGTAATTTACGATATCTTTGAATGTATAAGCCGGATTAGGATCAGCGTCCTGGTCGGAGGGGGAGGAGGAGGAAACTTCCCGGAAAGAGAGCGCGCGGGCGGCGGCGTCGGCAGCCTCGTTTCCAGCCAGCCCCTGATGAGCAGGAGCCCAAATAATATATCGGGTAGCGGGGTCCCCAATGTAGGAGCTATGTTGAAGTATTCGGTAGGCTAGATAAGGGGTCGAGCCCTGTTCGACATTCCGACAGGCCCCTCGCGAGTCGGAAATTATATATTTCGAGTCAGAGTGGGAAGCAGCCAATGCTATGGCGACCTCCTCCGCATGAATCATGTTGCGGGCCCTGAAGCTAGGACCGCTGACTGTTTTCGCCTCGTGGACGACTGCGGCCGTGTACCACCTCCCATGGTGCGGGCCAGAGGCGTCCACATAAAAAACGCCGGGTTTAGAACCATAATGGCGTGCCAGGGCTTCCGCCCGCGCCAGGCGTCTGCCGTCATGGTCTTCGCGTGCCATTTTGGCGGGAAGGGGGCTTACGCGGAGGGCGCATCTCCACGGCGCTGGAATGCTTGCCCGTTCTTCCATAAGTGTCGTATGTTTGATGTGGAGCCGGGCAAGAAGGCGGCGGCCCGACTGCGTCTGCGACAAACGCGTATATTGATTTGTGAGGTGCGCTTCCCTCAATTCCCTGAAGGTGTTCACCATTCCCAGCGCCATGAGGCGCTGGTTTGAGGTATTCACCGGGATATCGAGGGCCCGCTTAATGATTTTGTGGAAAATGACCTCGAGGGCATCCTCATCTTGCTTCCGCAGGTGGAGATATGGAGGCGAATAAAGGATTCGACTGGTTACGAAGGCGTTTGCCAGCCGCAAGGCATCCTTGCTTCGTAACCCCCCGCGTTTATTGGAAACCCGGCGGACCATGCGGCCCACCTGGTCCCCCACCTTGCGGAGTTTAGCCAATGTGGTGTCTGGCTTGCGGTGTTGGTGAATGAAGAGTCCCAGTACTCGGGCTTCTTGTGTTTCTGGAATTGGACCTGATTGAAGATTAAGTTGAATTTTAGTAGTGCATTTTGGAGAGGGGCGGATGTGCACAAATTCCGATTTCTGTGGGGAGCATTGAAGGCCGCAGCGTCTAGCATAGCGGTCTACTATTGTCGCCGCCTGCTGCAGGCTGGCCTCAATGTCTCCAAGTGAGCCCTGTGTAGCCCACAGGGTGATGTCGTCGGCATACAGAGCGTGCTGCATGCCCTCGACAGCACCCAGCTGGGCCGGCAGGCGCATCATGGCCAAATTGAATAGCAGGGGAGAAAGCTCTGCGCCTTGCGGCGTTCCCTTGGTACCTAGGGGGAAGGGGCCGTGTTCATTATCCTGAATGCGGATGTAAGATTGGCGGTCTGTGAGGAATTGGCGGATATATTGGAAGGCACAGTGGCCACAGTTGGTTTGACTTAAATGAGTGAGAATAATATCATGCGTTACATTGTCGAAAGCCCCCTTAAGATCCAGGGCGAGTACGACCCTGTCGTTATGAGGGCACTCGAGGGGGTCAAGGACTTCCCGATGTAGTTGAAGCAAGACATCCTGTGCGGATCTGTGTGGGCGAAATCCGTACATGGTGTCCGCAAAGACATGTTGTCTCAAGGTACTCAGACAACCGGTCCCGCACCATCGTCTCCATAAGTTTGCCCACACAAGAGGTAAGAGAGATGGGGCGAAGGTTGTCCGTGTTTATTGCTTTGCCGGCCTTTGGTATGAATGTGACCACAGCGGTTTTCCAATAAATGGGGAGTGGCGTATCTCCTCGCCATATTGCATTGATGTAGTCCAATAAAGTGGTATAAGCTGAGTCGGGAAGGTTAGCTAGTAATTTAACAGTGATTTTGTCCCGGCCAGGTGCAGTACCACGTTTTTATTTTGCCCAGGGCTGCCCGTAAGTCGTGGAGCTTAAACAGCTGATCAAGCTCAGCGTTCTCAGAGCCTGCATAAGAGTACGCCTGCCCACGGGTGTCCTGTATGTTGCACATATATCGGTCCCTGAGTTTGTGCGCGAGTTGTGTAGTATTACCAGAGAAGGCGTGGATTACACGCTGAAGATGTTTTTGTGTTTCTCTACGGGTCTGAGTTGGATCAATGAGGGCGCGAAAGAGGCGCCATGTGTTTCGGCTGGACATTTGACGCGCTGCCGTGTTGCACCTATCTCCACCCAGTTAGAGTCGGCGAGCTGGGCCGCATACTCAGCCGCTCGCTGGGTGAGCTCGGCAATTCGAGCTTTAAGGTTTCTGTTATGTTTCTGCCGGCGCCATCGGCGGACAAGGGAGTGCCGAGCTTCCCAGAGGTGGAGTAGGTGGTTGTCCACATCCGATACCACCTCTGAAAGCTGAATCTGAGTTTCAGTGGAGCGGAGGTGTGAAACCAAATGCTGGGACCATGCTCTGTAATGGATGTTGTGTTGTCGAAATTTTGTCTGAATTTCGTCCAATCTGTGAGACGGGCTTGTGTTGTGGGTTTAGAGAGTGGACGAGTTCTGATTGTGGTATTGTGAATGCAGTGGTCGCTACCGAGGGTTTCCTCGGTGTTGACCCAGTCTGTATGTTGGATGTTATAAGTAAAGGTGAGGTCCGGACAAGTGTCCCTTGTCACGGAGATACCAAGTCGGGTTGGATGGACGGGGTCAGTGTGAAAGTGAGGCCCAGCGTGGACGCAAGCTCCGCCAACCTGCGCCCTCGCTTTTCTTCACGGTGGTAGCCCCAAAGCCGACTGGGGGCGTTAAAGTCGCCTACAATCAGGAGGGGGTCTCGACCCGCGACTCTCAGCGCTCGGCTGAAGAGGTCTGCAAAAGAAATGTGTTGCAGTTTAGGAGGACAGTATACATTGAGAATGTGAAGTGGTGGGTCCTGCTTGCGGAGAGGGAGGAGAGTCACCATCACGTAGGAATATACAATTTCGAGGTAGAGGTCGACAAGATTAGCTGTATAATTTTTGTGGACACAAAGACAAGTCGAGAGGTCTTGTCTTTGACCCGCCACGAAGCAGCCGAGCTAAGTGTGGCAGATACTTTGCCTTTTCCTTCACGTGGTGCGCAGTGTAGCTATGCGTTGGTTTCATGCCGTTCCCATGGCGACTATAATTTGTTTAGGACTGGTGGGATAACGCGAACTTGGCGCAAATGAACAGTAAAGCTAACACTCTAAAAAGCGCTAACATTAATGGCTCGGCATTTCTCTGCTCTCAGTTCGACACTTGCCATGCCGTAAATTTTTTATTCCACCATTTTTCCGACGTCCAATTCTTCGTTGACCGCTGCTGGTCGTTGCTGTTCTTTTAGAGCGCAGCTCTTTGGCGTCCGTTCCTGGGTTTCGCGTCGGTGTCGTCGTCGGCCTCGTAACCAGCTCCGCCCCCCTTTCATCCCCCCAGCGCTAGCAGCGACCGACTGATACCGCTGGATGCCGCTGACGCCGCTAGAGAGTCAAGATAACGTGACTGCATAGAACACCGTCGCCGCCATGCAGAAAGAGGAGGGGAGGGTCCCCCACCCCTGTTCCTGTGTGGCGGATAGGGTGCTCTTCAGTTGCCGACGCGCCGGTTATTTCACGTGGGCCCCGGCACGTCGACGAATACGTGACCACCTTCCCACGGCTAGACCTGGTTCTTGGCGCTGCGGAAGCGAGGGTATCATATTGTTTGCGTCGGCATCGGCGGCGTTGTCCCTGAAACCAACTCCGCAGCTGGGGTTGACTCACTATCGGCGTCAGCAGCATCAGTCAGTCGCTGCTATCTCTTCCCTCCTCCCTTTATCGCCTTGTCCGCTTGCTGCGCGCGCTTCTGCCCCCATCGTTTGCCGCTGGGTGTACACGCCGCCCCCCTCCCCCCTCTTCCTGCGAGTCTCCGGTTGTCAAAGCGCCGGCTCGAACTTAACTCCTTTCTTCGCTCCTCCTCCAATGCAACCCCTGTGCGGTGGCAATCAGAGAGCCAGATCGGTGGCGGCGGATCTGTATATGTGCACCGCCCGAGCCAAAATTGCCGCTGCCGTTCGCCACTGCGAAATTATCTGCCAGTTCTTTCTGAGCCATGAGCGAGACGACCGGTGGAAGTCCTCCGTGTGCTGCTGCTGCTGCTGCTGCTGCTGCTGCTGCTGCTGCTGCTGCTGCTGCTGCTGCTGCTGCTGCTGCTGCTGCTGCTGCTGCTGCTGCTGCTGCTGCTGCTGCTGCTGCTGCTGCTGCTGCTGCTGCTGCTGCTGCTGCTGCTGCTGCTGCTGCTGCTGCTGCTGCTGCTGCTGCTGCTGCTGCTGCTGCTGCTGCTGCTGCTGCTGCTGCTGCTGCTGCTGCTGCTGCTGCTGCTGCTGCTGCTGCTGCTGCTGCTGCTGCTGCTGCTGCTGCTGCTGCTGCTGCTGCTGCTGCTGCTGCTGCTGCTGCTGCTGCTGCTGCTGCTGCTGCTGCTGCTGCTGCTGCTGCTGCTGCTGCTGCTGCTGCTGCTGCTGCTGCTGCTGCTGCTGCTGCTGCTGCTGCTGCTGCTGCTGCTGCTGCTGCTGCTGCTGCTGCTGCTGCTGCTGCTGCTGCTGCTGCTGCTGCTGCTGCTGCTGCTGCTGCTGCTGCTGCTGCTGCTGCTGCTGCTGCTGCTGCTGCTGCTGCTGCTGCTGCTGCTGCTGCTGCTGCTGCTGCTGCTGCTGCTGCTGCTGCTGCTGCTGCTGCTGCTGCTGCTGCTGCTGCTGCTGCTGCTGCTGCTGCTGCTGCTGCTGCTGCTGCTGCTGCTGCTGCTGCTGCTGCTGCTGCTGCTGCTGCTGCTGCTGCTGCTGCTGCTGCTGCTGCTGCTGCTGCTGCTGCTGCTGCTGCTGCTGCTGCTGCTGCTGCTGCTGCTGCTGCTGCTGCTGCTGCTGCTGCTGCTGCTGCTGCTGCTGCTGCTGCTGCTGCTGCTGCTGCTGCTGCTGCTGCTGCTGCTGCTGCTGCTGCTGCTGCTGCTGCTGCTGCTGCTGCTGCTGCTGCTGCTGCTGCTGCTGCTGCTGCTGCTGCTGCTGCTGCTGCTGCTGCTGCTGCTGCTGCTGCTGCTGCTGCTGCTGCTGCTGCTGCTGCTGCTGCTGCTGCTGCTGCTGCTGCTGCTGCTGCTGCTGCTGCTGCTGCTGCTGCTGCTGCTGCTGCTGCTGCTGCTGCTGCTGCTGCTGCTGCTGCTGCTGCTGCTGCTGCTGCTGCTGCTGCTGCTGCTGCTGCTGCTGCTGCTGCTGCTGCTGCTGCTGCTGCTGCTGCTGCTGCTGCTGCTGCTGCTGCTGCTGCTGCTGCTGCTGCTGCTGCTGCTGCTGCTGCTGCTGCTGCTGCTGCTGCTGCTGCTGCTGCTGCTGCTGCTGCTGCTGCTGCTGCTGCTGCTGCTGCTGCTGCTGCTGCTGCTGCTGCTGCTGCTGCTGCTGCTGCTGCTGCTGCTGCTGCTGCTGCTGCTGCTGCTGCTGCTGCTGCTGCTGCTGCTGCTGCTGCTGCTGCTGCTGCTGCTGCTGCTGCTGCTGCTGCTGCTGCTGCTGCTGCTGCTGCTGCTGCTGCTGCTGCTGCTGCTGCTGCTGCTGCTGCTGCTGCTGCTGCTGCTGCTGCTGCTGCTGCTGCTGCTGCTGCTGCTGCTGCTGCTGCTGCTGCTGCTGCTGCTGCTGCTGCTGCTGCTGCTGCTGCTGCTGCTGCTGCTGCTGCTGCTGCTGCTGCTGCTGCTGCTGCTGCTGCTGCTGCTGCTGCTGCTGCTGCTGCTGCTGCTGCTGCTGCTGCTGCTGCTGCTGCTGCTGCTGCTGCTGCTGCTGCTGCTGCTGCTGCTGCTGCTGCTGCTGCTGCTGCTGCTGCTGCTGCTGCTGCTGCTGCTGCTGCTGCTGCTGCTGCTGCTGCTGCTGCTGCTGCTGCTGCTGCTGCTGCTGCTGCTGCTGCTGCTGCTGCTGCTGCTGCTGCTGCTGCTGCTGCTGCTGCTGCTGCTGCTGCTGCTGCTGCTGCTGCTGCTGCTGCTGCTGCTGCTGCTGCTGCCGCCGCCGCCGCCGCCGCCGCCGCCGCCGCCGCCGCCGCCGCCGCCGCCGCCGCCGCCGCCGCCGCCGCCGCCGCCGCCGCCGCCGCCGCCGCCGCCGCCGCCGCCGCCGCCGCCGCCGCCGCCGCCGCCGCCGCCGCCGCCGCCGCCGCCGCCGCCGCCGCCGCCGCCGCCGCCGCCGCCGCCGCCGCCGCCGCCGCCGCCGCCGCCGCCGCCGCCGCCGCCGCCGCCGCCGCCGCCGCCGCCGCCGCCGCCGCCGCCGCCGCCGCCGCCGCCGCCGCCGCCGCCGCCGCCGCCGCCGCCAGAGCAGAGGCCCAGCGCCGTCGCCGCAAGAATCCAGAGCAGTAAGCGAGGCTGAAGCAGAAGCTCATCGCCGCCGTCGGGAAGGGAGTCTTTGTTAAAGGGATACGTGTGAAAAATAAAAAAAAATTTTGTGATAGCGCATACACGTGTTGCTCAATTTCCTTGCCTCAATCTATCGAAAAGGTGAAACAGCTTATTTGTTGCGCTCAAATTTCGCATTAGGAAGTAACGTAATCGTGGGTAATTTTTTTCCCAATAGTTTGTAGTGTTGTGCTTCAACTTCGCGCTTTCTTTTCTTGATTTTTTTTTTTGCTTTTGTGTGTGAGTTCTACCTAGCCCACATACTCACTTATTTTAGTAGCGTGTTATCATATTCTGGAAGCCACCTAGCGAATTGGTGTTAATGATGTCTCTGATTTTTTTTGTTCGCAGCGTTTACGGTTGCGTTTATAAAAAACACGTCACTGTCCCTCGAATTTCTCTGCACCACCCTACAATGCACTGAAGAAGCATTTACCCCGACAGCATGTTGCTTTAAGGTTCAGCTGGCTCAGACAGCATATGCACAAGAACATATAATTGCAATTTGTTCCGTTGTGCTGTTATATTATGAGGGATGGCCAGTATCTTTTGCTTTTTGAGCTTTAAGTTTGTCACTAAATGATAACTAAATTTTGTATTTAGGAGAGAAGTCCGAAATTTCCTTTTTTTGGTATACTCCATCTTTGTCTGATGTACTCCCCATCGGAGGCGATCGCTTGTGCTGTCGCTGCCAACTGTGGGCCTCGAAGGCCTAATTCCCTAATTCCTATTGCCCTAATTCTCGACTCCTGTGGCAAATAAAGCTCTCTCTCTCTCTCTCCCTCTCTGTGCTGCCGATGCTCTGCTCCTTTCATGCTGTCGTAGAAGAATGACTGTACGTCTTCTTTTGCGTCACCTACCGTTCAGTATGCTGGAACTAGTGCTAATCAAACTTCCGGTTATTTTGCAAGACGAAACATCGTCTTAGGGTTACGTTAATTTTGTATCCGATGAAGAGGGCGCAAGTGCTGCGGCTGTTGTCGCTGCAAACATGACGTCGTCTTCCTTAGAACACACACACAGATCAGTGCAGCCGCTCGAGGACAGACTCCACTTAAAAGTTATAACAATGCACTCCTAAGAAAAATGACGTTGCGACACATTTATTGAAATCTAACATTGTTCTTGAGTGACATTATAAAAAATTCGTAACAGATCTCTTTGATCATGCCAGTTTCAAAAATGCCTTCAACACCTTGTTCTTCCAACGTTGGCGACTTCATGAAGGTATTGCCGATAATAACAGATGCTTTGATCCACTCATGAACTGGTATGTGATCTATTGGTGTTACGGTTGTCCTTTCGATTATCTGCTTTTGCAGCAGCGCTGGCTAGTTTTTCCAGACATCGTATAATGTACGCGACAGACTGCTTTCCTCCTATTTTTCGGCCCCACCCCCACATTTAAACATACATGCGCGCAGGTGATATAATAAAATGCTTTGATGACCAATCACGTAAAACTTACTGAACAGCCTTCATACCTTTGAAGGCCTACACTTTCATGACATGATATTTCTGTGTTTTTCACTCATTCCGTTTCGCATGACCTGCAGGTTTAAACACTACTGCACCAAAACTTGGCGGTGAGCGCCACAGACTGAGAGTTTGCAAGTTCAATTCGTACAACACACCCTGCGACGCCACTGGAGTGCGTCGTAACTGTCGTTGACGTCTGGCTGTCGCTGGATTCTCCAGCCTTGTTTGTGTTCACACCACATTTTGTCTTATGTACGTGCCTTCTGTCGTCCATAACGTTCAGCCAGTTTACAGCCCCCCCCCCCCCCTCCCCAGCATCACTCCTTGATTATTTGTCTTTTCCCCCTTTTCTTACTCGTAGCGCTTTTAGAACACCTTCGTTTAGACGCTACTAATATGCGAACAAGTGTCTAGGGCAGCCTCGCTAAGCATAAGCAGGTAGTAGCACTGTGACAAGCGTGAAGCGACGCGCTTTGTTCAAGCGATTATCCCAAGTCACGATTTACTATATGCTTATCACTGAGTGGCTATTAGTGACGTATTCAGATACCAATAAAAGAATTGTACCAGTGCCCAAGTTTAAGAAAGTTAGCACAGAGCAGGTACTGCCGCAAAGGAGCTTTATTTATATGTCTATGCTTTTTGGTCAGCGCTTTTCAATTATAATGCGCGTCTGTCTTAGCCAGTCTTTTGTAATAACTAATGCACAGACGTATTTGCTTTTATTCAAATTGTGTATCCTAAGGCAACAGGAAAGTTTGCACAAACGCATTTACCAAAGAGGGCTTGCGTTGTTTGCCCAGGTGGAACCTACTCATTGCATTTTCCTTAATAAAGCTTGTGCCACAATCCCTTTCTGGCGTGCACTGGCACACACGCATTGGCTGAGCATAATCTCAAGACACATGAAGTGTTGCACTTACAGGTGCCATAGATTTCATTTTCATTTTATGCTATTTAAATGCAATAAATAGTTGAATATTTCGGGATGTTAAGCTATTAAGTAAAGGACCAAATTAATGTAGTCGTTCTTCTTTCCCTTTTTCATCAGTTCAGATATCTGCAGATATTTAGGAGGATCTGTGATATACATTGTATGACCCCCGTCACGCAGATTGTATATGTTGGAGATGTATGTACTTCTCAATATGATACTGCCTTTTATTTGAAAGACGCTGCTGTTGTCCAACATGAGTCGAGTTATTACTCAGTCTGCTGCATTTGATGCTTGCCTTTTTTATTATTCAAAATGAGACTTTGTACAAATTTCTTTGGCAGTGGCGAATGACTGAACATTCTATTTAGCCGTGGTAGCCGTAGCCTCCGTAGCCACCGAATTTTCCATAGCCGCCGTAGCCACCATAGCCGCCATAACCACCGTATCCGCCGTATCCGCCGTAGCCGATGCCGTAGCCGATTCCGTGACCAATGCCATAGCCTCCGTATCCAAGCCCATAGCCGCCGTAGCCGCCGTAACCACCGTATCCTCCATAGCCGCCATATCCACCGTATCCGCCGTAGCCGATCAAGCCAGCATATGCCGTTGCAACCATTGCGGATAGGACAAGCAGAGCAACCTGGAATGTGCAGTAGTATACTTGATTCAGGTTCTCAAGTTAATACCATTGTAGATTACATGAGGTATTAGAACGGCTGTTGCCAGGAGATCCACTGCTATCCCTATAGTTTCATCAGCTTGCAGCCAAAAGCACATTCTATCGCGTTCTTCACGCGATAACATGCCGCACAATCGAAGACATAGCTGGCTATAGGGACAGCATCTGCTGACCAAAGTGAGTAGCAACAAGCAATGCAATAATTTTACTGAGCAGAAATTCCTGAGAATCATTTTGATATAAGTCCGACCGTTCTATACAGACAAGAAACCTTATATCTTCAAAGATTCCTCTTTGCCTTAGTGAACACGTGCTATGCATAAATGATGCTTGAAACTATGCCGTTACGACGTCTTTGCCAGACCAAACAGAAAAAGCATTTTCTTCGAATCGTCGATATAGCAAATAGAGGGGTTTCCTCCAGCTTTAATTTTCAGCCCCTGTAGTTTTCCTAGCGACCAGAATTTTAAAAGTTGCAAGTGCTCCCAAATAGTACCGCATCATTTCCAGTTTAGGCTGTTTGGTCAATGCAAAAAGAAAAATGTTATCGAATTAACTCCAACACAGCAGTGCATAATTTTCATTTCTTCGAGCAAAATCGTAATTGCATTGTTTATTTAATCTGATTTACTGTAGTTGTTAATGTCTAGACGGTGAACGCTTAGATTCAGTGGGTCCGTTTTTCATCAAAAGCATATTTGCTATGGAGGGGTCTGCGATTATGTTAATAAACGTTTCTATTACAGGGTTGCCCAAATTCACCCATCTACTTCTATACCTATAGAATTCACCGAAAGCTACAATTCTTGCCAGGCTACCTGTGGCAAGTTATACCAGCGAAGAGTTATTGTGTTTCTCATACTGGGGACCGCCTACAGGACAGGTGCTTTTCTATGCATGTATGGTATTAATGCGAACAATACAATTACCCTACTCCTGGCAGTGCAGGCGCGGATAGTACGGCAAAGCATTTGGTTTCTCCTAAGCTGTTGTAAATTGTGAGACTCACGCAGGCCTTCATTGCGACGTCTGGTAGTGGTGCTGGAGCGTCTAGATCGAGGAGTAAAGTCCTTTGGTTGTGGGTGACCAAAGCTCGGTCGGTGGCGCTTATATAGGAAAACGGCCATACGCCAAAAAAACAGTCACCACCCTCCCACTTCACCCTCCTCACTGCTCACCGGATTCGAAGTGGAGCGGCGCGATTACTCCTTTTCCGCGCCGAAAGCGCGTGCCCGACACGATCTGGACAAAATTATGAAAACAGTATCACGGCCACGCCCTCTTTCACTGCCGCCCCACCAGCGAGCGCCCAAGCCTGTGGCGAAAGGGGTAAACAAGGCGACGTCACAGTTGCGTCGTAACGGCACTTGGGTAACGACGACGCCCGGGTGCAGCAGCAGTGCTCCGGCGACGCTTGTTTTTTCCCGGCGCCTTAGCTGATGGCCTCGTTTGGCATATTTCGGTGGTTGCGTACCGCCCGTTGCACCGCTGTATGCGTCCATGCACTCGCTACTTGGTTCCTAATAGCCCGCGCTTTTGACCGAGATCAGGAGAAAGGTTGCTGCACGGAAATGCAGGCAGTGAACGTTGCCACTTTCTGACGAGCGTGCAATGCGCTGCAGTGCGCGGACACCGCGAACAAAGAAAATAAATCGTTATGCACCCCCTCCCCTTTTTGTTTTTCAATGCAATGCTACGTATGTATTTCCTGACAACCGTCGGTGAAGTTAGACCAGCATAAGCGCGATTAAATAATTAACTCGCGAAACACCGATCAGACGAGATCGTGGCGTTCTTTCGAGCGTGCGGCGCCACATGGTTCCCGACAATTGTTTCAGCTTCGCCTCAACCAATCTGTGTCTGCCTAGTTTGCGCATAATTTTCTTGTACGTGACTCGAAGAGGTGAACGTAGGCACAGACCACGACAAACAAGCAGCCTGAAAACTAACAATTTATTGAAGTGCGCTATTCAGGCAGGCGCATTACGGAAAATAACGAACCAGTGTTCCTGGAGAGAACAGTACACCGCGTGTTTCGAACTATTCAGTGCGGACATTCTTTCTAAGCTCCGTGAAATATGCTTCAGTGAACACTGTAGACTTAAGGCGAACCAAGTTAGGCATTGTGGTGCGCAGTACCAAACGTGAAAAAAAAAAAGAAAAAAAAAGGTAGCGGATGAAAGGTTATTAGTGTCCTTTCCCGCGCTGCACACGGAAAATAAACATGGCGTTGATTGAATGAAATACCGACGCGTTTTGTGAGCATTTTTGTGTAAAAGATGTTGATGCTGTGGCTCTTTTAATGATACTGAGCGCATGGAGGCCATTTTAGCATTTCGCAACGGGAAGGCCAGCTTAGCAAATTCTTGTGAGTGTATTTTTCTCATTCTATATTTCCACCCATGATGCCGATTTAGAAGTTTTGTGAACTCAGCTTACAATCGGTGTTAATTTTTTCAGTATTTAGCAATCTATGGTTGCGCCTTGCTCAAAAAATAAAGGGTTGAATATAAATTTCTGCTAGTTGGACCTTTATGTTGCACTCTATAGTCCGCCATGTTACAAACTCTACCTTTGATTGTTTTATAAAGTAAAATTTGTTCAAAACAATTTAGACACTTGGTTAAGCAATTGTGCTGACATAAATATCGCTGAAACATGCAGGACAAGAAAATTTCCTCTAATAAATGGAAAGACTGCTCAGGTAGCTATGAAAATACTGATTGCATGGGTAACATTATTAAAATAAATGTAGCTGCATTGACTTGAGAAAAAGTTCCGAGAGCAGTGAAGAATCTGCAGTGGAGAAATGTGAAAGCCTGAGCGTTCCTTTGTCGAACACAACCAGCGTTCCGTTGAACTGATCAAAGTTCACCGGCATTGTATAATTGATTTACAGGAAAAGAACTGTGGAGCACATGTCACTAGCAGAATCGCGCTGGCCTATCTCGCGGACAAATCTTGCCGACGTGAGATACTGAGATCCATTACACACTTGCGATCACTATCACGCTTTTATTGCGTGATGCTTTTGCATTATGCTAATTGCGTGATGCGTGATGCGTAATGCTATGTCCGCAGCCATTGTGTCGTTCTCAAAAGAGTTTCAATGAAACGAATGGTTGTGATTGATAGAGGATGATACGAGGATGCTGCAGAAAAAAAAACGTTATGTCGATAGGATGATTAGTTTATATGTAAATATATAACCTAACATACGTTGCCATTAGCCATACGACTAATGTCGACGCCAAAGGATGGGACGACCCGACAACCGGAAATGGATGTGTTTCTGGCTTAATAATTGGTTGTCCAGAAAGGAAAGATGTAGTATCTGTCACACTTTCTCTGGATAACTGAACCGCGCCGCAAGGAGGGCTTCGGAGTAACTTCCATCACCTGGGGATCTTTAACGTGCACTGACATCGCACAGCGTACGAACACCTCTTCGTTTTGCCTCCATCGAAACGCAGCCGGCGGCGTTCGGGACTCGGAACAAGGAAGAGAGAAAGAGAGAGAAAACTTTTATTTGTCCAACAGAGTGACTATCCCACTCTTCGGGGGTTAGGCCCGGAAGGTGGGACAGTCGCCTTAGTAGTAGGCCGGTAGTTCTTGGACACCGGCGGCATCTTCGGCCAGTCGAACAAGTTCTCTTTAGGCTCTTGGGTTTGAGCTTCGCAGAAGGGTCTCCCAGGCGTCTTTCGGGACAAGGAAGGAAAATTTCACCTGTGCGACACCAGTTCTGGCCTTGCTTCCAAAAGCCATACAGAGAGCGCGATTTACCGAGCGCAGTAGCAACGCTCAGGCTTCCGAATTTCTTCATTGGACATTTTGCAACGCTCTCGCAATTTTTTTGGCTGATTAAGTCAGAAACACATCCACTTCCGGTTGGCGTGACGTCACATTCCTTGGACGTCCACAATAGTTGTAGGGGTATTTCGTCTTATTGATTTTACATCTACAATTTTGGCTGCAATTAATGAACCTCATCCTATTCACATAATATTTTTCTGCAGCATCCTGACATCATCTTCTATCGATCACAATCATACGTTTGGTCCTAACCCTTCTGAGAACAACACAACGACTGGGACAAGTTCTGTACAAAGGACCCCGCCGACAGCCTAAAAAGGCTTCGCCTTAAAAACCCGAGGCATTCGATGTTCCGGAAGAAGGGCGTGCATAATTTGAAAGCTATTGATTGCGCACAAAGGGCCATTGAGTAATGAAAGTAATATCGGACAACCATAAATGTCATTTGGAAGGTAAGTGCAATCGGCGTCTTTTTTTGTATAGTTCACGTTTTGATCGAACTGTGGGTGCCAGTTTCAGGTTGTTCTGGGGCGGCATTTCTTTATTATTTTGATTTTGTTTTGTTTTGTTTTATGTGACGAGTGGTGTTTGCCACTAGAGGTGAAAACTAGCATTTTTATAAGAATGCTGAAAGGCTGGTTGGTGTAATGACGCCGAAATGAGACCGATATTGGTGTGTTAAGACACCGACGCAACATTAGACTCTGTGCGGTACAGCAATTTAGACGCTTTTTTTTTCATGCGTCTGGTTCTCGTTAGTTTAGCCGCTGCCTTTCCCACGTGGACGATGGTGGTGTTAGCGGCACTCCTAGAACAATTTAGGGCAACGGAGCAGATTCTAAGATAAGGAAAACTTAACTACAGCCGCCCGAATGTGATTGGGAAAGACGCGAGTAGGAAAGTATCGTGATAAAATTCCACAGGCTGTCTGCTTTTACTCAGAAATTAAGCGGGTTGATGATCACGTCACGCATGCCGCGTCAGTCAGAGCCCGTAAAAGAAGAAAAAAAAATCAGAGGTCGTTTGAGGTTCGCCTTATAAGTAGACTCGATAGCGCCTTTAAAACCACGCTTTTTCATTCTACGATTGTTTTTCGTTGTCATTGTTTTTTTGCGCATGAGGAAGCCCCAGTATTTGTCTTGATTCTCGGTGGAAACAAACACTTACAATCAACGTCATACAATTGGAGGTACATATCGCTAGTTCGAATACCTATCGCGAGCTTACGTCCAACTTAAATAGAAGCTGGGTATTAAATGGGAAATGCAATTATATGACATAGCACTGAACGCTGCCCAAAGAATGATTTTTTCAAAATTTTTATAAGACACAACGTGCTTATTTTTTTCGGACATGATTACCTCAATTCTAGGGTATACGGTCACGGCTTTCCGGCCGAATGACTAACTATATATATTCGCATTCGCATAATATAGATGTAGCTTTCGATAAACGGAAAGCGAGGAGGAGTATAGCGTGCTTCTGCTGCGAGCATCATCACAACGTCTCTATTATTTTTAGTCTAAGTCACGGAGCAGTCTAAGTGAAAAAAAGAGCGACCCCATCTCGACTGCGAAAAGGTGGCGTCATCCTCTGGAAAGCGTCATAAGCGGAAACCGGGTTTGTTCATCGATTGCAGGGAGATGGCACTGAAGCGACTCCACGGATAAGAAGGAACTCGGTCGTGCAGCTCTAAAGCTAGTCAGCAAAAGTAGAGGATGATATTTGCAGAGTGGAAATCTATTTTATACTGTGGCTTTCTTTCTATTATCGCGACTTGCAAAAACGGCACATTTGCTCGTTCAAATTTTTGTTGCATGCTCTGTTATTCTCAGAACAACGGCAACTCATTGACAAGGGCCGCAGTTGCACAGACTCTTTCATTGACGGGATATTTTTTTTTCTGCAAGAGTAATTCTTCAAGTTATATTGCGCTTCACTTTTAAGGAATCTTAGTGTGTGGGAGTAATCTCAGACTGATGCCATATTGTTGTAATACTTGTTTCGTCAAAATCAACAGTTTGCAAGCAATGAAGTTGTAGCCAGACACGCAGACAAGCGGTCCACAACGTTACGGCATGGCACTTCTTATGTGGACCGTACTGCTTCATTTATAAGCATTTCGAAATGGAGCCATTCACTAGAATGCAGTTTCAAATTATCGATGTTATAACGTAGTGATTGCGTTGCAAAAGTGGTGGGCTGTAGATATGGCCAACACCTTCTAATTTCTCATGACGGCGAAAAGCCGAGAAATTCACACTCGGGATAATAAACCCATCCAAGAATTCTCACAGCTTAAACATCTGCCTCCTTTGCTTTCTTTTGCCTGTTGGTTTAGCACAAAAGTGACAGCACCTAATTACGATGCCTCATTCATTTATATCTAAACGAGAACGCCGAGCCTTTCAGCGCATCCTTGGCAGCTCCGTCTCCCACAATCCTCTCTCGTGTAAACATTGTCAAGCGGCGACGATTACAGATTTCGTTTACAGCGTGCGCCAGCAAGCAATGCCAACAACCTGCATCATAAACATAGAATAAAACCTCTAATACAACTATGACTGTCGCGAAATGAAGAAAAAAATAGGCAAAAACAGGGCGTTTTCACAAGCAGGAAGTGAACGCTCCGTTCCATTCTGAAATATGTATGTGTGCTGACTGGTATCTATAAAAGAAGCTTATCCGCGTGTGCAGCGGCGTCTTCATCGCACTTTGGTCTAGCCTAGGCTGTCACGTCTCTAAGGCCGAAGCAAAAATTCTTACATTTGCTGTTTTTACTTATAGGATGGGCTTCTTTTCAGGTGACCAACACATTTTCCCGTTTAATACGTTTTAGAGCAAAATTGTCATGTTCTCCGCTGGCCAAACGCAGTCTTATCACGGAAGGCCAGAACCTTAAGTGGCAAGTTGATCGTGAATGTTGTGAAAAAACGTGATAGCTTCAGAAGGTAAATCGCAGAGACCACTATTACCTTCCCGATCGGCAGCTAATAAACTGGATGAGTATAGTGTTAATTACTGAGGCAAGCTTACGGAGTGTGCAACATTAAAATCGAAAAAAAAAAAAAAACCTTTATTGTCCGAAAATTTCCGTCGTTTGTACTTGGCTTGGCTTCATTAGTAGGCTCTTTGGGGCACTCTGGTAGGCGCCGCAGGTGTCCTGAATCTGGTTTCCTTTCCTTTTGCGTCGTTGCTCCTCATCCATGGAACTTCCCGAACTTTCCGTGACCTCCATGTCCGTAGCCCCCGCCGTATCCACCATGTCCAAAGCCTCCTCCTCCTCCGTATCCACCATGTCCGAATCCCTTGTGGCCGAATCCCTTGATGGCAGCAGCGGTTGCCAGAATCAGGCAGATCACCAGCAGGCAAAGCTACGAATCGGAGGTGAAGAAAAAAAAGTCAATAGAAATTACCTTGAAGGTCTTTGTTATTGTCTTTACATTCCTTAAGCTTGAAAATTTGTGTGATCTCACTAGTTAGCGGCAAAAATATTTATGGCAGAATTTCACTAATGATTTCTATAACCTATTCTACGAATTTTGCCAGGTTGTGCATCTTCGTTTGTGCCCAGTTCCTTAGTTTCATTGTTGCCGCTAGCCTTTTGCATTATGCACTTAAATGCGTATACTCTGAAGAAGATTCTTTTTTGTTTTATTTTTACAAGGTGCTGTCTTTGTTGCAATGATTTCTACATTTCAGGCAAGTTCAGAACTATTAGTACCTCAGCCTCTGTTTTTTTTCATGCTGACTAAGGGCTCAGTACTTAATTACATTCCAACATTAAACTTATGGCAGCACGTTCTCTGCGATTTTCGTGCTGACAGATCTGAAACATAATTTTGTTTAGTGAAGATCCTGAAAGAAAAAAAAAAGCTAATTGCGTGATCCCCGGAGTCCACTATGGCAAAACGGTAAAAGATTTAGGTTTGCAATTCCAGAATTACGGTGAGAGTTCGCACCATCCCAACGGTGACAAACAAAACAAGAAAAAAAAAAACAACCTATTGTTTCCTATTTGGTTTTGTGCATTGCTCAATCGATAGACTTCTCTTAGGTCTGTTTCGATCGACAATCGACTTCCCTCCTCGGAACGGATGATCGCATCTAAAAATGAATACATAATCGTGAAATAAATATTTATATCACTACATGCCCAGTATTGTAACGTGGCAACTATCGGTTGCCACAGGCATTTTTTTTTATTTTTCGCTCACAGCGCTGACAACGCCGAATAAGCTGCAGAACGGGGTGTTGAGAGCTAGAGGTCTGGATGCGATGCAAAAAAAAAAAAAAGTAACTTAAATAGTTTGCAAGCATATACACGTGGCGACGATCATTTCACACACATGTCATCTGTAAGCTGATAAATGGAAATCTGGGGGATGAAGATGGCTACGCAGTATGCAGGAAAAACAAACAAGGCTTGAATGGGAGCCTCAGTTCGCAAGCAACGTTTCGACAAGGTATACTTGTCGAAAGGTTGGCTTGCGAACGTAGGCTCGCAGTCAGTACTTGTTCGGTTCTCTTGGATTGTAAGGTCCGAAAGTAACAAAACGACGGGTAAGCTGTGCACAGGCCAGAACATAAACGGCAACTCATTTCAGCAATACACACAGCGTCGCATCTCTCACATCTTCCCCTGTAGACCATTACTGAACCTACCGCAACTATGCTTGAGGTCTTCCTTCGCTGTTGAGTTGGCTAAGCTTGGAGCAACCTGGCCGAAAGAAGGGCTCGTCGAACGGACCCCTGACTCATGAAGGGTACCAAGCACAGCGACGAAGCAACCCACGAATGGTTAAGAATCTAAGGGAATTCCCGCTGCGGCATGCAATACGCTCATGACTGTCGCACAGATCGGAATGAACCACGTCCTTACGTTTTTTCGCTTTACTCCCTACAGAAAGGCAACGTTCAGCGAGCCTAATGTCATTAGGAACCTGTTCCTCGCATAAATCCCAACCAACCTGGTTAGCAACACTTCTGGCTGTCCTGTCAACATTCCAGCCTCCCTTCCATGACCAGTGAAAAATGTCAATGTCTGGTGTTATCTAAGGTGCAAGGAACTATATATTCTCGTCGCGATTCTGGAATTTAAAATAAATGTGGCGAGTGACCATCCGCGATTAAACCTAACGGATAGCCCCAAAGTTTATTTCAGTAAGCAGTAAGAAAAAAGCAGCCACTGTATTGGGTGTTTTGGCAGGCCTATATAATAACCTCCTACACCCTTGCGAAACGGCTGCTTGTGCGTAATAATGAATCCCGATGACGCGTGTTCGACTATTCATGGCAAACTCTTATTATCTTTGCTTAGCACAACGTTCTAGTCTATGAGTTTGCTTCCTTGCAAGCAATTTGTGTTAGCTAGAGAGAGAACGTGCCTCCAAAAATTTTCCAAGCGTGTTTTAAAAGGCATGAAATACGAAGGAAACGCAACTCACCACAGCCTTCATGATTATCCGAGTGTGTTCGCTCTGCGGACGAATGCTCCTTTGCTTAGTCAGTCAACAAGCTATTGGGAATGATGGCCATCCGAGAACCTTATATATGCGCATTCTCCATGTAAAAAGAAAAAAAAAAGAAAGGAAAGCGTGCGAACGTCAACGCAAGCGCACGTGCGAAGCGCAGATTTGTCGAGACGCGATTCGTGATGTCAAGGACGCCACTTTCCTCAAACCACTGGTGCCGGACTAAAGCTCAACAGACATCAGCCCCTCCGTCATGGAAGCATTACGAAAGTGAGAGTTCTAGGAAGCAAGATGAGCAGGGGTAATGACTATGGGAGTAACGCGGCTCTTGTCGGGATCGTGGGTGGCACACTGCCCGAGCTTAGCGCATGGCAACGGTGCTGGTTATAGACGTAGCGCCGGCAGCAAAGGGATAAAACCTGGAGGCGACATAATGAGCTGTGAAACGTTAGAGTAGTTTGTTTGCCTGTCAGAAGCGGAGCTTCACTTAGCCCCGCTAGTGCCGTAACGAGGGAGCTGAAAGATCACCGGCGCTACCACATTGGTAATGTATTATTGCAAAAAAAAAAAAAACAACAACAACAACAATGAAATGGAACACCATGCAAAGGCGTTCTTTAATTAAAGCTGAACCTAGGTGATTTTTGGGGGATATTGAATTGATAATGCACCTAGTCATTAATTTTGTAGGACGTCATTATTAACATCTGGATGGGGTTGTTCGAACTTCCGAATCGTCGCAATATGCTGCTTTTAAACTTTGCCCGGCTCTCGCGCCAGTTAAGAATGCCATAGAATACGTATGGGGTGATTTTTTGAAAGCAAAGAGGTCCAAGCTACACCTTCCCCGGCGTTGGCATGCTACATCAGGGGCTGTCCCAACGAGTTTGGTATGGTCGACCCCAAACTGGTGTTCTCATCGTCCGGAACAACATTGTTTTGATTAACACCGTTTCATAAGTTGTGCCATAACCTCTCGCTCCGTAAACAACTGAACCCTCAGCGTATGCAGTCGTATTGATCATTATCATTAACTCGGCATTCGCTCATTTAAAGCTAAATATTTCTCCCAGTCATATCTCCGCCTCGAAACTCAAGCTATTCGCGCCAACTTCTCGCAGAAATTGTCGACTGTAATAAGTTCTGAGAACAGCTAATGCTAACATTGTATGCTTAAATACTACTCTTTTTTTTAGCAACTGTATTTTATTCCCTATTTGGGCTCTCTGTGGCTCCGGGCTGACTAGCCTGTCAAAGGTGCATCTGGGTCACGTTGATTGTTATGTTGCTATGTTATGATATGGAAAAAACAAACAAAAAATGTTCACGAACTACTTTTTTTAGTAAAACTTGTCCAGACTTTCTGTTCTTGATCCTGTGTGCATGGAAAGCAGAGACACGGACTTTCAATAGCTTCAGTGGCGACTAAGATGCATGATGATTGATGTCATAAAATGCGACCGACAACCTATTTGAAGCCTGAAGTGAAAAGCAGAGCGTGAGCTATTTGAAGGATGCTCTCGGTGTGGCAGATGCAGCCTCAGATGGTATGGTATGGTATGGTATGGTACGATATGGTACGGTACGGTACGGTATGGTATGGTATGGTATGGTATGGTATGGTATGGTATGATGTGGTGTAGTGTAGTGTAGTGTAGTGTAGTGTAGTGTAGTGTAGTGTAGTGTAGTGTAGTGTATAGCGTAGCGTAGCGTAGCGTAGTGTAGTGTAGTGTAGTGTAGTGTAGTGTAGTGTAGTGTAGTGTAGTGTAGTGTAGTGTGGTGTGGGGTGTGTGGTGTGTGGTGTGGTTTTCAGCCAGGAAGATATAAGTTGCCTCTGAGACATGCTATGAGATTATTTGACAGGATTGCATCAACTGGCCGAATAAGTGTAACTTCGGCTCACAGCCTTCTATAGACCAGCTTTTTAGCCGTCTTACGGTCATTTTCTATCGACTGGCGCGCCACCGCGCGGCCATTCTTGGGGACCGCCGCTGCCGCGCCAACACGGTAGTCATGATTAGCTAACCTTCTGGCGCTGTAGATTATTGCCAAATATATTTTCGCCGCTTTGTTGTTTTGGAGCAAGTTTACTTGCGTTGTCGTGTAGCTAATATCGACGGGTTATTTAAGAAATGTAATTTCACATTCACATTAATTGTGTCGGTGCTCGGCCCACAGCCTTGCTAATGTTGCCGTTTAGTTACCCTACAGCGGAAAAAAAACAATTGCAAACACTGCTCTTGTGTGCGGCTCGCATATAATTGCACCTTTAATGCGCTTGATGGCCTAAGGCATCAGGAGCGAAGGAACAAGACTGCTGTTGATTGGCACCAGAACATGACTGCCTGCAGAACCTGCACGAGCCACGACCAGGCGCCGCCTTTATTTTCTTAGCCGGGCGGCGCGCGATATCCGGGTTCCCGTCGCCACCCAAGAGGGCGCCACACGCTCTTCCTCCTTCCTGCCAGTCATAGCGAAGCTAGCCAATTAGACTGTGTTGTCCGCGTGACGGCGCGCTGGTCACATCCATAAATGACCGATGCGTGCTGATCCGAGTTGCCAAGCTGACATCAGGCAAATTTTGTTGCGATGTGTTTATCAACGTCGACGCATTAGGATCATTTTCTTTTTTTGCTTGGAAATTATATAGCGCCTATCAAACTGTTGTGAATGCGTGTCATGCATGATGCACCGTTTTATAACCTCTACAAACATTGTGGCACATGTCAAAAAAGAAGTAGCAGCGAAGTAGTGCTAGCTGTAGTATACGAACCAAATTTTCATGTTATATATGGAGCTCTGCGTCCCAAGGTGGCATCGGCTACAAGGTACGCTGTAGTGGAGTGCTCCAAAAATTTCGACCTCCTGGGGTTCTTTAAAATGCGCTAGCATCGCATACTACACGGGCGCTTTCTGTTTCGCCTTCATCGAAGCGTTGCCGTTGATACCGTGATCGAACCCACGTTTTCAGGTTGAGTGGTCAACAGCTCTAACCACTGAGCCACCGCTGGGAAGCATAACATCATTTTGGTATTTCTATTCAGTCTTGAATAGTTAATAACAGTGTAGAGAGCTCCTACGACTTCAGCAGCCAGAAGAGAAGTATATTTTATTTCAAAGATTTTGGTATGATGTGAAAGGGCAGAGGAGCCGTTTGAGCCAGCATCATAGCATGTAATGAAATCGGGTTTATTTGTTGCGCATCAGGCAGGTACTAAAAGCATAAAGATACTACGCCCAGGCGTTTTCCAAGCCGACGTTTCTTTGAAATATGCAAACAACACTTTGAGTTGTTGATGCTCACGCTTAATTTCACGTAATGAAACGATAAAAGAAAGCTAAAGACGAACCCCTGGTGTCAGAAAACACGCTTTATGCCTAAACAACCTTCAGCGCGAAGCTCGCCAATCTGGTTACCCCTACACTCTCGCATAAAAACAAAGTAAAACAGAAGCATATGTGCATTGAAGGACAGCAAACACACACACACACACACACACACACACACACACACACACACACACACACACACACACACACACACACACACACACACACACACACACACACACACACACACACACACACACACACACACACACACACACACACACACACACACACACACACACACACACACACACACACACACACACACACACACACACACACACACACACACACACACACACACACACACACACACACACACACACACACACACACACACACACACACACACACACACACACACACACACACACACACACACACACACACACACACACACACACACACACACACACACACACACACACACACACACACACACACACACACACACACACACACACACACACACACACACACACACACACACACACACACACACACACACACACACACACACACACACACACACACACACACACACACACACACACACACACACACACACACACACACACACACACACACACACACACACACACACACACACACACACACACACACACACACACACACACACACACACACACACACACACACACACACACACACACACACACACACACACACACACACACACACACACACACACACACACACACACACACACACACACACACACACACACACACACACACACACACACACACACACACACACACACACACACACACACACACACACACACACACACACACACACACACACACACACACACACACACACACACACACACACACACACACACACACACACACACACACACACACACACACACACACACACACACACACACACACACACACACACACACACACACACACACACACACGAGAAAACGCCAGTACATTTCTGCGTATAAGTGATTTCCAGTTCGTCACCTACTACTCTTAAATATCGCATCTATGGGAAACAGTGCACGTCAAATTACTGTACTGCTCTCTGGAACAGTACAAATGTGTGTAGCTATACACAGCGCACACCTACACGTATAAAGGGTAGAGCACTTTGACGACAGATTTGAAGAACGCTTACTCACATACGTATTCTACGCGAGATGACCTAGCGACCCGCAGTCGCCGAACCACCCGTACGCGAAAAATGGCGCCTGATGTCGCTAATACTAGCGGGATAGCATCCGGCATGCGAGGGTAAAAAAATATGGTCTATAAAGCTACCTTTTAGGCTACTCTTACATTTGGTTGCTTATCCTTTAAAGTGACAACGAAAGCATAATTGCTTTTTATTAACAAATTATTTAGCCGCAATTTATTTATTTTTATTTTTTACAATACTGCTACCCAAAACAAAGCGGTGGTTGCAGGGTGGAAAAAGACAATAACACTGACATTAGTGATAAAACTTAAAGAAAAAGAAAATAGAGACTAAAATTATTCAGAAAGACATTCAGGAAGAACTGACATCATGAGTGTCATAAAATTGAAATTTCAAATGATGAGAGCTATATTAAGCAGGTAGCGCAAACTAAACAAGCTAATGTGAAACAAATTGTGACAAAGGGGTAGCAGGTACTGGGAGCCTTTGGAAAGCACTGTGAGAAGGTTTATAACTGAAAGATCAAAATTTATCAATATAACTTTCCTGAACTATATCGTTATCTAATCTGTTCCAATCCGCTACTGTTCGAGTAAAGAAGAAATATATGAAAACACTGTTTGTTGGCATCAAAATGAAGGAAAGTGGGGGCATGGCGACTTCCTATGGCATAACCAGATGAAAACGTTGTGAGCTGTCGAAGTTTCAATAACTCTTTATTAAATATGGAATGTAACGACAAATTCTATAACGGTCAGAAATAAGCTGCAGTCCAGCTTTTGAAACGAGCTCGTTAAGAGATGTTCTTCTGTATTTGAAAAAAAAATGATAAACCTGACTGCCTTACTCTGAACCAATTCTACTATGCGAAGGTTTACATCTGTAAACATATCCAAAATGACGTTAGCTTTTCAAGAATGGGCTGAGTAAGACTTAGAAGCTAGTAGTTTTGTACTATTTGAGGGATCCGAAGTGCCCTAGCTATTGAGGTAATGAAATATTGCCATCGCACTGTCGAAGATGATGTCCCAACGAAGGTCCTCAGGTATACACCTGCCAAGGTGCTTATATAAGGAAACACGTGGCAATAAATTTCTATTCCTGGTGTAGTCGAACATTAGCAGGGGTTTCTTGTTTGCCATTAGACATCACAACACTTCTCTGATAATTATCAGTAATCTGTAGTGTGTTGCACCATCGCATTAAATATATACCGCTCCGTATTGACTTTTATTCCAAGAATGGGAAGAGAGGATAACCGATGGTCGCTGAGGGTAACAAACTGAATTCCAAGGGAAGGAAAGCGTAGCAGGGGGCGGCAGAAAGTTAGGTGGGCGGATGAGATTAAGAAGTTCGCAGGGGTCAAGTGGATGCAGCTAGCACGGAACCGGGTTAAGTGGAGAAATGTGGGAGAGGCCTTCGTCATGCAGTGGGTATTATCAGGATGATGATGATGATGATGATGATGATGATGATGATGATGATGATGATGATGATGATGATATGGAGTTCACAAGGCGTATAGTATGCAATCAATGACGTAAAGCCTAATTTTCCCATTATGTTTATCTACAATATCAATTATAAAATTCAGGAGCAACATATCGGAGATTAAAACTGAACCTTGTGGGCAGTCTGAGAGAACCGGTGATATACCGAATGTTTTTCATTAGATACAACGTATTACTGATGGAATGTGAGATATGATTTTAACCATTTGCATAGTTGACTATTTTTCAATGTACCGAAGTTCGATCATCAATTTAGAGTAAAACATCTTATCGGTTGCCTTCGCGCAGTCTGAAAGCACTCCGTTTATTTGGCGGCACTCTTTTACAATCAAGGCGAAATCATGCCCTGTTCCTAAGATTTGGGTTATGGTGGAGAAAGAGTGTAGACAAAAATGTCCCCGAAAAAAAAAAAAAAACGTCCTTGAAAGATACGGCCCCGGACAAAATTTCCCCGGAAGAAACGGCCCCTGAAGAGGTGGGAACTAGGAAAAGACGTCCCAAAGGCAAAAATTGGCCCTAAGAATGATTTCTTCTGGAACCCACATGAAAGAAAAAACACATTTTATACCATTCTTTCTTGGTTTTGAGTAAATGTAATAATCATTTGGAACCTGTGTCCTCTGGGCGCCCGAGATGTTTACAAGCACTGCGGAAAAGCGCAGGGGAAGAGCCATGTGGCTCGATCTTTGTACGTTGCGTGGTTCCTAGCCCTGCAGCTCATTCAGCAATAATTAAGACAGGTCTAATCAGCTTGGTAATGCTGCTCACTGAGAAAGGTGCAAGCGGATCGGACCGAGGTAGTCTTGAGGAACCGCCTGAAGCAGAAGGCATCACTAGAACTATCTTTCAGACCTTCTGGTGACGAGGGTCAGCCGTTGCTCTGACGATGGTTTAGAATGATGATGATGATGCAGGTAGCTGATGAGGCTCAACTGGTCGTACACCATGGCCACCCTAAGCATCACCCCACATTTCTGGCCCGGTGAAACTGGTGGTCAGCTTGCATTTTCCCTCGCACTGTATTACCGACTGTATTACCTCTGCCATCTTTTTTCTTCTTTTTTTTTTTCATTATGAACGCTCACGTCATCTCGATGTTCAGTCACTTCCAAGCCGACAGGAAGAAGCGCTGTAACATCTATCATTCATCATATCAGCTCACCACGGGTAAGCTCATACTACGTCCTACAGCGCGAAGACTACAGCCCTCGCTTGGGGACATTATTTCCTACTTTGCCAATGGGGCCATTTTTTTCTGGGGACGTTTCTTCCTGGGCCATTTTCTTCAGGGACATTTACTCCGGGGACATTTTTTTTTTTTTTTTCAGAGATGTTTTTAACGGAACCCGGTGGAGAAACTATGTCTGAAACCGTGTTGTGCCGGGAAAAATGTTTTTATGTTTCAAGACAAACCAGTGATATGTTTTAAAATTATATGATGAAGTAATTTACAACATACATGTGGACGTTAAAGCTATCTAACAGTAGTTATAAATTCTTTGTTTACCGCCTTGTTTAAACAGGTTTTATTATAAATATCTTTCAGTAATTCAGTACGACGCCGTTGGAAAGAGAGGCATAAAATAAGACTATAAGTATTTTATATGTCCATTCTCGTATCTTTTAAGAACACATTTGGCAGGGTATCGGGTACAGGACACTAAGGTAGTCTTGGTTTAGCAGAAGATTGAGTACACCTGGTTCAGAGATTTGCATATCCTCGATAGGTGGTCTATTGGCAATGTATAGAATTCTGGAGTACCCTCGTTATCGTTTTTGAATACTGAATTGAACTGTTTGTTAAATGCACTTACTATTTGTTCTGCATCGGAGGTGGGACCTTTATTGGCAAGGAAAATATCAGGGAAATAAGCTTTTGCGGTTATGGATTTCCAAACGTTTGCCGTTGTTTCATGGAAGTTGTTATAGAAGTTAGGGTGTTCACTGAGCATCTGAGCCTGAAGTTCACGGGAAAATATTTCATAACTTTGCACTGTGCCCCTCGGATTATGAAAAGCACTTTTGGAACAAACTTTCTTGGAGAGTGTTTGCAAGACTGCTTGCTTGATGCAGTATCAACGCTGCCCAAAATCTGTCATAAGCATATTTCACTAAGAAGCCCTTGCTATGTTGATATCGTTAAATAGCTCCACGCTTGACAAGTTTGTTTATCAGCTGGGAGGGATAAAACGTCGTGAGCACTGACAGTAAAAGAACAAAACAAAACCCTAGCTTGTATCCGCAGAAACAGATAACTACCCGCATACAAAGCAGTGTCCGGGTCATCCACGTTTAGATATGCACAAGGACACGCAGGCCACCTAACAACACACGAGCTAGCTTATGCTACTCGTGCGATAATAAAGTAGGAAAAATGGCGCGTTCGTTTTGAGTCACTGCAGGAAGAAAAGAGCGTGCTGACCTCTTGGAAAACACGCAGGGGGAATTGTAGAAACAAGCCACTACCTTCCACCTGCGGGCTTGTTATTCATGATTGCGAAACTATCAGGGAGGGGAAAAAACCGTTTTCACGACGTCCTCTTTCGCAGCTTTGTCTTTGCGCGTGGATTTATTTTTTTTCACCTCTAGCTGATAGCTTGATTGAATTGCTTCGACGAAGCATCGGTGGCGCGATGGAGCAGCAGCAAACGTCACTTACAAATGGCGTCTTTGTCTTTCTTACTTCCTTTCTTTTTGAGGGCTTGTTTCATTTATAGTTGTCGTCGTGTCGACTCGTGAGACGGCGGGGCTGTCGTGACTGGCTTCCATGAACGACAAATTGTTCGCACGTGGAGTAGACGGGGGAATCCCCTCGCAGCCTCTTCTCTCACTTTCACTCTTGTCTGATCTCGCGGCCTCGGGGTATGCGTTAGACCTACATCGCGAAGGAGCACACCACCACCATGATTCTAGGGCTGTACCTAAGCACTGCACGCATACAAACGTAACCTGGTCGCTCAACTAGACTTGCTTGCTTATGCAGTGCTTTAGGAGACCGCCGAAACGCAGTTACTGTATTGAATTCCTGGAAAGAACGCACCACCTGTGTTATTGTACACAAAACACTCTTACTCGTCAAGAAAGAGTGAAGCGAAATAAGGAAGTCGTCAAATGTTAACGAGCCTGGCGAAGAACGTACTCCGTGATTCGGGGTGGCTGGGGCACTCTCCGTGTGTTGCTCTTTTTTTTTTTTTTCTTTCCTTAAGCAAAATTTGTCGCCGTGTTTTTTTGGCAAAGCGCGAGCTGAAAACGTTTTTAGAGGCAGGCATAGAATGAAGCTTCACTGAAAATTGCTGCGTTCTTAAAAGCAAAAGCAGATTGTATGGAAAGGCACTGTGCTCATCAAATAGGTTAGACAGGTGCAAAAGACCATGAATTCGTGAAATGAAAAGTGAAAAAAAAAAATAAAAAAAAATTTCTGTGAGCGAGAGGCTAACATCAATTAAAACAATATATAATATCCTTAAAATAAATGTAAAGTTAATGTCACATAGTGTAAATGGTCAGAGGATATATTTTTTTGAGGACTTGAAGGAGGAGAAGTGAAGATATATTCGATGGTAAAAACGGCATAAAACCTTCGAGGACTATATTGAGTGTAATTTGCAGTTCGAATTTGTCAGCCGAGTACACGTAATCTTGATCGCAAAAATTATCATCAGCCGGACTATACCAACTGCCAAGCAAATGCATCTTCCACATTTCTACAATTAACCCGGTCCTGCGCTGACTGCATCTACTTGACCCCTGAATACTACTTAATCTCATCCACCCACATAAATTACTTCCGCCCCCTGCTGCGCTTCCCTTCCCTTGAAATTCAGTTTGTTACCCTTTTCGACCATCAATTATCCTCTCTTCACATTACATGCCCTGGCCATGTCTATTTCTTCTGCTTAATTTGGACTAGAATGTCATTAACTCGAGTTTGTTCCCCGACTCACTCTGAACGCTTGCAGCCTCTTAACGTTACACCTACCATTTTGTTCCATAGTGTTCTGAGTGGTCCCCTATTTAAGTAGAACGCTTCTTTTTGTTAGCCTGCATTTTCTGCCACATATTCAGCTGTTAGATAGTTTCCTCCTCAGAGATACTGGTAAGAGGCTTGTTATTATCTGCGAGTACTTTTAAAATGCGCTCCACCCTATTCTGATTATCCTGGCAATACTACGTCAGGTCTAACCGCTCGTCGCATGGTCCGTGTCCCGTGGACCCCCCTTCTCCTCGAGGATGAGAAGACGAAGAAGAAGAAAACGAAGTAGAAGCAGAAGAAGAGGAAGGCGACAAATACGAAGAAGACGACGACGATGAAGACGAAAACGACGACGGCGAAGACGACAAAGAAGACGACGATGAAGACAACGAAGACGACGAAGATGAAGAAGACTACGACGAAGAAGAAGAATGCTTGGTCATCTGCGTCTAATACTTTCGCTCCATATTCGGTTCAGCGGCGTTGGGCTCTTCTCATTTTTTTCCTTTCCTTGTTCTGGATCTGGCTAGATCTTTGTCCTAAGTTGATTTATTCCCTTACCACTTCCAGCACCTCACTACATATTGTAAACTGCTGTTTCTTTCCAAGACAGTTGAATCATCGTTTTAGTCTACAGCATACGATTATGCTTTGCCTGCCTAAGTCATTAATTATTCATTCTCTGAGTTACTAAGCAAGCAAATGCCATCAGTGAATCGCAGATAACTGACGTAATCGAAATAGATCATTGCAAAAAAAGCCGACTTCGCTCATATACAGTCCGTGCACTTTTTCCCAATAATGAAGTGCTGTTTGAGGTCGTTGGCAACGAGGTGATGGATTTGATCTAAGCCAGCAGTTTACTCAAGACAGATCGAACACAAGCGGTTTTCACAGCCTCTACATTGAGAGATTTCATACCATGGCCTACTCGACTGGCCGTTCGTACCCCCTCAAGTGCTACTTTATACAGAGGCCCAATTGTTTAAATTTAACTGCATTATAGAATAATAAAATAGACAATGTCTTTGTTATATCGAAAAAAATTTCTGGCCTGTTTCGTTCTAAAGTCTTCTTTTTTCGTCATTTCCACGGCGCATAAATCGACCAACTAACAAGAGGCGGAAGAAACAAATCACAGATGATCAGTGTGGCTCAAGCGCCAGAGTTAAGAGTAGTGTTGTCCCCGTACATCAATTACCGCGTCAAATGCCAAACTGCCTCTCTACTCTCCTCGCCCTACATCTCTTATGGTGACGGTGCGTTCCCTCTCACCACTCTTTGCACCCCGTTGCCTCGCATAGTCTCCCCGTCTTACAATTTTCCTCGTCTCTCCTTATCACCCTTGAAAGCGGAGAAAGGAATTTCTGTCTTTCTTTTCTGCCCCGTCCACCTACACCGAGGATTCATACGCTACTGCCAACGCCCGTAACATTTTAAGATAAGGGGTCTTTAGAGCCAACTCGATAAAATGTTACCTTATATCTAAATACCATCTCTCTTTCTCTTACGTACAATAATAATGCTAGCACTGAACGCCAGCAAACGTGGTCGTGCCTACGTCGGAGAACACACAAGATAAGGCGGCACTGCTAAGAGGCACACTATGTATAATAGTGCGCGATAAAAATAATTTGCGACCTCCACCTTTGCTTTTCTCCCCTTTTTGTGGGAGATGCCACTGAAAATTAGCGGTTTGTCGGCGTTCACAGAGAATTTTATGGTCATCCGGTTGGCGAGTGATGCATCCTGATCACTTTTCACTCACTCACTCACTCACTCACTCACTCACTCACTCACTCACTCACTCACTCACTCACTCACTCACTCACTCGCTCACTCGCTCACTCGCTCACTCACTCACTCACTCACTCACTCACTCACTCACTCACTCACTCACTCACTCACTCACTCACTCACTCACTCACTCACTCACTCACTCACTCACTCACTCACTCAGTCAGTCTTTTTCAGTTTCTTAACCCAGTACAAAACTAAAGATAGAGCAGGTATATTTTCAGAACCAAATTGTTATTTTATGCAGACAGCTTAGCTTTGAAGATGCGTTTTTTCCTGGAGAGTTGTCGTTTGAATTCATCGACAAACTCGTATACATGATAGCTGGAGCGTATGTCTGCCTCCTAAAAATAGATAGATTTTGAAGTTATACCTGAGCGATACGAATTACAAGCAGTATAGGCCATAGAGTAAAATAGAAATAGTAGGATGACTGTTCACTTTGGAAAATTGTAGTGTTTGCACTTGCGGATCTTTATATGCCAATCACCGCGGTGGCGGGCAAAGAATCACATTTTTCCTTATCTCCAGTTCTCGATCCATAGTAGTCGTTTCTGAGCAGCAGGCCAGATATTTTCGGATCCACTCCATTTCTCCGAGGCCCTGTTACTATGTCTTAAAACCAATTCCGTTCACGGCGTCCATGAGATTGCTCACACCTTTCTGTTGAGCTCATTTTACGCTCAGCACAACTAGAAAGGCTTTTGACTTCAGAGTTTTCAAACTGCGACATTCTTGCCGTAGTCGGTTCGACAGCCATTTACGAGGCGCCGCGTGAATACGCTTTAAGGGGCACGCTAGACCGTTTTACAGAGTTGAGGTAGCTTAGAGAATATGCAATATACAACGACAAAGCGGTGTTATAAAGCATTTCAATCATATTTATGCTGATCTTAATTAACGTTGTCCGTATAAATATGAAATAAAGATGTATAAAACTAGATTTTCTAATCGCTGTACAGGCGCTGGTCGATTCTTTAGCTGTCTGGTTGTACTGTTTAAAATGCTCTGTAACTGTATACAGAACTTGCACACATTTAGAAGCATTTATAATGAAAAGAAAGCAGTACTTATCGAAATTAGTCATTTGTGCTGCACGGCAGCTTATTAGCAAAACATCAGAGATTATGCGTTGTCAGTTTACAGTGGTTCGTTTATTCAACCCAGTTTTTCATTTGCTTGTATCGGAAATGCAGCAAAATGTATTGAGGAGTTCAAGTAGTCTGCTGATGGATACGAATTGGCGCACCGTTCTCTAATATATATATATATATATATATACATATATATATATATACATATATATATATATATATATATATATATATATATATATATATATATATATATATATATATATATATATATATATATATATATATAATGTGTGTATATATACACGCTGTAGGACCTGTACTTACTCTGTAGGACCTGTACTTCCAATGCGACTCCAGCTCGGAGCCTGGGCAAGCAGGATAGCAGTTTATGGTTGTGCTCATGGATACTGGTCGTTGTCACTGCTCTGGAATAGAAGGTGACGGCAACTGCACATCCCGGCATACGCACGCACAGCAGTGTTCTCTTTTATATATCTTTTTTCCTTCCAAAGTGCTTTGTTCGCTTGAAGAAGTGTGTCCTCAAATATGTTTGTCACTGCTCTGGAATAGAAGGTGCATGCAACTGCACATCCCGGCATACGCACGCACAGCAGTGTTCCCTTTTATATATCTTTTTTCCTTCCAAAGTGCTTTGTTCGCTTGAAGAAGTGTGTCCTCAAATATGTTTGTCACTGCTCTGGAATAGAAGGTGCATGCAACTGCACATCCCGGCATACGCACGCACAGCAGTGTTCTCTTTTATATATATTTTTTCCTTCCAAAGTGCTTTGTTCGCTTGAAGAAGTGTGTCCTCAAATATGCTTGTCACTGCTCTGGAATAGAAGGTGCATGCAACTGCACATCCCGGCATACGCACGCACAGCAGTGTTCCCTTTTATATATCTTTTTTCCTTCCAAAGTGCTTTGTTCGCTTGAAGAAGTGTGTCCTCAAATATGTTTGTCACTGCTCTGGAATAGAAGGTGCATGCAACTGCACATCCCGGCATACGCACGCACAGCAGTGTTCTCTTTTATATATCTTTTTTCCTTCCAAAGTGCTTTGTTCGCTTGAAGAAGTGTGTCCTCAAATATGTTTGTCACTGCTCTGGAATAGAAGGTGCATGCAACTGCACATCCCGGCATACGCACGCACAGCAGTGTTCTCTTTTATATATCTTTTTTTTCTTCCAAAGTGCCTTGTTCGCTTGAAGAAGTGTGTCCTCAAATATGTTTGTCATTGCTCTGGAATAGAAGGTGCATGCAACTGCACATCCCGGCATACGGACGCACAGCAGTGTTCTCTTTTATATATCTTTTTTCCTTCCAAAGGGCTTTGTTCGCTTGAAGAAGTGTGTCCTCAAATATGTTTAATATACACGCTATATATATATATATATATATATATATATATATACATTGACAGAAGGCTTTGAATCCGAAACTCAATAATTTCTTAGCAAATACCTGGTTCACTGGCACTTCTACGACGAGCGAAACAGCAACGCTGTGACAGGGTGTGATATATCGATTTTGATGAGGACTGCAACCATGTCTGCATCCGGGCGGACATATGTTAGTTCTTTTTAATTCTACTCGATATCATTTTCATTTTTCTTCGATTTAATTCGATCCGTGTGGCGGTTTTTGAACTCTATCGTTCATATTCATTTAAACTCAGATGCGCTCAACTTAAGGAGACCATGGCTGTAAGAAATTGTGTAATCTGACTCCTATATTTCGCATATAACCCGGCGTGATAATCTACTCTCCTTCACAACAAGTTAAAGAACATCGTCTTTGCAGCTGAGACTGATAATTTCGTGTTAATGGTTGGCTAATGCCATGTACTTGCTACGGTTTAACTTTCCTGAACACATGCTATAGCGGCTATATCGATACCGCCGATGGGAGGAGCGGTCGTTCAGCGGGACGACATAGTTTGTCCACTGCCGCTTTCACGTACCATTTTAAGTTTCAAACCCCTCCAAAAAGTGCTCATGCACTGGACTTCTACTCAGCAGCTGCCAATATCGTTTTACCGATCTCCTACTTTTCGCGTCGCGCCGATGTCCTTGTATTCGCTCGACCGCATCTCTTTTGTAAGGCGGAGACAATTATTAAAGGTGCCTCCGCCGATGTCTGCTCATGCGGCCTTTTTAATTGTTCGACAGCCAGCTCCGAAGTCGTTCTCCGCCGTATACGCACCAAGGTTGGCTTGATGTGTGGCACCATGCCAGATCGCACCCTTTCACAGCACTCCAACACGCCACAGGGAAGGAATAGGAAAGGATTACAGCATATCGCGGTTTCATCATTTCCGAAGGCTATATACTGCAAACGTGAAAGCGATTTCTTGGTGGAAAATGAGATGCTATCGGCAGCTGTTGCCTGGCATACCCCCAGTAGCGATCAACTAGTGTACTCGCCTGCTGTTTACAACGGTATTCCTTTTATGACCATGTTTTGACTGCGCTGCATCCGTGAACTGTCTGTAAGTAAGCAGTGAACGGGCATCATTTAGTTTCTGAAATGTCGGCTACAAAGTGCGCTCATTAAAGTGCCACAAGTCACACCTATTGCAACTGCAAGGACATATCTTTGATAAAAGGAGCGCGCTTGCTAGATCGAGGGAGCAGATTAGGAATAATTGCGAATTATTCGTCGTCATATTCGGCGGCGCGTAGCGCCAAGAGCTTCGTGACAGCCTTCAGTGGTGCACGACGGAGCTGAGGAGGTTTAAGTTTCCGTACACTACTTCGCAATGTAGAGTCTGTTGTGGCTGAATGCAATCTTTCGGCATTATAGTTTTTTTTATAAGTTATTTACAAATACTGCAGGAAGCAGTGCTGCCTGCCGGCAGGAGAGGGTTACAAAAGATGCTTCAACAGAGTGCTCAAAAGCATCAATGTTAGTACATTCAACAATCGAAGCAGGCAGGCGATTCCATTGTTCGACTGCGCATGGAAAAAAGTATTTTTGAAACTGCTTAGTCCCATTGTATGGCCTGATCAGTTATGTGTGGTTCAGCCTTGATGATCTTTGCGGTGCAGAAAGTAGATATGATCCTCCTGACATACATGTTTTGTTATGATAAAATAGGTAAAGTGCAAAACTTTTAACTTGGTAATCTGTCTGCGGAACTGGAGCGGCTCCAACTTATTCTGCCTCAGCATATTAGTAACGGATGAGCGTTTTCGGCAATCGGGGGAGTTAAACCTGTCTGCACGCTGTTGGATGCGCTCCACCTGCTAGAGGTTTTTCACGTGGTACGGATCCCATACAACAGAGGCGCACTCTAGAACTGGTCGAATCATGGTGGGATATGCTAAAAGTTGCACGTTGTAATTAATTTCTTTGCGTAGGTATCTGTACATTTTGCAACAGAATTCATAATCGAGTGTCAGTTTCAATTTGAAGAGACGCTGAGGAGGAACGGGGGATGATCTGTACCGGTAAAGTATACCGGGTTATAATTAAAAACGCTCTACTGTCTGTGAAAACAAAGTCTTAGTAGGCTAGAAATGTCCAAGAAACCCAATTTTAGGTGCCGCAATCCACGGCCGATATCGCAACCGAGATGCTTCCGTCGGCACCAATTTTTGTACCTGATCTTGGAGGCAACGTTACGCCGCCATTCGTCTGAAAAAGGCGGCAACACACCTTTTCAGGTAAGGATGTGACAAGTTTGAATCCACTGGGTGGAAGATTCCAAAGTGAAATTTCTTCGTCCCTAAATGCGTCCTTTGAAGCCAGAAAAAATTCACCGCAACCAGAAAGAGCCGACAATCAATATCTTAGTGGGAACAATAAATGTCGTGGTGTGCTCAGCCTCCCTTTTATTTGTTTTGCTGCTGCAGGTAAATAGAACAAATAACTCGGAATAATTATTCAGATGATAAAGAGTCACTGATGAGGAGAATAATATAAATGGGTTAGTGCTGGTTGGAGTAAAGCAGCTGTTTGATAAATGAGACCTTCGAATTAGGATAGTAAAAATTATTAGTCCTTTGTTACGCTGCAAGCTGTGGACGGTTTCTCGTTTTTAATTATTAAGATGTATAGTTACCTGTCCTGACCCTGTATTGTCCTATGTTGTCATGCTGAGCAATGATAGGTTGCTGATTCTTGTACCTGGCCCAACTTGATTATTACTTTTGCATATGACATCCTTCATGCATTTTTACTTTGTAGTGGAGTTTAAAAATGCAGTCTCACAGTCACAGAAATCTCTGAAAGGTTAGTAAAGAACATCAGGTGATCTGAAATGACTGAGCTGAGATGACGAAGTAGTAACAAAAAAAAAATAAAGAGAAGAAATATTTGCTGCTTTCTTGCGTTCTACCGGCATAACTAGCCGGTAGAGAAAGACGCGCCTGTCAGAAAAAAATAAATTCCAGATTCAAATTCAAATTACAATTGTCATGGAAGATTTGAGTAACGGTGTCATCTCACAAAGAATGAACGATATATTTGAGGGTAAACTTGGCAACAGCTGCTCACCTATGGCACGTATTCTTACCTTGTCTTTGCTGCAGTCGAGCATTTATTTTGCTTCCATGTGCATCGCGCGTAGTACGTACATGGCTCCTATTCCTTTCACTTGGTAGCCATCACCAAAAAAGGCGAGTAAGATTGAACATCTACAAGCCGTTTTTTGCAACTGTCCTTTTGCATCTCCATGGAGCGAGCCTTGCCTTTGGTCCTTGTGGCTGCAGTGACCTCGTTTACGGGTTATCACGGCTGACGTCACCAATGACAGTAATAAAGGATCAGAGGATAAATGAGCTGGTGAAAGAACGGTTCCAGAGCCTTCGTCTTGACTATTTCGACAAGCTGAGCTGAGATCTTCTCAGTATGAGGAGTAGTTTGAAATACACAATTGCATTTATTAACTTCTTGAATTAGGTGTCAATTCAGAAGTGGTACATTGCTTGAAAATTAGCTGCCTGAAATATTTTCGGCAAAAGTACTATTTACGCAGCGGTATTACCGCCTGCAAATAAGGCTACAACTTCACGGCTGCTAGATCACACCTTTCACCCAGTGCGAATAGGAAGGGCCTCGGGAACAGCGCTCCTGATGAAAGAAAATTTGTTCTCCGAGACGCGTCTCGCGATCATCACTTTCGATCTACGATTTCATAATTTACCTTTGATTCCTATAACAATAATCAGAAAGTGACCTAATTTTGATATGCACACTAACACATTTTAAGGAATGAAACAAATTACTGCAGAATCACGCGCGCACTTTACTCCCAATAGCACCCAGTTGGCTTCATCGGGTTCGGAACCTTCGCATTTATTTTCCTTTTTTTTTTACAAACGTGTTTACCTTTAGCTGAAATAGCCGTTGTTTAAAGTTTTATTTCTTGCATGGCCTACTTTACTGCATTAGAATTGGGTCCAAACGCTAGAATTTCAGAGATACGACGATTACTTCTCTAGGAAGGGCATCTTAACGTGGTATCGATCGGGGACGATTTTGCTACAGACGCCTGCCTTGTTGATAGCGAAATTCGTCCCTATTTTACAATCCCCGTCGAAGTATAACTTCCAGCTTCAGAAAAACGAATTAATTACCCTAGCGTCGAAGTCACTTCCGAACAAAAATAAGGGCTTTCGTTGCGTTGGAAATTCCACATAGCATCCGATTAGTAACCTTACCAAAGAATCTCGCCCTGATATTGAACGTAAAGCAAGAATGGCTATTCAAAAAGAAAAAAACAAACAAACTGAAAGAGTTCCTCGAGATGACAAGAATCTCAGTATCCGCAGTAAACGTTCGGTGCTAGTTAAAGGAAACCCTAAATGCGCTGGCGATCCAGTGTAAATAGCTCTTGCAGATGTTTACGCCGAGAGGTTTAACCTGAGCTCTGATAAAAGTAGATTGCTGGTGTGCCGAACTGTGAAGAATTTCACCGAAGCACAAATCTCATCACAGGGTGTTGTCCTGATCACACTTGAACGCAAAAAAAAAAAAAAAAAGATTATGAAGGCACTGCACCTGAAAGCATCCCGCTCAAAAAAGAGAGAAATTAAATTTGTCATTATCGCAAAGCGCCAACAGTAATCGCTATCGGCGATAAGTGCTCTAAACGAAGTCACCGTGGTAGAGGCAGGAAGAGAATCGTAAAATCCATTAAACAAAAGAGTTAGACGAACATTTATCGGTGCCAGGCCTCTGCATTATCACGGTCGTTTGAATTACACCATTGCACCAGAGGTAAAGTTAAGTGGACAAGAGTGACTCTACGCGGATTTACGATGGCATCAGCAACGGGTCCTTCTTTTCTTCAGCCACGAGATGCGGAAATATGGCCTTCGATGTAGGCCGTTATAACTGGTTCTTCAATCGCTGCGCGTGCGTTTGGGAGCGCTGTATATCCGGTCCGCTAGATAGGAATAAGGATCGGAGTGCTTAGTACGTGCGTATCTGAATCTGGTTTACTCGTACATTTCCAGTCTGTCTGTCGCCAATATAGAGCATTTCGGTGTTTCAGGCGCCGTTTGTTGTTTCTACCTAAAGTAAACGTTTTACTGTCCAAATAGTGTACAAATGCTTTAGGAAGGATAGTTTTCCAGTTTTGTAATATCAAATAATTAATTGAAAAATTGGCCGAAGTGTAAACATTACTGGAAATAGCAACATTATATTTCTATGGCATACTGGGTAAGCATCCGTACGAGTGTAGAAATAATTTCTATTTAGAAGTTGTCCATTGCGCTTCAAAGGTGAAAAAGCCGATGTTATTGCTGATGCCAGAACTCTGCCTACAAACTGCGCTCTGCTTTGCCACCCGCCATTTACGACGACATTAATCCGGTGATATTAAAGCACCAACGCTGAGAAAGGAGCTGGCACCGCGTCTATATGCTATCAGCTTCGAAAATTGCATGGCTTTCCGGGACAATATATACTTCCGCCATCTATCCGGCAATGACGATGAGAGGGCGCGTACCAGTGGTACTGGTACAAAATCATACCAGGCTGCAATGTTATCTTCAACAATTTCTAGACATGCGGAATGTTACTTCTTTCCTTAGCGTCATTTCGTGTAGGGAATGAGCTAACGATGACATCGAGATCTCCGGCTTGGTGTCCTATACCCTAGGAAAAGAGATCCGATGTTGCCCGAAGAGGAAGAGCTTTATGTATAAAAAAATATGAGAAACACTTAAGCTCCACCATTAAGGATATGACGCGATAGCGTAGGCTACCATCCCACTTTAAACAAGCTGCGTAAACGTGCCTACGTAACCTAGAGATAACGTGAATGCAACGGCCCTGGCAGGAGTTGTGATATCACCCTTCCACATTAAAGTAGAGGCCCGAATGTGCAGCTCCTGCCAAACATAATGAGAACCCTAAACGTCTATTCAGTGCTCGGCCATGTCAGCTTCAAGTATTGTATCCAGACGCCAGGCCAGGGAACAGGAAGCTTTATTACAAGGTGCCCGCTCGCAGCTTCAAACCAACAACACACGTACATTGAATCTACACGCCGTTTTATACACATCGTGAACTGCCCAAGGCATGGAGGAAGAAGAAAACTAGGAGGGAGCGCCGCGCCTGAAAAGTGAAGCCTAGTCATAAAAAATATAATAGAAAGAATCATGGGAAATTAGCCGTCACGTGATACGGCAAGCGGTAGCCGGTAGCTGGTTTCGGTTGCGGTTTCGCATGCTTCGCTCTGAAGGAATGCCTTCGCGTGGCCTTCGCTACACGACGCCTGCACTAGAAACCTGAGGCGCTCACTGCGAGCAGGCGATGGATGGAACTTAGGACGTTCAGACGGGCTGATCCCCTGGGGGCTGCCGCCGTCGCGCAATGCACCCGTTTATTTCTCGAAGTATGGCTGGGTCCCCTCAGCTGCGCCACATGAAATGCTTGCGGGGCTGGGCGCACAAAGACGAAGCACGCGAGAACAAGAAGGACGAGCGGACGAAGCGCTGATCATCGCTTCGTCCTGTCGTCCGTTATGTTCTTGTGCTCTGTCTTTGTGCGCCGAGTCCCGCAAGCATGGAATCAAACTAACTAGCCCAACAAAAAGTACTGCCATAAGAAATGCTGCGTTCCGGGATGCAAGAACTACAGGGATATACCTCTCGGGGCTGTCGCTCCAGCGGCGAGTACCCTGTTATGCGCACTCCCCGAGAAATACATGTAGGAAATGTAGACCTCAAATACACATTGTTATGCTGAAGCCAGTTCCCGAGGCATGCAATGTTATATCGAATTCGTAGTCTCCCTGACGAAACCAAAGATGAAAAGGCCACCTGCAGTTCTCACTTGTGTGCCTATAAATACGGAGTACAATGCAACAATTGTAAACAAAGTAACATGTGTTACGACGAGACGCACAACTTTCGGCAGACCACTCCGGTAGGCTTTCCGTGGGGACCATCCAAAGTCCCTAAAAAATACCATGTACCCTGCTGCTTTTGTGGCTAAATTCCCAAGAATCATTGAGCGCAAGAAAGAGAACGGAGCTGCGCCAGAGGAGGTTGGCTTGCGGAGGCTGCGCGCGCTCCCTCCTAGTTTTTTTCTTCCTCCATGGCCCAAGGTCAATGCAACAGGTCGCGCGACTTGGAAGAAATCGCATGCAGCTGCCTATTTCCAGCAGCATCAACTCGATGATGATGATGATGATGATGATGATGATGATGATGATGATCGATGATCGATGCAAAGGCCCCTGCGAACTGTGTGGCAAAATATTAAACCATAGAAAATAAGGTTACTCCAAAGAACTAGGAAGTAAATATAATATTCACGCGCAGGAATGAATGCTGTTTTCGTTTCTTGCGTAAGAAAAAAAACGTGTAATATTTAAAATAATATTTAGCTTGTTTTTACCGACCTCTCTCGGCCATTCAGTATCCGCTGCAGAGTTGCCCAAAGCTCAGATATGTCTCAGACAGAAGCTTTTTCACTCGCGGAACGGGTGCGTCATCGGCCCCGGTTCAACGTTCAACCGTTGCGTGCTACGTACAAAGTGGGTTATCTTTGTCAAACAGTCAGTATTTCGTTCTGCTGGTTGTGGTAGAGCTTTACAGCAAGGCGAGGACTGTGCTCGATGAGAAACTGATCGCCGTTGTATGTGCGCATTTTCGGACGATGGGACAATGCTGCGTCACGATTCGGCGGATCGGCCAGCTCGGACTCCCAGGCACGTCGCGAAAGTGGCGGCTTGTTTTACGGATACAAGTCTGCACGAGTGGCGTCTCGCTGCATCTGTTTTAATTGAACGGTGAAGGTGAAACTTTATTGCCCCCAAGCCGCGTGTCGCATTGCGCAAAGCCTTCCGTTCCGCTCCATTTGCTGCATGTTTTGCTTACTGCGTCGCATTACCGCACCGACGTTCGCTGAATGTGGTTTAGCTGGTATCACAGGGATGTTCCTATTGTCAGCGGGATCTTTCTCATGGATATGAATGCGTAAGTTGTAAATTTGTAGCCTCACATTGGACTCCTCTCAGAGACAAACGGAGCGCGAGTAAAAGAATGAAATCGAGAACAGGACGAGATTTTAGTTGTAGGGAGCGAAGTAGCAATCCCCATTTGAATTTCTTACTTAATCTCTTACAACTGGGTGTTCTAACGCTAGCGTTACAGTTATGCCGTTCATTATTCTTTGTTCTTTGACTCCGTTATGTTCTTTGCTCGTTCGCAAAATCTCTCACCCTTTAATAATCTCACCGCATCTCGTTTGGAGACGAACGCTCAGGTCATTTTGTTATCACGAGGATTTCATAAAGACCATGACCGACGAATGAACGGTGGTCGCTTTCCTACAGTTCAAGATTTACATTGTCGTGACGCGTCTATGTAACTGATCGTGAATTAATGAAGCCTGGCTTTCGATGCAACACAGCTTCACTCATTTATGCCCTTAGTGAAATCCCTCAAGTCATGTGATTCTTATCCATGTGCTTGCCGAATTCACTTCAAAGCCCTTTATGTTCAGAAACGTCCTCGAAGAAATAAGCCCCAGAATGCGTTTATATGACGCGCGACGAAATACGAGGCTAACGATGACGGAGCCAGAACGATACTATGATAAGGTGGTTGAAGAGGCCGTAACATTTCAGTTAAACTAAAAGTTGACTTTAGAAATCCATGTCAAGTAAAGTTGGTTAAATCCATGTCAAGTAAAGTTGGTTAAACAGTTACGGTGTCCATTTTTCCGCCTTATCCGAGCATCGTTCTGCCTCCGTCGTCGTTGGCATTGTTTTTTCGTCCAAGAGAAACAAACAAAATCAAATTCCCCGCCAATGGTACGTCACTGTGACGTCACGAACTTTTATGACATAACAACATCACGTGTCTGCTTTGCCGCAGAGTTCGCAGGAGGCGCCAACAAACTAAAGCCTCGCTCAGAGTCGACACGCAAGCTTCTAAGGGAGTTACGCTACCACTTACTCCATTGCTTACTCTTTCTACCATGAGCTGCCAGCGCATGCGCAGCCAGACATGGCGAACGCGATAAGCCACGACAAGACATCGCGATACAACACGATGCTATAACAACCGCCTGCCGGCGCCATGCTAAGGATTTTTCGCTCACAGCGCTGACGTCGGGTTTTCGGTGAACCGGGCCTCTGACGCTATCGCGTAAAAAAAAAAAGAAAAATGCATTTAGCCTTTTGCTGCAGAAGCAACATTACGCCAGGTTTCAGCTCGTCGCGTATGGCGTGGCCGCGGTGACCAACGGATCATTTCCAGTGCTATGAGGAGGATTGCTCTTCAAGGACTGTTTTTTTTTTTTTGCCATGTAAGGGAGCACACAAGTGCCATGCAGGGGCTTATTTTTTTTCTTTATTGCCAAATTTATTATCCAATTTTACACATAAAGAAAATTACTCCACACACACACACACACACACACACACACGCACGCACACACACGCACGCACACGCACACGCGCACACACACACACGCGCACACACACACACGCACATCACATCACATACATACATACATACATACATACATACATACATACATACATACATACATACATACATACATACATACATACATACATACATACATACATACATACATACATACATACATACATACATACATACATACATACATACATACATACATACATACATACATACATACATACATACATACATACATACATACATACATACATACATAATTACATACATACACATAGGTTGCTGCGAGGAAAGTACGCCAGTATTTACGCGAAGCCGTTGCGAGTGTTATTGAAGTTTTGAAGACACAAAACGAAGTGCCTGAATGGCTTCCGAGAATGAAAGTGTTGCTGCAAATGCCTGATTTGTAATGGATCACGCAGCCCAAATCACGTGGTTTTAACCCTTGTTATGTGTTTGTCGCATAATATTCTGTGTACCATGCAGGGGCATCACCTCCGCTATTTGTTCCAATTGCAATAAAATGTTTCCACCACTACCCACAAATGACCTTGAACAGCCGCAAAGAAGACAAAGAAGAAGACGACGAATAAGAAGCCGTAGAAGAAGAAGAATAATAATAATAAGAAGCCGAAGAAGAAGACGAATCAGAAACCAAAGAAAAAGAAGACGACGAAGGAGGAAAAGAGGAAAAAGAGCGCTCGGTCACCGGCAGCTAATGCTTTCGCTCCACATTCGGTTAAGCAGCGTTGAACCCTTCTTATTTTTTTATGGCAGCAGGAAGCACGTCGCAAATTGTTCGACCACTTAGCACCGGCTATACCTTTCCTCATCACAGACAAGCACTTATCCCCCACCTTTCTCTATTTTTCTTCCTCCTCCTCAACCAGAGGAACACGTATTCATGGATATCAGAGCCACTCCCTGCGTTGTGGCTTCGCCGCGATCTCTATTGTAAACACCTGACTCGTGGCCGGCGCCATATGCGCTCTGTCTGACTGGGCCTATCCTCTCCGTGTGCGCGCGTCCCTGTGTGTGTGTGTGTGTGTGTGTGTGTGTGTGTGTGTGTGTGTGTGTGTGTGTGTGTGTGTGTGTGTGTGTGTGTGTGTGTGTGTGTGTGTGTGTGTGTGTGTGTGTGTGTGTGTGTGTGTGTGTGTGTGTGTGTGTGTGTGTGTGTGTGTGTGTGTGTGTGTGTGTGTGTGTGTGTGTGTGTGTGTGTGTGTGTGTGTGTGTGTGTGTGTGTGTGTGTGTGTGTGTGTGTGTGTGTGTGTGTGTGTGTGTGTGTGTGTGTGTGTGTGTGTGTGTGTGTGTGTGTGTGTGTGTGTGTGTGTGTGTGTGTGTGTGTGTGTGTGTGTGTGTGTGTGTGTGTGTGTGTGTGTGTGTGTGTGTGTGTGTGTGTGTGTGTGTGTGTGTGTGTGTGTGTGTGTGTGTGTGTGTGTGTGTGTGTGTGGGCGCGCGCGTGCGTGCGTGCGTGCGTGCGTGAGAGAGAGAGATTTGCGTGCGCTGTTGGTTCGCATGGATTTAACGTATTCTGTTGATTGTGTTTATATATCCTGTTCAACTTCCAATGCTATAAGAAACGAAGCAACAACCATGTACCTTATGTCTTGAGAAAGGCAGGGCAATTCTGCCGAAGCGTCGACTGAAAAATAGAACTGGAATCAGTATGAAGCATTCCTTTATTTGTCATACTTCTAGCAACCAAAAACGTCCATTTGATTTGCTATACATATAGCTTGTAGCGCCCTCAGCGAAATATTTTCAGAGCTTATGCTTTCTATTCTATAGGTAAGTCGTGCCATTTCCTACAGCAAAAATACATTTTTTTCGGTAGAGCGATTTCTCGGCACGTAATTACGTTTGTCCTTACATGTAGAATTTTTGAGTGTCATATAGACATGTAGAATTTTTGAGTGTCATATATGAGTGTCCAAGGTCATAATAATATAGACTACCTCCGGCTCTTCTGATATATAGTCCACCTTTTAAAGCGACACCTCTGGGGTGGTCGGGGTCACAAATGTGTGCTAAGAACTATATCAGCCTCACTGGGAGACAATGCGTGAAACGAAGTGCGCCGCGAGATATTGTTGTCGTTCTGAATCTCGCCTTGTTTTATTCACTGGTGACTCTTTCCACGCCTCTTTAACTTTCGGCGGGGGTTTCCAAACGACGTTCACGATATTTATTCTTCGTGAACGATTCAGGGAACCGATCTCGTTCGTTGCACACGACGCATCATGAGGGTGATATTGCTGCGCGGAATTCAGAGCAAAGTTTGAGACAGAAGCTTTTCTTATAAATGAATTTATTCAGAAAGAGTGGTGCTCGCCGTTTTTAACCGTAGTAACCGTGCTTTCCGTAGCCGCCATAACCACCGTATCCACCATAGCCTCCGTAGCCTCCGTAGCCGCCGTAACCACCGTAGCCTCCGTAGCCACGGCCATATCCTCCATAGCCTCCGTAACCACCATACCCGCGGCCGTATCCTCCGTAGCCGCCGTAACCGCCATATCCGAGTCCGCCGTATCCACCATAGCCGCCGTATCCTCCATAGCCTCCGTAACCTCCGTAGCCACCGTATCCACGGCCGTATCCGCCATAACCGCCAAGGTAGCCGGCGAGAGCACAGCCGATCACAGTTGCGAGGGCGAAGAAAACAAGCTGCAAGAAGGGCACAGTAATAGAGCGTTAGTGCTGGGTTCACTTAAGATAGAAAATGCACTTTAGGCATACGCCCAGGGCAAAAACAGTCGTTTCTCTATTACAGTCTACTGTAATGGCACCAATAAATGTGGTACTTCTTGCATTCACAGAAGACACAAGACCTTGTGCAAAGAAATGAAAACCAGCCGGAAAGGAATTCGAGAAAACAACTCGACTTTTTTCTCTTTGTTCACCTTGCAGCTGTGACAGAATTCTTGAATATGAGTCTCAAACGTGACAAAATGTGATCCTTGTTGGCAGAATCTGTGCATTTTTTTTTTTTTTTTTTTTTTTTTTAGAAATGAATCTGAAGAGTTAGGCGGCGCATTTGCTATCAGCGTTTTATATGTACTTTCGCTGCTCGCGCATTGAAGTAGAATCAGCCGCTGCCTAGCACAAACGTTCGCTTTTAAAAACGAAAAATCTGAAAATCGAAAAGCTGTTTCATAATCTATGCCTTGCCACAGATGTACAAATTTCTTAGAGGCGTTGCCTGGCGCTCTATTACCTATGACAATGGCGGCGTACTCACCGTAGCCTTCATGGTGATTGTCTCTTTGGCAGTGAAGTACCCGAAGATGCGGTGGGCGGACGTGGCTTCGATGTGTGCCTACCGTCGTCGGTCGGAGGTATATATACCCGTTCCCGCCCCCACAGCCCGTGCCCGAGAACCCAGACGCGCCAAACCTGTCCCGCTATGAATGGCGGCCGGTGAACGCATGGATACGAAAAAAAAAAAAAAAAAAAAAAAAAAAAAAAAAAAACGCATGCCTTCGAAAATTATTTGAGTCGCGCCGAAAAAAGAAAAAAAGAAGGTGGGAGAGGTGCCTACTGCTTTCTGTCTCTTGAATTGTTTGCTGTCCCGTGCTACCGCAAACCTCTTTTTGTGTTTGCTTTCGCTTTTGAAGGAGAGTGCGGAATTGAGAATATCCCCGCCGGAACTGCGCCGACTTTCGTCCCGGTTTCATTCAGACGCAAGTGCGGGTTTTTGTTTGGCCACCCGAGGTGCTGACGCATGATCTCAGGCGAACGTGGTAACTTGCTGCAACGCTTGCATTAGTTCCGTTCCGCGCTCCGGCAGCAGCCTCTCGCGTCTACAGCAGCTTGAGTGGCCTTGGAGCACGCGATTCATATGAGACGAGCTACTATAACTTGCAGACTGAGGCTGTGATGGAAGCGGCGCGAGATTCGCGAGAGTTAGTGGGGTTATTATAGCGTGCGAGCTTCTTTTTTTTTTTCTTCTGTAAGCATGTTTTTTGTGTTTGAATGTGCGTCGTCTCTTCGTCTGTTGCGCGGCATTGTATCGCCGTGATTCACACGTGAGCGCCTGCGCCAAACGGTGATCACGTAATGTGCTCGGATTGAAGTTCTGTGTCGCTTCTAATGGCATTCTAATGAAATGACATTCTAGTGGAAATCAAGAAGAAATGGGCAGGGGCAGGAAATGTAGTACGAAGAGAGTACAATCGTTGGTCGCTTATTGTAACAAATTGGATTCCAAGGAAAGAAAGCGTAGCAGGGGGCGGCAGAAAGTTAGATGGGCGGATGAGGATAAGAAGGTCGCAGGGGTAAAGTAAATGCAGCTAGCACAGGACCGGGTTAATTAGAGGAGTATGGAACAGGCTTTCGCCCTCCAGTGGGTTTAGTCCGGCTGATGATGACGATGTTGACTGTCGATTATAGCCTCCACTGAGTACAAAGGCCGCGAAAAGGCTTAATTAGCGCATCAGTTATTCTCTACTGCATACTATTGTACTACCTCGGGCAGAAGAACGACATAAACGCTTCGCTCCGATTCTGCTTCGAGATTGCAGAGCACATGTTGAAGAGAATACTTGAGAGAATCTAGGCTTTACGTGGAACATGAGCGCTAATATTTAATTTTCTTATAACTACACTATTCTAATTTTTTCACTGCTGTAGTAAACTTGTTTCGATACAATTTCACCTATGCATTTTTCTACGGCCGATGGGCTCTTTTGAAAGTAGGCGTCCAATATTTAAATACTTCGGCCCTCCGTGTCGCCAATACATCTCGACATCGGAAACCCGCTCCACCTATGCTAGTATAATGTTAACTGCGTAGAGCACCCAGTAACTTCAGCAGTCGCATTATTTTAGTTCATTAAAACTTTTTATTGCGAAAGCAATACTACTCTCAGTTTCGAGCCTTCAGCGTGGTGCGGCCACACCCACGTGACGTTGTGACGTCACACCGCACGTGACACTAGGGTGAGAGCTGGGCTACCAACTCAAGCGGTCGGCGTTGCGCGGTCGCAGCCACGGCGCAGCGCGTGACGTCAAGCCCCACGTGACACAAAAGCGGTCAGCGTGGCGCTAGAGGCACAGCTGATGCTCATGTGATACGTGACGTCAGGCACGTTCATGCTGCTCGGTTAAAGCGGGGCTTTATATGTGGGCTGGCAGGAGCTGCGAACTTGAGTCTCTCGTTTCACATGGGACGGTTATGTCAGAATTAGCCTGCTATGACCCTGGCATTCACGTTACCCCTATAGGCCACTAAGGCACGTTGATATGGCATGGTTAAAGCGGGGCTTTTATGTTGGCTGAGGAAGAAGAAAAAAAGAACGCTCGGTCACCCACAGCTAATGCTTTCGCTCAACATTTGGTTCAACAGCGTTGAACTCATGTAATTTTTTTTTTTTTTTTTACATACGCTTTCACATTTTAACAGGGCGCGTATATTACTATCGCAGAGTTGAAGGGCAGCCTCCGTGTAAGCATTGCTGAGTTTCTCTAAAACCGCCAAGGAAGCTGCCGCGTCATCATGTATACATTTGTCGCTTTTTCTCGTCTCTCGTATTGCCAATCTCACGAAAAGCGCTGAAAAGGTGTGTGAAGGCCACTCTTCGATTCGACGTGATATCCAGCAAGCCGCACTTCTTTCACTTTCCTCCAGTATACCTTGGATGGGTGGCAACAAGGACATTATGTGGTGTGCGACACGCTGTGATAGAAAATTGCGCTCTTGTGCCATTAGCTCTCTGTCTTCCTAAATACACCCGCTAGGGGTACTTCGCGCTTTGATGTCTGTCGTAAGCGGCACTAGCGAACGTTGGTTGATCTCGTGAAAAAAAGAAGAAGAAAAAAGTAATAATTTTTGTACTGGGGGAGAATAATTTCACCGCTTCGCAGTGGCGTGCCACACAGCTGAAAACGTTCTGAATTTTTTTCAGGGCAGTATGTGGTTCCTAAATAGTAACGATGTGTAGAATGCATCGATTTTTTTCTGGGTCCATTTACACGCTGCGCTTCATAATAGAACTTCCCCGCTAATGTAGTGTATCAGTGAATGCGCTGAAATTTATTTGAAATATGGGACATTCTCAGAGTTTTTGTATGTTCCGTTCAAAACGTAGCGTCGGTGAACAAGCAAAAACGTACGCCAAGATTCCTGCCTCACTTCAATGCACGTTTTTGTTTGTTTTTTTCTACCAACACTTGTATTCAGTGAGTCCACCTGATACGCCGAGCATATACACTATATAAAAATAACGATAACTAGTCAAATAATTAACGTGTTGAGCACCGCTAAAGTAAATAAATAATCTACACAAATATGAAACTATAAAAACATACTTCTGATAAGCAGTATATCGCTTGCTTATGGAGTGGAGTGTATTATCGAGGCCCTCGGCCGGAGCAGTGAAGAAGATATATCCTTAAAACAAAGCATCCGCCTCGCATTCGGGAGGTACAGGGTTCGATCCCCAGTGCTACCGGGTACCCGCCGGTTTCCAATGGGCACAAGATTTCCCCCGGCCTGGTGCTCGGCTCTTCTGGGGTGAAACTCTTAGCAAAAGGGGCATGAACCAAATGATGGTTCAAAAAAAAAAAAAAGAAGGGCCACATTATGGCTTTTGCCGCGCGAGGCGGACTTATTGTGGTCCGATGGCGGAACCGATCACTGCCACATTGGAGCAACTATTTGGGACCTATGACCCCTTTTCCAAACATTTCACCCTAAAGAGCCGAGCAACAGGCCGGGGGAAAGTTTGTACTTATTGAAAAATCGGTGGGTACCCGGCGGCACCAGGTATCGAACCTGGTACCTCCCGAACACGAGGCGGATGCTCTACCACAAAGCCACGCTTTTTTTTTCTTTATTGCCGACTTGGACATTCAAAACAAGACGATGAACAATAAAATGTGCCAGCACACTTTCGCGTGACACGGCGGGTTAAAACGTTTTGAGTTTTACCAAAGTGTCAAGCACATGAATCCATTGGGGCTGCTCGGGGAGTGTGATATGCACTTCCCTGAACCGCACAACACTGTGTATGAAATGTTCTCGTACAGGATTGACTTGTATATCTGCATTGTTAAACTGCATTCTGGTTTTCCACAAGCTGTGGAGGCCCAGGAGCATTATTGTATCAAAGGGAAACTCCTCTGTATTAGGAAAAGGTAAAAATCGTATGTCATATGCATCTAGCGGTAGCTCTTTTTTTAATGTTCTCTGAAGAACATCCCAGAAAAAAATGGCATCCCAACAGTCCAAAAACACGTGTTCTATCGTCTCTGGTCTGTTACACAAGAAACAGTCTTTTGACCAAGGGACGAACAGGCCTTTAGCGTGCATCCATGTTTTGACTGATAATGTGCTAGTGCGGAGTTTAAAGAAAAATGATTTGACTGGTGGTGCTATTGGCATCTTCTTAACTCTCTTGAGTACATCATCTCCTGGGCCTGGACAGTGCGACAAACGGTATATCGGTACAGGAAGCATTGTGTCCACTAGGTCCGCATACAATTTTTTCCGCTTAACATTGCACAAATACTCCATGGAAAAGCGCACATGCAGCACTCTGTACGCGAGCACCACTTCTCGCAAGTACCCTCTTACTGTACCACCTACATTGAGACACGAACTGACAAGAAAATTAGGAAGGAGTCGACCATGCCGAACTTGGATTACTGTTCTGAGGAAGACATCATTTTGGTCACGAAGGTACATGAAACGCGAGACAACTTGTCGCAAAAATAAATGCGCCAGACCAAGCCCTCCTTTTTGTACGGAAAGAAACAAATTTGTTCGGCTCGTCCTTTCCCAAGTCGACGCCCAAATGAAAACGGCAAAAATACGGTGAAGTTTTTGTATGTTTGTCCTCGAAGCACTGAGAATATTCATCACGTACCACACTTTAGCAGTAAGGAACAGGTTACATATAGTGGCACGCGAGAACATGGACCTTCCTTGCCACGCATCACTTTTTTCCTTGGCCCTCGATGCTTGGTTATGCCAGTACGGATCTGGGTCCCGGTAAGAATCAAGGGGCACTCCTAGATACAATGCTGGAGTGGTTGACCAGCGCATCCGAGGATAGTGTTCGGGTGTGACCTCCCAGCTACCATGCCAGAAACCGCAGCTTTTTTCCCAGTTTATCTGGGCACCTGTGCAGTTGCAAAATTTCTGTACTACATTCGTCACCCCACAAATACTTTCTCTATTTGACAAAAGACAGCGATGTCGTTGGCATAAGCCAGGATTTTCACATGCACTGATTGTAACGTGAATCCCGTTATGCATTCATTATTCCGGACGGCCAAGCAAAGCGGTTCAAGGTAGGCTGCGAATAACAATGGCGACAGTGGACAACCCTGCCTCACAGAAGATCGCACTTGGAGGCTTTCAGTGAGTTCTCCATTCACAACAATCCGTGTGGTACAGTTTTTGTATGCCATTCTAACGCCCTCTAATATTGTTCGGCCGACATTTGCATGATCTAATGCGGCAAACAGAACATCGTGAGAAACGCGGTCAAAGGCTTTTGCCAGATCTAGTTGTATCATCGCCACTCGGTCATCAAATGAGTCACAGCATTCTGGTATGGATCATGTATGTGTATGTTAGTAGCGATACTTCGTCCTTTTATGCCGCATGTTTGGTGCTTGCCTACGAGCGTTGTTATAACACCCTGCAATCTTTTCGCTAGCACTTTCATGAAAATTTTGTAGTCGACGTTGGTGAGGCTTATCGGGCGATAAGACCCCATCAACAGGCGCTTATCAGGGTCATCGCTTTTAGGAATTAGCACTATGTGGGATGTTGTGAAAGACAGCGGAACACGTTTTTTCTCATAGCTTTCGTCAACAACCTTCAGCAGAGCCTGGGCTATTGCCGGTTTGAACTCTTTGTAGAAAGCTGCACCCAGTCCGTCAGAACCAGGGGCTCTACCTGCTGGCAGGGCATCTATTGCATCCTCAATTTCTTTCACGGAAATCGGCCGCTCAAGCCGTGTTTTAACTTCTTCCTCAAGTTTCGGCATAAGTGGAAGGAATTCACTATAGAAGCCCCGTTCAGTTTTTCGCGACTGACAAAGCATATCTGCGAAATGATCACTGATTGCGTTCTTGATTACACTACTGTCCGCCGAAATACCTGTGCTAGTTCTCATTTCTCGTATTTCCTTTCGGCACGCGTATCGTTTCTCGTCTGATAACGCACGCTTTGTTGGTGTTTCCCCCGCCCACAGCTGTTCCGTCCGCGCCCGAATAACTGCCGCACTATACTTATCTGTGTCCATTTTTTCAAGCTGGGCTTTGACACCCCTGATCTCATTAAAGCATGCGCCTGGTTGGGCGTTTTCTATACACGTCAGAAATTCGAGCTATTTACGAAGCTCTGCTTCTTTTTGCTTCTTTGCGTATCTTGATTTCGTGCTTTTTTCTATCGCTCTCATTTTCACCCCCTGCTTAAAACCCTCCCATTTTAAAGCGAAGCTCAACGGTTTCGCTGTAAGTAATGTATTTAATTCTTGATCTGTTTCGTTAAAAAAGCTTTCGTCCTCCAACAACTTATTATTAAGTTTCCAAAATTCCAATTAAACCGATTCCTGCTTTGTTTTCTTCCAGAGGTTGCAATCACTAAGGCATGATCACTGAAAGACACAGGTCTAACTTCGTACAAGGTGCAAAGTGGTACAAGTTCAGCTGCGACATACAATCTGTCTAATCGAGGATGGCTGTTGCCCTGAAAATGGGTATACTGCGTATAGGTGCCATTAGTAAATAAACTTCCAATATCTTCCAAATCATGGCCATGGACGATTTAATTCAAAACATCAGCACTTTTATCACGTACAATTGACTTTTTGGCGCGATCTGAAGCTTGGCAAACGCAATTGAAATCGCCCAGTAGGATTATCACTTTGTCACTGTTTAAATATGACTCCAATCCTTCAAAAAATAATTTTCGCTCAGTCTCTGCGTTTGGTGCATACACACAAATAACTCGGAAATCAAGGCCGCAGTGCAAAAAATCAACGACAAGGAGACGGCCCCACAAAGGCACGCTTTTTTTTTTTCTTTATTGCCTGACTTCGGCAAAGCCACGCTTCGGTACCGCTTCTCTGAGTAATGTAAATACGCTTGGGAGCACGTTTCGTAACATTTCATTTCATTTACATATATTTCGTCGTAACTTCAACCCTGATGCAAATAGCAGGAGGGGGGCAAGCAAATGTTCGTTTGGTTTGGTTTGTAAGTTTTTACGTCCTAATGCGACTCAGGCTTATGAAAGCGCCGCAGATTAGGATTCTGAAATTTCTATCAACTTGGGTTCTTTAACGTGCACTGGCATCGCACAGAACACGGGCGCCTTGCATTTCGCCTCCGTCAAAATGCGGCTGCCGCTGCAGGGATTCGATCCTGCGTCCTTGGGCACAGCAGTCGGGCGCCCTAACCACTGCGCAACCGCGGCGGGTAGAAGCAAATTGCGTACCGAAACGTGAAGCCAATGTGGACGTTGCGCCAACGCATGCCGAACTATCGAGACCATGGTCCCTAAATGTTCTGTAGACAACGAACGCAGTTTTTTTTTTTTTTTTCGAGGAAGGATTGCGGTCGCTAAAGCTAGACAGGCTATAAAATTCACCGTTGTCGGCGTTCCCAGTCAGAAAAAAATAGAGAATATTTTTTGTTGTCACGACAGAATTTCTGTGCGGTTTTTACAGCTAACCTTTTGTGGTAACATAATTTTCCATATAGTAACATCAGAATATTCTTACAATAGACAAGTACTAAACAACTACAGACTGCAGAAAAGTACTGCAGATTAAGTACTACCCTGTAGAACTACAGAACTGCTAAGTACTATATATGTACTATAGCGCTGTAGTTTTAAAATCCTGACATTTGGGACAGAACTACAGAAAATTTATTTATATTTTGGACACGGTTCTGTATTTTTTCCGAGCGGTTGAAACAAGGCGGGAGTAAAAATCGCTATAGTGGAAGGCTCCAGAGTAGTTTTGACCGCGCGATGATGCTCAGCGTACGGTGACATTACACAGCACACGGGCATCTTGCAATGAAACGCGGCTGCTGCGGCTAGTATTGACACCACGCCCTCGAGCTCAGCAGCAGAGCGCCCTTAATCACAAAGCCACCACTGTTGTTGTTGTTGTCGCCGCTGGAAGAAGAATAAAATTAAACATCCACTGTCTAGTGAAATGATTTCCACTGGGTCACTACAACTACTACTGTGCTGGCAGGGGAGGGCTGAGAGAGATTTCAGAAAAATGATTGTGTCACAGACCCTCGCCTTTACGGTCAACAGAGGCGCGGGATCCCCTTTACGGTTACTCGCCGTCCCACTATGAGGTTTGAGTACACAGTTAAATGTCATCGTCATCATCATCAGCCTGACTATACCCACTGCAGGGCGAAGGCCTCTCCCATATTTCTCCACTTAACCGGATTCTGTGCTAGCTGCATCCACTTTACCCCTGCGAACTTCTTAACTTAATCCGCACACCTAACTTTCTGCCGCCCCCTGCTACACTTTCCTTCCCTTGGAATCCAGTTTGTTACCCTAAGCGACCATCGGTTATCCTCTCTTCGCACTACATGTCCTGCCCATGCACATTTATTCTTCTTAATTTCCACTACTATGTAGGTAACATGAGTTATTTCTCTGACCCACTCTGCACGCTTCCTATCTCTTAATGTTACCCCCATCATTTTTCGTTCCATAGCCTTCTGGGTTGTCCTCAACTTAAGTAGAACTCTCTTGGTTATCCTCCACGTTTCAGCCCCATACGTGAGTACAGGTAAGATGCAACTGTTATATACTTTCCTCTTTAGCGATACCGGTAAGCTGCTAGTCATAATCTGTGAGTGCTTGCTAAATGCGCTCCATCCCAATCTTATTCTTCTAGTTATTTCCTTTTCATGGTCCGGATCTGCGGTTACTACCTGTCCTAAGTAGACATATTCGCCTACTACTTCCAGTACTTCGCTACCTATTGTAAACTGCTGTTCCTTTCCGAGGCTGTTGAACATTACCTTAGTCTTCTGCATATTGATTTTCAAGCCTACCTTTCTACTTTTCCGGTCTAGGTCACCAATCATTATTTGCTGTTCAGCCCCCGAGTTGCTTAGCAAGGCAATGTCATCAGCAAATCGCAGATTACTGGGGTATTCTCCATCTACCCTTATCCCTAACTGCTCCCATTCCAAGTCTCCGAATACTTCCTCTAAGCAAGCTGTGAGTAGTACTGGGGAGATCGTGTCTCCTTGCCTAACACCTTTCATTATGGGAATTTGTTACTTTCTTTATGCAGAACTATGGTTGCTGTGCAGCCACTATATTTGTCTTCCAGCACTTTCACGTACGGCTCATCTACCCCCTTATTTCGCAATGCCTGCATCACCGCCGAGGTTTCAACTGAATCAAATGTTTTTTCGTAATCAATGAATGCTATGTAAAGGGGCTGGTTATATTCCGAGCATTTTTCTATCACCTGATTGATGGTATGGATATGATCGATAGAAGAGTACCGTATCCGAAAACCTGCTTGATCCTTTGCTTGATTGCAGTCTAAGGTGGTCCTGATTCTATTAGCGATTACCTTAGTAAATACCTTATACGTAACAGACAGTAAACTGATTGGACTGTAATTTTTAAGGTCCTTAGAGTCCCCTTTCTTATGAATGAGGATAATGTTTGCATTCTTCCATTGTTCCGGTACCGTCGATGACACAGGCATTGCGTATACAGGGTGGCCAGCTTTTCTAACACGATATCCCCTCCGTCCTTCAGCAAATCTGTAGTTATCTGATCCTCTCCAGCTGATTTCCCCCTTTTCATGGTTTCTAATGCTTTCCTGACCTCGCCATTCGTAACTGGTGGAACGTCTGACTGTTTTTCCCTACCGTCAACCTCTTTACGGTCCTGACTACTTTGGCTACTGTAGAGATCTGTATAGAACTCTTCGGCTACTTTGACTATCTTGTCTATATTCGTGATGACGTTACCTTTCTTGTCCCTTATCGCATACACCTGGTTTTTGCCTATGCCCAATTTCTTCTTTACCGCTTTAAGGCTTCCCCCGTTCTTGACAGCATGCTCAAGTTTCTCCATGTTATACTTCCTTATATCGGCCACCTTGCGCTTATTGATTAGCTTTGATATCTCGGCCAATTCAATCTGGTCTGTTGGATGGGAAGCTTTCATACTCTGGCGTTTGTTAATCAAATCTTTCGTCTCCTTAGACAGCTTGCCGGTATCCTCTGTATACTTATCCTACCGCCTACTTCTACCGCACATTCAGTGATGATATCTCTGAAATTATTGTTCATTGCTTCTAGGGTAATGTCGCCATCCTCGTTTAGAGCTGAATATCTATTCTGTAGCGAGATCCTGAACTCTTCTGCCCTCCCCCTTACCGCTAATTCGTTGATTGGTTTCTTTCTTACTAATTTGTTGCGTTCCTTCTTCAGATTTAGGCTAATTCGGGACCTCACCATCCTGTGGTCACTGCATCGCACTTTCCCGATTACCTCTACATCTTGCATAATGGCGGGGGTTGAACACATTATGAAGTCGATTTCATTTTTAGTCTCTCCGCTAGGACTTTTCCATGTCCATTTCCGGTTCTTCCGTTTGTTGAAGAAGGTATTCATGATTCGTAAGTTATTGCGCTCTGCAAACTCAACTAGTAACTCCCCCCTGCTATTCCTAGAACCAATGCCATAGTCACCTACTGCCTGGTCTCCTGCCTGCTTTTTCCCTACTCTGGCATTGAAGTCGCCCATTAGTTCAGTATACTGCGTCTTTACTTTTCGCATTGCCGATTCTACATCCTCGTAGAAGCTTTCAACTACCTGGTCATCATAACTACATGTAGGTGCGTAGGCCTGTACAACCTTCAGTTTATATCGCTTATTAAGTCTAATAACGATGCCTGCTACCCTCTTATTAATACTATAGAATTCATCTATATTACCCGCTATATACTTATTGACAAGGAAACCTACTCCTAGTTGTCGCCTCTCTGGTAAACCTCGATAACACAGTACATGCCCATCCTTCAGTACAGTAAATGCCTCATTCGGCCTCCTAACCTCACTAAGCCCTATGATATCCCTAGGGTTCTAGCGTTAAACGTTGCCAGGGTCAGTTTCCAATGGCGGCCTGTCCAGTTAAATGTAAGGCCGGTCAAATCAAACCTGCACAACGTGTAAAATATGCGTACCGTGATCAAAAGGATGTGGTAGAAAGGGAAGAAATTAAGAAAATGGTCTGTAAATTGCTAAGTTTGACATCCACAAGCGACACAAGAGCAGTCAGTGGTGCCGTAGCATGGCAGCACCAATGAATAATTTTCCTCACCTGGGGATATTCAATTTTCACTCTGTTGAGTCTTGCAACTCGGCATATATGCAAAATAGAAAAACATGTTATAGTGATGTCCTAATTATTTTTTTCTGGGCTACCGAACACCTATTTCGTGCCTCCTGAAAGCTCTGTCCATGCTCCAAGACACTAAATTAACTGCGAAAGCACAGGGCAAGGAAGAGACGCATGCATTCAAGGCAAGAGCTACCAATCTGCGCATTGAGGTGGAATGGATCATTGCTAGTGCGCTGTCGTCTCAAGTTTCTGCTCCCGTTTTAAAGGGCCGCTGTCTAGGGAATGATATTTTAACAAAACAGCCCAATGCTTCCATGGGGTATCGGAGATAGTATCTGAAAAATACTACTGGGATGGGAGCTCCGGACAGCAGCAGAAATACAAATCAAAGCTCTCTCATGCTCCCTTTCAAAAGCCAGGTTCTTTGTTCTCTACTCTAGCCGCCGATCCTCGACGGTGACGCCAATACCTAAGACGGCATCCTCTATATGACGGGTGAAGGGTGGGCGGAGACCAGTAATTGTGTCAGCCGCTCGCTGCGTTCTTCTCTCTCGCCCGTTTCGTTGTTGCGCACGAGGAGTTCCTGCTCCGAGATCATTCTGTGTAGTTCGCGGTTCCTAGAGTCTTCCTGCAGACACCACGCCTCCCGCTAAACGCGGAGGAGGAAGAGGTGTTTGGCTATACGGCCAGGAGAGCGGAAAACTTTTGAGATGGAACGAACGGAAAGGGACGCTGCAAAGTGGTTGGTTGCGGTGGCTGTAACTTTGATATTAATTATTCTTTTTAAAAACTGTTTGGGGCCTTGTGTTCCGGGGGCGTAGCCTCACAGTCAGAACGAAAGAAAACATTTTCAGGGGGTGGCCGGCCACCCTCCGAGAAAAAAACGCTGTCAGACCGTTTATTACTAAATACTTGCATTTAAGCATAATTAACGATGCTAGGTGACGCTCTCGGCAGTTGATGAGATCGTCAGAGCACATTTGTCAGTTGCTGAATCTCAGTATTTACGATGTCAGAACGGATTTGCAAAGAATGCAATCTGCCCCGAGAGCAAGGGCCTACTGGGAAGAGCTGCCCCAAAACTTCTTATGCACAATATCAAGGCAATTACCGTGTTTTGGTATTCATAATTTGCTGGAATCAAATTGGGGCGCACTGTATTTTCTGTGAATTTTTGTTTGTGTGCAACGTTTTCGTCCGATTATTTTGTTTTTCCTGCTCTGTAATGCCGAACAAAAATAGCTCTTTCTCAAAGTAATATATATATATATACATATATATATATATATATATATATATATATATATATATATATATATATATATATATATATATATATATATATATATATATATATATATATATATATATACGAATAACATTAACAAGTAATTATTTGCTTATAATACTTCTCTTGTTTCAATATAGATAACACTCAAACTCAATGGTCATGAACCTGCGAAATAAAAACGTATTTTCCTTGGTGACAAAAGAATGGACATGTACAAGCGGCCTTCGAAGTAGTGCTGTAATGTTTTCCCAGCGGCTATCAAAAATTTAAATGTGTCATCGCACATCTTCTTCGCACTGGCTGCAAAGTATGCTAACCTAACGCAACATTATTTTGCGGTTCACTATCACTCTTTCCTGATGCAAATATATCTCCTGAAAACAAGGCAAGATAATGCATGAGCACGTAGCCGCCTACATTCTGCGACTACGACCTAGGCAGTTTACAGCTCTTTAAACCGCGAACTGCTGTCTTCCGAATATTAGACGCGTTCGAAATATAGCAGAAAATTATTGGGAAAACAATAGCACGACTTTTCATTTTTCACATAATAAAGAACTTAATTTTGATTCGCTGTAGCAGAAATTATGTTACGTGCACTCTTGGAAGTCTATGTGGTTGTAATGTGATTCATAGTTTTCTCAAGTAACACGCACTCTCCCACGCACGAATAAAACAATAATGAAACTTAGAGCCGACTACAATTCAGTCGGGTGGGAAATGGAAGGTTTTTGCGATTTATTTTTTCACACGCGAAAGTCAGTTGCTCAGAAATTTAAAAAATAGCTCTCACAAAGGGTCCGACATGCTAATCTGCAAATTTTCGTGCAAACTGTTCTCCACAGACTAAATTAGGTACGATGAAACCCGATTAAATAAGGTCGAAATAATTGAATGCTTCTCAGAGCTTGGATTTCTTATATAGCGATCATCACACACTATGTACGCCGTCTACAGCATTATCAGAGCATTTACGTCCAAATCTGATGATCTAAAACAGGAAGGACTCTTCTAAAACCGGAAGACGGATTTTGATCGTCGAGCTCCGCCTTCATGCCTTTCATAATACTCATAACACACTGAAAGAAAATGCTAGTTCTTGGTTTCTTTTTTTTTTACCCTTTCTCGTCGCATGCTTGCCCACAAAAATTTCCGGCTTAAATGAGTGCCATTTAGGATTTTTCTTGGGTCAAATAATGACTTCAACAGATATTCGTTCTGCAGTGTCTAATTGATATACCACGAAGAATTTGCTACCATAAATGATTCAGGATGTTCCTTTATTTATACTTCCTCCTTTATGAATATCTCCGGAAGTATATCACTCTGACTTCCCATCCTCAGTGCATGTTGCACATCTTGTGGTCGGGTGCTTTTGCTTAATTTCCGTCGTTCGCATCAAATTTTAAGTTCTGCTTCGGAAATTCATGAGCTCGTTGAATGATTTTGAGTCAGACGATTAGGCTCACGTGCGCTTGCAAACTTTCTTTATTTTTCAGAACGGTTCACAGCCATAGGCCCGTTTATCAGCCATAGAATCCACCGTATCCACCGTATCCTCCGTATCCCAAGCCGTATCCACCATATCCACCGTATCCACCAAGTCCGTAGAGACCGTATCCTCCATAGCCGCCATAGCCAAGCCCGTAGCCGCCATAGCCGCCAAGGCCGTAACCTCCGTAACCTCCGTAGCCAATGCCGTAGCCAAGACCATATCCAATTCCGTAGCCGTATCCAGCGAGTGTTCCAGCGATAGACAAGCTCAGAATGACAAGCGACAACTGAAAGAAAACAAAGAGCACGGTTAGTTACACCACCTCATTGCACCACCTCATTGCACCGGAGACATTGAAGCCGTAATGGCGTATCTTGGAAATGAATACGTAGCACGCGCATTCCGTTCATGGAAGCCGCCTTTGTACCTTGTGGGAGGCAACATTACGCTTGCACACTCCACAAAACAGTTAGTGATTAGCGAGGATGTCAGCGTCACACACGCACAGACAAGAAAGTGGAATTATCGAGAGTTTCTGGACAAAACAAAATGACTTTGCGAGGATTTTCGCATTTGCGGAGTGACACAACGGCAGGACACAGGAAAGTACATTCCGCTCGATGCTTACGCAGCTTCGGCGTAACAACTGTAGCCGTTTTGTCTATTGTTCATTCAGAAAAGGAAAAGAGCTTGGGGTGAATAGCGAGGCTACGCAACGTGTACGTGGTCAACCAAGTCCAGCGAAGCGGAGGTAAGCGCATGTTCGATAACTCTTGAAGCCAACCGGAGCGAATGAGCGCGGAGCGAAGCCGCATCTTTCGTTGCGCTTTCACCAAGCGTGACGCTTCGGAGAGCGCTGTTCGTGCCGCGCTGTCGCAAGTTGCAACGGGTACAGCGCAGCGCACGAAGTACGGCTTGTGCATAGTTAGTGATTGACTATACGGCTGGCGAATATTCATTTCTGCGAAGTGAAAAGTTCTTAAGCGATTTCGTCTCCTCTTCGTAATTGATTCACAGTCGTCCGTGCAAATAATGTTTCGTGCCGGTGCAAGGCGCAAGAGGCCAATTAATATTTTAAATTTCTTTCTTCTATAACCTTGGCGGCGTTAGGTCTCCATGAGGTGCAAAAATGTAGAAGGTCATATTTCTTAAGGAAAGAAGGCCTTCAGTTCTGTTCAAAATCAAGGGTAAACTGCTCAGAAAACTAACTAAATGAAGCATATTATTCTCGACGTGCTAAAAGAAGCGATTGATCAGCCTTTCGATCGCATGTCACGCACTTCGACAGCTGGAAGTAAAATGCAATGTCGCTGTAAGCTGAAGCAAGTGTCCAAGTTTAAATTTCTGAAAGCCCTCACTACGCATTTTGTCGGCATGAATTTGCACGAGCGAAGTGGAAAGAAATGGGTTTTGGTCCACATTTGCTGACGCAACGCGCGTAGTCCAATAGAAATGCAGACCTTGACTCGTGGTCAGATCGTTTGCAACGTGCGGTGGATGAAGAAAAAGCACGCAGTAGCAATGTAAGAAGACGTAATTTCCAGCCCAGGATGTCAGCGAAGCTTAGATATCACGAAAGTATCACCAAATTATCCTCAAAAGAAGTTCCTTTTTTAGTGTGTCAACAATAGATCACAAAAGTCTAATTTGTGCGCAGTGGTGTACCAGTGGTTAAGGTCTCCGTCTACGCGTTCGAGGTGTACCAAATGAATTCCAGCAGTGGTAGCCGCTCAGTAGTACTTGCGAGCGGGCTAGTTGGCTATACTACTCCGAAGACCTCCGGCGCTGCATGGTTATACGCAAAAAAACAATACACACACAAGATAATTAAATCTGTATTAACGTCCTGCTTTAATTCTCTTGTGTGTGTATTGTTTTTTTGTGTATAACCATGCAGCGCCAGAGGTCTTCGGAGTGGTAGCCGCGTGTATATGAAGCACAAGAACACCCGTGCTCTGCGCAATTGGAGGATCCTAGGTGGTAACAATTATTTCTGAGCGTCTCTCACAGCCCAAGTACATGAAAATATTCTGTTAGTTAAAGCCGAGATATTCCACCCTCCCCCCTTCCTCACCCAAGAAAAACTATGTCATTATTCATGGACTCTTCGTTAACTACATTGCACGTTAGGCTAGTGCGCGCTAACATAAATTGTGCTGCAAATGACGCATCCTTTTGTTTATCCCCTATACTGCTACATTATGCAATGGGTAACGGAGAACCGCTAGACAACCTTGCTTTGTTTTTGCCCCGATCATACAGGTAACGTTGAAATGATGGGCGGTAAAGATCGCATAAAGTCGCCAAATAGTGCAAATATATTCCTAGAATTTAATTCCAACAACATAAATATGCCGCAGTTGACAAATTGTTGTTTAAACTCACAAGTGCCCGTGCAAATTGCTGGCCAATCATTCTGAAATTGGGCCAAAACCACAAAAAAGAAATCGAGAGCTGGAAATCTGTCGTAAGCAACTTAATCAGTAGCGACACTTTTCAATAACAACGTCTAGGGTTATTATTGGCCGGCCGATAAGCAACGTGTGCCTAAACATCACATAGTTTCTTGCGGAGGTAACAGTATATAAACTACCTTACCGTGGACTTCATGGCGGCGGCTTTGGCGAGGTGGTCACAGAGGCTGCTGCTGTGATATGTCTTCGAGGAGCTCTCTCGGCGTGCCCCTCCGCTGTCACGCTGCTCCTATATATACCTCTGTCATGGTTCGCGGGCGACGCCATGACTGCGTGGGTGAGCATGCACGCACAAACAGGGCAGAGTGCTCGTGAACCGAGGGAAAGAAAAAAATACGAGAAATGAGAAAGAAAAAAAGAGAAACTAATTTTTAAAGCTCATTTCCTTAGAAGCTCTGGGCAGCGGCCACGCCTCTCCGAGTAAATTGTCGCCAAACTGCGCGGACCCACGGCGTGCTCGTTTTTAAGTTTGCCTTAGGATATTTACTTTATTCTCACACTTACCTGCAAGGATCTGTCCTGTTGGCCCCGAAAACAATGTCACGTGTGGGTCGTTGTCGCAAAGGCCTCCCGCCAATGGATCATTTTCGCAAGCAAACGCTTTGGGGCTGTGTTATTTTGCTCGCAGCTCGCTAAAGGATTGGTGCTGCTTTGAGGTCATTCATGTAAGACAAGCAGTATCCATCACCTAGCTTTTCATTTGGTTTAGTTTTCGGCAGATATGCTAGGCTTCCGTGGCGATGGGAGCGGAATCTGTTTCCGCTAGTCGTTTCGACGCATTGTAAGCGGTGTTTCAAAGAAGGAACTCAAGTCAAGTATAGACAGATTTGCGTGGGCCAATTACTATGAGAGAAGTGTGGTCAAATTGATGTGTAATCGTGATAGCAGCAAATCAGCAAACACGGAAAGAGGTTGGACTGAGACAAGACTAGTGCTGACAAAATTTATGCCTCTCCTGCAATGAAATTCAACTACAGTTAGCATTTGCCTTGTCGCATTCTTCGCTATGGCCGTCTTCGTTGCGCAGCTATCACGCCAATTGCTAGTTCCGCGCACCAAAGCATATTTTTTCACCTCCTCCTTCTTTATTTCTTTAACTACGTGTTTGAAAACCCGCTATCAATCCTTCCTAGGATTTCTGCTTTCTGCTACTTTTTTTTCTGCACCAGAAGTGTCGGCCAGTCGCAATTTTAATCTTTGAACATTCTGAGCATACCTTCGTCATTAATTTCTTTCGCCTTTTGCGTTTAAATACTCGACCGTAAATGTCGCAGCAATCTGGGCAGCCCTACAGCTAGGTCTTTCGTATTAGTTTGTCTATTTGCATATGTTGATCTTGACGTCTAGGAGACGTATCAAACAAAGCAAGGTATTCAATCGCATACAGAAGTCATTTATGAATTTTTTTACTTCCATTGAATGATTGAATAGAAAATCAAGACATTAGACACAATATAAATTATTGCATGACTTGTATTTTGGCTCACAGATGTACAGCATGATAGGAACTTGGCAGTAAGTTATCCGTAGTACAAGCCTCGTCCGTAGCCAAGCCGCCCATATCCGAGGCCATATCCTCCGTAGCCACCATAGCCACCGTATCCGAGCCCGTAGCCACCATATCCAAGACCGAAGCCACGACCATAGCCTAATCCGTATCCTCCAAGTCCATATCCGCCAAGGCCGTATCCAAGACCATAGCCGAGTCCATAGCCACCAAGGCCGTATCCGAGACCATAGCCGTAACCAGCAAATGCTTTTGCAGCCACCATGCAGAATATGATGAGGTAAAACTGAAAAGAAGGAAATAAATGGCTCTCTTTCAACCTTTTAGAACAGAAAGCTGCGTGTGTGAAACTACTGTCAACATGATGGAATGGCTCACCCAACTAAATTGACACTTCTGACACTGGATTTTCAATATTTTTTTGGTTACCATAGATATCCGCAAAATGCGGCGGTAAATGCGGACGGCCTGAGACGTGTTCAGAAATGCAAACATTCAAGGCTTTAAATTTTGGTACGCTCGCTGTAACAGCGCACGGGTTATTTTGCATCAAACACCACTGCAGGGCATCGTTTCGAGAAGGCAAAAGTCCATTACCAGAGTCTTCATCTTGGTCAGGGCCGGACCAAAGCCAGGTAAGCTCGCGTGCTTTCAAAGGCTGCTGACTGTGTCGTCTCCATTGGGCACCGAGTACCGTATATATACCTGGCCGTAATCTTAACGGATGGCTAGGGCCCAGTGTCCCACATCGGAGGACATCCGCAGCCAAAGACCAAAGCGCGCAATGACGAGAAGATGAAGGATTGCCTCAAAAGAAAGCGTCCTGTTCGGCTCTCTCTCGGGGACGTTTCCCAAGATCATTGCGCGACTATACGCGTCGTCGTCGCCCGATCTACAATTACGGGGCAAGCAGCCGGGAAGCACGCTTTCTGCGCTCTCTACTCGTGTTTTCCACCGACCGAGGAAGTCATGCCTGCCTGGGCCGCTGGACCTTGTCCCTCGGGAGAGACATAAAGCTGTGCGAGCCTTTTCCTTTCCTCCGCCCACACTCGCTCCAGGGCCAGCCTTGTGCTTGCGCGGACATTCCGTTCTACTTGTGCGACACAATACCCTTCGGCCGGGCTGGGTTGCTGTGTGGTCAGCGGCGTTTCCGCCGGACGTGCGGACGTGTCACCGTGTGGTTGCTCGGGCTGGCTGGTTCAATCGTTCTCGATTTCGTCGTCTATGGGCGGCTAGCAGTGTGTGCCATCGGGTTAGGTTCTTGGCGCTGCTGTTGCTGCCGCGGCTGCACAGATGCACAGAAGTCGTAGGGCGGTGGCTGTGGCATAGCGTGCTTGGAATGATTACGTTGCGTGAGGGGCTGTGATATAATGTGGACACGTGCTCTCCGGGGGCACCGTTGTTCGCAGTGAGTTAGTTGTGGCTCAGGGTTCCGTAGCTCCGTTTTGTTGACTTCGGAGCTCTCAGAACTGTAGCACGCACTGTGTAATACAACGAATCTTTTTCTTCCCTCCCACTGGATTCCTGCAACCGGTCTTATCGAGTTGACAGTCTCAGGTATAACGTCGGGGCCGCTTTATTCGGGCCAGTGAGAGGGGCACAGATATAGGGACTCGAGTATAGTTAAGACTGAATAGCATTACAGCGCCGAGAGGTTGCTACATCATTTTTATTGCACTTTGTTATGGCGCTGCCGTTATCCACGTTTAGTGCCCATGGGCGAACACGCAATGAAATGCACAAAAAATAGTCAATTTGAGTCCATCTGTATCATATGGGTAGGTCTCTTGCATTTGGTTTAAGCATTCACGTGCTACAGCGAGATGAACGGCAGAAGCTTTCACCGCTAAACTACGTCCAATGAAAAGAAAGCTTTAAGTCGCCTTCTTTTCCAACCTTTTGCGCCGATCACTCACTGACGATTTCACTTACGCCAGACACCATCATCTGCATCTATTTCTTCGTTTAATACCAATTAGGCTTTCGTCGTACGCGCACGCAAAGTGTGCAATGCAATGCAATGCCCGTGACTTTTATCATCGGGATGGTGCCGATTCATTTTCGCTGCTTGCTATGTAACCTGAGCTGTGCGTCCGATGGTGACACTTTTCTAAAGTTCTCAGTTACGCGCTTGGAAGGATTGCAATTCACTGATAAATTTGGCAGGTACGGCATACTTAGAATCTATAGTTGAATTGGCGTGCACGTTCTTTGCATTCGCTCTGCCATGTGTGTAACAGTGATTGCTTCCTCCGAGCCAATCATCTAAGTATTTATTGCGCTTTTTTTTAAACTCAGCCCTAACCGTCCTTTCTGTGCGTGAAAGCAAATTTGATTTATGGTCGCCGCTTTTTTAAATATCTTTCAAATTTTGAACGCCAACTACCCTAAAAAAAAAAGAAAAAAAAAAAGACAAGAAAGAGGAGTTCTCATTTATTTTCCCCTCGCTTACTGCTTGTAAGCGGAACTCAAGTGACCCTATGTTGAACACTGGTCCACCCAACATTCATTGTGGAGACACGGCTCACATTCCAAAAGTTCCAACTAAAACCTGATTTTGACAAGTGCTTAAATTCTTGGAAGTTATAAGTTTAGAGCCTGTTTTGAATTACATAAGACCGCAGGCAGTCCTCGTGCTTTTTCGCGGCGACTGCTCAAATGGTACTTCCCAACAAAAAGGTTTTGGCTTACAATCCATAATTCAAGAGCATGGTAACTGAAACTGAAACAGGCCATTCGCGAACTTTCTCAACTCACGTGCGTACTGTTCGCTTGTATTCTGTTTTTCTAAGCTCAGGGTTTGTTCAAATTTCGCTTACATTCAACGCATGTTGAGAATTTTGTTTACTTTTTCTAAATACGTTCCTTTCTGTGGCCATTAACGTCTTTTAAAGTATTGTGCGGGTTTTTACCCCGCTTTTTGCATACTGCACAGCTTATGTTTATGGACTAATTTTTACTACATTGGTCAGTTTGGCTTTATAATTTTTCGGCGCATGTGTAGTAAGCTTCTAACAGCAAAAACAAAAATGACAGCCAAAATAGATCAACAACGTTTGTTTCTGGGCTAGTTGGTGTTCGTTATTCCATGACGTTGGGGAGAAACTTTTAAACAACAACAACATGAATTTTAATTATCCAAACTGCACTCACTGTGGACACTGTTCGGAGAGCGGCGTCTCCATGAAACTATGCACCGCACTGTTATGTTGTCGCTGAGTGTCTCTTGAAGGGAACACGCGCACGAGCTTCTCTCTCTCGCGCCACCCACCGACTACACCACACAACACACGCGCACACAGCCGTAGTACCCCGCGGTGAAGAATGGGCTATTCCAGTCCGTGCACGTCCATCCCCCGTTGTCAGTGGGATGGGCCAAATCTCATGCCATAAACACCGTGAAGGCAGCACCCGGAATATTCAACAGTTGGTTCATGTTTGCAAGGTGAAATCCATTTCAGTGAGCCCCGCCGCATTGGTGTAGTGGTTCGGACGCTTGAGTGCTGTGCCCAAGGATGAGGGATCGAATCCCGGCCACGGCGGATGTTTTTCGATAGAGGCGAAAAGCTAGGCATCTGTGTGTTGTATGGTGCCAGTGCACGTTAAAGGACCCCTGGTGGTCGAAAGTTCCGGGGCCTTGATAGTCTGAGTCACCTTGGGGCGTTAAACCCCATAAAACCTAGACAAATCTCTTTAACGCAACACGTAAGGGGGACAAGACAGGAGCTAACTCACTGACAACTCCTTCACGATTAATTTTTTTGCAGCCGTATGAAGTTATCTACAGAAATTATGAATAATGAATGCCAAAAGAAGAAATGCTGGACGCGGGAAGCTCCATGCCAACACGTGTGTGGAGTGTGGCAGCGGGGCTGCACGAACTGCCTCTTCCATGTGGCAAATTGTGAATGAGGCAAACGAGCAAATCTGTAAATGAGAGGGTTCGGCAGCAAGAGCAATCAGGCATAAAAAAATTAGGTCTACATCTGCTAAAACACTGTAAAACTTGCAATGTCAAACCGGTGTTCACCAATATAACGACATTAGGCAAATGTCGTGACACCATGACACACGAATTGGTAGAAGCATTTTACATTTAAAAAAAAAAGGAAGGCTGATATGTGTGTCAGTGACACTTCTGTAGACTTGAAGCAAACATAGGCAGAACCTTTCTTGGCTACATGTGTGTAAGAGGACGAGATATGATATAGTAAGGTGTGATACGATGATCAAATGAGTACTGATATGTATATGTGTACGTGTATTATTTCTGAATGAACAGTTGTGAGTACGTTAGTGCCTGTCTTGTCCCATTTATGCAATTTCGAGCTAAAAAGGATTCCACCTTGCAGCCGCACTAGAAAAGAAGAAAAAAAAATAGCGCCATTGTTTTTCATTCTGTGTGTCTGGATGCACTCTTGTGTTTGCCATATCTTAAGATGTGCCTTCTCGTAACCACAGTATATACCTGTAATGTGCTTCTTGCTAAGAAATCTTATATCAACTGTGGTGATCATTAGAGAGCTTCTAAATATGTCGCCAGCGCTGCAGTGTTTCCTGATCAACAAAAAATACGGAAAGGACACAAATGAACTACGACTGTAAACTCACACACGTAAGCGTGGCAGTGAGATAGGGTCGTTAGGACTGTCCGTCTTACGAGATCAATGGCTGTTAGGATCGGCAACAAAATGACGCAGGAACAAGGCATTCTAAGCGTTAATTGACTCACAATGGAGCAGAGTGCAAATCACTGTGGTCTTGAGGCACCGGCGGGATGGCGGCTTCTGGCGAAGTAGATGTTCCCTTGTGTCTGCGATGCGGAATGAAGCACTTCTCACGTCCTGGGAAAATGCGCTGTTCAGAGTAGGCTTAAATAGCTAGACAAAATGAGGGTACCCAAATTCCCCCCTTCTTTAGAAGCTGAAGAATTCACTAGTGGGGGACATCAGACCCCTTGTTTTCTACGACAGTGTTCGCAGTAAGGAAGTAAATAATCTTATCAGCCTGTGCGGCGTCGCTACTAAAACCAAAAACGACTCATGAATGTGAAGGGCCAAGGTTCCTTCTTGTGTGAGTGTCCATTCCATGTGTGTGTGTGGTCACTTATAAGACGGAAGCCAATGAAGACGCCAGTGACTAGTTGCACGCTCGTCAAGCAGTTGGGTTCCCTATCTAGGTACATGGGGACTATTAACTGACTCTAAACCAGAAACTGGTGGGCTTGAGGCACTTCATAATTTTCACATTTAAGTTTACTCGTTCTCTTACGCGATCGCACTTATTCTCCAAACGCTTGTAAATATGCAAAGTGATCCTTGCAGTTTGCTAACCCTTCTAAAGGCTGCCCTTCATCCTCTGTCTACCTTATCTGCGTACCCTGAAGTCTTCGCCCCCTTTTCCGAATATATTAGAGGAAACAAGGTGATTGCCGTAGAAATCCGTGATGAATTTTATGATTCTCAATCTGCTGGAAAAGTGAAAGGCCAGAGTATAAAACCTGAGGCTCAGAGATGGGTACTACATTTGCGATACGAGTAATCCTACATTTCAACGCGTCGGTGTTTTTCTTTAATAAGCAAATTTTTATTTTATTTCGAATTTCTAAATTCCTTTATTACAGCAAGTGCCTCCATAAACCTACTAGGAGTGCCTGCCATGCACAAAGTGATATTTCATCCTGCAAATAATCTGAAGACAAGTAACGAACTTTTTGAACTGTTCGAACTTGAAGAATGTTTTCATTGCTGAGGGAATAATCTTACGAGTACTCTGAGAGTGTGATGTGCGGTATTATTTTAGCAGGGAATATTTGTTAAGTAATCTCTTTTTATGTGATGCAATCCGAAACCTCGTGAATGAGAAAAAGGTAAGTTCAAGCCATTAACCTTTGTGACGAGCATCCAATACTAGGTGACAGTGAAGACCTCTGGCGCTGCATAGCTACACACAAACACAAACACAAACACAAACACAAACACAAACACAACACACACACACACACACACACACACACACACACACACACACACACACACACACGCACGCACGCACACACACACACGCACGCGCGCACACACACACGCACGCACGCACGCACGCACACACACACACACACACGCACGCACACACGCACGCACGCACGCACACACACACGCACGCACGCACGCACGCACACACACACACACACACACACACACACACACACACACACACACACACACACACACACACACACACACACACACACACACACACACACACACACACACACACACACACACACACACACACACACACACACACACACACACACACACACACACACACACACACACACACACACACACACACACACACACACACACACACACACACACACACACACACACACACACACACACACACACACACACACACACACACACACACACACACACACACACACACACACACACACACACACACACACACACACACACACACACACACACACACACACACGAGAATAACGGCAAGACGTTCACACCGATGATATGCTCACTACCAGCTGCCTGTTATTTGGGATATGCAGAAGAAAGCATCAGAAAAAGACGTAAGGGTACAATAAGAAGAAAATGGAGGATTCAGGAAAACATGGGAAAAAAATTCTGAAGGAAAAATAAAACGACAATAATGGCAAATTGCGTCTATCTTCTTGTCATATTGTTCGGACGAAGCAGTATCACTTCATTCCTGTTGAGCATTTCTTCGCATTTTCCCTGAATCTTCTGTTTTCTTCTTCTTATTGTGCCTTTACGTCTTTATGTGATGCTTTCTTCTTCTTCGTATCACAAATAATAGCCAGTTGGTAGGGAGCGCATAATCGGTGTGAACGTCTTGGTTTAATTCTCTTGTGTGTGTGTAGTGTTTGTAACCATGCAGCGCCAGAGGCCTTCACAGTCATCTAACCAACTAACCCGCACGCAAGTACTAGCTACTAGGTGACAGCTTACACAGAAACCTGGACCGTTCCTCAGTAGCAGTGAAAGTGGATTTATCGACAGAAAATCCGAGAAATTGTGTACGTATCTCAAATGCCCGCAGTAAATGAGGTGATACCGCTTGCCCGCGACACACAGTTCGCGTGCACGGAAGCATCGCTCTCCTCTGTGCTTTACATCTTGCACATAAGATATAAATCGCTCTCGTTTGCTGAGGTTTTCACACCGAAATCGTACTTCAAGATTACTTACTTTTCAAACCCACACTAGAACCGGCACACCGCGGAACTATAAGCGCCTCGGTCGCTTTTTCATCCCCCCACTTTATGAAATTTCTGCTCAAGAGGGCGCTCATATCTTGCTCTAGGAGTGCCGCCTAGCCGAATAAGGGATACCTAAAGTGAGGCTTCATATCTGAGCCGAATGGCATTTCACTTATTACGTAGCTTACAACTGGTTGGTTTGTGGGGTTTAACGTCCCAGAGCGACTCAGGCTATGAGAGACGCCGTAGTGGAAGGACTCCGGAAATTTCGACTACCTGGGGTTCCTTAACGTACACTGACATCGCACAGCACACGGGCGCCTTGCTTTTCGCCTCCATCGAAAAGCGGCCGCCGAGGCCGGGAGACGATCCCGCGTCCATGGGAATAGTATTCGAGCGCCGTAGCCACTGCGCCACCCCTGCGGGGCACGTAGCTTACAGCTGTATGCTTTGTATGTGTGGCATGATGTGCGAGATGAATATGTATGAGAGAATAAAAATTGTACATGAACGAACTAGCATGCGCTGGGGACCCACTAACTTTGTCAAGATATGAAGATGACCTTTCCGGCAAAATTGTGGCAGTGTTGATGGACATCAGAATCCAACAAAAATGATTTCAGATAATTGACTTTTAAACCATTACAGTTAGGCGTGGCGCAAGTGCCACGTTCTTTCCCCGCCTCACGAGGGCTGCACGGAGCAGAAACCAGCAGCGAGCACCGCAGCACGGGCGGCACAGAGAAGGCGACGGTACACTTACGCCACTGATTGACGATGCTCGGGTCAGTGCTTAAAGCTCGGTTTTTCAAAAGCGTTTATTGCAGTTAGATAGCAAAAGTTTGTGGACTACAACGCCGAGGGCAATGGCGTTTCACAAGTTCTCTAAGCTGATTTGGCTATTACTAATGGCAAGGTATGACTATCTAATTGCAGTTAGACGCGTAAGTGTAATAAACTTTAATTATCAAAAATTAGTTTACCAGCTTATACCTTCGTCATCATTTTATCTGTCTCCACAAACAGTAGTAAATTGCGTCGCAGATGGTATATTTATTTCTCAAAAAGGCTGCTTACAAAAAATTACAAGGGTTCAACGCTGCTGAACCAAATATATTGAGCGAATGCATTAGCTGCGGGTGACCGAGCGTTCATCTTTTTCTCTTTTCCTTCTTTCTCAGCCCACATATAAAACCCAGCTTTAAGCAACCCATATGAACGCCCCTTAAGTAATGCCGAAAGTTGGCCGAGTTGGTTAACGTTCATGATGGAAAATAGAAAAAAGGTACACGAAGCACGGAAGGACGACACGGACAAGCGACATAGCGCTTGTCCGTGTCGTCCTTCCGTCCTTCGTGTACCTTTTTTGCGCTATTTTCCATCATGAACGTACCTTAGTGGCCTATAGGGGTAACGTGAATGCCAGGGTCCTAGCAGGATGATTCTGACATAGCCGTCCCATGTGAAACGAGAGACACAAGTTGGCAGCTCCTGCCAGCCCGTGTGTCACGTGGAGTGTGACGTCACAGCGTCACGTGGGTAAGACGTAACTGCGGCCGGGTCACGCGAGGGCTTGAAAGTGCATGCGAGTAGTATAGCTTTCGCAATAAAATATTAGTGGCTGGCTTCTAGAAACACCTTGTAGAGTACAATCTGAGGCACATACAGAAAGATATTTACATCGACATATCGTAAAAGTAAAATACCTGAAAAGAATTGTATCCTAAACCTTAGCCAACTTTTTTTTTTTAACTCCAGCACAGAGGCTTCGAATCTCGGATTTCGCCGAGATCTGTGTATTTCTTGATGCAGTTCTGTCGCGCCTTCGCTCCTGTTGCTTTGACGTCCAAGCGACGACGGTGCCTCGAGCCGTATTGTTGTGGTCAGTCAGAGAGCGGCGCGTCGCACAATGTGGTCATTAGAGGCGGCGCTTGATCACAGGTGTAGCAATAGCAGAGTGAACACCGTCACCGAACTGGCGTCAGTGCCACGGGAATTTATCGCGCAAATTGAATAACCGAGCAAAAAAATCCCGAATATCGAAGCGCAAGCTTCACGCACGTGTCTAGTGTGAGCACGCATACTTCGTATTTGGGCAACTAAGCTAAATCAGCTGTAAGCTTTTTCTTTCTTATAAGGGCCTATTTTTGGAGAGAATCGCTTTTTGTGATTGAAACTCTGCTTAACCTGTTCATAGAGGCGAGGCTTTATTTGTCCTCAGTGACCTTTTCTGTGATTGTGATTGTATTTTCCGCATTCATTTTTTATGTATTCTTTGTCAGCATTTCTGTCTTTTTTGAAAACAGTGCTAAAAATTGACAAGTCCTGTACAGAAAAAAAATTTAGTCCCAGAACATTTATGAGGAGGCACAACGGGATAAACTTCGTATTGAAACTTGTTGCTTCATATCTTGCTTTGGATGAAAATTTTGATCGCATCTCTCATAACAGTCATTGGAGAATTCTTCATTTTTATTCAGCAACAAACCGCCTTTTTTTCTGTTCTTTTGTTTTGGAAAGCAGTATAATCGGCATCGTTATGCATATCTGGGCTTATCAGGCAGAAACTGCTACATTGACTGCACCGGGTAAGGTGTGCAGAACCATCGTTAACACTTTTTCAGACTTTTCGGTCTTCAGGGGCGCCACAAGTGGCCCATTAAAGAGCCAGAAAGCAAGGCGTGTCCCCTCAAGACATCTGGCGAAGGCTAAATTTGGATTTAAATATATCTCAAAGGCACTCGTATAAAGTTTAAAGCTGCACGGACTGAGATAGCCGCAGAAGAAAATATGTCACTTTTTTTTTTGTTGAGGACAGTTACGTATATAGCTTACTTTTCATGCCTTATAGAAGACAGTGTGATCTACTACTATAGTGTAGAGATAAGGACGCTTGGCAGTTAGTACGCAGGCCTAGATCTCGCATCGTAATGCAGATGATGTACTCAGGCAGCCTAAGTCTGCTATTTGTGCTCGCTGAATCAAAGTAGTTTTAGCGTAGCCGAGGCGCATATCGTATTTAGACTATCATATGTCTACCCTGCCCGTGGAGTGTACATGCGTGTTCCACCTTGTTACAAACTATACAAATGCGCGTGCGCTGCAAGTACACGTATAATGCTGGCTACGTGTGCGCCTACGCTACCACATCTTCGCATTGGTTAAAACTCTCCAAATTTAGGTTACTTCCGGAAACGCCATGCCTAGTTAACTTTTTTCGTAAGGAAGGAAGCCCTCGTTATCCATCGTGAGCAACAAGACGTAGCGCACTGTTTTATTTACGTATAGTGAAATCTCCTTATATTTTCTCACAAGCTAAACAAAAGCCCAAGCAGTCTAAACGCTGCACACGCCCAGCTGTCTGCTTGGAAAAATGGTCAGCATTCCATAAACTACGTAATGGCGCGTTTTTCTGAAAATAAGTTTCAATGTTCTATACTTCCATGATCACGCTGCTGCCGTCTTCATTTTTAGGAGTCGTGTTCCACTTATGTGCCGCCCAACGCGACGTTGCCTCGTTAAACTGACTTGAGGGCGATATAACGCTTTAACAGCTCCGCCCGAGCCACCAGCATTCACTTTCTTTGTTAAAGAAAGATGAAAAAGAAAAACCCTAGACTCGCACTGGTTGTCATATCTTGTAGGTTCGTTCCTAATAGCGCGAACGGTCAAAGCCTCCTTCATGCGCCCGGCGCTGACATCGTCTCTTCGGAGGGCGAGACAATTCAGCGACTCGTTCGCAGAAAGCAAGCGGGTGTATATCCCAGAAAGCGCGGAGACTGAGCATTACGGTGTACGCAGTCACGTCAGCAATAAAAAGTGGACTAACTGCGAACCTCCGCGCAGCAGAAAATAAGTGTCTGGCGAAGACAGCAATTTGAGAAAGACATAAAGAAGAATCGGGCGGGGGAAAGGACAAAATAAGATGATAAAAAAGCGGGATTCGGAGTGGGAGGGAGGCTACTCCGCAGGAGAAACTGCTCCAAAAATAAGGGCTCCTAGCGGAACTGAACGACACGGTGACGATTTGTTTGTTCCTTTCTGTTTTCGACCAGTGGCCCGGCGGCGCTGCTCGAACTTTTGCCGGCAGGGACGGTAGTTTCGTAGACCGAGAAGTTTGTAAGAGGGTACAGGGGAGAGAAGGAAACGAGGAGCCGTTTGAAAAAGTACCCTTCTCCCTGGAGCGGTCAGCGTAGCGTGACAAATGTACGCCCATGGCTCTCCGCCGTCTTTGACGATTACAAAAAGAGCGCGGCGCTACGCGTGCTGACCGCTCCTCGTGCCTATATACGCCGCGGAGCGCCAACGTTGGCCCGACGTTGGCTGTCGCTTTCGCAAACCTCCCTTCGGGCAGGTGGTTCATTGCTGGTCGACGAATTGTGCGCAACACATGGAAAGCGGCAGGAACAAAGGCGGGGGAAGCAATGCCAGCAAGCGACAACAAAAATTCCGAGACGCCACACAGACGCAGGTCCGCGCACTTGCTTCTAACACGCAACACCGGAAACTCTCCCGCGTTCCTTTACCCGTTCCTTCGCCGCCTCGCTGGAATTCCGGAGCTAACGTGCCGGCCTGTGACCTCAAGCGCTTAGCGGAGAAGTAAACAGGTGTTTATTTTCTTCTCAGAAAATTATATTACCTTGGAACATTTTTTGCTTGCCTGCGTTGAAAATTGGCGGCAGGTTCTGTGATCCAGCGGCCGTTCACACCTTTTTTTTTTCTTTCTTTTTTTCAGTCAGACGCGTAGCTCCGGAACGAAGTGAGCGCGTCGAGAGATGAAGTCGCAAAAAGTAACACTTTTGGCCTATTCTTTCCACTCAGTCTCGCTTGCTGCGATTACATTCGCTTGTTCCATGAAAACGCAAGCGCCACCTTCGCCGTGCATCGAGCAAAAGCTGGAGTTAGTGGAAGCTAGGCAAGAGTAATAGATTGTGAGCAACGAGTTGAATGCTCACTAATGAAACGCAAATTACACGGATTAAGACCAGTTACTAGCTCCTTTACCAACTAAATTACACCCCTGTCTGTATGAAGCAATCGTCCTGTGAGAAATGTGGGGAACTTTGTCCTGAATCACCTGGAGCAACAAGAGTCTAAGGATGACTTTTTTTTCTTCGAAATGTCTGCACCATGCCATTCATACACACAAAAGCATGGTAACATCAGATAACTCTACGAGCTTAAATTTATCAGTGCGAAACCAGGGTCACATTATAAACAAAATTATGTAGATCATTTTAACGGCAAATCACAGCACCCCGCCGGGGGTGGCGCAGTGATTACGGCGCTCTACTACTGTGTCCAAGGACGCGGGTACGAATCCCGGCCTCGGCAGCCGCTTTTCGATGGAGGCGAAAAGCTAGGCGCCCTTGTGCTGTACGATGTCAGTGCACGTTAAGAACCCCAGGTGGTCGAAATTTCCGGAGTCCTCCACTGCGGCGTCTCTCATAGCCTGAGTTGCTTTGGGACGTTAAACCCCACAAACCAACCACAAAACCATGCAAATCACAGAGAATCACTGTTAGGGTAAGAAAGGCTGAATGCGAGCACGGCTAAATGCAAAAACGAGGTAGAAACGAAATGAAAGCCACAAAGACGCAGCGCCGGGTTCGCATTTTATAGTTGGTTTTTGTTTAGTGAAAACCGTTGTCCTGTTTACGAGCAGTTTCCAGAAATTGAGCTAAAAAAAAAAAAAAAAAGAAGGGCGGGAGGGGGGTTCAGTTAATAGCAAACATGGTGAGTGGTTAGGAAGACTACGGGCAAAAGAAATGCAGAATAAATCGAAAAGTAGCCAAAAGCGAGAACAAAACGGCTAGAAGCAACAAGCAGCTGCAAAAAAAAATAATAAATAAAAAAAAATGTAGATGTGAGGGCATAGTATAATGCGTTATAGACGTAATTGGTAGTAAGACTATGATAACCTGGTTATACTGCAAATCATGGTTTCATACGACACTAATGACTTTGGTCATCTGTCCTTTCTGCATTGAAGCTGCAAAGTGAGATGTCATTTGGTGGTGTCGTTTGCAGCTCATCGAACTAAGAATACCTGTTGGACTTGCCAGCGCTCCATTTAGATTCGGCGAAGAATCATCTAGGTAAAGCCTCCAAAGGTGACTAGAACAACATGGGAATATGTGGGAACAAACGCGCGTGGTTGCAGTCATTCCAGATACATCTCGCCAAATCTTGCGCGTCAAAAAAAAAAAAAAGACAATGCAGAGACACCGAGCTTATTAAAAGTAATGTGATCAAAGGGATAAGGCCGTGAGCTGAAAGCTGTTGCAAGCAACAAATGAATATTACAGTGGTTCGCGGCGGTACATTGGATGTCCCGCCGCGCTGGCTCAGTGGTAAGGCAGCTAGAATGACAAACCCACGACGACTGCTTTTCGATGGAGGCGAGAAAGAAGGCCACGTTGTTCTGCGCTATGCCACTGTACGTTGAAGAACCTCAGGCGGTCGAAATTTCAGGACCCCTCCACTATGCGGCTTCCCTCAGCGCAAATATATTTAGTAGCAGTGAAAAACAGGAAAATGTGGGTCACATCAATACAATTTATTGCTATTATTATTTTTGTAGCTGTAAAACAAGCGGTTGGAATTTGATAAAAATAAATGCAATGATGCAACTATAAGCAACAGCGTTTCAACTTGAGAGGTGATCTCTGATGCTTTCGCTAAGTTTTATGGCCCGATAACTGCAGTGATTGTACGAGGAAGGCCTTCGCAATGCTGCGCAAGAGATGATGAAGGCATGAACATGAACGCGGTTGCATGTGGGCACGGAACCGGGTAGAGTGAATAATCTGGCCAGTGATAAAAGTATGCCAGCTGGTAGTGTGATGAAGCTTGATCAGTCACGGGTGATGTAGAAGGTGCCATGACTCGTGTAACAGGTTTAAGAGTGGCAATTCAGCCATGAAGTTCAATCAGTTGATAAAGGATTTTTTTTTTTTTGAGAAGACATGTTGGGGGGGGGGGGGAGGGGGGGGGGACTTGTATTGGCAAGTATTGGGAATTATATTAAGGTGACAGTTTGAGCTTGTTGCATGGTAACACATGTCATCAAAAATAACGTTAGGGACAGAACAAGGACAAGGAATGACACACATGAGCTCTAACGCATAAGTCTGTTAGCGCTCGTGTGTGTCCTTGCTTGTCCTTGTTCTGTCACCGCGCTATTTTTGCTGACATTGTGAATTAGTCCAACGACACGGTTCTGAACGAATTTAACGGCACTTATGACATAAATTTGATATGTACTTGATATGGCTGATGCAATGTCAAGCTTAGGTCTAACGCGTGATTTTAGCAATCACTAAACATTTTTCATCGTTGCAATCTCAAAAGACAATGCCATTATAAACTCGCGTTTGCTCCGTTACCTGCAATGTTTTATTCTCGGTTCTTTACGCTGTGCCTTTCATTTTACATTCTAATGTTTTCTATGCTGCCGTGAATTTAAGTTAAACCCGTTTCTTTAGGCTACAATATGCTAATTTCATGACCCTAGTGTACCTGCCAAATGTACTCCTAATTATTTGACAATCGTGGCTCGGATCCTCGGTCACTACCTCCCCTGAGTAGATGCAATCGCTGTCACTTTCAACACTTTCATTGCTTATTGTACACCGTGATTCCCTTTAGAAAGCTGATAAATATAATATTAATTTTTTTCATGGCGTTATTTCTTTCAGAGTTACTTAGCAAGGCATTGTGACTGAGCGTGCTTATCATTTAAGGACGATAACCCACTCGCACAATAAGAAGGATCCTTGCTGGCGTATGCAAAAAGCTTTCGTTTCGAGAAAGTTGGCTTTACGTGTTCTTCCAAATTACACATTGTGGGGCTCTTTTTATGCTATCTTCGCTACGTCGTTGTTCCCGGGTCCTTGTTTAATTTTACGTTACACATTATTGTATTTTAAGGACGTTTTCTGCTCCGCAAACTGTTTCCATAGGTATTGTGAATTTATTTCGCTTTTTTTCTCTTGCTGTAAATATGTAGATGGGGCTAAATTTTTTTTAATACATACTGGATTGTTTGGTTCTTAACACCTTCCTTTTTCGTCTGATCCTGCCATCACAATTAATAATTTTCTGCTGTTAAACGGCCATGTAGTCATGAAATCCTCATCCCTCAACTCTTGTCAGCTGTTCAGATAATTCACCTATCATCGAGTGAGAAAAGAAAATTGAACGCCTAGACAATGCACGATCACATGGCTCATACTCAATACCCAGCTATATGGCTTGTATACATAGCAGTAACTACCAATTTATCATCACTAAATCAGTCACAATGAGTCCTGGCATTACATGCTTGTCATACACTCTTAATCTGGTTCCACATACCAAGTGGAACTTTCAAAAATGTTCACTTATAAGCGAAACATTTTTAAAATTTCCACTTATAACTGGATTCTATGTGGAACCAGGTTAAGAGTGTAGCCTCACATGCGTTATCCTTAGTCATATACATCATCTCATACGTACACGAATACACACGCGCACACTGTCCGAACTGGAAATCGGCAAAAGAATAAAACGCCGGGAAACTGCCTCAGCGCGCTTCACATGGTAGCACATGAAAGCCATGGCTTAAAGCTTACCTTACGCTCTACTGTGCGTTGCACGAGCTCATTCTACAGCGCACAAAAACAAATTGCACAAGATGCCGGTTGCAGAGAGCATGCACGCAACATGCGCGCACATAATTTTCAGAACTAAGCATTTTGTATTATCCACAGTTAGAAGAGTTGAGCACGCAAGCATACGTACCAGATATCAAGGATACAAGAATGACAAACACTACAGGAAAAAGCACGCAAATGAATGACTAACTTTACGGCAGAAATCGCATGCGCTGCAAGCACATGAACGGTTCGTGGATTGCTACTTGTCGCGCTTGATTTTGACTACCCTGAGAAGTCGTCTTCTCGGTTCTTTCGGAAATCAGAACATCTTCCAGTCATATCGTGACTGGTTCGAGCACTGGGGAACGCAACACATGGACATTTTGCCCCAGAAAACGCCGTGGCCGCGTCTCTCAATGACCTGCGACGAAGCATGTGCAGCGCAATGGCGGCGCCGGTCGGAAGGCGGCACTCACCCCTTCACAGAATGACTCCACCCTGCGAGAGGGCATGCGCAAGCGTCTGTTGCGAATGTGCCGGCATGGAGAGTCAAGACAGATAGATAGATGGTTTTATAGAAAGGAAAGGTGGAGATGTTGGCCGCAATGATTAAAATCTAGCCTGCTACCCAGCAGAGGGGAAGGGGAGGGGGAGGAGAGGATCATGATGGGTGACGATGTGGGAAAAGGCATACGAACATTTATACAGGCACGGCGACTTGCTTGACAAGCGGGAATCAAGTCTGGTGGCACACAAAATACGGCAAAGAGCCCGTACTGACTGGACACCCTTCCCCTTGTCCTACCAAGCGCCCAGAAGTAGTTCCTCCGACAGAGGCCTCTTGTCCAAATGCTTCGAGGAAACGGCTAGCACATTTATTTCACGCGCATACACTGGGCACACCAATAATATATGGTCCACAGTCTCGGAGATGCGACAGGTTGGACATTCCGGGGAGTCCACCTGTCCAATTGAATGCAAGTACCCGCGCGTGAAAGCAACGTTTAAATGAAGTTTATTTAGCAAGCCCGTATGATGGCGGGCAATTTTACGTGAAACATAAAATGCCAATTTTATATCGAGCCATCTTAGACAAATGTGTCGGGCGTCTGGCTGGGCCCAGTAAGCTGACGTAACATACTTCATACAGTTTGTAAGAAGACACGTCGTATCCGCTCTTGAAAAAGGCAGAGCTGTTTGGGTGCCGTTTCTGAGGACAATTGTTACTTCAACATCGCCCTGTTCCTTTCCATGGAGCCCGCAGGGGCAGGGATCCTTTGAAACATTATACTGTGGTGGCCTTGCAGTCGGGCAGATGTAGGGAGCTCCATAATGTTTAGTGCCAGAGGCTTGAAGGGGATGTGGCGTAAGAAATTTTCCAAAATTGGCTATGCAGTCTTTGAGTCCGTGAGTATACATCATTTTAGGGGTGGTTCCCCACATATATATCGAATAGATTCCTGACGGGCTACAAGTTCAGCAGCGGTTAATGTAGAAGTATATCCGAAAATGAAATGTGTCGCTTTCTGAGCTGGTATGACCACAGCTGCAGCGGATGCCTGTGCTGACACAGATCTGTTAGTGAATACGTGAATATAATTATGATATTCTGACCAAATGTACTCTGGAATAAGTCGTTTGAGCCCACTACGTGGAACCATTAATTTCTTAAGTATCTCGGGAACACGAAGGTGCACCAAAGGTTTATCCCATGGTGGTTAGACGGGACGATATGCACTTGTGCATATTGTCCCGTGCACTTGTATAACTCTTGCACTTGTGCACTTGTAAAAATCTTGCACTTATGCACTTGTAAATCGTCTAGTGCACTTGTAAAACTCTTGCACTTGTGTACTTGTAAATCGTCCAGTGCACTTGTAAATCTCTTGCACTTGTGCAGTTGTAAATCGTCCAGTGCACTTGTAAAACTGCAGTCTGGCCACTCGTCCAGAATCTTGCTCTGTGGGTGTAAACAGTGTAGTGTACGTGCTCGTAAATATACACGAAGTGGTTAGTGTGACCAATATATAGATATTGGGCAAGCATTTGCAGATAAAGGCGATGTTGACAAGTGGCACCATCTGGAGGTGCGGCAGCAATTCTTGGTGCTAGGGTGCCCGCGTTAGAAACTATCACCAACTAACAACATTCTACCCTCGCAAAGTATTTATTTCAGGCACTAAGCAAAAAAAAAAAGAACTGTTTTCAGTAGATAGTGCTTCATTTGACAATATTTTGAAGCCATATGCTTAAACACCGAATCACGAGAATTTTCGAAACTTATCGGTCATCCCCTGGATCACCTATAGAGTCCGGTAGCCGTGGTGGACGGAACCGTGACGGACAAAGGGGGTTGAAAATTTAATCGTTGAATGCGCTCCTGCGTAAGAACCATTAAACAAATTTTCAAAGGAAGACATCTAGCAGAATATGATCTATTCTTGTTTTCTAAGGCAGTAACATTGTGAATAAAATACACTCAGCGAAGATGCTTTGCGACATGCATGCCGATGCAAGGCGACTATTGCCTTTGAAAACTTTATGACCCCTCCACTTCACCTTTCAGACTTAAAAAAAAAAAAAAATCATACAAACCAGCAAACTGCTCGTAGAAAGTTATAATTTCGTATCTCTTAAGAGAAATCACAATAAGGTTTTTATGCGGTATAATAAGTGAGGCCAGCAGTGCTGATATGAAAAAGAGAATAAATAATTTTTTTATTGTTCAAATTAAATATGACCTCAACATTTCGGAGAACGTCTTTAGACTCTTAGTTGACGGCTGTTTCTCCTCGTGGACATGGCACCTGCTGATGGAAAAAAAAAAATGCTTGTCAGCCTAACTTGAGCGTTCTTGAAGTACTTTTTTTATATAGCAAACCAAAATCATGATTTTATTGTACTAGTGGGACTGTTGGAAAACCACGGCTGGAAATAAAGTTTCGATAAATGAAAGTTAATATTCAAAGAATAATTGTACTTCTGATTATCGAGACTTTTAATAATCCTGTAATTGATTTTCTGATCTTTCTTTTCTCAGCCTTAAAGTGTAGGGAACATGTTCTTATTCAAGGTTTTGAATTCTCTCCTTAAATTTGATTTCTCGATTTTCCGGCAGTTGGGAAGAAGAGGCAATCATTGAAAATGTTATGATCGGAAAATATATATATTTTTTCCACGGCGTTGTAAAATCTGCTACAGAGACCTTTCAACATGCACACAAGGCATGACTAGAAAGTTGCATATATCTTATTGTATTACGCACTCTACAGCTCCGCAAAGACTTCATCGTTTAAGGAATACCAATAAAAAAGCCGGCAAATTTCACACGATTGTGCGGTTTCTAGGTAGACTCGCACTGTCCAACAGGTGTTCGAATCAAGAACTTACGCTTTCAACTCTGTGCAGCAAAGAAATGATGTCCGCTGCGCGTTCATCAGCCACCAAATCCAAAGCCACCACCATAGCCGCCTCCGAATCCGCCTCCGTATCCGCCGTATCCACGTCCGTAGGGGTATGGGTAATAGCCTCCTCCACCACCACCACCGCGGGACAGGGCGCTGCCTAGCAGAGCGCCAGCTCCAAAGCCCAGTGCACCGGCTCCCAGGGCCTTGTGAAGGATGGCTTGGGCCACGGACACAGCGACGAGAAACATAAACACGAAGAGCTGCGCAAGATAATGAGAATTCCGTCGGGCTGAAGATTATTACAAGCAAAAGTGATTATTATTATGAGGTGAATGAAATCCATAGATAGCGGAGTCAAGTCTACTGTCATATGGAAGCTGCGGCCAGTTTGTTCAGATTACGCTTCCTCCCCTCGTGCAAAACAGTGGCTATGGTATGGTACGGCATCTATAACTTTAATAAAATGCCGGCAAAAGACGGTGTAATCCTGTGACGCTGGCCAAGTGTCGACCCGAGGTTATGCCCTATTCTTCATGGTGACATTCGTTTTATGTTTACTTATCTATTCCTGTGGCGCACCTGCGGACTTTATAACCATCGTTACTCCAACTTTATACTCTGTCTTCCAACGCCTCTTTTTCCCACTCTTCGATGTTCACTGTATTACGCTAACCTAGCCAGGCTGCCGTTACTGATTTTTGATAAGTAGCACAGGCACAACTGTAAGTTCCATGGGGCATCATTTTGTTTGTAGCAGTTTCACAATGTACCAGGCTTCTTGCACTCAATGTTTTCTATTTCTACGAAGCTGACAACTACACAAAGTCCAGCAGATCACCAGGTACTAGGGCAGCAATAACACTAGTGCTCCATTTGTTCGTAGCTACTTCGCGGCGTGCTGTTATCAAAACATCGTTGAACCCTCTTGGAAAAACAGTGGCTATGCAAGTGTTTGTTCGATGTTGGGCCTCATGAAGCCATCAGATTCAAGCCGCGTAAGCGTGCGAACGGCAAGAATAAACTGGTATAGGCCAAGTGTACCAGGAGGAAGTTCTTTCGCTATTGAGGCCAACAGCTGTTCCTAGTGCACCGGTAGCAGCTGCGAGAAAATTATTTATACCAAGGAGCCTTTTTAATGCTACAAGAGGCCAAGAAATGAAATTCAAGTTTCGCCATCACCGACCACTTTCCTAAGTAAACTGCACACGTTGACACCTAATTTCGGGCATGGACCCCAGAGGCTGGGCAAATTAGCTTCGAAAAGGTGACAACGAGCTGACCTCGGCGAAGATGTCTCGAAATTTGAGTTCAATGCCGCGCTCATTTAAAATTGCAATTCAGAAGTCAAAAATCTTCTTTTGCTGGGTGATAAAATTTACATACCCAGAAAGGGCAATTTTTTTAGTGACAACATTAATCAGATGGCGTTCTCCTCACTATCGTTTTAAGGGGTGCTTGACACTGTTCTTCTTTTAAGAGTGCACTTCTGCTACGTAAAGGATTTATAGTTGATTGATTTAGTAGCCTGGTCTTGAAGGACCGCCCTTGCGTGTGGGTGTCTCTCGTTTATAACGCTGTGGTATGATAAATTAGACAAAATGACAAGTTATTTAGGATTTCGTACACGAATCATGAACTCTAAGAGCACAAGCACTCTTGAAGAACTTAATATTGGGTCATATGGGCACATATTATTCCTTTAAGAAGAACTTTAGCTTTGCTGTTAGATTGGCTTTCTTGTGTATTCAAGCCATCATCCTCTAAAGGATCACTGGATATATAAAATGTCACAATTGCCAGAGAAGCAACCTTTATCGTGAAAATCAGAGCTGTTTTTCGGAAGCTGTTGAAGCATTGTAAAATATAAGGGTGACCTGGGCCAATAAAAATGAGGTGCACTAAATGATTCTGTTCCTACTATATAACAACGCTGTCATCCTGATTGGCACACGTCTATATCGTCTTTCGAAATGCTGCAAGCAGCTTGTGCAACAGCTAGTGCAAGGAATCATATTTAGGCAGTTACAGTTTTCAGATTAGTAACTAGTATAATTATTTTGCCATTCTTTGAGTCAACTGAAAGTGATGTACTCACCACAACCTTCATGCTTCCAGCTTCCAGGATCAACTCCGCGTTCTCGAAGAGTTCCCACTGCCTTTTATACCAGCCACAATTTGTCATGCAAGGCACTGGTCATCGAAGCTTTCAGTCGCGCCGTTACACGTCCTTGATACGTGACTTACGGATGCGTCAGCTCGTTTTTGTCAGTAATGGCTCAGTTCCCCGCATCTTCCGCAAATTATTCGCTGAACAGCAGGGCAGATTAACCGTCTCGCGATTCGGCTTCCACGGTATTGCGTGTTTGCTTTACGTAAGTGACACAAATAAGAAACAAGATCCGTGGAACAGGTTTGCGCCCACCTCTTGTCTTTCGTACATTACGGCAACGTCATTGGATTAGAATTAGTTAAGATGCTCCGGTAACCTTCCTTAATTCATCTTGCCTCTCAAGACAAAATCGGAAAATATTTAGTATGCACAATGCACTGGTATGCGCAATGCCACGTCGACTGCTATGTGGAAAGGAAAAGTCCGATCGATTAAATATTTTCCTCCTCTAGTTCTTGGAAAGGTAAATTCTTAGTTAAAAAAGGAGAAATTCGTCCAAAACCTTTCCAGTCTGCCATAAGGTCATGATATTTAATATTGGATTCGTATTTTTAAATTACAAGTCTCTCAGGGGAATTTTTTATTTGTTTTAATTGCTAGTAATAACCATTTTTCGTACCGGTCATGACATTCAAGAATATCATGCTGTCACTTTGTGGAGCTTTCTCTATTTGTAAATTTACTTCGAACGCTTTCTTTTTAGTTTAAAGGGGCTGAAGTCTGACTACATATTCACAAACAGTTAACACAATAATAATTTGATTTTGAGGCTACCGATAAAGTAGAAAAAAAGCTGCAGAACCTTTCGCTTGAACATGTATTTTGAGAGCTTATACAAGGGATTTATATTAGAAAATGGCTGCTGTATTCGCTTTATATTTTTACACTTAATGCGCCGATCAATTTTTAAGCTAAATTTGTTGCTTTTATTTAAAATGAAGGGCCATTCGCAGTTATATTCTTCTTCAAACTTTTGTACGCTTGCAGATATCGGTGCTTCATTTAAAACTAAATATGTGATTTGGAAACAAGCTATATCTGTTTATTGCTAGCTAAAGCGAGGTTTGCAGGGGCCTCATAAAGTCGGGTGAGTGGATGACATAGATAAGAGTTTTGGTATAAGGTTTCTGCAGCTGTCACAAGATAGAGTTGATTGCAGAAATATGCAAGAGGGTTTTGACCAGTAGTCGACGTAAGTGGGTTGTAAGTGTAAAAATGATGATGATGATGATAATGATAATGATTTTTTCATTCCCTGAGAGAAAGCAGTTTTCACCCGTGTTAGTGCACTGGGAGGAAGGAGTTTCTCCTGAGCCAATACGGTCGTTCCAGCGTATCTATCAAACGAGAATTTTCGTAGTAATCTGGGAGGCATGAGAATATTTTGGCATTCCAGACAGTGGGCGTCCTAGAAACACTGAGGAAATGTGGGGCAAAGAGCACACCCTGGAGACTGGGGGAATAGGCACTGGACTGCTTGGCCCCTGGCTTTCGTGTACTACTGTCTTGGACGACTCTACCGGGGCAAACCCACAACCCTACCCTCACTTCTACACTTCAAAAAGCGTTAGCCTATGAACCATCAATCAACCTACCTTCACGCTTCTGACATCCACATAGGACTGAAGCGATGAGGGAGTATGACGGTGAAGTCGAATTCAAAGGTTTACTATGAAGACGATCAACATGAAAGCGAAATATACTAGAACAACGAAGAGAAATGGGAACAGTGAGATGCCGACGAGTTCCGCGGTTCAAATTTCTTGACGTCGCTCTTATGCCTAGGTGGGAACAAAATAGGAGAGGTTTACCACTACTTAAAGTAGGTTATAAAGACCGAAACTTCTGTTACACTTGGTTTTGCAAAGCCGCTTGGATCGTGGCGTACTTCCGTGAATGGTAAGCCTCGCGTTTGACCGCCAGTCTGGCTTCTCGCTGCTCAGGGCCCCCTTCCTCCCTTCCCTTACGGCGTGCTTCAGGTGTCCACAGAACAAATGTGACAGATAGCGTGCCTTTCTTTTCCTGTGGAGCAATTATATTATTATTATTATTATTATTATTATTATTATTATTATTATTATTATTATTATTATTATTATTATTATTATTATTATTATTATTATTATTATTATTATTATTATTATTATTATTATTATTATTATTATTATTATTATTATTATTATTATTATTATTATTATTATTATTATTATTATTATTATTATTATTTCTAGCACCGTCGCCACGTCACGTTCCCTGAACTGGCCCCGCACAGTACATGGATGCATTTGCGTGTCACTTCCATCGAAAGGCGCAACGAAAAAGCGCTCGTGTGCGGTGGGATGTCAGTGCACGTTATAGGTCTACAGGGTGTCGGAATTCTTCCGAATCTCTCCGCTGCGACTTTTTCTTTCTTTCTTTCTTTCTTTCTTTCTTTCTTTCTTTCTTTCTTTCTTTCTTTCTTTCTTTCTTTCTTTCTTTCTTTCTTTCTTTCTTTCTTTCTTTCTTTCTTTCTTTCTTTCTTTCTTTCTTTCTTTTACGGTGTGGTTAAGGTGCCCACAGATACTGTGTGTTTCCTTTGTCACATATAGTCATACCGTTATTAGTCTGGGGAGGTGGGCTTGGTTTGACCTTGGTCTGTAATTGGTCGTTGTGTCGGAGCTAGGCCAAACTATAAGTTGTGCATGAAGTAGTACATGAATGTCGGCGTGGTTCAGGGAACTAGGTGGTGAAGGTAAGGTTTTAAGTAAAACTAATTGCTGGTCTAGTCGGTGTATTTGAACTGAAAGAAAAGGTTCCACAGCGCTAACAAAGACGAATACAGAAGTTTAGGGCCCGTCCTCCCCTTGTCTATTTGCGCATTTCTCTTTGTTAGCGCCTTACCTTTTAGTAAGTTTTTAACATGAGAAATTAATTGCGCCCTCATTGAAATCCCTTCGTTCCCATTCCTAACCAACGCCATTCTGCAACGTAAATTCCATACAATAATCGATTGTGATGGGGCCGTAGTAAAGACGATGCCAAACAGGGTAGAATGCATCCAGGAAAGGCAATGAGCAAGCTCGCTAAATAAGAGTAACGGTGCTTCTTGGAGGTCACTTGGCGAGTCAGTGATCAGTTAGTGGGTGCATACTTTTTCTGGTTACAAATCAGCTGCTGTTAAAATGGAATTTAAATGCAACTTGTTTTCATGGGTTCCATTTATAACTCAGACTTATCTTGAATTAGATCAAGGGTGTAGATGAAGGTTGACGATAAACAGGCGTAGCCGGCGAGTTCATTGTCAGGTTTATTATTTATGATGAGGTAGCTGTCTAACCTGGGTAGCTGTCGACGGCGAATTGAGCCTTGCATGCTGTGCCACACATACGTTGATTCATACACAGAAACGTAAACGCATGCGAAGCTCAATCAAGCATTCTGTCTCAGCGGCACTCCGCGTCAATAGAAACTAGCCTATCAAGTATGGGCAGTCGCATAGAAAGCCACTGAAGCATCGGGATTGTCGTTTTCCATGTGGATCCACTTAAAGTTAACATTAATTTTTCAATTTCATTTTAGTCTTGGTAGCATGACGGCCGCGTCAGACGAAAGCAGCGAATGGTCGGACACAGAAATGACATGATAGTGGATGGCGCCTTCGATGATAGCAATCCCCACTCGCGGCATACACCGCCTAATATCTGGATGCTTGAAGTACGTCACTTTGTCACTAGACAACAGTAACCGATGCCAGAACACATTGATCCGAAACAGAAATAGTTAATTAAGCTTTATTGAATGTGACCCCTGCGGACTAAGTGTTGAACCCTCACTACCGCGCACCAGCACATCGTTTGGATTAAACTTTATTTATTTCCTCTGTCTCATAGGTGTACAGTTTAGTAGCAGCATCGCATGAAGTTACAGCTGCAATAAAAAGTTGGATATATGTACTGTTTAATTAATGTCATCCACAAGTGTTTGCCAGTTTTGTGGTAAGAGCTGAATGATTGCTTATTGCATGCTTGGTACACGAAACCTTAACTATTAATAAGGCTCCGCAAGGCGGTAAAGAAGAAAGATCAGTGGTTTAAATTACGGGTTTATTACGCGATAGCATATACAGTTCATTCAGCTGGAAAGCTGTCGCCGCCGTAAATGGCGTAAATAGTTCTGCCATAAATAGGGCGAACACTTGAAATAGGTAGCACACTTAAGGTATACCTTTTAGCATACTATGAGAGCGTTAACACTCTTGTTTGCCTGCTCCCCTTACGGTTGCTCGTTCGCCCACGACAACTTTCCTTTAATATAGGGTGGACACTTGAGCTGCGCTATTGTGTCTCCTCTTAAGGCGAACCTTGAGCGTCATCCGAATTTTCTTCTTGTATATACTAAAACAACTGTCAGGGATTACACTGTAAATCCTCAGAGATTTATCCCATTCAATGTCGTCGTTGATTAGCATCATCAGTTAAGAACAACAAAATTAGATGTCGCCGCTGGGGAAATAAACCTAAAAGGCGAGAGCTTGCTCGATGAGAAAATGTGCGACCTAGACTGGGGTATGTTTTAATTATTGCACTGCAGGAATGCATATCGTGTTGACCACTATTCTGGGCATAAACAAGGGTGATCGGCAGCAGTACTCGTGGAAGGTTTCGCCGATGACGACGCCATTGTGTGGGGATCACAACGCGCGTGAGATGCCCAAAACTATAATGATCATTCAAGAGCGAGCACTGCATTAGCTGCATATAGAATTTTGACCAGCCACTGCACATGCGTTCACTGGTCCCGAAATATCGGACTTTTGGTCACGACATCGGTAGTGTTTACTGGACCATTTCTAGCGGGTGGACATCGGGTTGGCGTCCAAGCTGAAAACGAAAGGTGTACAGAACATAGGAAGTACATTAAGAAAGCGATCCACCCGAGCATGTCCAGACGAGCGCACGCGTTTACACAGCGCGCAAGGCCCAGTCACAACTAGCGCAGAACTTCAGCTAGAATGTACTATCTCTGCGCACTACTTCGTCGATGGCCGTTCCGAGCGGCGCCGTCGTATGTTGCAGACGGGGTTGAGGAGAAACCAAGCGTCTGTAGGTGTGTGACGCCCTCTATGGCTGGCGTGGATAGCCGAGAGCTTTAAGTAATGTGGACAAGTGGAGCCATTTGGAGGCGCGGTGGGAATGCTTGGCGCTAGGGTGCCCGCGCTAGAAACTTTCCTACTAACAATCGTCTACCTTCTTAATGTGGTTAACGAATCTATTAAGTAAAAAAAAAAGAAAAAAGAAACGATGCTCGCAATAGGTTCTGTTTCACTTGACGATATTTTGAAGTATACTCACAACGTCAACACACTACAATTTTCAAAGCTCATCTGAGAGTCCCTAGCGCGCCTGTGGAAGACCTGTAGCCTTGGTGGGCGGCACCGTGACGGGTAATGGAGTTTGAAATGTAACCCTTAAGTGCGTTCCTGCATTAACAATCCGCCTTGGTACCTGCGACGTAATGTAAATATCTATCCCAGCTGTACATCCCAAAACACGTATGTAATACAAATTGTGCATGCGCTTTCTGTATATGTTTGTATCTATATTTATTTGTGAAGTTATTGTACACTGTGTATAATTTCATTTCGTTGTCATTCAAAATTTTGTATATCATTATCACGGACCGCCAAAGTTTGCCGGAATGCAAATAGTGATTTGTGATATATTTCCGCGTCATGAGGTATGTTATGTGCAGCGTCCCCTCTTCTCAACCGCGTACATTTTTAGTTATGATCATTTGTCATCAGACATGTCAATGTCTAATAATACATTTTTATTTTCAAAACACAATCATTAAACGAGATTCGAAAGGGAATAACCTGGCACAATATGACCTATTCTTGTCTTCTAGGACAATAATGCTGTGAACATCATGGGCGCAGCGAAGGTGCTTTACGACATGCCTGCCCATGAAAACCGGTGACCGCCTTCGAAAATTTAAGATCCGCTCCGCTTCACACTTCAGACTTTAAGAAACCATACATTCGAGCCAACTGTTCGTACTAAGTAATAATTTTGTAATAACAAAAAACAAAAACATAATAATATGTGGTGACATAAATATAATATTCTTGACCCTAGCAGTTCATGCTGTTCTGAATATGTGCAATGTATGCTGCATTTTGGCATTTCTTCTCTAATTCTTTCTCCTACTTCTTCTGATTTTATTAGTTCGAATACATTAATTGATCACATATTGACTAACACGGATGCTGATTGCACAGAAGGAGTAATAGAGTATACAATTACAGATTGCAACCCCCCCCCCCTTTTTTTTTATCTCTAGAGTTGAAAAAGAAGGCCGTAAATAACCATACTAAAGCATCATTTAACTACGAAGAATTTATTGGTTTAATTCGTAAAATAGAGTGGAGCTCTGAGCTTGAGGAGCAATGCCCAAATAAGGCGCTTGAGCAGTTTTCGACAAAAATTGCCATCTGCATTGATCAATGCACCAAGCATATCCCTACCGTGCGGTGGTTTCTAACACCACGAAATCCATGGGTTACCATTGCCCTGGTCCGTGCTATTAACAAGAAAAATAATTTGCGCAGAAAGCTGAAAACACAGCCTTTTAATACTGCTGTGAGATGTAGACTGCGAAGATATTCTAACGTACTTTCCTCAGTGCTGAAACTTGCAAAGCGTAACTACTATCAAGATCGCATTTTAAAAAACGGAAACGACTGTAGGCGCAACTGGCAACTTATTAAACAATTTCTTAACAATGAAAATCGCGAAGCATGCATAACAAAAATAACATGTGAGAACACCACTTATAGGATAGGATAGGATAGGATAGGATAGGATAGGATAGGACAGGATAGGATAGGATAGGATAGGATAGGATAGGATAGGATAGGATAGGATAGGATAGGATAGGATAGGATAGGATAGGATAGGAAATACGTTAGTTTACTAGGAAGGTCTTGTGCTAGTAGCAGAAGAGGTCCATCTTCCGTCTTCTCACAGGGTCGGTGCCCCTATTCCAGGGCTCCGCTGAGCTTCGCTGCTCGCTGGACGTGCTGGATTAGACCTAGTTGGCAATCCAAATCGCCACTGGAGAGCCAGCTCTCCCACTGTTCCGCACTCGGGTCTTTACGAAAGCTATCGTTATTTCTACATTGCCACGTGATGTGGTATAATTAAGGTTTGCTACCACACCATGGGCAGGTGTCCCGATATTGTGACGGGTAAATTTTGCTTAGGATATGCAGGTTAGGGAATGTTCGTGTCTGCAGTCTTCTCTTCGCCAGTACACTACCTCTTGTTGTTTTAGATCCCGATGAGGCAGCGGATAGCGGATCCGTACCCCCTTATAGTAGTTCAGAATGTCTGAGTACGTATAGGGCCGACTCGCTCGGGTAGATCGTCCGATTGGGAGGAAGCTCGGCTCCTCTACCCTCGAGCTACCTCATCGGCGTGTTCGTTCTCCGCTATGTCGGTGTGTCCTGGCACCCAGTAGATGTTGTGATTGACTTTTGATGGGGTCGCGCTCTGGAGGAGCCTGAGCGCGGCTCGACCTATGCGGCCGTTCATGTAGTTACGGCACGCTTCTCTCGAATCTGTAAGAATGGTAAGGGACGTGTTGCTTCGACCCTTACCATTCTTACAGATTCTTACCACTTATAGTAATCCCATCAAAATTGCCAATGCTTTTAACCCGCACTTAGGCATTTCTCAGAGTTCACAGGCCGTAACCAATTTACCCTCCTTGACATGTTCCTCCCACACGTTTTGCTTGCGCCCTACTATCTGCAGAAGAAGTCCACCAAGTCAATAAATCACTCAATACAACCTGTGCAGGATTAGACTCTATTCATCCCTCTAAAGTTAAGCTTATCTCTGAAGCCATGCGCAATTCTGGCAATTTTAATAAACAAGATATTTAAAGCAGGTGTTTTTCCAGACTGCCTTAAGGTTGGTAAAATAATCCCCATTTTCAAGAAAGGCGATCGAACTTGTTTCAACAATTACCGTCCCATTTGCATCCTTCCTTTTTTTGAACAAATTCATCGAGAAACGTTTTTACCCACGGCTAATGAATTACCTAAGTACATTTAAACTTTTAGCTCCTCAACAATTTGGATTCCGACCAGGCTATCCTACCGAATTAGCGCTCATAAATTTTATTTAATGTGTGAAGCGAGCCATTGACAACGGTTTAATTGTTGGAGTAATAGCAAAGATCGCGGGTAGAATCCTCGATCAAAAGCGAATAGAAAGAGACGTCACCCTTGTTTGGACGCCAGCCCACGCAGGCGTGCCCGGAAACGAGGCGCACACAAACTAGCCCGAGGTCTCACACACCGGGCTAGAGGAGTGCCACCGGAGCAAGACAAACAAGAGGACCTGATTAACTTTAGCGAAATAACAATGCACTACAGGCTGAGCAGGAGGGTCCTACCACCACCAGACTCCACGTTAGGCAAAAAGGAAGCAGTAGCATGGAGAAAGCTACAGACAAATACATACCCGAACCCAGTTCTTATCAACCATATATGGCCAGAAATACGATCAGACCTATGTTTCCTGTGTAAGGAAAGGGGATCTCTAGATCACATGATATGGGAATGTGCAAAGTCACCAGGCAGGGCTAAAAATATAACTGAAGACGCTTGGGGACTCTTCTGCGAAGCTCAGACCCAAGAGCCCAAAGAGAAATTGTTCGACTGGCCGAAGATGCCGCCGGAGTCCAAAAACTACCGGCCGGCAACTAAGGCGACTGTCCCACCTTCCCGGTCTAACCACCGAAGAGCGGGATAGTCACTATGTTGTACGAATAAAAGTTATCTCTCTTTCTCTCTCTCTCGCTCTCTCTCTGGAGCCATTTTTATTGATCTAACAAAAGCTTTGGTCGCAATTGACCATCACATTCTTGATCATAAACTAGAATCATTTGGAATCTCCGGCCCACCCCTCGAGTTTATCCGCAGTTATTTAAGCAATCGACCTCACGTACTTCTTGTAAATAATACCTTTTCTACCATTCAGGCTGTAAACAAAGGTGTTCCGCAAGGATCGATACTTGGCCCTCTACTCTTTTTAATGTTCAATAATGATCTGCCCGTTGCACTAAATACAAATTGCATGTTATATGCGGACGATACAACTATTTATGCTTCTCACAGATCCACCGCCACATTTCAGCATATGCTTAACACAGATCTTAAAGGAGTATAGACACCATTTTTTGAAGCGTCGGAAGGAATACGATTGCTTTCCTGGTTATACAGAGATGCTCCCCAAGCAATCCCAACCTCGCACGTTTCCGCGAAGATATTTTAATTTGATTTTAAAAACAAGCCAGGCAAGTACTCCGTTTTTCAAAACCCATTGGCATCGACATCTCTGTGACGAAAACGTGTACATAGGTAAACAACATGACGTCATCAAACAACTCTGACGTGGAGTCGGCAAAGCAAAGAGCAGTGACGACACATGGCCGGATTCGAACAGCGCCGCCGCCGCTTCCGGCCGTGCCTGAGAAAGAACTCCGCTTCTGCTCGCTTTACTCGATGGCTTCTTCGTTGGTGCATGTTACAATTACCTCACCGGTGTACGTATGGAGACTGCCTGCTAAACTCAGGCCCCAACAGCATGCCTGCACAAGTGTAGGGCTTACGGCAACGGTGCCTGTCGATGGCGCGCCGCAAACATACTGCGCCGCTTCCCGCCTACCCTAGACGTCGCTAGCCCTAGCTGGTTTCACATCGAAGCGCCAACGAAAGGCGCTTCGGAACGAGCTAACGCTGTAAAAAACTTCGGAGTTTAGCGCCGCTTTACTGGCAAGCCCATCTCTTAAAATAATTTCTTGCTTTGCGCGACGCCTTCAGCAGCGGGGCTAGCTGACTGACATCAGGTGCGTCGCACCGGGCAGCAGCTGTCGGAAAAAAAAAAGTTCGCTTGTATCACTGTAAATATTTTTACAGGACCTCCGTATTGGCCGAATAAATCCTCGCAATTTAATCGTGACTGATAGTCCTTTGTACAAATAGCTATGTAAGCGAATGAACAGCGATCTGCGATAGCTAGATTACCGATAGCGGATGCTGAGGCAGCAATGACTTGGGAGCCGATCGCGGCGGCCACGGCTTTACGCACCCAGATTGCCTTGACTGCGCCAGATGGCGCCACATGCTTGGACGGCGGCACGCAGGCCTGCCCCGTCGGGACCAATCAGCGCGTGAACAGGCGTGAGCACGGGAGCCATCGGGAGAGCTTACGGGTTACGGTGGCTGATCGCGTCATTACAAAAATATTTTTATAGAACAACTTGGCTCACAGCGTTGGTCAACCGGACTGATAAAGCAGCATCTTTACGGTTCCTTTGTTCAACATTCCTACCAGTCGACATTTCCTGCGCGTCAACCGACCAAGCTTTCGTGGCTGCTGCTGATTCCTGCTTCGTCGCTTGAGTCGCAGGCGAGCGGGTCGGGATTAAAGTGCCCGGCAATGTTAGCAACATCCACGCTATTGGGCGAAACAACGTCGCAGTACTAATTATGCTATGCTGAAGCGCTGCTCGACGACGATATATTTTCGTGCACGTGCGACAGCAAGCAGACGAAAAACACGACCCGAATGCGTCATCAGATTTTGTGTTTACGCGATCACCAACCTTGCCAGTAGGGGGCGCTCGTGTGGCGTTCTCGTATCTTTGACGTCATCGCGCGCTCGTGTCCGGAGAGATCGAAACCGAAACTGGCCCTGATAAATGCACTGATAACAAATTAATTGATCTGTGCTGGGGCTTTTTGGGTCGCAGTCCCTTTGTTTTGGACCACTGTGGATCGATTAAAGCAAAAATACCGGAACAGAAAATGTACGTGTCTATACTCCTTTAATACCATTACCACGTGGTGCGAAAATCAGTTCAGGCGTTCAGTCGTGTCCGACTCTTCGTGACCCTATGGACCATGTCACGCCACGCTTTCCGGTCTCTCACTATCTTCTTAACATCACATAGCTTCATCTGCAATGCATCGAGAATGCCATCTAACCATCGCGTTCGCTGCCTACCCCTTCTCCGGCGACCCTCAACCTTTCCCAACATCAAATCTTTCTCCAGCAACTCCTATCTTCTCATCAGATGACCAAAGTAGCTGAGCTTTAACTTTAGAATTTGACCCTCCAATGAGCAGTCAGGGTTTATGGTCGACAATATCGACTGGTTTGATCTTCTGGCAGTCCAAAGAACTCTTAAGAGTCTTCGCCAGCACCACAATTCAAACGCGTCAATTCTTCGGCGGTCAGCCTTTTTCACAGTCCAAATCTCGCATCCATACATCACAACTGGAAAGACCATAGCACGGGTTATACGGATCTTGGTTGGCAGACTAATGTCTCTGCTCTTTACTAGGCGGTCAAGGCTAACCATTGTTCTTTTTCCCAGAAGCAGGCGTCTCCTAATTTCATGGCTGCAGTCTCCTTCCGAGGTAATCTTGGCGCCCAAGAACAGAAAATCTGTCACAGCTTCCACTTCTTGTCCATTGATGCTCCAGGACTTGATAGGGCAAGACGCCATGATCTTCGTCTTTTTAACGTTCAGTTTAAGCCCAAACTTCTCACTCTCTTCTCGTACGCGCATCAGAAGTCTCTTGAGTTCCACTTCACTTTCTGCCATTAAAGTGGTATCATCCGCATATCTAAGGTTGTTGATACGTTTTCCAGCAATCTTCACTCCAGCTGAAGACTCGTCCAGACCGGCCTTTCTCATGATGCACTCTGCATATAGGTTAAATAGGCAGGGCGACAGTATGCAGCCTTGCCTCACCCCTTTCTCAATCGGAAACCAATCAGTAAGACCATGCCCAGTTCTGACTGTGGCCTCTTGCCCTTCATAAAGGTTCCTGAGGAGACAGATGAGGTGAATTGGAACTCCCATCTCTTGGAGAGCTTGCCACAATCTGCTGTGATCTACGCAGTCAAACGCTTTCGCATAATCAATAAAGCAGAAGTAAATGGGTTTCTGGAACTCTCTTGCTTTTTCCATGATCCAGCGAAGGTTGGCAATTTGGTCTCTAGTTCCTCTGCCCTTGCTAAACCCAGCCTGCACGTCCGGAAGCTCCCGATCCACATACTGCTGCAGCCTACCTTGCAGGATTTTTAACATCACCTTGCTAGCATGCGAAATAAGCGCGATCGTGCGGTAGTTGGAACAATCTTTGGCACTGCCTTTCTTTGGAATGGGGATGTAAACTGACCTCCTCCAATCCTGTGGCCACTGCAGGGTTGTCCAAATCTTTTGACATAATGTATGCAGTGTGTTAACAGCGTCGTGGTTGAGGTTTTGAAGCAACTCAGCTGGAATACCATCAATTCCGCTAGCTTTGTTCTTAGCAAGGCTGGCTAAGGCCCATTCAACCTCACTCTTCAGGATGCCCGGCACGAGATCAGTAATCACAACCGTCCTATGTTGGGTTTGCACATCCGGGTCCTTCTTGTACAGTTCTTCTGTGTATTCCTGCCACCTCTTCTTTATCTCTGAGGCTTCAGTGAGGTCCTTGCCTCGTTTGTCCTTTATCACGCCCCGCTTAGCACAGAAGCTTCCTTTGATATCTTTGATTGTCTTATACAGAGCTCTTGTGTTCCTTAATTGGCTGTTGTCCTCAACTGCTTGACACTGTATGTTCAGGAAGGCATTCTTATCTCTCCTTGCTATTTTCTGAAAATCCGCATTGAGAACCTTGTATCTTTCTCTTTCCCCCATACCTTTTGCCATCCTCCTTTCCTCAGCTATTTGCAAAGCCTCTTCAGATAACCAGTTTGCTTTTTTGCATTTCTTTTGCTTTGGAACTACCTTAGTAGCAACTTCTTGTATTATATCACGAACATTGGTCCACATCTCTTCGGGCACTTTGTCTTCTAGATCTAATTCTTGAAATCGATTCCTCACTTCCACAGCATATTCTAATGGAATCTGATCCAGATCATACCTGAAAGGCCTTCTAGTTTTCTGCGTTTTCCTCAATCGAAGCTTAATTTTGGCAACAAGAAGCTGATGATCGGTGCCACAATCGGCCCCAGGCCTTGTTTTTACTGCTTGTATAGCGCTTCTCCATCTCTGCCGGCAAATAATATAATCGATCTGATTCCTGTACAGACCGTCCGGTGAAATCCATGTGTACAGGCGCCTCTTGTGCTGTTGAAAATGAGCATTCGCTATGGTCAGGTTGTTTTCTTGACAGAACTCTACTAGCCTCTACCCAGCTTCATTTGGCTCACCAAGACCGAACTTGCCTGTAATTCCGGATATTTCTTCACTCCCGACCTTAGCATTCCAGTCTCCTATGAGAAAAACGACGTCTGATGATGGGGTGCGGTCTAAAAGGCATTGTAGGTCCGCATAAAATCTCTCAACGTCAGCTTCTTCAGCAGCAGTGGTCGGTGCATAGACTTGGATAACTGTTATGTTGAAAGGGTGACCTTGGATCCGAAGTGAAATCATTCGGTCGTTTTTGGGGTTGTACCCTAGCACTGCTTTGCCCATTCTTCTGTTTACTATGAGAGCGACCCCAATCCTTCTCTTGGATTCGTGCCCACAATAAAAGACATAATGGTCGCCGGAGTTAAATTCTCCCATTCCGGTCCACTTGAGCTCGCTGATACCCAAGATATCAATGTTCAATCTGTCCATTTCTCGCTTGACGATATCCAGTTTACCTTGCGTCATAGATCTTACGTTCCATGTTGCTATGTGATATATCTCCTTGCAACATCGGACTTTCCGGTCACTTCCCGACACATCCACAACTGAGCGTCCTTTTGGCTTTAGCCCAGCCGCTTCATTCGTCCTGGAGCTACTAGGAATCGCCCTTTGTTCATCCCCAGTAACATGTGGGACGCCTTCCAACCTGGGGGGCTCATCTTCCGGCGCCATATCGATAATGGTATTGTGACTGGCCATAGGGTTTTCTTGGTAGGAAATACTGGAGTGGGTTGCCATTACCTTCTCCAGTGAATAACATTTTGTCAGAACTCTCTGCCGTGACCTGTCTATCTTGGGTGGCCCTACACAGCAGAGCTCACGACTTCATCGAGTTTCGCAAGCCCCTCCGCCACGACAAGGCAGTGATCCATGAAGGGGGGTGCGAAAATAGCAAGTTACAAATTAATCCCCAAAAAACAACTTTTGTGCTATTTATCTCTCCTTTCGCTTTCATAAATGTTCTTCCTGGAATAACGATTGATAACAATGCGCTGCCTATCTCAGAAACTTCCAAGATTCTGGACGTAATTCTCGACAAGCACTTAAAGTTCCATCACCATGTTCAATCGCTCGTGCATAAAGTTTCGTTCGGCATTCACATCGTAATAAAAACCTATGAATATTTTCAACATCACATAATACGTTCCTTATATTGTCACGTAGTGGTGAAAAGGCCGTACACGCCAAAAGAAGACACAGGCGTGATGGTACTGAAATAACTCTTTATTGGGGCTGACTTGCGCCCGCAAAAGAACTAAGCAACTCGGCGGCGGCGATAGCAACAAACGCGCTCGTCGGTCGTCGGACAAAGAATGCCCGTCACACTCGTCAACGCTCAATTTAAAGGCTGCACAGAACAATCTAGATAACGTCGCAAACAGCTACTAGCACGGGCTGGAACATTGTGGAAAGACACCCGACTGGCCGGAACCTTCGAGACAGATCTGGGTGCATCTTGCGCTACAACAAAACTGATAAAGGTGTGACTCGCGACATCGAGCATTAACAAACAAAGATTACGGAACTGTTACGCGGTCCAGAATCAGAGTGATAAGCCTTTATGCCGGCGGCTGTTAAAAAAAAAAAAAAAAAAAAAAAAAAAAAAACGTACTGTTTTGAAGGTTTCGCGGCAATATTATGCCTGCATCCATAGTCACCTTAATTACTGTTTGTCTTGCTGAGGAAATACATATTACGCGCATATTGAAAGACTTCAACGCCTCCAGAATCAAGCCATCAGGCTCGTGTCATTCAGTTCATTCCAATCACACTCTCTGCCACTGTACCACAGTTTGAACATCCTTCCACTTCAACATTTATTAAGCCTAAAATTGTCCATGATTATGTATAAACTAATAAATCATCATGCTCATATTGATGGCATTACCAACCAGCTTGTAAATACTAATACTACCAGGTTTAAACAGCGCAATAATCTCATTTTGCCAAAAGTTAGGACTAATTACGGAAAATTTACTACCTTGTTTGCCGGCATATCCTACTGGAATTCTTTACCTCCAGAAATTAAAGCATCGCATACTGTTCACTCATTCCATTTCTGCATGAAAGTATATTTAATAGACAGTTGCATAGTTAATTTGCTTTAACAGTTTTAGTTCACTTTTGAATGTGCTATTTTGTCTGTTCTATGCACTGAAATTGATGATCTGTATATTTATCTTTTTTAGTTTTATTGTTGTATATTCTAAACATTTTTAGGTTGTACTTTTATACTAATTGCTTGTTACACTGCTTCGCATTTCTTGTTTTACATTTCTACCTCCCTTGCTTTGTTCTGGGAGGTCCCCCCGACAGTCTACGGGACCTCCTTCTGTACAACTCCCATTGTAGCCATTTTTCTGTGTGTATGTAGTAAATAAACTTGAAATTTGAAACTTAAACTCCTGAGTTCAGTGGAAGCAATACATGCCTTTTGAGATTGCTTCGGTGAGAGGAATACCAATCAGCTTTTGTATGCGGTAATATAAGTGAGGCCAGCAATGCTCATATAAAAAAAATAATAAATAATGTTTATTTTTCAGAATAAATATGAGCTGCACATGCTTGAGCGCATCTCTAAACCCTTAGTCGATGGCTATTTCTTCTTAGGGACATGACACCTGCGGACAAAAAAAAAGCTTGTCAGCTTCTCATTAGTGAAGAAATTTTATGACATAGCAAACCACAAGCGCAATTTTACTACTTTGACCGGGTCTGTTCGAAAACCGCTGCTGCAAATAAAAATTCGATAGCGGGAAGTTAATGTTCAAACTGTAATTGATTTTCTGATCTTTCTGTTCTCAGCTTTTAAGTCCAAGGAACATGTTTCTTATTCAGGGTTTCTGATTCTCTCATTAACATTCGTTTCAAGTTTTTCCGCAATTGGGAAAAAGAGGCAACAATTGAAAATGTTATGATAAAAAAAATATTTTTTTTTTCCATGGTGTTGTATAATCTGCTGCAGAGTTTTTTAAACATGCCCACAAGGCATGACGAGAAAATTGCATAGGCAGTATTTTATTATGCATTTTATAGCTCCGCTAAGACTTAACCCTTTAAGCAAGGCCAATAAAAAAGTCAGCAAAGCTCACACGATTATGCTGTGTATATGTAGACTGTCGCACTTTCCAACTGGTGAGAGAGAACCCCGAACTTACGTTCCCAACTCTCTACAGCAAAGATATGATGTCCGCTGCACGTTCATCAACCACTGAATCCGAAGCCACCACCGAATCCGCCTCCGTATCCGCCTCCGTATCCACCCCCGTATCCACGTCCGTAGGGGTATGGGTAATAGCCTCCTCCACCACCTCCACCACCGTGCGAGAGGGCGCTGCCTAGCAGAGCGCCAGCTCCGAAGCCCAAGGCACCGGCTCCCAGGGCCTTGAGGAGGATGGCGTGGGCCACGGACACAGCGACCAGGAATACGGACACGAGGAGCTACACAAGGGAATGAGAATTCCAGCGGGTTGGAGATAAATACAAGCAAAAAGTGATGACCATTATGAGGAGAATGAAATTTATAGTTAGCGGAGTGAAATTAAGTTCACTGTCAGATGAAAGCTGCTGCCAGTGAGGAATGCCTGCAACAAAAAAAAAAAAAAAAAAAACAGATATAAGCCAAGTGTACCAGAAGCAAGTTCGGTCGTCAGTGAGGTCAGCATCTCTTCCTAGTGCACTAATAGCAGCTGCCAAAAAAAACAGTGATCACAAGGAGCCTTTATGTTTTTAAGTTACAAAAGACTGAGAAATGAAATACAAGTGTCGCCATCACCGACCGATTTTTTAAGTAAACTGCCCACTTGGACCCCTAATTTTGGGCATGGAACCCAGAGGCTGTGCAAATTGGTTTGGAAACGGTGACAATGAGCTGTCCTCGCCGTAGGCGTCATGCTTTTTGAAGTCAATAGCGGGTTCATCTAAAATTTCATTTGATCAGCCAGAAATCTGCTTTTGCTGACGGATAAAAGTTTCCATGTCCAAAAGTGGCGAGAGTGTGATATTTTCACAGAAAGAAAGACAACCACATGGAGATCCCCTTAGTATCTCTTTAGGGGTGCTTGTCACTGTTCGTTCGTTCTTTAAGAGCGCACTTGTATTACGTGAAGCATTAACAGATGAATGCATTCAGTTGCTTGGTCTGGAAGGAATGCACTTGCGTGTAGGTGTTTCCGATTTAGAACGCTGAGGCATGATTAAGTGAACAAAATTAAACGCTACCTTGGATTTCTTATACCTTTACTGCACTTTAGGAATACAAAAGCTCTTAACTGAATTTTCGCTCCTGTCCAGACGTATTATTCGGGTGAGAAGAAAATTAGCTTTTCTGTTAGATAGACCTTTTTTCTTTTTTCGAGGCATCATCTCGTAAGGAATTACAGGATATTTAAGATGTCACGATTGGGGAGAAGCTGTTTTTATCACGATAATGGGAACTCTCTTTAGCCAGTTTTTCTAGCATTATAAACGGTAAGGGAGGTATGGGCCAATCAAAATGAGGTGCACTAAGTGCTTCTATTCTTCCTATATTATTGTGTTGACAATACTGCGCCAGGTTTCAGCCCATAGCGTAGTCCCGGGAAGGGCCAGGTTTGACCTTGAGCTGCAGCCGAGATGAATACGGCTTTAACCAAGCCGTTTGAACGTGCCTTAGTGGCCTATACGGGTAACGTGAGCACCAGGGTCCTGGAAGGCTGATTCTGACATAACCATTCCATGTGAAGCGAGAGACCCAAGTTGGCGGCTCCTGCCTGGGAACCACTGACACGGACACGGAAGGCGAAGAAGACTAGTCGTTCTGTTTTGTGTCATGTCTTTACTCATAGCTAAGCATCTCAAGCTACACCATGAGGTACACTACATGCTGAATCATAAGCGCAGCCATGGAGATATTGCTAACGCAATTCAACCCGGTTTACCCAGAGCTAAACCACAGCCAATGTTTAACCATCATCCTGATTGCCACTCGTCTTCATCATCTGTCGTAATGCTGTATGCAGCTTATGTAATGAGGCATATTTAGGCAGTTACAGTCATTAATATTTGAAGATCGAATATTTCTTTTGCGTGTTCCTGAATCGACTGAAAGCGATGCACTCACCACAGCCTTCATGCTTCCAGCTTCCCGGATAAACTCCGTGTTCTCGAAGAGCTCCCACTGCCTTTTATACCGGCCACATTTCGCTATGCAAGGGACTGGGCATCGAAACTTTAATTCTAGCCGCTACTCGTCCTTGATACGTGACCTACGAATGCGTCACCTCTTTTTTGTCAGAAATGGCTCAGTTCACCGCACCTTCAGCAAATTATTCGCTGAACAGCAGGGCAGATTAACCGTCTCACGATTCGGCTTCCACGGTAGTGCGTGTTTGCTTTACGTAAGTTACACAAATAAAAAAACAAGATCCGCGGAACAGGTTTACGTCCACCTCTTGTCTATCGCCCATTGCGTCAACGTCATCGGATTTAAATGAGATAAGGTGCTTCGGTAAGCTGCCTTACTTCACCCTGCATCTCAAGACGAAATAGGAAAGCAGTTGGAATGCACAATACATTGGTATGCACAATGGAGTATCAATTGCTATGTCAAAAAAAAAAAAACTACGATTGATTAAATATTTTTGTCCTCTAGTTCTCTGCAAGCTAAATTTACGAGGCAAATATACTTTGGCTTTGAGATTCTTTTAGTCCGAGTCGTTCAGAAACTTTTCAGTGTACCATAAGGTGGTGAAATTTACCATCGGATACTTAATTATAGATTATAAGTCTCTCAGTGAGATGTTTTATTGGTTTTAATTGATAGTAATAGCCATTTTTGTACTGTTGAAAACATTCAAGCATATCATGCTGCCACTTTCTGGAGCTTTCTCACTGCGTAAACATACTTCGACACTCTTTAGTTCGAGTTTAGAGGGCCAGAAGTTTGACAAGATATTCACAGGAAGCTAACACAATGATAATTACACTTTCAGGTTACTATTGAAGTAGAAAACAGCTGCAGAACATTTCGATTGAACCTTTTGTATTTTGAGAGCGTACCAGTCTACAAGAGACGTATACTAGAAAACGGCTGCTATATGCGCTGTAAAGTTTTACACTTATACGCCGGTCAATTTTTAAACCAAATTTTTTGCTTACAACCTTCTTTAAAAGAAAGGGCCAGTCGTCCTAGTCATAGTTTCCTTCAGACTTTTCTACGCTTGGAGAAATCTGTACTTCGTCATCAGTCTGACTATACCCACTGCAGGGCGAAGGCCTTTCCCATATTTCTCCACTTAACCCGGTTTTGTGCTAGCTGCATCCACTTGACCCCTGCAAACGTCTTAACCTCATCCGCCCACCTAACTTTCTGCCGCCCCCTGCTACGCTTTCCTTCCCTTGGAATCTAGTTTTATACCCTAAGCGACCATAAGTCTCTCTTCGCACTACATCTCCTGCCCATGCTCTATTTCTTCTTCTTAATTCCCAAATAGAATGTCAGTAACTTTAGTTATTTCTGTGACCCACTCTGCACGCTCCTTATCTCTTAACGTTGCCCCGCCATTTTGCGCTCCATAGCTCTCTGCTTTGTCATCAACTTAAGTAGAACCCTTTTCGTTTGCCTCACGTTTCAGCCCTATAGATGAGTACAGGCAAGATTGCAACTGTTGTATACCTCCCTCTTCAGCGACACCGGTAAGCTGCTAGCCATAATCTGCGAATACTTCGAAAATGCACTCCATCTCAGTCTTGTTGTCCTAGTTAATTCTCTTTCATGGTCTGTATCTGTGGTTACTACCTGTCCTAAGTATATATATTCGCCTACAACTTCCAGTGCTTCGCTATCTATTGCGAACTGCTGTTCCTTCCTGAGGCTGTTGAAAATTACCTTAGTCTTCTACGTATTGATTTTCTTGCTTACCTTTCTGCTAGGCCTGTCAAGGTCATCAATCAGTGCAGTTCATCCCCTGAGTTACTTAGCAAGGCAATGCCATCCGAGAATTGTAGATTACTTCGTTATCCTCCATCTACACTTATCCCTAACTGCTCCCATTCCAAGTCTCTTGAATACTTTCTCTGAGCAAGCTGTGAATAGTACTAGGAAGAAAATAACGTCGAGTATACTTTCATATACGGCTCGCCTGCACGCTAATTTCGCAATGCCCAGGGCCGGATTACCCGGGGTTCAAAGGGTTTAAATGAATTGGGCCCTCTGTTTTCAGAGCCCCCAGAGAGCTGGAAAAGATGGCAGATTTCGTTGTCCGAAAAATAATCTGCCTGGTTTCCTATTATTAAGAGTACAGTTTATGCATTGCAGTGTCGAAAGCTGTATAAACGGATTATAGCGCCATAAAACTGATTCCAAAGCCAGCCAACCTTATATTTTGCCACTCAAAGTACCAAACCTGGTACTCGCCCAAATAAATGAAAAAAAAAAAAATCAAGCTTGGGTTTAGCTAGTACTAAGTAGTTTAAGGTGGTTTCAGCTGGTTCCAGCTCGTGCTCAATTGACATTAATGGGTTGCAGATGTCTGCCAGTTGGAAGTCAGCGGGTTCCAGTTGGTGGTCATGTAGAATCAACAGGTTCTAGCTGGCTTTCAGTTGGGAGTCAGCTCGTACCAGCTGGTAAACCAAATAACCTCTGTCAGTACTGCTGTTGAGGTCAGTTGTGCGTTTTATTAATCTGAGCGTACATAGTAAAAGCTGGGACAAAAGTAATGCTCACTGCCGCCTCAGTAATTTGTCGCTGCTGTGAGTGGAGACGCGAGATTTTCAATCCAGTAAACGTTGAAGATCTTATCAAGAAAATCTCCTACTAAGAGGCTCAAAAATGCTTATAGAAACATAAATACCTTCATTTACTTGCTCAAAAGCTGAATGAAAAAAAAAAATTCAAACATGTTATATGAATACACGCGATTGCGATTAATTCTGCTTAAGAGCTGAAAAATGGTATCATTACCTGCACCATCATTGCAGGGGTTGGACAGCTACGACAATTGCGCCCCTTCGATAAAAAAAAAAAAAAAAAACAATATTCTATACCAGACTGCACCGAAATCATTAAATTGGCCGAAAAAGCACCAACTTCTGCCAAAAACGTCAGGCAAGCGCTTCACGATTTTTTCTCTCGCCCCGTTTGTCGCGGCTTCCAAATGTGCGTATTCCTTCGAAATGATTTGCGATCGCGATTGCTACTCAATTCACCCTGTATTTATTGTATATATTATCGTTATGAATACTCGGAAATTATACGGAGTTTGTGTTTTTAAACTCGCTGCCGCTATCGCCGATTTCAAATTTTGTTCACTGGTTGCAGCATCTCATAGCTGTCACAACAGATGACTGACTTACCTTGTGAGGAACCGACATGTGCGCTGATGCTGGTTAGACAAAAAGGCGATGTTTTGACGGCACCGAGAGCGGGAACGGCGACACCAGCGGGTGAGATGTGGTGCAGCGCAGCATGTCATAGCATTGGGCCATGGCGAAGTCACGGAGGGGCGATGTACGACGAATGAGAACGGGTGCAACTGCTGCGGTTATTTTCAATCACTGTATTACAAGTGACGCGGCTTCTGCGGAACACGTCTTCGGAATATTCGCCCGCTTACCTATTCCAGAACGGGCGAAGCAAGCTCACATGCACACCTACGGCCGCGTCATGGCGACTACTTTGTAAAATCTTGCAAAATCTTGACAATTCTATCCTCGTTAACTCCGACTACCACCGCGGTCCAGCCCAATCAAGTCTGTCGTCGGACGAATGTAGTAAGGGGGGGGGGGGGGGGGGGGGATGCTCGAACCGATGTACAACTCGTGCAGCCTGTAATCACCGATATGGTCCTACCGAATGCGCATTTAATGGAGCAGTGATGCACTGGAACTTAATTTTGCTATGACAGACATGGCGATGGCCGGAGTCCCCTGCTTCCGAAGTACACCTCAGTGGCATAGTTTAGGTTTCGTCAACTTTGCGCCATTTTGAGCGCTGCTTTGGTCGTCACTCATTTTTGTTTAATGATGACGTCACGCGTTTTAACACTTGCACATATTTTCCCCGCTTGCATCCATGTGTTTCTTCCAGTAAGCTGAAATTGCTCATTGGTTGCGGGCTGTTTACTGTCCGGACAGTGAACTAACCACAAAACGCGAGGCGACCCTTTGTAAGCACGCATCGTTCTGCTGCGTTTGCGAAGAGAGCAGGGGAGGCTTTTGCTATTTTGATGAAGATTTTACAGCATGCTAAACAGTTGCGGCGAACTGCTGATACTGCTGCTACAAAATACATTGCGTCTCCATAGCAGCTTCAGAACGCATTTTACGCTCCATACCTGCTCCAAAATGAATTTCCTGTTGCAAGAACTGCTCCAAAACTTGTTTTCGCCTCCCACCCCTGCCATTCTAATCGGTACTATCATCATCACTATCGCTATTATCATCATTATGAACTAAATAATGCACCAGCATTGCCATTTGCTACTGTCATCATTATCAATAGCTACATCATCCTACTATCATCCTTACGCTTCACGTTGTATATTATAATCTGGTTCTCACGAGCCCGGCGTGGTGTAGTGGTTTGCGCGCTGATCTGGGGATCGGAGGAATAGTAGTTCAACTCCTGGGTGTAACAACAGATCTTTTGTTTAGTTTCAGTGCGATGGACGTTATTTTAGGCTATAGCCTTTAATGACCCATGCTCGCGGATAGTGTCCGTCCGTCTGTGACGCTTTCGTTACATGGGAGGCGGTAGCTGGCAGCTGACATGGCCGAGCACTAACTAGACGTAGGGCTTCCTGACATTGCGTTCGGCAGGAGCTGCCAACTCGGGCCTCTCCTTTCATATGGGAGGGTGATATCAAAATCAGCCTGCCAAGACCCTTGCATTCACGTTATCCTTGTTGGCTGGTAGCTTACGCAATAGCTTCGTCGCGAAGATGGGAGTGAAAACAGAGAAAGAGCTGCCGTAGTGGAGCACCGCGCGATAGAGGCTTTCGCCTCATCGCAGTCTAGTGATCCAAAGTGCGCCTAGAATTTTTGATCGCACTTTCCGTAAAATGATTACGCCCAGAAAGGCTTTCGCCATAAATGTTGAATTCCTGTAATATATTTAAACTGGTAATTTCGTCATTCTGCAAACATGTAATGTCTCGGTAAAAAATTAGGAGGATGCTTTGTAGACGCTATTGCATGACTCGAGTGCTCATCCTACAGTAAAAAAAAAGCATGTAAGAGAACGAGGATCTGCATGGTGTGCGGCAAATAGGAGTCGTCACTTGGAACTAAGACAGCGCTAAAAAGGACCGCCGCAGAAGAGGACAGGAAAGGGGAGAAGAGGACAGTGTTGGTTCCTCTTCTATGGTTGTCCTGTTTGCGCCGTCTTCGTTCACTGTGTGAATCATCAACTGGCCTAGCACCATGATTTATTAAAGGAGTCATTAACGCTGTCCTATGATACATTTAAAGATTAAGCATTCATTCTATTTTTTTTCGACCGCCGTCTACGGCGGCGGTGGTTTCTCGGCTGAAATAGCTCCCATACGCTATCTCTTGAAATATAAACTTATTCTGTAAATTGAAAGCACAAAACTATGTGAAAGATACAGAAGTGATGCTTTATATTGTTGCGAGGCACGTCGAGATGTTAGGAGGCGATGGTACGTCGTAGCCACAACAGTTCACCGTCAGGGACACACTCACAGGGGAACCAGACGTAGCTGCAGCGTCGTCTTTCTCCACTAGCCCTTTTTGGAATTTTTGTAATTTAATTCTGGTAATTATGTGCAAACTATGAATGTAGACTTCAGTTATGGACTACCTGTATAAATTTAAACATATATACTACTAATTATTTGAGCGTGTTAAAGCTTTAAGTTTGTGCGTTTTATTAACGATGCAATTTTCTACAGGCGCCACTCTTTCGAAAAGATTTAGTATACAGCATTATGACAGCTTTTTGAGTAATAAGCATTATTTTGCTATAGTTTAAGTGATCATATAGAATATATTACAGCATTTTTTTTTGAAACACTGCGAGATTCAATTCATCTTGGTGCTTGAACTCACATAACTATTAGATGATTGGTAGCGTATTTGCTGTAAGAATTTGCGAACAGAACTGCTTATGAACAAGACACCTCTATTTCATGGATTCTCACACGCAGGCAATCGCCCTGCGCTATCGAATTATCTATGAAAATAACCTCTCGAGAAATTTATTTTTCACGAATTCGCGTTCTAATTTTTGAGAGAGGGTGTTGGGCGTGTCCTGTGATTTCCTAGACTAGCTTAGTTTAGATGCCAGTTTCAGTTTGCTCTGCGGTGACGTATATACTCAGGCGATGTTCATAAACAGTCCAAAGATTCTTGGAGTAAAAATGGCGTGTGCTCTCTGCAGAAAATTCTATTACGCAATAAGTCTTAAAGATAGCAGGGCCGAGTAAGGTGATGGATGGCTACAGACGCCCTCCTAATGCTTTTGAACCGGGCCTTCATCACTGTTGATCCGCCCATTGCAATGCCTGCATGACTGCCGAGGTGTATACTGAGTCAAAGGCTTTTTCGTAATCAATGAACGCTGCGTATAAGGGCTGGGTATATTCCGAAAATGTTCTATACCGTGATCTACGGCATAGATATGATCGCTAGTAGAGTACTCTTTCCGAAAACCCGCTCGAGCTTTTGTTTCATTCAAGTCTATGATTTGCCTAATTCTGTTAGTGATTACATAATTAAACACCTTACATCTAACAGATAGTAAGCGGATAGGTCCGTAATTTGTTAAGTGCTTAGCGTCCCCTTTTTTATGAATTAAGATAATGTTAGCGGTATTCCATTATTCTGGTACCGTTGATAACACAAGGCATTGCGTATAGAGGGTGGCCGGTTTTCCAAGCATGATATCCCCCCCCCCCCTCCCCCCCTCCGTCCTTCAACGCATCTATAGTTACCTGATCCTCCCCAGCTGATTTTCCCCTTTTCATAGATTCTAAAACTCTCTTAAACTCGTCCTTCGTCACTAGAGGAATGTCTGACTGCATTTCACTACTGCCTATTTAATTATTCTGCTGACTATTCCGGCTATTGTATAGATGAGTATAGAACTCCTTGGCTTTTTTTATTATCCTGTCCATATATTACATTGCCCGTCTTGTCCCTTAGCGCGCATACATCTGATTTTGCCTATGCCCAATTTCCCCTTCACAGCTTTAAGGCTGCCCCCGTTCCTTAGATCATGCTCAACGTTCCCCATGGTATAATTCCTTATGTCGGCCACTTTACGCTTATCGATTACCTTTGATATCTTTGCTAGTTCAATAGTGTCTGTCGGGTTGGAAGTTTTCATACTTTGTAGTTTCTTAATCAAATCTTTCGTCTCCTTAGATAGTTTATCGGTATCCTCTACAAATGTCCTACCGCCTACTTCCACAGCGTACCCAGTAATTATATCTCTGAAATTAGTGTTCATTGCTTCTATGCTAAGGTCGTCATCCTCGGTTAAAGCCAAATATCTATTTTCTAGCGAGGTACTGAATTCTTCTGCCTTCCCTCTGACCGCTAATTTGTTGATGGACTTCTTTCTTACTAATATGTTTCGTTCCCTTTTCAGATTAGACTAATTCGAGGACTTATCATCATGTGGTCACTGAATCGCACTTTTGTAATTACCTCTACATCCTGCATAATGCCGGGGTTAGAATACAGTATAAAGTAAATTTCATTTTTAGCCTCCCCGTTACGGCGTTTCCATGTCGACTTTCGGCTCTTCCATTCGATGAGGAAGGTATTCATTTTCTCTTCAGTTATGCGCTCTCTAAACTAAACTAGTAACTCCCCCTGCTATTCCTAGAACCAATGACATAGTCACCGACTGCCTTGTCTGCAGCTTGCTTTTTCCCTGCCTTGGCATTGGAGTCGCCCATTAGTAAATTATACTGCGACTTTACTTTCCCCATTGGCAATCCTACATCTTTGTAGAAGCTTTCGACTGCCTGGTCAGCATGACTACATGTAGGCGCCTAAGCCTGTACAACTTTCAGATTATACCACATATTAAACTTAATTACAATGCCTGCACCTTCTCAATAAGGCTATAGAATCCCTCTGTATTACCAGCTATATCCTTACTGACAAGGAACCCTACTTCTAGTTCTCGTCTCTCCGTTAACCTCGATAACACAATGCATGTCTGCCATTCAGTATAGTATATGTCTCATTTGGCCTCCTAACCTCACTAAGCCCTATCACATCCCATTTTGTACCCTCTAATTCTCCTTACAGTACTGCTAAGCTAGCGTCACTAGCTAGGGTTCTTGCGTTGAACATTGCCAGGGTCAATTTCCAATGGCGGCCTGTCCGAAGCCAGAGATTCTTAGCACCCTTTAGTGCGTTGCAGGTCTGACCACCACCGTGGTCAGATGCTTCGCAACTGCTGGGGAATGAGGGCTGGGAGTTTGTTGAAATATTCATATGAGGTTGTGGCCAATTGTGGGGTTGTGGCCACCAGGGTGACCAAATCCTGTTCGGGTGAGGGAGTGCGTTTCCGGAGGAATTCACTGGATAGGTCGCACACCAAACCTGTTTATGCAGTTCCAATGCCATGCGAATATTTTATTTCATTAATTCCGGTGAGGAATTGGGCGGTACCGGGATTCGAACCACGGTAACCTTGCACGCGAGGTGGATGTTCTCCCTCTACGCTACCGCTGCTATCGGTACTTCATTTGAGTCTAAATGTGTGACTTTGGAAACAAGCTATTTCTGCTTGTTTCTAGCGACCTTTCCTTCGTCCGTGTCTTATTAGCGCAGCTTTTTATTGCATTGAACTATGAACCAACTAGCCCGACAAATTTTACTCTAGCGAAGGCAAGGTTTGATCAGTTTTGCCCTTTGGAGTTGATTGGATAAGCATGACAGCAGTATCAAACGAAAGGAGCGAGCCGTCATTCAGAGAAATCTCAAGATGGGTACTCCTGCCATCGCTGATAGCTGTCCACACAAGCCACAGGCTCCGGCTAATCACTGGTTGCGTCATTGAGTCAGTGGCATCAGAAGTGGCCAAACTCGTGATACTTTGACTTCACGAGGACCAAATCAACCTCGAAATGACCTCAACCTCACGCAGTGATGTGAGGGTGAATGAGGTTGGCCATAGGAGAAATTTATTTGTTTGAGGTCAGGTAATCGGACCTCAAAATCATGCGTGCGTTTGAGATTCAGTGAGGTAGTCTTTCGATGAGATCAGCTTTTTAGGTCCAAGCTTCTCACACTTCCTACGGCTTACTCTGAGGAGAACTCCTTCCAAATCGGAATGCAAGTGCACCGTCGTGCTGACCAGCGCCACTTTTCGGAGCTCGGCAGCCCCTCTTTAGAAAGACCGAACGTTACAGCCTGCGCCATACCTCGGCCAGTTCCACCGTGTGGATCCTTCAGCCCGAGCTTACAGAAATGTCAGCTTACAAAGAATATTGTTGCCACTCTTTGGAAGAGGCTCCGCAAACCCTGACGCTCTCCTTCCGGGCAAAATAGTTTCGAACACTTCACCCTGCTAAGGTGGTTCGAGTTATTGTGTTTCACGGGGTTCAAAAATGAAAACCAGTCGTGTCTTGCACACGTGAAAACTCTTGAATAATTGAAGTGAGAAACGCTCTAACCAGCGTGTCGAAAGACAGAAAGGTTCACTGGCACTGATGAAGTTAACTTCTCAGAGTCACTGCAATTCTCGGAACTTCAGATTTCCGGCTGTCTGTCTCTGCGAGAAAATCATTTGCGAGTAATATCATTAACTCGCATAATAGTAGTTAGACTACCGCACTGCCTTGAAGAGGGATGGGCAGATTCTGAACAGCGTTAACTAAATTTTGGTTTCCCATGAGCTCTTTTTCCTACCAGTGGAGGCTGGGGTTTTGTTTATTTACACTCGGCTATCTGCCAACCTTCGAAGATAGCAAGATAGCAGGTAGATTCCTTGTACACCAGCTGTGGAAGGTGGCAAGCACCGACACCGCTAAGATATTCAGCATCTTTCTAATGATGATGAGGCTTCTATATAAAGCAATAAAAAAAAAAACAACCATTACATTACTTTCTAATGCAAAATTTGAGCGCAGCTCATCAGCTGTTTCACCTTTTCGGCGGATTGAGGCAAAGATTTCGAGCAAAACATGTATGTACAATTACAAACAACTCTTCTTAATTTTTCACGCATATTCCTTCAAGAGGCACTCCACAAACAGTTCTATACTGTCATGAAGGAAGCTTTGTAGTCGGGAAATGAAGAGAGCAAATAAGTTATCGGTAGGTTGCGGGTGGGAGCGCGTGGGTCCATAGGAACGTTGCGCAGCGAACAGGTATAGCAGCGACTGACAGATGCCGCTGACGCCGCTAGCTAGTGAAGACAACGTGGCTCTGTGTTTCGGCTTGGGATGCACGCACCGTGATCCGCTGATAGCGAGCCAGCGCTTCGGCAGCTGTAGAACAGCAATCGGAGCACACGCGTAATCGGAGCAGCAATCGGAGAACACGCGCGGTCGCCTCCATGGAGGAAGAGGGAGGCTGAGCTGGGGGGCCGAGAGGAGGTGGAGCAGGTTACGAGGCACAACGCCGAAGACGACGCGGAACCCATGAATGGGGGTCAAATTTCAGAAATATTGATATTGAAAGCTGTAAGTCGCATTCATTTAGTGAATTGGGCACGCTGGTATATGTTTTGAAAAGATGGTGACGCCAAAATGCAAGGAGTGAAACGAGTCCCCGTCATGCCGCCTCAGTCCTTGCTAGTCGTACTTTAACGAATGTCATTGTTCTGTAAAACTAAGCCAGTGCCATCGCCACCACCATACAGCATGTCGAATACCATGGCGATGTATCAGCTCATAAATAATCAAAGTATACGCGGTGCCCTCCAACAGACGGGAGTTGCAGTCTATTCCATGAGCGAATCTAGAATAGCCTGCCAAAACGCACAGCATGAGCTCTTACCAGTATGTTATGGGCAGATATTTATATATACGAAGTATTCCCGTAACTTAAATTAAGTTCTTAAAAGAAGCAGTTCACTGCAGATAGCTCCAATAAACGATCTATCGTATTCTGCAGCGTGACGCTTCAGACACATATCAATTCGCTTTAATTAGATAATTGACCAAGTTAAACTATGCATTTTATTTATCCACATTAGTGCTAAACATGGCTATCTAACTAGTAGGGGGGTTAATAAAATGCAGGCTGCATTTATCCTGCGAACGAATTTCACGCGTGGTTCCAGTATTCTAAGGAACGCCGCAAAATATATATTAAAAAAAAAACGGATTTCTTCTCTTCCGCTGCCGTATTGCAGCGCCGCATAAAATGTTTTGAATCAATAAAGTGTAAAGAGCCACACGCTTTCTCGGTCACGGGTCTTCTTGAAATGCCGGAAAAAAGGGTCAGGCAGGTGGTACAACTGATTAAAATGTTGCAGGAGCTTTCCTATCTCTATGCTGCTAGCTTAACGAAACGTATTGCATCCTGGAGGGACTATCCTAGAGGGGAAATGTAAAAAAAGGACTTAATTATCCTTGCTTACTTCTCTAATTAAATGAACTGTAAAAATACGCTTAGGATTGCAACATGGAAGCAACCAATGTCCATTTAGATTCATACAGCAAAGGTTTCCCGCTTTATTTAAAGCCTTGGCTCATGTCATCTTAAACACCCTGAACACAGCCGCCATTATTGCCATAATAAGTAATGTGGGAAGGCACAGAATCCCACAGTAGTTATGATAGTACCTTCATCTATGTGGCTAGTTGACAGTTCTCGACAGATGGATTTTAATTACAGTTTTAAGTGCGTGACTGACTTAATAACTTTTTACTATTTTTCTCTATTTCCAGGTCGAGCATCCAACCTCACAATATGACTTCGAGGGGAGGTGGAGTGAGGTCACTACTACTGTGTGAAAAAAAAAAAAAAATGGAGGTAGGTCATTTCAGGAGCATCAAATTCAACTGGTGAGGTTGAGATGAAGTGTGGTCACAAAATTCTGCTCGGGGTGAGGTGAGGCAGAAGTTCTTGAGGTCGAGTGTCAACCTTCGGCACTCAGTGCTGGAGTACGGTCTCAAATGAGCGAATGGTCTGGTCGTTTTCAGCGAAATCTTCAAAGCCATGATTTCGTCACCACACCAGTGAGGGAGGGCCAGATAGATTCGAAATGGAATACATAAAATGAAGTTTAGAAAATACTGTACCTGGTTTGCCATCGTCCAATGAAGCAGTCAAGATCAAGGAGTTGCGATGCCAGTTTGCCAGAGCGGTCACATGTCGACGAAGCGGCAGCTTTAATTTTACCAAGAAGTAGAAGCTCTGCGATGTTTACTGCGCCTTTCCCTTCCTATGAACCAACCAACCAACCAACCAACTGCGATGTTTAGTTCTGAGGGTAGGGACTCGATCGTCGTTTTTCCCGAATTCTGATTTCATACCTTACGTTTAACTTTGTTCCACGTCATGAATAAAGCGAAAAAAAAAAAAAAGGAGCATTATAACTTGGAGGCTGGTGCTGCGCGGCTGGTTGTAAGTTCTGACAGAATTACTCACACTTGCGCTGTGTGAAATGGCAATATTTACAACGTTTATTTGCGTAATCGTTGCATTATGTACCCTGTTTCATACATTCTCTGGTGTCTTGATGTCGTGGATGTTGTGGACGTCCCAGTGTCCGATAAATATATGCCAATACTTGCTTGCGATCTGAAAAAGTGAAAGTAGAGGTTTGTTGAAGCGCGAAAACCTTAAACATGATCCTTATAACGATAACTTAAATTAGCCTTAAGCAAACTAGCCTGAGTGGTCTAAAAGCAAATGCATGCAAAAACATTTCTTTGATAGCTTGAGAGGCACAACTTCTTTCTGACTTCTGAATTACTGCAGCAAACGTATTCTAAATGAGAATATAGTTATCTACATTACTTATTAATTTTCTGAATGTACAGGAATGAGTCTGAACTTAACGGGATATTGCCTACTTTAGTGTTGCGAGGAATATGAAAGCATTTATTTCCAAACAAATTGCGACATAAGATGGCTTGCGGTGCAAAATACTTACAGCAACACTAGTCGTACGAATAACACGAAACTCTCGTTGCCTTCTCCATTACATGTAACGAGGACACTAATCATAACTTCACACCACGACACCTATATCGACTCGTTAAGTTTCAAGAACAGTGTGCTTTCTTTTTTGTAAGCTGTAAGTCCAGCGTTGTGGTGTGTGTCTTCTTTGCTCTTGTCCTGCGTCTGTATTCGCTCGATCCCTTTCTATGTAATGTGCTTTCTTCTCGTTAAGGATGACAGAGCGCCGCACGTGTAGATAACAGAATACGGGAACGGTCTGAATGCCGCATACAAAGTGGGCAGTGGGTCTTCTTTTACTTGAATATAACTAGAAAAAGATCGAAGATGTGTATTCTGGCCTCAAGATGCTTTATTTCAAATCCTGATTCCTCCTGCGTGTTTGCTCCATTTTCCTGGTGGTGTCGAGGTACCGTTCTGCTGCTCCTGTCTTTGAATTGATTCGTACATTTTTAAACCGGTTTGGCTCTGGGTTTTTAAGATTAAGACAAGGACGTGAGGCACTAGGCTACCCCATCGCAGCTGTTTAAGATGTGGCAGAGAAACAGTTTAGGGGACATTAAAGTCCCACCTTTTGAGAGTAAGACACGACAAGGCTTCCATTTGCCGCTTACTCTTGAAGCTCCTCTATCGCGTACATTCCCTTGACTAACCGCTTAATGATAGCTGTTTTATATGGGCCTTTTGTTGTCTCATACATATTACTTCGCATACAGCCATTACACTGCTGAGAACAAAACTACAGAACCATGTAAAAAATACGGCAAAATATTCTATGTGCTGACGTTTTGCAACAAAATTTGTGTAGTAAACGTCAGCATTTCTTTTAGTAGCCTGCCAGTGATAGTGTAAGGCTTTGTGTAATTCGGTAGTACTTTTCTGTTGTAATTACAAAAAAATTGCGATGTTAACAAAGAAATTCCTGTTCTCACAACAGGTGAACTGTCAAAAACGGCACAGGAATTCTGTCCTGACAACAAAAAAGTTCATGCAGCTTTTTTTTTTTTTTCGAATGTGTAAATACCTTATTATGGGCAAAGACCACAGGGTATAGATAGAAATTTCCACTTTAACCAAACTATTCGAACGCCTTTGCGTGGTCTAAGGTGAGGGGGTCTAACTCGACGTCCAAAGTCCATGGTGGGCTGAATTCAATCTCGCCTTCGCATTTGAAATGCAAAGCCTAAATTGAGAGTTCATTCCAGCTCGGCATGCCATGTGGTCTTGTGATGCAACACAATCCGATGACAATAGTCACTGCCACCTGCCAACAACTAACACCGTCCAGAGTTTGCCCAGGATCTTTCGCTTTTAACAATGCTTTTAACGCCCGAGGGACTAGCACAGATTTAGCTGAAGTGTTAGACTTATTTAGTTGGTTTGTTTTTGTGGAAAGAGAAGGCGAACTATCTTTCTATTTCTCCGGTGACCACCTACACTTAATTTTTTGGCATGCCATCGGAGGTACATATATCGTCTTTTCAAATGCCTGTTGCATGTTAGCCTCGAGTTTGACTTACAGGTGACTGTTAAATGGGAAGAGAAATAGTGAGACACCACCCAGAATGGTGCGGAAAAAATTACGTCCCAATTTCGATACGAAGTCACGTGATGCCTTTTGCCGGACACACAAACGTTAGACGATTTTCCTAGGTTCTCAGCCTCCCTATTAGGGTTTTCACGCTTTCTTGCTCCTGATGACTCACCTTTGCAGTTGGTACTTAAGACTAGCCGTTGAAGCCGAAGTGGAAGCCGAAACTAGGTCCACCTCCGTAGCCACCTCCGTGCCATGCCATTGGGTAGGGTGCTCCGTAGTGGCCGTATCCGCCACCAAAGCCTCCACCATGGGCTAGACCGGCTCCGAGGAGAAACCCTGCTCCCAGGCCCAGGGCACCCAGACCGAGGGCCTTGAGCAGGATGGCGTTGGCGGCAGATACGATCATGCCAATCACGCAGATTGTGAGCTGCGTGGGGCGGTGGTAGCGTATGGATACGTAAAATCGCAATTAGGCGAGCGTTCCATGAACTCAAATATAACTCGGCACAATTTGCACAGCCTAATTTTATATCAAGTTGAATCATTAGGATGCGTTACCCAATGATGCAAGATGTGGCTTTGTGCCATATTGACTCAGCTTTCCAATATTCGAAGGAAGAGAGCTCAATTTAATATGAGGAAGGTAATGGCATTTTAGTTACACGGATATATAGTTGCCTCAAGCTTATTACGAAAACAAGTTGTTGCTATGTTGCGCCTATCCCACAAAAAAAAACAACAAAAAAAAATACATTATGTTAGCGGTAGCATAGTTAATCCTTCTTGCGAAAACTACGCAATGCTTCGGTCATTCAGTCGAGCTCGGACACATAAAAAGCTATTTGCATCTAGATCAGCAATGTCACATTGACCAATGAGGCAGCCAGCAGTCTTTCAGTGTGGTACTTAAGGGCCAACCTACCAGTGTCCTTTTGATGCCAGGTAAATGAACGTGAACGAGGAACTGCTATCACGTCATATCAATAAATGCGGGATTTAAGTGTCCCCCTAGCTTTTGCAAAATGATACCAATGTCGGCAGTGAGCCAGCGCGAAGAGAAATGTCTCGGGACTAGTGAATGCCACCCCATCCAACCCTATCTCCTACACCCTTAGCTTCACGTCGATGTGTAGAGGCAGTGGTATCCAATAACATCCGGTGGTTTGGCGGGCGCATAGAAAATGCCAAGGAAGCACTTACGAGGGCCTTCATGGTAGCTTGTTCTGAGGACACAATGTGCCTCGGTTGAGACTTTGTGTTTCTTATATACTGTCCTCCTTTCCTGCGTGATCAAGGCGAACCTTAGAATTTTATTAACAACGTTACGCAGTTTGAGGGCGTGACTTTTCTATTAAAGGTGAAGAAGGTGTTTTACTGAAAGCCGTTGTATAATAAAGCGCCCCGCAGCAATGGCCAGGAATGAGAGACAACTGTTGCGTGCGGTATGTCAATTGCACCACAGTAACGAAATACCGTTACACAGTAAATAATGCGATGTTCTCACAGATAAAGAAAGGAGAGGCAGAAAACTGGGCGTCTGGAACGAATGCCATTCACGCTTCGTTCGGAATCTGTGCACTTAATTGGAATGAGGTGAAGAAAGTAGGGCTCTTTTATGGCTGCGCTGCTTGTGCCCCGAGGCTACAGATCTAATCAGATAAAATTGAAGAACATTAAAATAAAAAAAAAACGAGGTTCTAATGTGCATGTAATGGGCAATAGTTGCTACTTCGAGCTCCAGGTATGTTTCTGGGATATGAATTGAAGCTTAAAATACGAAAAAAAAAAGCCATTTGTGCAGGTGACGAAATGAACATGTATCTCATTTCGGCGGAGCAGCTCTAGCGCTGCCTCTTAAAATGCACCCTTATTTGCCGACGAGCTGTTTTGGGTTACGGGCTCTCGGCAGAGACGCTAACTCTCTTTTGTTATTTCGTTATGAACAACCACAACCACGACATAAAACTAACTGAAGTTGTCGCATCGTAACACTTATGAAAGTTGAAGTTTCAATAGTAAAGATATGGGAGATGCTGTCACTTGTGCTGAATATCGGCTATTTTTTTTTTTTTTTGTACGCAAACTTGCCATAAGGCATATTATATAAACTCATGTAAATGGTTTTCCGTGAGGAACCGGAGCAGGCTCCCGCTCTTAGCGTTGTCGGTGAGCCATTTAGAAAAGTCCTCTTCCCTTGTTGTGGTTAGTCCCACTTCGCGCAGAATCTGTGTCCTTGATGCCCTTGTCCCTGCACAAGTCCATAGCAGGTGGCGAACATCCACTTCTGCAGCTGGTGTGGAACACTTTGGGCATGTGGTTGGTCCGATGTCAGCTTGCGATTCCCATCGGCATTTTACCGACGGGGTAAGGGCCGCCCCAGCTCTTATCCTTCTAAGGGAAACCTCCTCCAATCTCGTTAAGTTACGAGGGAGTGGGAATGTACACGGGGGAATGAGGGCACGTGTACTTTTCCTTAAAGAGTATGCTAAGATGGGAGCAGCGGAGCGGGCATCGAAAGGGAGCCTGGTGGGGGGCGCATTAGTGTGTGGAACTTCGTGTGTGAGGTGGTCAACTTTTCTCTGCTCAGCGTTCTCAGCATTGTCTTGTGTCCAATGTATCTGGATGCTTATCTTTGTTTTTTTATTGAGTGCCTGGATTTCCTGGGTAACACATAGCGTCTTCGTCACTTTATTCAGTTGTTTTATGGCGGCTAAGGAGTCTGTATAGATCTGGGCTTCTGTTATCGAATCTATTTTATTTATGGCCTCCGTAGCATCGCGGATTGCATAGAGTTCCATCACAAGCGGGTCCGGGTATTCTAAAAGATATTCTTTATGTACCTTTAGTTGGCTGTGTGTTGGACTAGTAGCTGCTGTTCTACCGCCATTTTCTATAATTGATGCGTCCGTATATGCAATTAAGGTACCTGGAAGTGCATCAACCAGAGGTCGAGAGGCCAGCTTTTCTTTGCGACGAAGCCGAGTGGTCTTGTTTGTCGTGATAGTAGTGAATTCCCACGGAGGGGGGTCAGCCATTGGTGGTGTTCGAACTGCCACTTCGTTGTACAAGGATGCTATGGGCGTAACGTACTTTCGTTTCATATCCCTTGTTGCCTCTCGTTGTTCAATTAATTCTGTCAACGTATTTATCTGTGCAAACTCTTGGAGAATAGGGATAGGGGTAAGTTTTGGTAAGGCCGTGATAGTGCGCATTGCGTTTCTATTTTTTGTTTCCAATTTCGCCCATTGCCGCCTCGTGAGTCTTTGGAATTGGGCCTGGTATAATATCCTCGGCTGTAACACTGATTGTACAAGACGTCTTGCCATGTCCGCTCGAGCTCCTCCTCCCCTAGACGAAATGCGTTTTATCAAGTTTAAGGAAGTCGCAGCTACTTTTTTTCACCTTATGAAGCCATTGTGTTCCTTTGCCGGATTTGTGAATTTCTAGGCCAAGAGCTCTCAACTCGTCCACCTCTTCCAATGCCTGATTTCCAATCTTTAGGGAGACTCTTTGCGTTGCCAATTGTTTTCTTCCATTCTTGTTGGCAACATGAATGTAACTGGACTTTTGAGGTGATAATTCCAGGCCTGCACTTTGCACGTACTCATCTATGGTATTTAAAGCCTCTTGCAGATGCCGATTCTGTCTCTCAATTTGTTTATGAACAGACCAAATCGTGACATCATTTGCGTATATCATGAACCCCACTTCTGGTATTTTAGCTAATTTCCACGCCAATGGGATCAGTGCGATATTAAATCATAAAGGTGCTAACACTGACCCTTGTGGCACGCCTCTGTTCGAGGTGTAATTGCCAATTTGTTTTCCGTGTATCCGGATAGAAAACGTCCTGTCCTTAAGCAGATTATGTACTGCTTTTATGACCTGCAAGGGAATGCCCATACATTCCATGTTGCTAAGAATCTTGGCATGTAACACGTTGTCGTATGCCTTCGCCATGTCGGTAGCCACTACAGTGCGCACTAGGTGGCTATAAGGCGACACGTGTATGACCTCATCAGCGAGCACAGCCAGTCCATTTTCTGTCCCAAGGTTTGTTCGGAACCCAATTTGTCGAGCATGGTATTTTTTATTACTTTCCAACCACCATGACAGGCGGGTGGCTATCATCTTTTCATAGATTTTGCAAATTGTGGGTGTTAGCGAGATAGGCCGCAAAGATTCTAGACTTGTGGGAGGTTTCCCAGCCTTTGGTATTGTCACCACCACCGAGTGTTTCCAGCCGAGTGGAATATCTCCTCCTTGCCATACCTCATTTACCACATCCAACAAGCCGTCAACTGCGACTCCTTCTAAATTCTTGAATACTTCATAAGGAATATCGTCATGTCCAGGCGCAGTTTTACCATTCGCTTCTTCTATAGCAGCCAATAACTCCAATTTGGTAAATGGTAATGTTATTCCTGTTTTATCAACCGCATCCACTGTCGGCGAAGGCGCCGGATAATGTGCGCGGTTCGGGAAGAAAAGGGCAGCAGCCTGATCTGCAAACTCCTCTGGTGTAAGCTGTAATGCGAGTCAAATACTTTCTGCGTGATCTTTAACCTGCCGCCTCTTTTCCATGCCATGGAAAGTCCTCCAGAGGGCCTTGTTAGTCGTTCCTGAGCCCAAACGACTGCACCACTCATCCCATCTCCTATGAGCCAGCTGTTTTTCATATCGGCGTGCCTGAGCCGTCACTCTGTTTACCTCAATTTTTCTTTGCACGTCTTCAGGATGGCGACCAGCCTGTATCTCGGCCCGCTTTCGGCGTGCCCAAAGTTTTAGTGGGTGCAGGTCGGGAGTTGGCTGATCTTCGTTCACTGTAGTTGTAATGGTGTGATCCTTGAGTACCGTTTGAAGGGTGGTAACGAGAGCATTCGGGCTAACTGAATGCGTTCGAGTATCCTGCCGTACACCATCCCAATGTGTAACAGACGCTTTCTTTCGAATTTTCTTCATATGTCTCAAATTAAGACCAATACTAATGGGGACATGGTCACTACCCCACGCATCTAATTCCGCCTGCCATTGTGGTGCACCAGGGCCCTTCCACCACGTCAAGTCTGGTGAGCGTGTTTGTGTTGCAGGTAGTGTTGCGACTCCTGGATGATTTAGCAGTGTAAATTCCATTTCTGTGAAGGCAGTATGAACTTGATTACCCCTTTTAGAATCATAATCATATCCCCATACGGTGTGCGGAGCGTTAAAATCTCCACCAATTAGTATCGCAATTCCAGGGTATGAATGGCGAATATGCTTAACCCATCCAAGATTAAGTACTGTGTTTCTTGGCCGAGCTTTCACGGACACTAATATAAGGGGCGTTTTGTTCGGACGCGTGAGTACAGCAACTACTTCCTGCTGAGTGTTGCACCACTTGCTCAAGTCAAGTGGCGTTTGGGGAATGTTGGCCCTAATATATACGGCCAACATTCCCTAGGATTGGTGCCTAAAAGCACCAAAGGATATGCATGGTGATTGTCATAATATTTAAATATTATTGTGAAAAAAAAATGCTCTGAAACATGCGTCAGGGTAACAAAGCCCGGTTACTTGTTAGCTGGGTCATCTAAGATTTCTCAAACCTGTCCTACGCACCCGTTTCTCCAGCTCCTTTCTTTCATCATTTATGTTTAGTGGTAGCGGAAAAACTGATTGACTGATTGATCGATTGATTGGTCGGTTGATTGATTTATTGGTTGGTCGACTGATTGATTGATTGATTGATTGATTGATTGATTGATTGATTGATTGATTGATTGATTGATTGATTGATTGATTGATTGATACAAGCGGCTAGCCGTCATTCTTGCATTCCAGAACAGATACTTTAAGCCAACGCGAACCTTTTTTTCTCTCAAGATTTCACTGCAATTTTCACGGCATGTTCTTCGCTGTTTCCCGATCTTTCGTGCTAAATATCCTAGGTTCATGTCGTTTTTTTTTTTTTTTTTTGCAGCGCAAATTATTATTTAAAAATTTTTCTATGTGGCCTAACAAAAAAGATTCCTACAGGCAACCTACCATGTATGACGTAACTGGACGCAAGATCGACTATGTTGGCTCTGCTTTTGCATGTTTCACCGAAGGATAAAATTTCGAACTTATATTTGGCAGTTTCAAACAGTCTGCGACCCAAGCTGTCTCTCACGATCCCTCGTTTAGCACGAAAACGCGCACAGTGCAGGTTTTTTGACGGTGTTCGGGACGTCATTGGACGGTCAATCCTGGCGTCATCGCTGAGTTGTAAGTTTGAACCCAGTTTTGGTTTCGGTTTCCTGGTTACAGGTTTTTTAAAACACATCTCGGTATATTGAAATATGCATTTTTTTTTTCTGTATCGGAGAGAGCGGATTCTAAGGAATGTGATTTGATTATCAACTCAAATATTGAGCAAATCCTCGGAGTTTGCATTTACCAAAGTGTTCGTTGTGGCCAGTTTGGGAGATCGCGCTCCTTGTTCTATTTCACGCCGAACTGATTTGTTTATTGACTTTTGGACAATGATTCCTAGACAAAATACAGTTTAAAGTGAAGACCAGTGAAACTGGCCACGGTGCGGCATTCTGCAAAGTTTCGCTTTCAGCTGCGAATGAAAGAGAATGGTGTACCAGTTAGGGAGATTGGGGATGGAGGCGGGTCAGAGGTGTGCTAGAAAAGGCATAAAGACGTGTCTTTATTTTTACTTTGGGGTTCCTATGGCTCATTTGCCGGTTGGCGTTGTTGTTCTGACCAAGTCACGTGAATACTCGCCGACAACTTCACCACGTGCCTAGCACATGACTAATACAAATCTTGTGATAAAAATGAAACGCTTGCTTATAAAAAAAAAAAAAAAAAAGGACGGGATGAAAGCAATCGCAGCATCTCAGACATGTTACCTCTTTGACGTCTTTTATTTGTTACATAATTGTGTCTTTCCCGCTTGCGTCACTTCTCCGATTACACTGATTGGGCTTCCGAATTCATGACGTCGTTGCCAAATGTATATACTGTCATGTTTCTCTCTGCGTCATCAATGCACTCTTGCTACTCTCTACAGGTGCACCAAGTCACCCAAAAAATGGCTCCATATAACTCTCAGTGAAACTGTCGACGACAGCGGGCTCTACTGTTAAAACGCCGAAGATGATATCAAATCATGTCACGGGAAAGCCAATCCCTGCTGAACATTTCATGAAGAATCTGTGTCCGCACTCGAACAAACTCGGCACCGTAACCACCAAAATACACAACATGTCTTTACCATATCTTCGAAATATTTCACAACTGTGCTGTAATAACGCGTTGGAATACCGTAATCATATTGCGACTTATACTCTTGACGGACACAATAGCAGAACGTTCAGATCTATCTATACTTTGGCGGCCTGAGAGAGAGTCTGTCTAAAAAGGGACGCGGTATCACTCGATCGCTTTCGTCCAAGCTTCGTTACAACTTCAACCATACTGTGAACAGAAATAGTGCTTCTATTCGCACAAGCTGCCGTGTATACAAGGCAGCTTGATGCCGCCAAAAAACAAAAAAAAAATTGGGTACACTTAAGCTTCTTATTAGAGGACATGACTATATAACGTCAATGGGTCCCTTTAAAGTCCTGGAGGGGCTCTTCGGACGTCACTTTATAGACACAAACATTGTTTGTTTATTTTTCTATTTATTCTTGACAAGACACACAGACAACAAAACAAAAAATTACATCTGTAAAGAGGAAGTTCCAATCAGGCGGACAGATCGCCGAGAAAGAGGAAGTGCCTTTTGCGGACAAGCTGTCTACAAGCTGAGCCACCCCCGCTCCGGTCTTACTCGCTACCAGTGCCCACTACCAGTGCCTGGATCCCCGCTTAACACTTGGTGGAGGTCGCGGGATTTCTCTTCTACTTTCTCGCCCTGGAGCTCCGCAGCCGCCGAATTCCAACCGCAATGACTGACTCCAGCACCAACACCACCGGCCCCGCTACCTCGGCCTCTTCGGCCTCTTCAATTCCATGCTCCGGGGTGCTTCGACAGCGGGACCCGCCGTTCTTCAGCGGTACCGACGATCAGGACGTGGAGGACTGGCTTTCGTCGTATGAGCGTGTAAGCACCCACAATAAGTGGGACGACGTCTTGAAACTTAACAACGTTATCTTCTACCTTACGCAAGTCGCAAAGCTGTGGTTCACAAATCACGAGGCTGACATTCCAACTTGGGCCTCGTTCAAATCTCGCTTTGTGGATGTCTTCGGTCGCCCTGCGGTCCGCAAGCTTCGCGCTGAACTGATCGGAACTTCCTCTTTACACATCAAACATTCATCGGCGAGCTAGGTGTGCGTGTCTGACTCACGACCCCAGGAAGACGTGGTCCCATGCTCTATCCCCAATTTCATCCGAATTTTCTTTTCAGTGTAATTAATTCACTTCTAATTGTAAAATATAAATATGGCGTTTCAGTCATGCTGCCACCTTATGATCCCAAGTTATCGAATCTATTAAATATGTTCAGTTAAAACGATTTGTAGCGTTTACGTATGACGTCATGACCCTGTAAGCTAATGAAACGTCATTGTCATTGCACAACGCTATGACATTATACAATAACAGCAGCACAAAGTAATCGCTAGTAATTACCAACGCTAGCGAAAGGGAAGCATTAGAAGGAAGTATTGAACTTTGCCTTCCTTTCTAGTATGAAGCGCCTGGGATTCTCAGAGACATCTAAACATCTAGAGACATCATGCAGGCCAGTGATTACGTTTTCGGGGACTGCTTCACGGATCGGCGTACCGAAGTATTGACATTCCCACTTCCACTTCGACCTTTGTAGCTGTCGATTTCTAGCGTACGTTTACGCCACCAGCTCGCCACCCACAGACCCGACGTCACAAGCAAGTCGCTGCGACACGTGTGACGTTGCTCATACTTCCAGCCTGCGTAGGCGGTGTCAGGGTGCACGTACAAAACCCAGAAACTAACGCCGACCACGCAAACATACGTGAAATAAATGCTGCAGCCTTAAATAATCCCACATGCTTAATGCAATTCCAGGGATTTCAGACAAGGTCAAAATATATGTGCAGTGTTTTTTTATTTCCTATGTAGGCCCATCTGACGATTAATTAAATATTCGATTACAATTCAGTTCTTGAACTGTTTCGTTCATAGTTGATTAAGTTTCTGTTTAGACTGTTTGTATTCGGTTCGATAGCGAGGTCTATTCATTATTATTTGATTTGATTGGTTTTCGGAAAAGTACTGTTCGCGCAACCTTGTACTCACCCTTATGTTTCACCGTACTGTTCTTGCACGCTTCCTTCATCACTGTTTTATGCGCCCTTCTGTTGCTTCCGCTCTCTCACCGTACCGCTCTCCAACGCAGAATATCATGTCGGCAATTTTCCAATCAAAATCTATTATGTATTCCATTACACTGCATTTTCTTTTTTTCTTTCTTGATCATGACCACAAGTAATAGCAAATAACGCTATCTAATTCGTTCTCTTACGAGTTGCCAGATAACATATATTCGCAATTCTCGGGCATTAATACTGCGTACAAGAAAGCGATGTCGCACAACATAAAAGCGACCTCTTATGAAGCGTTTTGCCATGTTTAGGACTTTCTTTTCCTATTCAAGGCCTGTTCATGTGCTCTTTGCTTGTTTTTCTTTAGAATATTTTATAGTAAAGTGGACGGGTCTATATATCACTTCTCCTCTTGTAATGCCGGTGTACAACGCAACTCTACAACTGCAACGAACCAGTGGTAGTTGCCGCGCTGTTGAGAATCGTTTGTTATACTAATAAATACCGAGTACTGGGGTGCGCTTAAGTCTGCTTACGTGCACGAATGTGAAAGCATTGCGATGTCCGTGCATAGTTCTGTTATGAGTTCTGCGATGCGCTGCTCAGTGCCATTGTTTAGTTGCCCTTTCTAATGATCAAATGGGCACGAAGTGAAAATTTGAGGGTCGAGGAACCAAATTTTGGGAATGGCCCACCCAGAAGGAAGTCACAATTCAGTTGGCCGGGCTGAAATTAGTCTAGACACCAATTTTGATCAAATTCGGTTGAAGGCGGACTTCAAGAGTTTAGAGGGCCCAGTTTTGGTTGTGTCCCCACCTATCTTTGGAGATCACCACTGATTTAGTGAAGCTCGAATTAGGTTTGGCGTCATGTTTGGTCAATTCTGACGAGGTCGGAGTTTGGGGACACAGGGGGCCAAATTTTGGGACGGCCAATCCTAATTTGGAGGTCACCACTGAATTGGCCATACTCAAAATATGTTAGGTGTCATGTTGGTCCAAGGCTGAAGAAACTGACGTTGAGAGATTTTATGAGGAGCTACGATGCCTTTTAGACCGCACCCCATCATCAGACGTCGTTTTTCTCATAGGAGACTGGAATGCTAAGGTAGGGAGTGAAGAAATATCCGGAATTACAGGCAAGTTCGGTCTTGGTGAGCCAAATGAAGCTGGGCAGAGGCTAGTAGAGTTTTGTCAAGAAAACAACCTGACCATAGCGAATACTCATTTTAAACAGCACAAGAGGCGCCTGTACACATTGACTTCACCGGACGGTCTGTACAGGAATCAGATCGATTATATTATTTGCCGGCAGAGATGGAGAAGCGCTATACAAGCCTGGGGCTGATTGTGGCACCGATCATCAGCTTCTTGTTGCCAAGATTAAGCTTCGATTGAGGAAAACGCAGAAAACTAGAAGGCCTTTCAGGTATAATCTGGATAAAATTCCATTAGAATATGCTGTGGAAGTGAGGAATCGATTTCAAGAATTAGATCTAGAAGACAAAGAGCCCGAAGAGATGTGGACTGACGTTCGTGATATAATACAAGAAGTTGCTACTAAGGTAGTTCCAAAGCAAAAGAAATGCAAGAAAGCAAACTGGTTATCTGAAGAGGCTTTGCAAATAGCTGAGGAAAGGAGGATGGCAAAAGTTATGGGGGAAAGAGAAAGATACAAGGTTCTCAATGCGGATTTTCAGAAAATAGCAAGGAGAGATAAGAATGCCTTCCTGAACATACAGTGCCAAGCAGTTGAGGACAACAGCCAATTAAGGAACAGAAGAGCTCTGTATAAGACAATCAAAGATATCAAAGGAAGCTTCTGTGCTAAGCTGGGCGGGATAAAGGACAAACGAGGCAAGGACCTCAATGAAGGCGCAGAGATAAAGAAGAGGTGGCAGGAATACACAGAAGAACTGTACAAGAAGAACCCGAATGTGCAGACCCAACATAAGACGGTTGTGATCACTGATCTCGAGCAGGGCATCCTGAAGAGTGAAGTTGAATGGGCCTTAGCCAGCCTTGCTAAGAACAAAGCTAGCGGAATTGATGGCATTCCAGCTGAGTTGCTTCAGAACCTCAACCATGACGCTGTTAACATTCTGCATACATTATGTCAGAAGATTTGGACAACCCTGCAGTAGCCACAGGATTGGAGGAGGTCAGTTTACATCCCCATTCCAAAGAAAGGCAGTGCCAAAGATTGTTCCAACTACCGCACGATCGCACTTATTTCGCATGCTAGCAAGGTGATGTTGAAAATCCTCCAAGGTAGGCTGCAGCAGTATGTGGATCGGGAGCTTCCGGACGTGCAAGCTGGGTTTCGCAAGGGCAGAGGAACTAGAGATCAAGTTGTCAACCTTCGCTGGATCATGGAAAAAGCAAGAGAGTTCCAGAAACCCATCTACTTCTGCTTTATTGATTATGCGAAAGCGTTTGACTGCGTAGATCAAAGCAGATTGTGGCAAGCTCTCCAAGAGATGGGAGTTCCAATTAACCTCATCTGTCTCCTCAGGAACCTGTATGAAGGGCAAGAGGCCACAGTCAGAACTGGGCATGGTCTTACTGATTGGTTTCCGATTGAGAAAGGAGTGAGGCAAGGCGGCGTGCTTTGCTGGAAAACGTATCAACAACCTTAGATATGCGGATGATACCACTTTAATGGCAGAAAGTGAAGCGGAACTCAAGAGACTTCTGATGCGCGTACAAGAAGAGAGTGAGAAGTTTGGGCTTAAACTGAACATTAAAAAAAAAAAGATCATGGCGTCTTGCCCTATCAAGTCCTGGAGCATCATGGGACAAGAAGTGGAAGCTGTGACAGATTTTCTCTTCTTTGGCTCCAAGATTACCTCGGAAGGAAACTTCAGCCATGAAATTAGGAGACGCCTGCTTCTGGGAAAGAGAGCAATGGTTAGCCTTGACCGCCTAGTAAAGAGCAGAGACATTAGTCTGCCAACCAAGATCCGTATAACTCGTGCTATGGTCTTTCCAGTTGTGATGTATGGATGCGAGAGTTGGACTGTGAAAAAGGCTGACCGCCGAAGAATTGACGCGTTTGAATTGTGGTGCTGGCGAAGACTCTTGAGAGTTCCTTGGACTGCCAGAAGGTCAAATCAGTCGATATTGTCGACCATAAACCCTGACTGCTCATTTGAGGGTCAAATTCTAAAGTTAAAGCTCAGCTACTTTGGCCATCTGATGAGAAGAGAGGAGTCGCTGGAGAAAGTTTTGATGTTGGGAAAGGTTGAGGGTCGCCGGAGAAGGGGTAGGCAGCGAACGCGATGGTTAGATGGCATCCTCGAGGCACTGCAGATGAAGTTATGTGATGTTAGGAAGATAGTAAGAGACCGGAAAGCGTGGCGTGACATGGTCAATAGGGTCACGAAGAGTCGGACACGACTGAACGACTGAACTGAACTGAACTGGTCCAAGTCTGGCCACGTCATATTTTGGGTGTTGAGAGGTACAAATTTTTGGGGGTGGCCTATCTGAATTTGGAGGTTACCACTCAACGGGCTACATTCGAATTAAGATAGACTTCACTTTTGGTCCAATTTTAACAGACGAAGTCAAAATTTGGGAGTCCAGGGAGCCAAAATTTTTGGGGTGGCTCATCCTAATTGGAAGGCCCCCTATTGATTGGACATACTCGAATTAGGTTACAAATCAATTTTGGGGCCCAATTCTGACCAGGTCAAATTATGGTGGTCGAGGGGAGCCAAAATATGGGTGTGGCCATTCAAACTTGTGGTAGCCATCCCGTTGACCATGCTCTAATTAAAATTGATACCAAATTTTTGTACTGTTACATACAATGGATGGTCGACATTTCGTGTGGACAATGCCAGATGATACGGCGTGTCTGCAGGTTCTGTCCACGGGCTCTGTGCGCCACCCATGTGCTAAGAAAGACTTCCGCCTTAAAAACACCACATGAGAGGGTAGTTCGTGCATAACGTAGTTATCTAGTTAGTAGTAACAAAGCAGCATGCGTGCCATTTTAAGGCGAAATCCTTTACTGCCTCGTACTCATGGCCGCATCCGGCGTCCTGTCCCACTATAGCCGTCAATCATCCTGATAGCCACGCGGGGTACGTGAGAAACGTATCTTAGTTCTCCTTGTCTAGCGTAAGATGTCATGATGACATCACATCCGGTCATGACGTCACGAGGCAATTAACGCATAATGAAGCTGACCGCGCCGGGCGTCCGATCTAGGCGTCCGTGCCGAGCCTTTTATTTGGCGCTTGCTCGACTGCCGCACCACAGAGCATATATAGAAATAGACTCAGTACAGCAAGCATCAGCAGCGTTTAAAATTGGTGTACATGAAAGGGAAGGTGCTGTATCTATCACAATTCTCCCCGAACACGTGAACCGAGCCGTAAGGAAAAGGAGGAAGGTGGGAGTTAAAAAAGAGAGAAATAGGTAACGTAGTGGTGGGCTACACCACCGCGCCATAGACGCTTTCGCCTCATCGCACTTTAGTGGTCCAAAGTGCCCCCTAGAATTTTTCAGCCACATGAGGCAACTGGTATAGTTTCCAATAACTAAATCAAAGACATGTCCGTATACAGCTTGTAATAGCTTCTATAATTCCACTCAATGTTAATTTTTACATAAATGATTCGTTTGGAAGTTCGAAGGTGTGTAATGACACAAAATATTTGGCTGTCTCGTGGATTTCCTCGAAATTGAACTCCTCAGCAGGAAGGAAAATAGCAGTTAGTTCACTGAATTTTGTTATTCACCCAAATTGCAGCCGATTCATATCAACATTGAATATGTAATATCGATTAATATTATAATATTGTATTATTACATAATCTTGAATAAATATTGTATGGTTGCAATTGTTATTAACTTTCCTTAAAGCGTACGCAATCACGAGGCCACCTTTTTACAGGAAGCCCGAACAGAATTCATCAGAGCATTCAATTCAAGTTCAACGGAAACACAAAGAACTGAGTGACAGAAAAAGCTTTCAAGAGCGTCCGTCAAGCATGTAATGGCAGTGCACGAGACGCCACTGCTCGCTTCAACCCTGTCTTTCTTTTTAGTTCTCTTTCTTGTCACGTACTTCCACAAAATGTACATTCGTTAGTCAGTTGCCATGCATTCATCTTCCACGGTACTTTTACCACGCGTCTGTAAGTAGCACCTTAGCGCGTTCCCATCTGAACGTCGTCTGCTAGGCCGCCATCGAGTTTTTTTACTACTGGCTTCCGCGTGTCCATGCCACATCCTCGCGCAAAAGGTGGATTACCTTATAGTTACGTTTGAAGGTTTTTAATCAGATTTTTATTAACGCTTCGTTACATGCAAATGAGTAACAAAATTCAGGTGCGCTGTGCAAAAAAAGAAGACCTGTTCAAGAAAAGAACTTGTGCACGTTACCGTGATTTGTTGGCCGGCGAAAACATTACAGTGAAATCAGCTTGAGCGCGCAGGACTGAGATAACGTCATAACCATCAGTTACAGAACAGACTTCATGCATGTGCTGTACGTATACTTTATCAAGAACAAGCAGACAGATATCACCTGTGCGCGCCGTATCTTTGTTTATCTGTCTCACTGGACCGGATGTGGCGATTAGACTAACAGAGAATTTCTGAGAGTGTTATCCGATGCGTAGGGCATGTTTTGTGACGGCAAGGCAAAAGGGCAGTGGGAGCTTGGCAAATGCACGCGATGATGCGCGGAGGCAGCAAAGATACGCAGAAACTTTACTGAACAGACCCTTAGAAATAGTACTTGAGCGTAATTTTTTCCTCCACGCTCTATAACTGCTCCGTACCAATCAGTGTATCCGTATATACTCCCTTTGCATACTTGTAGGGGCTGCTACTTATTTTTCGAAAGCTCAACCGAGTATCTTTCTACAGCAGTCTTCATTACTCGCTGTGAGCGCAAGGTTAACTTCAGGGGCAAAGTTTTGTTAGGCATTGTATGCTGAGATTATTGCTCTGTTATGTTTCAAACAAATGTTACAATATTCCATATTTGCAACCCAATTATTTTTTGACAAACACAGCCCATTCTAAGGTAGCTTTAACTACTAGACGCGCACAAGAAAAACTTTAAAAGATTTTTTTTTTTTTTGCTATTCATCGGGAGCTGAGAACATCTCTGTAAAGTAACTCGAAATATTCCGCCGTCGTTTCAGAATTAAAAGGCATCCCAGAAAGCTGGGCTGGGCTACGTTTGATAGGTGTAAGTTTTGATACGCAACAAAAGCCAAAGTTCTAGAAATAAACTGAAAACGAACGGCCGACTAGTAGAGTTGGTAGGTTTCCATGGTAATGCTAAAAGCAGCGCTAGAAATAACTGAAAATCTACCGATTCACCTAATATTTCGTCCTGCTTTACACAAGAAACCCTTTGCTTTGTTCCGGTAAGCAGGTTCTGGTTCAGACAGTACGGCACAGTGAGGCAGACATATTTACAAGATTTATTGGCGCGATTCTCGCGCTTTGTACTTTGTGCTGGTGTTGTAGTCATCGCTTCCAGGAGAATCACTGGTTGCTTGTGATCTGTAAAACAATTGAGAGTGGTTTGCATCCCAAGTTTAGTACATAATCGAAAGTAAATGTGCTGCTCTTCGCGACTTCTTTTACGAGCGTTCGCTTTATATGTCGTTCTTAAGCTTGCAAAATGCTGTGTTGTCTTTATTCTTTTCGGTCACATAGTTATATACGGTCTCCTCTGGGATGTTCCCTGGCTACTGGTATCTTTACTGGGCTATAGAATGAGGGTCCAGCAACAGACTCGGTACCCTAAAGCTCGGGAGAGGGCAGGGAATTCATCCGCCGCCTCCAGAAACGGAGGCTGTAAAGCAATTATGTGCAGTAACAATTTTCAAAAACACCACTGCATAACTCCTATGTCAAGTGAACACCTATCACGGCACCATTTGCTATACCATTAGGTTATCGATTCATCCTTCAGACGCTTCGCTACAATTGTCAACCTTGATTTAGATGACGAGAATCGTTCAGTGATGCGCGAAAATAATACTGAACCTAGAACGCCAGTTTGCGCTTCGTTTGTTTTTGTTTTTGTTTTTTTTTTTTAAAGAAGTAGGGCAGGTGGCCAAAAAAAAAGTTTTAGGGCCAGTTGAGTTACAGCCTGTCGCAGGTTGTGCTGGAGGCAATAGTATTAGCCATTCTAAATTATAGGTTATTGATCAGCTAGGCGCTTGCTCTGTTCGAGGATGTGCGTAGCTTCACATAGCGTTGCATAAGCATCCGTTTTCTTACAGAGCTTTTCTGTAGCGGAAAGAAAGAACTTCCAACATTTCACAATATAAGTAACACAGGTCATTTCCATATACTCGCCTCAGTATCGCTTTATCCTTTCTTTTTCATGATGCTCGCAACCAACTAACAATACTACTCGGTACCTACCTCAAGATTAACACATGGCAGTAACATATGACAAAATATTAAGCAAGCTCATTAAGAAGTAAAGTAAAAATTTAGGTCACCAATCTTCTTAAAAGCGTCCGACCAAAGCGAGCTTACTTTTTTTTCACGTCATGGTTTAGGTTGCAGCCACTTTGCTTCTTGAGGCAGTGCAAGCAATATTTCAGAATCATTTTAAGCAAAATAAATCGTTCCTGCTGATGGCCATAACTGCAGAGCCTTTTATTTTTCTAGAAAGAGCTCTTTTGTTTTAATACTTGCACGGCGTAGTGTTAAAATGACATCCCGCGCTCCAAGGGCTGTGCGTAATTTTTCACTCTGCCGCTGTCCTCCTCGAACATCGCCGTTAATTAACGAAAGTAATTGCGCTCTTCTTTTGAAACAGGTGAAAAAGCTGTCTTTTGCGATGAATACCGTCGTCAGGCTAAATAAACTTTGCAGTGCATGAAGTTTTTGTTTATTTGTTTGTTAACGGTATAGAGATTGAGGGAAAATTTTTAGAAGGAACCAAAGAACCAGAAATAAATTGAAGTTAAGGTTGTTGCCATTTACATTTTATTAAAGAACGCTTGGCAGAAAAGGGAGATCTCTTAAAACCAACAATGGAAAGCTGTTTAAGGCAGTACTCGAAACAGTTAAACATAGGAACGCATAACTTTCCAGTAACGTTTCTAGCTCGAAAAGTCGCTTACAGAGTACCAAGGAGCTGTCAGATGCTGGTTAAAGTAAAAAATAGAGGATATATGGATACAGAAAAAAAACGCTTCTTGCCATAAAAAGCTCCTAAGCAGCGCAGTATTCGATATGTTAATCGAGTTAATAACTTCTCTGTCTCAGCACTTTCTTTTTATTTTAACTTCTGTACTCTCTATTCCTTATGTACCTCGCATTTGTTTGCCTCTTGACTGCTTAATATTTTCCAGCTGTTTTATGCCAGTGACACTGCCGAGATGTTAGTGCAAATGCAAAATTGTGCGCCTAATGAAGTTCGCATGGGTCACCTTTCGGGTATAAGCTTACGGCAAACTAACTGAAAAACACTTAAAAGCTTATCAGAGCTGTGTTGAAAAGGGTTGTTCAGCACTTACGTTTTTCCGAAGGAAGAGAACTTTATCCATGGAATCAAAAGCCATGGCCAAAGCCAGGTCCGCCAAATCCAGGTCCCCCAAAGCCTCCGTAGCTACCGCCGTAAGTTCCATGGTAGGTGCCGTGGTAGGATCCGCTGTAGTGTCCTCCGTATCCTCCTCCGTATCCTCCACCGTGCCAGGCCATGGGGTATGGCGCTCCGTAGTAGCCATATCCACCTCCACCGAAGCCCTTGGCTAGACCAGCACCTAGGAGGGCTCCAGCTCCCAAGCCGAGAGCACCAAGGGCGAGACCCTTGAGCAGGATGGCGTTGGCCACGCACAGGGTCATGCCGACCACGCAGATTGTCAACTGAGGGTAAAGAATGGGAGTAAGACATACATTTATCACACACCCACACACTCGCACGTTTCTTTGTTACCAGACATCAAAAACTCCGCTCAGTCAACCAGATGTAGTTTTTCATTGATAACAATTTTAATGTAACGCTTTTAAATATGAGCAGTTAACATGCGCAGCAGGAAGATTACAGGCGTTTGAGGGCACATAAATTGTGTGTAAATGGTAGGTGTAACATGAAGAGATAGGAAGCGTGCAGAGTGGGTCGTAGAAATAACTCAAGTTACTGATATCCTAGTCAAAAATAAGAAGAAGAAATGGGCATGGGCAGGACATGTAGTTCCAAGAGAGGATAACCGATGGGCAGCAACCAATTGGATTCCAATGGACGGTAAGCGTAGCAGGGTGCGGCAGAATATTAGGCGGCAGGATGAAACTGAGAAATTTGCAGGAGTCAAGTGTATGCAGTTAGCACAGGACCGGGTTAATTGGAAGAAAATGGGAGAAGCCTTTGCCCTGCAGTGGGTGTAGTCCGGCTACTGATGATACTGATGATAAAATTGCGTGTACGGTTATGAGAGACGAACGTTTACTTTATATGCTCGAGGAAATGTAGACTGTGGGCAACGCTTGCAAGGCACGAAGGAGAGCGGAACTTAAAAAAAAGAAGCCCTAAGTATAATTTATTTCTTATCAAATAATTGCATCATTGCCACTATCCAGCTGCAAAAATAAGCAAGTGAAGCTAAAATTGTGCCGCTTGACTCTCTTACAACTTTGCATAGGCAAATTTGCATATTTATTTTCAGATTTCAAATTTGATTGCGTGACACTCCAGCTGATCTAGCCAGATATTAGCAGATTTTTGGCGTTGTGCTCGATTTTTGTATGCTGATGAATGCGCATGACACTTACAATAGTGATAATTTTGTAGCTCTAATTGAGGTTTAAGAAACGTTATGCACTGTTTGGTTCATTACCATGTCAGGAAAGTAGTCATCACAAATGCTGTAATCTGTTATACAATACGATTACGGAATCCAGATTAACTTCAGAAGAGACTGAATTACGGATCAATTGCATGTACAGCTGGTTTGAGAAAAGTTTTATCGGAAAGATAATTTTGTGTCAGGTTAAAACTAATATAATCAGCTTAATTCGTGCCAGCCATCATACTTTCTGTGCATATCAAAAGACCGAGTCTGGGCGCGTTAATTCTCTCAGGCAATATTCGCTGTCGCCCCATACCTCAAGCACGAGCTTTTTAACGCTAGTAATCGGTAATATTTAAAACAACGTGAAATAAGTTCCCAAAGATGAATCTTCACACACCGAAACAAAGCAAACTGTCAAGCGCTATTAGTTCTTTGTAAATGTTAAACGTGTTTTGTGCAGCTGTTACTCATTGTATTAGGATGCGCTATATCCTCCGTGGATCAGTCAGTCAGGTTTCCCAGAGTGACTCCTATCTTCGCATTATATTGCCAAATCAGATGAGCTTCAACTTCAAAATTTGATCTTCCAATGAGCAGTCAGATTTTATGCTCGCCAATATCGACCGATTTGATCTTCTGTCAATCCAAGCAACTCTCAAGAGCGAAATCCAAAATCTAACTCACCAGAGCCTTCATGGCTTTTGTGTTTCTTGGCACCGTGCGCCCTGATTGAGTTTGAAAGTCTCTTATATAACGCTCTTGCTTTTCTACGGGCAAAGAGTGGCGTCATCTGAGGCATTCGGTCCGTTATACAGCGCTGAAAGCGTGACTCTTTTAATAAAAGCGGCGGACGCCGTTTTTCCGATATCTGTTGTATAATTGATCCTCTTTACGGCCACCTGACGTATTCTCCGGTAAATGAAGAACGTATCATGGCATCTCAGCGTGCAGTAGCGCCCGTACTATTCTTACTAAAGCCCACAAAATGGAATAAGAAAAGGTGATTGCCTTGAAGATGGGCCATTCACGCTGCCTTACGGTTTATTCCTTCTTCCAGGACTTGGTGAAGAGAGAGAGAGAGCAGAGCGGTTTTATCGCCATGTGATTATCTCCGTAGACCATTGGTCGAGTACTCTGCTTGAGAACAGTGACCGAGACGGAAGAAGAATTGTAAACGCTGAAGGTGTGACGCCATACTGTGCTTACCGAGCATGTTGATCGGCAGGAAAATTCGCAGTACCGTGCTTTCCTACAAGTTCTTGCAACGATGTCATCAAATGTAGCCAAAGAGTACAATTTTCAACGCTAAGGGAATGGAAGTACGAATGCTTCTTGCAGCCCCTCTAGCAAGTCCATCAGAATTCAACGCGAATAGTGTAGCCGTGCGGAAACTTGTCTCATCTCTCTCGTCAGCCCGTACATTCCGGTAACCCGCAGCAGCGAAAGTGAAAAAAGAATCCGGCTTTACAATATGCGACGCATATATATTCTGCTGATAAGATTCTGAGATGTTGCTGACCTAATTTAATCGTTACTTGAGATACTTAGATACGCGCAGATTAAGGTGCATGGGAAGCCATGCGTTGAGTATGTGGTGTGTGAGAGGTACTGAGCCAACCTTTGCATTGACAGGCAATGGAAAACGTGTATTTTACTTGCACCTCGTATAAACACAAAAAAAAATGAAGGGTTACATGAACGAACCACGTTCCGTCAAAAAAAGGAATATGTTCCTCATATTGCGATAATGTCGAATTTCTTACTGACAAGTCTTATTTCGTGTGCGAGCAGTTTTATTTTACAAAGTATCAGCGTGCTTTCAAAACTTCTACGTAGGCTCAATCACTAACATTTACCGCCAGTGCCTTGCTTGCTGACAGTTACTATATTTTTTCGCGCTTCAGTATTACATAATTCAGAATTTTCTCAAAGGGTGCAGTTAAAGTGCGGCAATATAAGGACGCACGAGTTAAAGTGCGCAGAGAAATAAAGAGACTGCGCTTTGCGGTTGAAGGGAATTCAGGCATGTTCCGCCTGAAAGTAAGAGTCATGATCTAGCAATACCTAAACGCATTAACCGTAATGTTAAGCATGCTTTCACTAAGCATTAGCGACCCTTAGAGCTTGTCCGACACATTCCAGGAAGATTTGAATAAGCATCTCGCAGCTCTTGTAGCTTCGTAAAGCCGAGATTCATGTTTCATTGCTTTTCCCTCTCCGTGTCTCTACACGTCTGCGTAATGTAACACCTGAGAGAAGTTACAACACTACAGCCTAGTACTTACCTTTGACAAGTTCGGGCTATATTCCCTGGTAATGAATATTTTGCGGCAATGGTTGCCGGCAGCAGAGATTGTGGCGGTTTGTTCACCGACGTTACATTACATATAATAGTCGCTCAACAATTTACCAAACTCACTCGGTAAGATGAACTGATGTGTGCAGAAAATAGGTCATTGGAACGCATCCACCACTCCCATCACCTTAGCCCACGTGGACGGTGCAAGGAAGTAAGTATCCTTACGTGCCTTGTTTACAAGTGGAAAAAAAAAAGTAGTAATTATATCAGAGTCCTTTCAACAACGCTTTTGAGAGGAAGACGTGTCTAAAAGAAAAGAAACTTTTCACCATGGCATACACACAGTACTCGGTCTCTCAATGTTTACAGAAATTTATTTTTTTTCTCGGTCAAATTAAATAAAAAATATTCATTCCCTTGGGATGGACTTGGTGGTTTCATCCTGGAATAAAGGCAGAAAGAAAATAAGTCATAGGCAACAACCGGAAACGGTTTTGAAAGCATGATGTCAAAATTAACAGCGTGGAAGCCACTGGCATACCGACTATGCCCACTAGTATTTTTAAAATTAAGGTGCGTTGAATAAGTGAAACTGCAATAGAGGCTAAATGAACAGCGAACTTTGTTTGAAGATGTTCGGTGGAGGAAAATGTTTCATAATAATCATATGTGTCTAAGCATGGGGACAAAAACGTGACTGACAAATTTCATGTGAATGTACGTTTTCTTTTTCGCTTTAACTGTCCCTGTTTCTGGTGCTGGTTTTGAATTTTGCACTAAAAAAACGCGCATGGCAGCACATAAGTGTGAAGCCAAGCGTACGGCACCGTTACTATAAAGAAGTACAAGTATATTCACTAGTGTTGTTTAGATGTCTGTATGTTTCTTGTTCCGCATCTGCATCTCAATGGCAGTACTTCATAACGAAATAGCCAGGAAGTAATTATGTAAAAGTGCTAATAGATGTAAGCTAAAAATAGTGCAAATTTTACGGCTTCAGATTTCATAGCGGAGCGGCGCGCTCATATTTCAAGCGTATACTCACAATTTTATAAATCCTAGTGGGGTGCTCGCTCAACCGTAGAAGCCTCCGAGGTGGCCGCCTCCGTAGCGACCTCCGTAAGTGCCGGCGTAAGAGCCAGCGTAGCTGCCGCCGTAGCTGCCGCCGTAGTGGCCACCGATGCCTCCAATGCCGTGGCCGAGGCCGCCGCCGTAGCCGAAGCCACCGAGGCCGAGGCCACCACCGTAGCCGAGACCACGGCCGTAGCCAAGTCCGCCACCAAGGCCACCACCGAGGCCGCCACCGAGGCCGCCACCGAGGCCACCGCCGTAGCCAAGACCGCCACCGAGGCCACCGAAACCACCAGCGGCAGCAACGGCGAAGACAACAGCAAGAACAGCGAGGTACAGCTGCAGTGTTTAAAGGGAGAGAGAAAGCGAAACATAGATGTACGCAAGTGGGTCGTATCTCCTAATGTAGCAGCATTTCTTGAATGAAGATTGGAAGCTAAGTTCCATAGGTATGCACAGAGTCGGTCACACTTGTCGAGCGCTGAGGTGCTAAAAAATGGAAAGCTCATTGCAGCTACTTTGATTTATGTAAGGCTCTTGTACCGGTGGTCTTCTTGGTATGCTCGGCTGCGCTCGAGTTTAGGTATTTTCAATGCGATCCAGTACCTGCTTTACACCGGCGCATATTTTACGCCACAACGCACTGCTTGGGCGCTCCAGACAATTGTGGGATCAACTCTGCAAGCGAGGTGTTTCGTGTTATCAGAGCAATTAGAACTCCGGCGTTGTTTGCATACTGTGCGCGTAGAAGCGGTGCTTCTTATTTATTTAATATTATTTTTTGACACTTGCCCCGAATCTCAGGTGTTTTTCTCTGCCCACATTCCTATCGATATCGTGCAAGGTTCAGAGTTTTCAGGCCACGACTGTTCGGAACAAATTTTGCGTGGCGTTAGTACTAAAGCTACAACCTCACAGAGAGGATTTACGCTCTACATCCTTGTATAGCTTTCATGGCGCGTTTCTTTGCGATGTGCTTATGAGTGAGCGTTGCTGCTGACGGCATATTTATGTCTCTAGAAACCTGGTGCCTGTCATGCAAGAAAAAAAAAATTAAATGCCCGTTTATCGCCAAAGATTAAACCTTTTCAAACTAAGACAAAGCCTTGCAGTAGTACTTTGCGCAGTAAACGAGTGGAAAGTTATACAATCTAGCCAATATGCGCTTATACGTGGCGCACAGTGCGCAGCCAGGCTAAGACTGCTGACACTGCGTGAACTCGACGACGTTAATCCGACGGTTTCGCGATCGCACACATAGATTAAGACGCTCACCAAGGCCTTCATGGTTGTGAAGTTGGTCTTCGTTCGCAACTTAGCGATCAATTGCCGTTTATCGCCGCATTGGAGGCTTATATATTTCCCGCCGCCTGGTAGCAGTCGCTCACAATGACCATCCTTTCACTGTCAAAGATAGACACGTGGTGTTTTACCGGATTGCTCCGGTTTTTGCCCTTTGTGCGGTCATCTAATTGTGAGGCAAGGCATCGATGGTTCTGCGCGTAAAAAGCAGCAAAATGCACGGCTGTCCGTTGCGTAAGCGAAATTTAAATGAGGCCGCATGCAAAAATGCGAGGTACAGTGGAATCTTTATTTTTTTTAGTGTGGGTCATTTAAAACTCTGCTCGCACCCATATTCGTGTCGAGCAACGGTGGGAAAGAAGCGGTTTTTACCTGTGCTTTTTTTTTTTTCATGGTAATATTCACTGTGCGCTTGTAGATTCAACTTACGATGAGCATGGTGTCCTAGCTACGTAGCAAAGTTTTTTTTTTTTTTTTTTTTTGAATACAGTGAGCCCTAGCTCCACTGAAACAAACTTATAGCCGCCTTGAGTCACCTGTCCTAATCGGCGGCATTTTTTTTTTTCAGCAGTGTTTATGAATTTGTGAAGTCCAATCAGTTAACTTTTTATTCATTGGCTTGAAGAAGAAAGTGTCAATGTAAAATTGTAGATCGCCCTGAGAAACTCCTATCTACGTTGTTTTCATCAACGTACGATTTGCGCAGCTGTATGAATTGACCTTCAAAAAAAAAATATTGGGGACACTTATATAAGCTCCACCTTTAAAGGTATGATGATAGCGTAAGCTACCAATCTCTATATAAAGCCCCGCTTTAACCAAGCCGTGTGAACGTGCCTTAGTGGCCTATAGGGGTAACGGGCATGACCTCAGAATGCAAAGGTCCTGACAGGCTTATTCTGATATTACCCTCCCATTTGAAAGAGAGAACCAAGTTGGCAGCTCCTGTCCATGCTAACGTCAGGTAACCTTAGATACAATCAGTGAGCGGCCATATCAGCTGCCAGCTATTACCTGCCAGCGCCATCTTCGTGATTTTTCGTGCACTATGCCGACGCCAGATTTTCTGGTTAACGGGCTTTTAATGATATCGCGTTAAAAATCTATCGTGTGTTGGCCGTATACCTCAAGCGTTTGAATTAATTTAAGTTAATTATTTGATCGGTGGCACTCCCTATATTTTTAATTACCATTATCAAGCATTGGCTTTTCATTCTGAGCATTTTGACGCCTTTGAACCTCTTTTACCTGATTTTTCATTTTTCAATTATTTAAATAATCAATCACCTGCTCTAAAATTTTAACTAGCATAATCAAGGATTGGCATTTCATACTAAGCATTTTGAAACCTCTAAACACCCTTTTGTAGCAAGAGCTACATTTGCCACAGTCTCGCCATTTCGCCGTGCCTGTCCTCGCCTGTCCGGGCCGATTCGAAGAGTGAAAGAAGAAGAAGTAGTAGTAGTAGTAGTAGTAGTAGTAGTAGTAGTAGTAGTAGTAGTAGTAGTAGTAGTAGTAGTAGTAGTAGTAGTAGTTGTAGTAGTAGTAGTAGTAGTAGTAGTAGTAGTAGTAGTAGTAGTAGTAGCAGTAGTAGTAGTAGTAGTAGTTGTTGTAGTTGTAGTTGTAGTTTTAGTAGTAGTAGTAGTTGTAGTAGTAGTAGTAGTAGTAGCAGTAGTAGTTGTTGTTGTAGTAGTAGTAGTAATAGTAGTAGTATTGTAGTAGTAATTCTTGTAGTAGTAGTTGTTGTAGCAGTTGCAGTAGTAGTAGTACTAGTTGCAGTAGTAGTAGTGGTAGTAGTAGTAGTAGTAGTAGTAGTAGTAGTAGTAGTAGTAGTAGTAGTAGTAGTAGTAGTAGTAGTAGTAGTAGTAGTTGTTGTAGTAGTAGTAGTAGTAGTGATAGTAGTAGTATTGTAGTAGTAATCATTGTAGTAGCAGTTGTAGTAGTAGTAGTAGTTGTAGCAGTCGTAGTTGTGGTTGGTGTAGTAGTTGTAGTTGTTGGTGTAGTAGTTGTAGTAGTAGTAGTTGTAGTAGTTGTTGTTGTAGTAGACCCTTGCATTCACTTATCCTTAGGCCACGCAGGCACATCCATACGGCTCGGTTAAGGTGGGACTTTTATGCTGGCTGGTAGCTTATGCTATCGCATCATCGCGAAGGTAGGAGTGAGAAAGGAGGGAAAGAGATGCCGTAGTGGAGGGCTTCGGACCACTGCTATATTGAGGCTACCATCTTATCGCACTTTTAGTGGTAAAAAGTGCCCCTACGACATAATAAAGCTGAAACCATAGAGTAAACTACTATGCGAAAAAGCCATGTCTTTACTTCCAAGCCGAACCTGAGCGTAGCCAGGCAGAGAGCTCTCGCGTAACTTTAGCTTTTATCACTAGCTAAACCACAACTAATTTTTCCAATCCTCTATTTCTTTTGGTTTCTTTAATTCATCAATAAATGAAATAATCACGGTTGCTTCAATTATTCGTCATCGCCTATAAAACACTAATCGATCATCTATCATTAAAACCACGAACCAATATGATGCGATTTTTTATGTAGCCTACGATCCGTCGCACAGTGCCGGCTACGACGCCGACGGTTTTTGGATCGAACTAGTGTATAAGCTATTGCTTAAAGCGTTCTGAATCAAACGCCATTGGTTGCTGATTGTAATACAGAAAATTTAGCGCGTGTAATTGTTCTAATAACTTACATAATTGTAAAAATGAAAAATGCTTTAAAATGTGCCCAATTCCTCAGAATAGAAGGCCAATTTTGCTGATGTCAAGTATAGGTGTATAATATTAAAAACAGGAGTAAAATGAAAACGAAAATAAAAACACTAAATATCTGTAAACACCATCCGTGTGTTTGAAACTCTGTCATGTTATATATGGTGTTATATCGTGTTATGGGGTGGGGGTCGGCGCCTAAGTGTCCCCCTAAGTTTGTTGTCTGCCACGCGCCTTGAGGTTTTGAGCTGTCACAAGGTAGTTCCTTTTATTTCGCGGTCTTGTTTTTAGCTTGTAAATAAATACTTTACGTAAACGTTAACTCCACTGAACAACTTTGATAACCATTCTCCGAAAGATCTACAACATTTGCATTGATATTTTCCCTTCTTCTCAATAATTAAAGAAGTTAGCTAGTTGGGCGTACTAGTTAACTGCCGTCCCGAAATAAAAATACTGTATACTAGGTCAGGCAGCTCGTTGTTAAAATATCCAGGCTAGGACTCACAGTATTTTGGAAAAAAATGGTTACATAAGTTGGCATACCATCTATATACATAGTGACAAATGTCCTAGACCAAGCCTTGATTTTTTGAAGAAATTGTTCGCACAAAGTATGTGGGCGTTCAATATAACCATTTCTACACGCGAATTGTTATTTTGCACTAACGATTTATTTCGTTAGGTCTATAAGATATTTTCAATAGACCTGTGTGTTTCTAATTCGACATTTCTTTAAAGAGTCCAGTTAGCAAAGGCAAGGGAAATTAAAAATAAAATAAGAACAGCAAATATATTGTTGAAGTAACTGATCAGCCGACGCAGCATGTACGCACAGTAAAGGAGAGCTCAACATCACAGCTGGTCATTTAGCCGTTGTTTGTGGGAGGCACCAGGTGCGTGTACGAATTAGTTTCTTCTGGATGCCTACAGCATCATCAATGTTCCTGCTTATGCACCAAGGGATACCTTAATTTTATGATTCAGGCCAAGGTAGAAGAAATCGGTGATAGCTGAAAAAACAAAAACAAAAATCGCCGCCCCGTATACCATCGCCAGTCCTCGCAGAGACGCATGAGCAGCGCCAACTTGCATACCGGAAGGACTTTCGAAAACGACCGCTAGGCGGTGATCAGTGGCACACCTATAGGCAGTGCATGGAATGTATAGACAATTTGTTTTTTTTTTTTTGTTTTTTTTTTTTTTGCACTGACATTGTTAATGTATGTAATGCTACTATTATCGCACTTGCGGCGTTGAAAGGATAACAGTGGGTGAAAACACCTCTGGGTGCCATTTTAAACCCAAGCTCTACAGAAGGGATTTAAATCCTTCTCAAATTGGTCCAACACCGCTGCAGAATTTGTGCAAGACTGGTCTTCTTGATGGGGGTGGTTGTGGTGTATGGGGTTTAGCGTCCCAAAGCAATAAGACGCCGTAGGGGAGGGCTCTGGGAATTTTGACCAGCTGGCGTTCTTTAACGTGCACTGACATCGCGCAGCACACGGGCGCCCTGCTTTTCGCTTCCATCAAACCTTCGTGAGATGGGACTGAGAAAGTAAGTTAAACCGCAAAACGATGGCGGCAGCCCGGCCAGGCGCGTCGGCTCGTTCGAATGGCTGATGGTTCCAGGATCGATACCGAGCACCTACCACCAAATGTTACGAAGTAGCAATTAGTAAAAATAATTTGATTTGTGCAAGTGAAAATACAGCGAAAGAACTTATTTGACAGTTTCCTAACATCTTGTTTTGTATGTGTGTGTTCGCACCCCAGTTATTTACGCGAGCACGTCGCGTGCATTCCTTTGGCACCATTGACACCGAATACTGCGTTTGCACAGTAGATCTTATCTCCATAAACTGGTATTTTCATAAACTTCCAAGCTTGACATCAACCCCTAAATTTTTAGAGCTTAAAGTTCCTCTGCCTTGCGGATAATTCAGCGGGTTGTATACTTCAATGGACGGAAAACGAGTCGCGTACTTCCAAAGGCTCTTAAGTTAATAGGAGACCATCGCCTGTGAAAAATGTTCTTTACACGTCATAAACCTTCCTACCCGAGCGAAAGAAATATGGCTACAATGAAGCCCTACTAAAATAAATAAAGCTTACGGCTCATATTCGACATAGCGGAACATTGATCCAGTGCGTCATTGAGTGCTTCGCTTCGCATTGCTTGTAAAGCGTTCTATTTCGAGGATATATCGCCAAGTGACTAATGCGAAATGTACGGCGTATGTGACGTGATCGCTGACTTCAGAAAAGCATTTCCCGTCTAGCCGTGCTCACTTCAGAGAGCACACGATATCGACGAGCTTTTCAGCCTTATTCAAATTCGCTTTCCGGAAAAAAAGGATGTAGCCAAGCAAGCGGACATTGTTGAAGCCGCACCGCAGACTTAATGCTGCAACGCGCCGCAGATGCAGCACAAGAGGTCTGCACGTGCATGGAAGGGAGTGAAAATACGGCAGTGCCAGGAGAATGAGCGCGCAGAGTATTCCCAGCTCCTATTTTTCTGCCATAGATGGCGCTCACCGTCAGGGGCAGTAGCGCTGCCACTCGAGGCTTTCGGAGCCTATTTGGGATGTATCCAGTGCAATAGCGCGTGCGTCTTTGGAGCAGTGTTAGATATTTCCGTGACATTGCCACGATGCTTCCATGCTGCCCATTTTTTAATACGAAGGCGTTTTTTGGCTGATGGGTTGCGTAGACAGGTTGTGTCTGCAAAATTGTCCGCACAAACTATCAATCATTAGTCGAAGGGCTAAATAATACAACAGTGGATTAAGGACATATGCAAATAGCAGGAATTATTAAGTGGGTGGAACGTTTAAATGATTGGTTGGTTAACAAATTATTTGAGCGAATCAAGCTAAGGGTGGAAGTTCTCGACAGTGCGTTTTCGCACAAATAAAAGAAAACAATTTGACCAACTTCTGCATTTATTCTAATTCAAGATGACCAACTCTAGAGGGCCTTCAGATTGTGATGGGCCAAAGCCAAAATTTAGCACTCTGGTACACCAAAATTTGACCTCATTAGAATTTGACCAGAATCAATGTCTAACCTAATTCTAGTGTGGTCAATTCAGTGGTTACCTTAATTTTGTCATTGGCCACCCCCAAACTTTGGCCCCCTGTATCCATAGTTCAGTTCAGTTCAGTTCAGTCGTTCAGTCGTGTCCGACTCTTCGTGACCATATGGACCATGTCACGACACGCTCTCCGGTCTCTCACTATCTTCCTAACATCACATAACTTCATCTGCAGTGCCTCAAGGATGCCATCTAACCATCGCGTTCGTTGCCTACCCCTTCTCCGGCGACCCTCAACCTTTCCCAACATCAAATCTTTCTCCAGCAACTCCTCTCTTCTCATCAGATGACCAAAGTAGCTGAGCTTTAACTTTAGAATTTGAACCTCCAATGAGCAGTCAGGGTTTATGGTCGACAATATTGACTGATTTGATCTTCTGGCAGTCCAAGGAACTCTCAAGAGTCTTCGCCAGCACCACAATTCAAACGCGTCAATTCTTCGGCGGTCAGCCTTTTTCACAGTCCAACTCTCGCATCCATACATCACAACTGGAAAGACCATAGCACGAGTTATACGGATCTTGGTTGGCAGACTAATGTCTCTGCTCTTTACTAGGCGGTCAAGGCTAACCATTGCTCTCTTTCCCAGAAGCAGGCGTCTCCTAATTTCATGGCTGCAGTCTCCTTCCGAGGTAATCTTGGAGCCCAAGAAGAGAAAATCTGTCACAGCTTCCACGTCTTGTCCCTTGATGCTCCAGGACTTGATAGGGCAAGACGCCATGATCTTTGTCTTTTTAATGTTCAGTTTAAGCCCAAACTTCTCACTCTCTTCTTGTACGCGCATCAGAAGTCTCTTGAGTTCCGCTTCACTTTCTGCCATTAAAGTGGTATCATCCGCATATCTAAGGTTGTTGATACGTTTTCCAGCAATCTTCACTCCAGCTGAAGACTCGTCCAGACCGGCCTTCCTCATGATGCACTCTGCATATAGGTTAAATAGGCAGGGCGACAGTATGCAGCCTTGCCTCACTCCTTTCTCAATCGGAAACCAATCAGTAAGACCATGCCCAGTTCTGACTGTGGCCTCTTGTCCTTAATACAGGTTCCTGGGGAGACAGATGAGGTGAATTGGAACTCCCATCTCTTGGAGAGCTTGCCACAATCTGCTGTGATCTACGCAGTCAAACGCTTTCGCATAATCAATAAAGCAGAAGTAGATTCCAATTTCTGGAACTCTCTTGCTTTTTCCATGATCCAGCGAAGATTGGCAACTTGGTCTCTAGTTCCTCTGCCCTTGCGAAACCCAGCTTACACGTCCGGAAGCTCCCGATCCACATACTGCTGCAGCCTACCTTGGAGGATTTTCAACATCACCTTGCTAGCATGCGATCGTGCGGTAGTTGGAACAATCTTTGGCACTGCCTTTCTTTGGAATGGGGATGTAAACTGACCTCCTCCAATCCTGTGGCCACTGCAGGGTTGTCCAAATCTTCTGACATAATGTATGCAGAATGTTAACAGCGTCATGGTTGATTAGATTAAGATTAGATCGAATCAGGATTTGATCAGAATCTATGTACAGCCGAATTCGAGTATGGCCAATTCAGTGATAACATCCAAACTTTTGTGGCCTACTCTCGAAATTTAGCTTCCCTGGGCCCGCAAATTTTACTTTGTCCGCATGTGACCACTCGAAAGGCCAACTAAGCAAAGTTACTAAGCAACAAAACGCAAAACTGATAACAGAACTAGGCACGCAAATCGCAGGGACTTCGCTTTTCTGCACGTGTGCACACTTAAATGCATAGATCCATTTTTTTTCTTGATGACTTTAGTTGTTGAAGAGTTAACCTGCTATTGCGTTGCTGCTGAACGGAAAATAAAGACGTTTTAAGGCGAAGGTCTTTAATGTCTCATACTGTCGTTAGCAGCCGTGTCGGCAAATGTGTCCGTGTTTCGAGAGCGAGTTAAAAATAAGTAATAAGCCTTGTCTTCCACCGGGGAATCAAACCTCTATCCTTTGGATCCCCAGTCCAGCTGTTTACCACTGCACCACGCGCCGGTTTTTTTTTCTTTATTGCCTGGCTTTGGCACACGACATAACACACAAGGAAACTCCTATCAAAACATGAAAAAAGACACACAACGCAATGTACATGAATGATTGTTATGTACAGCCAGTGTTAGACTGGCTTCGTCGCTTTAAAACGCCCGCAGCGACAACAACGGCTCCACCCTCGAGAATCATTTGGGAGGCTCTGCAGCCACTTTTTGAATGACAATAAACCCCTCCATACTCTCTCGAAAATAAATTCGAGCAGGTCCGGCATCCCTATCACAGTGATAGCCTGCCATTCTGCAGCGTCATATACAGTGGAGGTCCATAAGCATAATTACGTAAAATGGAACCCCATCCTCATTCTCTATTTCTAAATATCGAATGCCGTGCGAGTTTAGTGGAACATCCTTCTTTATGGTCCGTTGTAATACACCCCAAAAATATACCCCTTTCCCACCAATGTAAAAAAAAAAATAGTAGTGGTTTAAATCTGATTAACAAGGTTGACGACTGGGCAAGTTGGTAAGGGTTCATAATTACCAGCCTTGCCCTGTCCTCTTCTTCCCTGTGCCTCGTCCTTTGGCTGGTAAATATAAATCTGATTAACCTAGTTGAATTGCGATAGCAACGGCGGAAGCTTCTTTTGCCTGCTACACTATTCCCCTATCACGCCCTATCAGTGTAAGGGGCTACATTATTAGGGACACTTAAGCTCATCCTTTAAGAGTATGACGCGAGAGTGTAAGCTACCAGCCCACATATAAATAAGAAGGGTTCAATACTGCTGAACCGAATGTGGGGCGGAAGCATTAGCTGCCGGTAACCGAGCGTTTTTATTCTTCTTCATCATCTTCTTCTTCATCTTCTTGTTCTTTTTCTTCCTTCTCTTCTTCTTCTTCTTCCTCCTCCTCTTCTTCGTCTGCTTCTTCTATTTCTTCGCCTCCGCGGCTGTTCAAGGTCAAAGGTGGTCCTTTCCGGGACGGCGCGACGGGCTGAAACCAGGCGCAGTATTGCTATCGCAATAAACCATCATCAATTGTTACCGGCTGCTTACAGATTAAACAGTGCTCCCCATGGTAAAAAAATACAATAAAAAATAAATCATTTCCTCCAAAAACTTCTTTACTGGTTATGTTCTAGTGTATAGTTTAAAAAAAGGGGGGTCTTAGCTCCTGGCGGAACTTGCATTTTCTTTAGTCTCTTAAATATATCTTTGCAAAGTCTGCGCCACGCCCCGGATCATGAAATGCTCTTCATAATTCCCCTTGTCTACAGTGAGGATGATAGCGGGATTCCGCGAGTGCCAGATACTGCACCTTTCATTTCCTGTAAACGAATTATAGAACGCCGGTGAACCGTTCAATGAAATGCTAGTTGTGTTCGACAAGGGGAGCGCAATATATCGTCACTGCAGGTCATGACCTCACAAGGTGATTCATGCATATACGAAGCTCACCCCACAGGACGTCCGATCCAGGCGTCCGTCGGGCTTTTCATTTGCTGCTTTCCCGAACGCCGCACCACACAGCAAACAAAAGCAGACCCAGATGTCTAAGAGGCGTTAGTACCGCAGGCATCAGTGGCATTTCAAATTGATTTACAGGATAGACAAGGAGTATCTGTCACAACTCTCTGCGGACGCGTGTACCACGCCGTAAAGAAAGGGAGCCAGGTGGCAGTGAAAGAAAACACGGAGATATAGGTACCGTAATGGAGGGCTACGATCCCCTGGACGCGATATTCGGAGGTCGTGGGTTCGGTTGCCACCATCAGCACGTTGTTTTTTCTTCTACTTTGTGTTTATTTATCTTTCCTATAAACAGATTACATTACTAATTTATGTGATTACCGAAGTAAAAAAAAAAAGTATAATCCCCAATGCTTTCCTTGGCCTCGCCGACTGTTGGCTTCTTTCCTTCGTGTATTATAACGAGCACGCTCACTTCCCCTTCATTTATCTGCTCATCGCACTTTAGCGATTCAAAGTGCCCTCTACAATTATTTTGGATAATGGCAGCGTTTCTCTTTCAAAATTAGGGTTCTAAGCATACCGCCATCACGCGGGGTTCTTCGTGTGAGGTAGTCTCGAGGTTTTGGGTGATTCTTCCAAAAGGTTTGGACTACCACCGATCGCGAGTTATTGGCCAATTCCGTCTCGCCGTGCTATCTGCTAGCCTTCAGCTCTATTGGTTCAGTGACTGTGGCGAACAGGTGGTGGTCGAAGATTGAAACCCCGAAGCAGGACGAATTTTTATTTGACTACAAAGTTTTTAGAATCCTCTACAGCTATCCTTTGAATTCGTATGGCTACGCCTAGGTGGATGCTAATGAGTAATCGCTGCTACTACAACTTTGGATTAGTCTCGAGGCTAGCGCCGGTATCTTCTGTTGGTTTCACGTTCCCATTGTTCCCCATAGCGCGAACTCATTGTGCGCACCTTACTTGATTTCTCAGAAGTGGTGCTGCCTCACTGCCCGGTGCATCTTTGTCGGTGGAAGGTTTGAGCGCTTGGTGCTGCTGACGGAAATTTTAAATTCAGAAAACTGAAAGGAATTTTCTTGCAGAGCGGAAGGAGCTATGAGTATTGTTTAAATTCCTGCACGGATCCAGGGCTGACGTCACAGCTGAAATTGAATGTAGCCGAATGAGAGCCTGCTGTACGTTTTGGATTAGAGGGCAGTATCCAAGAAAAATGTTTTCATTTTGAAGAAAAGCACGAAAAAAACGCCGTTTTGTGGTAATCGGCCCAGCACGAGAATTTATTCGGCATGTTCCCCTTCGATTTCTCATCTAATTCTTCCCTCTGTATCCCTCTCGACAATAAGGTGGCGTGAGTCTTTTTTTTTTGGTAGAAAAAAACTTCTATTTCGAGATTTTGCAATCATCTGATAGAGAATTTCTTTATCTTCCAGAAAATATATCACACTTCGGTATTCGCAGTTCTAACAAAAATGTTTCTCCTTTTTCTTTGACAAGTTGACAGGAAAAGTAGGTGTACCTCGACGTGGTCTCATCATTTTCAATACTTTCAGAACGTAATTACCTTGAAGTTTTTGATGGGAAACTATGGCTTCGGTTTCGGTTTGAATTATACTCTTGGGATAAACGCAGTGAAACCCATTTACCGCGACGTTTCAAGATACTTTCAAGGGAGGGCCCATAATGTTAGTGAGGCAGTAATCTAGTTAATTTGGATGAGGTGTCCTAAAACCACATTTCTCAGTCTCAAAACATTTGAGACGGCTGTCAATGATGCAATTGTGTGCTTTAGTAATAGAAATGTAGCACAAGTAAGGGTGCTGAGACATTTGAGAGCTACCCAGGACCTCTGCGTGTGTCGACGCCAACGTGTATAGACAGAGGGTTGGTCCAAAGAAGTGATTTCAAGCGGACATATGAAGGGAAACAGGGAAAAAGTGACCGAACAAACAATGACAAAGGTCATTGTAATGCAGCAATTCTGCCATTTCAAAAGACTAAAGCCCAGGGAATTTTTGAAGAAGAAAAGTATTTTCAATGTCTATAATGGTGCTTTTCTCATCAAATAAAATTTTTGTAGGCTTGTGTACCTTTTTCTCGGGCACTATGAGGAATAAGAAAACAAAAATTTTCAGATGTGATAATCAGTGGCAATTACATTCCTGGAACTGGAATCAATAGTCTAGGTGGATTCAAATTTTTGTAGTATAAAAAGAACAGTCATAAATGGCAGCTTTCATGTGTCGACATAATAAAAAACAGAACAAATCTATTTTTTGTTGTACGCGCATTGTTTAATTGTTAAAACGTTTGTTTGGGGCCTGCAGTAGAACTCGCGCTCGCGCGCGCGCGCTCCGGACGGGGTTTACGTCGTCCTCTGGGCACCGGCCGCGCGGCCTGGGTCTCCGCTCGCCGTTGCCGGCTCGCTGGTTCCCTGCCGGGCCAGCGAAATTTTAGTTTCACTTCAGTAAAGCTTTTGTTGCTACCTTTACACAAACCTCCAGTACTCTGCGGACAGTAGATCTTAAAGAAAAGGTATCTATATGGAAAAATTTAAAAACAAAAATAAAAAGTACTGCTTAAAATTTAGCTTTAATTTTTAACTCTAATACTTGTTTTGTCGACCTTTCAAATTCCTTTCAAATTTTATAGCCATAGCTTTTATTACTACTACTGTACTTATTGAAACTGATTTTCAAAGTCTCACCCATTAAATACTTGTAAAAAAAACCCTTAACTTTTTTTTATTTCCGATTAACCTCTACCGGGCACCGTTCTCTTTCTTCCTTTAAGAAAACCCGCCTCGCACCTCAAGCTGCGGCTATGCGAAACGAAGTGCCAGTCACTGTACAAAGTCCGAGAAGTGAGATGGCTTAACCACGAACCATGCACATTTTCCAAAAGGTCATAAATGAAGGCTCTGAATCAGAGGAGTGAGTGCTAGTAGATATCTTCATGCATGGAGTAGTCGGGCGATATCTATGATTAACCTAACTTTTTATGTCATCGGCTGATTAATATAAAACAGAATGTAGATGAGGCTTCTAGAAGAAGAGTGCTGGCACCACTGAAAGGTCACGGGTTATTTAGGAGATTTGTTTTATTTCAACGTCACGGAAAGGCTTCGGACAGACAAACATTGACGAAATATGAGTCTTGGGTTTAGTTCTGGTGCACTAAACCAACCGCCACACTAGCATAGCGTGTGGCGTGCTTGTCTCGCGAATCAAAAGGCACAAGTCCGATTCAGGCACTTCACCGAGCAGATGTTCTTTTATTTTCACAGCGAATCGTACAAGGCTTTCAATTATTCCCTCTAAACAAACGTGCCTTAGAGGCCTAAGGATACCCTGCCCGACTGGAGACCCAAAGGAACATATGTTCGTTTCCGCAGCTTGACAAACAAAATTTTTTTATAAACGAAACTGCTGGTCAGACATCGCAATCCACTGAGATGGGTGTGAGCACAAAGACTATTTCGAGCAATCGGAATTTACCTGTCGCCGAAATGGGGGCTCGCACCGAACGGGACCTGTCACCCATCTCACGAAAACAAAAACATGCACTTCATGGTGTTTCACCTTCAATCCATGCAGCTAGTGTAAAACGTCGAGGCAATATCAACTTTACCTATGTCGTTTTCTTCCCAACTTTCACATATCATTTGTGCGGGACTCACAGCATAAAAGTATTCTTAGGGGCTCAGAAATAAACCAAGAAGAAAGCTTAGTAAGCCTGGTTTGTTCACGTTGGACGGAAATATGAATCAGCGCTAACAGAAAGTTGCGGAAAGAAGAGATAGACACGTGCGCGCACTAACAACGTAATTGTTTATTGCGGCAAAAGGAAGCAGTATAAAGCAGCAGGGCAAGCAAAGCGCAGAGGGGAAACATTTGTGGCATGGTCATGATCGTCACATACTAAAATGCACTTGTGTCACAAGGACCACCGAAAGAAATTTGCCAATCTTTTGTCGTGGGGTTGTCTATAAGACGGTAGATTTTGCGTCGGGGAGACCGGATGGTGCGGCAGAGAGCGATTACGCGAAGACGCGAAAGGCGTAGAAAACCAGTACGACCGAGATAACATATAGTCACTCCTTAAGCCGATTGCGAAAACTTTCAGGCGATTTTGAACGACCCACAATCATAGTCATGTACAAAGGTCAGATTCAACACCTTATATCAGAGGCTTTTCACATACACGCGTTTAGTGAGGCATGTGTCTGCCAACCGTTGGTGGTTCTGTTCCCACAGGAACTAACTTTCATTAATCAATGATGGGATCTTGATGGCTCTTGTATGCATGTCGCGGTCATTACTATGCCGCAATTGTTTTTCCTGTCTTCTTTTGCTTTCCGTTGTGTTTTATATTGATGCCTGTTTTCACAATAAACCATTTGGTCGTTATAGTCAGCTCATGTGTTTGTCTCTTCTTCTCCCCCGTCCCGTCTGTCAAAGCTGGTTCGCCGTTACGCCTATAAAATAAAGCATCTGATGGGCGGGGCAACATAGCAGCCAGTGCTGAGGGGAAAGCAAAGGCATGCAATACGATATATATATATATATATATATATATATATATATATATATATATATATATATATATATATATATAGAGAGAGAGAGAGAGAGAGAGAGAGAGAGAGAGAGAGAGAACCGGGTTAAGTGGAGAAATATGGGAAAGGCCTTCGCCCTTCAGTGGGTATAGTCAGGATGATGATGATGATGCTGATATATTGAGAAAGGAGCAGATAAACTGGAGGCATTTCCAGCTGCATCCTTAACGAAAACAACGCGACAGCATTTAGACTGCCGGTTTATGTATCTGCATTGTGTATCCGTCCAAAGTCATTCTGATAAATTGTGTCTTCTCTACAACTTTGTGTGCTTTCATGGTATTCCGTATTCTAAGCGCCAAATCGACATGCGACTGCTCTCCACGTGAGCTCTGGCAGAGTGACCACTCCGCGGTCCACTGCACTTCTATACTTTCGCTGCCCGCCAAGAACCGTCGGGTCTAGATTAAGCCGTAAATTACCCTGTTGGATGCCGTTCCACATTCGTCAGAAAGGAAGGAGTGAGACAACAAAATGTTTTTATGCGCATTTTGTTCTCATGATCATTGTGCAAGACAGTAATGTCCACGAATCACTACGTGGAATTTAGCTACAGGAAATAAATGATTTATAATTATACTTTATCTCCCACAGCTAATTTTTTCGTGATATATTAGGTGCTTCTTTATTTATTTATTATTTTAGCATTTGAGGAGTGTTGAATAAGATCTAGTGCGAAACGAAGTGACCACCGAGCGGCTTTATGATCTGCAATTTTTGTGTGCCTCGCGTGGTCTCAGTGCGTCAGTCCCATCATTACCATCGCTCGAAAGGTGGAATTAAAATGGCATTGAGGAAAAAATTCATGAAAGATCTTCGCTCCCATTTTGCTGCAATCTATATGGCTATTTATGTTGAGTAATGTGCTGCGTAGCATGCCACACACAAATAATACACTAGGAAACTGTAATGTATCTAAAAGAACTGCGAGCGTTTAGCAAATATAAATTTTTCTAATTGTTCTAGAGGTTCTTCCTTAAGAAAGTAAAAAACGCAATTAAATTTTTGCATATCATTTTCCTGATCCTCGTACTTGGCTTCCTGCGTTCCATACGTTGACGAGACGATATGGGCCGGTTTCTGGCTTGTAGGAGGGCTGCGCGTTACAGGCGCACCTTGCGGTATACTTCGTAGCTTTCAGCACCTCTGTGCGCGTATATGGCAAGCGTAATATCTTATTCACACTTGTAGTAGTAAAGACCTCCCCCCGTCCCCTTTCGGAGTAGGAAATATTTTGTCCTCTTTCCTTCCTCAAATCTAGGCTTACATGAAAGCCGTAAACACATATTTCGAATGAACTTTCTTACTTTGTTGCCTAACTTTCGTTTAATGTGTCTCTCGTCGCATTAAATAAAGTTCGTACTGAACACCTCAAGAGCACTCGCAGTTTGTAACACCCAGCTTAGTATTTTATCGGGTTTTTTCTTTTCTCTGCCTTTGGAAATCTGCGTTTTTCTCCCTGTCTTTCCAATTGTACGTTTTGTAACACATGGTAGTAGCTACAACGCTTGATTCCGTTCTCTCAACGGTAGGGCCCCCTGAACAGCGTCACCTTGCGACAAATAGTGGAAACATTCTCAAAAGCAATAAGAGCGCATTTAAAGCCAGCCATTCCCCGTCGCTTCTGTGACGCAGTGGATTACTTACCTCAACACTGAAAACATGTGTTCGAAACACCTGAGCGAATTGTTTCTTATTTTTTAACTACCAAGATTAAAATAGATTACTAACATCTTTTCTGGGGTGTGTTCCCCTTTAGGTTGCATTTTGTAATGTTTTTCATTCTTAATAGGCGCAAAAGGAGCCGTGAACAGAGACAGGAGGTGACGGTACGACATCGGTTACACTGTGCAACCATCTTCACCATAACCATTTCCTGCCTTCAGTGAGCATATGTGATCTTTAGCTTGTGTTCAGAGTTTCCTCTCAGCAACAATCGCCGTTTAACTCGCTGACAGACAACGAGTGAGGAGAAAGAAGTTGCGGGCCCTACCTATGAGAGAATGAAATTACGCTGCTACGACACTGTTAGCTAGTACTCCAGTTTGTGAAGTCCGGGTTTGTAAATGTATTGCTAATTTCTGCCGAGAGCTGTAAAGCTTTAGGGACATTAGTTCAGCAGAAACACATCGTTCATTTCAATCGGAAAGTGTCTACTGAAATGACTCGTTATGATGAATTATGTCGGTGTGTGCAAGATGTGTGCTTAGAAGGCATTCGTCGCTCTACTTCACTCAGCGTACTTCTGATGTGAAGAAGCCTACCTGTGAGCAATGTTTTTTGTATGAAAAAAAAATGAAAACACGACTAGCTGATGTACTGTGGAGCTTTTGACTACCCTATATATATATATATATATATATATATATATATATATATATATATATATATATATTCACATACTCTCTTGGACTTCCTATTGAGGTCAGAATGCCCGAAGCACACCCAGTGGATTTACAAAGCATACTGACCAAGCTTCTCATACCTGGTAGTGCGCCAGCCAACTGTAAAAGCGAAAACTTTCGCCTCTCAAAAGAGCAGTGCTCGGTTTATTGTGGTTTTTGTAAATTTATTTCTGTTCCTTAGTCGAATTAAATAAACCAGTGGTTGTTCCCATGGTGATGGACTTGATAGTTTCTTCTGAACGGGCCTCTGGAAGACAGGTAGGAAGAAAGAGAGTTATTGAACTCGGCAAAAAGCAATTGTGAAACGTAAGGTCTCGTATATGAGCGGGAAAGTCACTCAGGAACCCACTCGACCCGGAACGAAATTATAAATTTCAGATGCTCTATTACATGAAAATGCATCACTGTTGGATTGGAGCTGAGCTACTATGTAGATACGATGTTTAAACGGCAAACATTTGTTACAATCGGTACACGTCTATATATGACTACAATTATACTTGTTAAATTTGGTGTGCAGGTCGCCCTTTGTGACTGTCCGTGTTTTCGGTTTCCTACGAGGTAATATTTATTAGTCAAACGCGGCTTGAAAATTGTGCAGTAATACAGAATTTACTTCCACACAGTTTAGTCCGAAATAAAACGTACGGCAACTTGACAGGCAAGAGCAACAAGCCCATCCTTCTGGTAGTGCTTGATGTCTATGAAGAACTTTCCCCGCAAAGATGGAAGAATGGCACTAACTTGCAAGAAAGTAAGAACTGTGCAGTTTAATATGGTAAAATAGGTGTAAATGCCTTTACGTTTACATACATTCCACACTTCTTTTTTTTTAACTTAACGACACGCATTAAATGGAAGTATTTACTGATTCAAGTTTCAAAGAGCAAGACGCAATCCTTGTCAAAGCACGTACTCACAAATTTATAAATCCTAGTAGGGCACTCGCTCAACCGTAGAAGCCTCCGAGGTGGCCGCCGTAATGGCCTCCGTAGGTGCCGGCGTAAGAGCCAGCGTAGGTACCGCCGTAGCTGCCGCCGTAGTGGCCGCCGATACCTCCAATGCCGTGGCCAATGCCAACACCGTGGCCGAGGCCGCCGCCGTAGCCGAAGCCGCCGAGGCCGAGACCACCGCCGTAGCCAAGACCGCCACCTAGGCCACCGCCGTAGCCACCGCCGAGGCCGCCGCCGTAGCCAAGACCGCCACCGAGGCCGCCACCGAGGCCGCCACCGAAACCACCAGCGGCAGCAACAGCGAAGACAACAGCGAGAACAGCGAGGCACAGCTGCATTGTTTAAAGTAGAAGAGAGGGAGAAAAATAGGCGCATACAGTTGCTTTTTCTAGAACAAGGGCAGCTCTGGATATTGAGCTTACAAGCTGTATTCGCAATGCACGTAACAATGTCCCTACTTGGAATATAGAGCGAATATAATTAGTGCATAGACAACAGCCTCTATACGTTACAATCGTGGCTGTTTGGCAAAAGGGAGTGTCAGTCTAAACCGTAGATTTATCCGTCTGATATCCGACTCGATAGTGAACAGGATGCAAATGGTGTTAGTGTCTAGCGTTTGCAGCCAACGGCACTCAACTAATTGTGCATTGCATTGGCTCTGTAGACCCGGCTGTTGAATTGGAACTCAACTGCTTAAATCGAGTTAACGGACCGTAAGGCGCCGCACTTTACGTTCTTTGAATTACCGTGCGCGTTTCTTCGATGTTTTACAATAGAATTGGCCTTTACGCTGATTTTACATTTATGACACACAAGAAAATGAGCCTGTCAAGCAAGAAATTACTCAGCTGATTGCATGGATGCAAAGCATATTTAATCTAATGAGACAAAACGCTCCATCCTAAAAGTAAAACATGATATCTACATTCTAACTGAATACGCGGTTACATCTGGCGCTGTGCGCACAACCAGACAACCCATGGGTACACCGCGAGAGCTCAAATCCGGTAATCCGACGGTTTCGCGAGGGGAGGCAGGAAGTAGGACGCTCACCACGGCCTTCATGGTTGGTACGGTGGTCTTCGTTCGCAACGGAGCGATCAAGTGCCCTTTGTCCCTGCAGCGGAGCCTTATATATTCCTCGCCGTCTCGTAAGTAGTCACTCACAGTGAACACCCTTTCCCAGTCAAAGCAGGCTTCCCTGAACACGCACTGTTCTACCAAACTGCACCACGTCCGTGACCTTGGCGCGGTTGCCCAATTGTCGGGCACCACATCGGCAGTACCCTGCATAAGAAATGCGAAGAAGACCGGAATATTTATTTGCTTTTAGTGCGAGTCTTTTTGCATTCTGTTCGCACGTATATTCGTGCCTAGATGCGGTGGGAAAGGAACGGTTCTGAGCTCTTGTTTCTTTCTTGTTGCTTATTACTTCTTAAACATTTGTTTCTGTAACCTCTCATTTTTATCATTCAGGATTTAGCTGACATGCGTGTTGGAAAGGATACGTTATGCATTTTAAGACGGTGATATGAATGTTGCAGTGTACTTTTTTCCAGTACAGAAGGCAAAATGCTTTCCTGCAACGTTTGATTGATGTGCACACGACGTGCCTTTGAGTGCATGCGCAATAATGAGCCACGACATCTGGGTGAAAACAAGCTTGATGAGGACGTTGTCAGCTATACTCAAAGCATGCGTCGTCTTTTCTTGGCTTTCTTCTCAACGGATGTTTGCTAGCTGCTTACCCAGTCCAGAGAGCCCAGACCGGGCATATCCTAATAGTGGCTTGACTTCTGTACGTATCAATACCTACTGTGAAAGAAAAACTTGTCATTCATTACAATCTCTTCTTGCGGATGTGCTGTGTATTCACTTGTTTTTTTTTTTTTTGTAAAACTTAATATATATTGTGGAGGGCGTATTCGATATAATAATCTGTGACATTTTTTTTTCATTAATCACTAATATTTAATCGATAGTTTATTTTGGGACATTAAACCTGTGGACGTAACATAAGAGGAAAGCTCAAACGAACTCCGGGCAACTTAAGAAAAAATGTCACAGTGAGCGATTGTTTAGCTTAACCTGCTCGACCTGTCACTTGTAGTGTTTCACACAGTGTGATCCAGAACATCGTGACTCAATCTACCTACATCTGAGATCGTGATCTTGAGACATTGCTTGCGCAATCGTTACGGGTACGTCCAACGCGCTCGTATGTGAATCTCAGTGTTGAAGGTGGTCTTTATACATGACATCTTCAGCTGCACGTACTATTAGAGCCGATGTACTGTCGTCTTACGCTTAAGATGAAAATAATGACGCCCCCTGTGGGGTATATTGGCCACAAATATAGCAGCTAAAATCTAGTTCTTAAATATAGCGAGTAATAGTGGAGGTAAATGAGAAAAAGTATTGAATATTTAAATTGCAGTCAGTTAGTTTCTGCGAAACAGTTGAGTATAATAATGAGGAGAAAAACCGAACATTTGGATAAATTTTTGAATAAGAATGAATAAAGTAACTTTTTATCACGAGCTTATCTACGCATAATTCCTGAAACCGCGGCTGCATTTGCCGATTCATAAAATTTCAGCTTTTCTTAGCATAAGGAGGACGACATCCGCGTACAAACACACGAGTGCAATGTGTGCCGCAATTTTAGGAACACCTACCTTCTAAGCAAAATGTAGCTCAAAGCCTTGTGCTGAAACGTCGTATCTTTTTTCTTCTACTGATGCTTTATTATTGGCCCGTAAGGGATGCGCTCACTATATTTGTGACACTTTTTATACCAAAAAGAGAACACTAAGTTAGCTTTATTTCTTCAGAGAAAGGGTAGTTTATGATATGATGGTCAATATATTCGCAGGCATATATATATATATATATATATATATATATATATATATATATATATATATATATATATATATATATATATATAAATGCGAATCCGCTCACCAAGTCATTGCTTTCCTTCACGCTTCATTAAGGATATTCAGTTTTAATGTCCATACCATTTCGTCTGCTGCAAAATGCATTATAAATAAACAGGCCTTGGCTCGAGACTAAGTGTTCGCTACTTATTCGTATCGTGATTCATGGTAAGACGTTTTTCTTTTATGGTATACGCGACAAAATTTGCTGACGCACTCAGACTTCTACCACTTGACAAGTGACTCCAGTCTCTTTCTCTTTCTCTCTCTCTTTCTTTATTGTCCCTATCTGCCATTGTATAATTCAGATTCTTGCGGCCAAGGAAACTCAACAAGAAAAAGTTGCAGTTGCTTAGCTCTGTTAAGCCAGGATGTACCAGAGAAAGCTATTGTTTGGCTTGGTTGCTGGTTATCCGATATGTCAGGCTGCACTGATTAAGCAGTGGAGACACTGTGGAGATTTTCGGCGTGCGTAAAGTACATGTTTATTCAATGGCAGGATTTATAGACACGAAGAGCTATCGGTGGTCTTTAAAGTAGTTAGCTGCCGTCTCAATTTCGGGTGACAGCATCCAGACGTAATGGTCTCTCTTTGGTACGCAAGATCAACAACGGTTCCCCATTGAGTTGTCTGAACGTGAGCATCTGATGTCAGATTATAATAGAACTTCACCTTTATACACTCGCTGGGCATCGACTTCGTCTTGGTGTGCCATTAGACAGTCTTCCTCTCCTTGTAGTTCGGCAGCGGCTTGGCGTCTTTGCCAATCAGGGACATGGCGCCGCCGCTTAGCGAGATGTTCTTCCCGATCTTCAAGCTTCTCCGACGTTCGCTTAGCCTTCCTTGCATAATGTTGCACATTCGTACATTGTCGAATGGTCTCGTGCCATGTGATGACCTCGATCCGTCGACGCTTCTTCGCGTAGCCTCCGCTGATGCCGTTCCAGTATACGTGCGCTAGCTGTCCGCCTCTGCATCCATTGCGCGTCTATCTAGCGAGTGCACGTGCCGAGGCGTATATATCAGCTGCGTTGTAGGCAGATGATCACGCGGAGCGTGACCTTCACGATCACAGTGATCACACATGATTATCTCGATGAAGACGGTGATGAGCACAACGGAGCGTGACGGCACGCGCAGGCGCCGCGAGCACACCGGCGCTGATCGGCGCAACTGGTTATCGTGTTAAAAGCGCATGCGCAGTTATGGCTCTGGCTGGGCACCGCGAAATGCGTTTCTGCTAGCCTAGTGTAGCTTTTGCTACAATAAAAAGCATGGAGGTTTATTCAAACTCGGCCTTTAAGATATGCGCCACAGCTCTATTGGCTTCCGTATGTAGCTCTGCTTACGTATCGTCACTCTCCTGGGTGCACTTTGCCACTTGCTTGGTCAGTACTATATTTATTTGTGCCACTATTATACCAGACATACTCAATTATAAGTCGTAAGATAGCACACCACAAGAAATGCTGTCTAAATATAGACATAAATTCTCCTCACAACCTAGCCGTACGAATGTGCCTGTGTGGTCTAGCACCAGCGTGTGTATGCCGCCATCCAAGGGAACTCAAGGTCTGGATTTAGATTACGCTATCTCACCTCAATGGTAAACCCGGAGATAGCAGCGCCTGCCAATTCGGCTACATGATATTGTCTGGTGATATCGGAGAGCTCAACGACCTGTTATTGCATGGTGATGTCACCTGGTAACTACCACCTGCAAGAGCCATTCCCGTGATTTTTTGCTAGCAACGCTGCGCCAAAGTTTCTCCAGAATGAAAATATCAGATTGTTTCAGAACCTTTCTATGCTCTACTACTCTCGATGCACGCCATTCTGTTGTGATTTCTATTTTCTACAATCGGCTGAGGCTTAAAATATTTAAAATCTTTGCTGCAAAGCATTGTTCTTCCTAAAGTGTGCGGTCTGGCCATCGGAGTCCGCGGAAATCGTTCAGGGAAAACTAGGGCAACGCAGTGGGCAGTCGTGAAGAAATCAGTTTTTGTACCGCACGCGTAAAAAAATAGAAACCACTTGACATGGTGTCACATAGCAGAACATGAACTGCTAAGGTTATTACAAACAATATTGGGACAAATGGCCGTTCGTTTTCTGTTAATTATTCCGAATTCTGGAAAATGCTACCACATTGCACCACACTGCCGCAATCAGAGCCCGTTGCCGAGCAAATCGCGTGGCCAGACTAATCAACTGATATTGACCAAAATCAGGTCCCCGCTCTGTAAGTATTTTATTTTTTAGATATCTCTGAAAAGAAATATTCTGCTTCGAACATTTGTTCAATGAACACAGTTTAAAGGAAAACCATCTACTGTGAAGGTAAACTCAGGAAACTATTAAGATAAGGATCAGGACGTGCTGCACAGCTGCTTTGTTAGCTCGACTGTTGTCCTGCTTCGCAGTAGTTCTTAGCTGATTTGCGAATTTATTAGATTGTTGATCAGTTATTAGAAAGCCAATCTTTCCGATTTTCTCTATAGACAAAAACCTCTTTCTCTGTGTAGATGTCTTTCTGCAGGCTCCAAAATTTAAGCAAGGTTTTCCAACGGCTTTTTTTGGCTTCCTGTGTGATGAAAATTTATTAAGTCAAATAACAATGAAACATTGGATACAATCTACTCATCAGTGGTACAGAAAAAAAAAATGGTGTGTCAAGTTCCCGGCACCTGACTTTTAAAGCAGCACTGCACCATATACACTGCACTGCTTTCTTCTCTACATATCAATGAAGAAGACTTGTGCGTCTTATAAAAAAAAAAAAAAAACGAAAAAAAAAGGGCGTCGTGTTCTTTCTCGTTGGTTCGGCAAGGTAAGCCTGTCAAACGCACATTTTAAATGTCAATTGTCACGAGCGTAGTTAAGCGGTTGCTGCGTAAGAAAGTATTTTGCGTTGAGCAGTGTGGGTTGTGCATCTTGATAACTGTTCCTATGAACGCATATTTTCTGAGCAGAATACCGGCTTCCGCTCGGTGACGGCACTCACAACGTGCTGCAAACGCAGGGGCTCGTATAATTTCTTTTTTTCTGTGATTTAAATGAGAACAGCGAAACTGGGGCCGGCAGCTCACGACTAGGAAGACAAAGTTCATTAGGCCCCAACGAATGCTATGATGCAGCCCCTCGCTTGCAGAACCGAACTGTACATCTCCAGCTGCCCTTAAGGTCGTCGTACGACTTTAGTTGTCTGTCAGTTTAAGTTTCAGCAACGACAATCGTATACACCTTTTGCTCAAAAATGCAAAGCGGTCATTAATCCTAGCACACTTACGAATGTATTTCCCACCTCTTCCTTTCCCTCTTTTACAATAAGATAGTCTTCAACTCTTAAACTTGCTTAAAGTTCTATGCACACTAGAATTGATGTTTAATAATCTTTGTCCCTACTTTTTTTCCTTCTTTTACTTGCGCCGTATCCTTCCTGCCGATTTTAGGTTCTGGTAATCGTCAGGAACCCCTCTGTTTTGAAATGACTTACCACTTACAGTGCACCTATTGTCATTAAAAGCTTCTATTTGTATCACTGTGGGGTTGGTTTGATGTATGAAAGTTCAAGCAGGAACAACAGACAATGTTACTGTTATTGCTGAATATTCAGATCGACAGACGGAGTTTTCTGTGAGCATAATGTGCTCATTTTCTCAGAGCTATGTGGTCTTTATCAGAAAGTCAGACAGACCAAGCAAAATATGATACTGAATAGTATTAGTTTATTTGCAGCTAATTACATGTTTTGTACAGCGTGACAGTTTTCTGCCTGTGTGGTCCTCAGTCGCAAGTTTACTCTGGAATAAAGTAAGCGAAACAAAGCGCTGGTCAGTAAACGTAGCCAGGCAACTTTTGGCAGTGATATGAGAACTACGTGTCAATCTCAAACTTTCGGAAAGGTCATTTTTCTTTATTGCTTTCTATGCGAACGAGCCTTATTAAAAATTGTTTGCTTTTTCTGGACGCTAGCCAGATAATTTGTCTCCGCATGATTAGCTTTGGCATTTTTATGGTTTCGTATATTTATCTAATCACGTACTTACTATGAAAAAAGGCATGCATAGTGAGTTGCACCGGAGTATTAGCAGACTGCAATATTCCTGCTGTTGGGCCATGTGCTTGTTTTCGAGCTGCAAAAGCGTGTGGGACAGTAAGTAGTATGGAGCGAGCACAAACCCTTAGCCCAGGAAGCCGTGGCCACCAAGGTGACCGCCGTGGACACCTCCGTAAGATCCGCCGTAGGTACCGGCGTAGGAGCCCCCGTAGGAACCACCGTATGCACCACCGTAGCCGGCACCACCAAGACCGATGCCTCCAAGACCGCCTCCAAGACCGCCTCCAAGACCACCTCCAAGACCGCCTCTAAGGCCAGCCCCGTATCCGAGACCGTGGCCACCATAGCCTCCCAAGCCGCCACCGATGCCATGTCCATATCCTCCGCCGAAACCACCAGCCGCGACCATGGAGACGGCAAGGCAGAATACGGCAGTGACAACCAGCTGCGAGAATACAACCAGTTTGTGAAGGAGCATTTGCGACAGAAAATCCTGGTTTCGACTTTCAAATGTGCAAACATCCGCCACTTAGCTATTAATGTGTCTTACTTTACTATCGATTTGTGCTATACTTTCCATCTCGTAATCAGTGAAGTTTGCCGTTAAGGTATTACATAATGAAATATATATATACATCGTGCCTAGCACTAACTTGTCTGCCGTAAGGGTGCCATTTAAAGGAGGAGTAGAAGCTGTGTTGTATTCCGACACACCACGAAGGTCCCATTCACTTTCGGGAATCGTCACTCCTACTAACACGACCTCTCGCTGCATAAATTTATGGGAACTAGAAGGCGACGTATATATAGAGTTCTGAGTCGGAGTTCACGCAGAGCTTTACAATCTCTCCCCCCACAAAGCTCTTCAAAAGCACATCCAGGCTTCTCAGCTTCAAATCCCAGCTCATCGCACTTTCCCGTGAAGTCTGTGTTCACGATTAGCGAGCAAACGTCGGGACAATCACTGAGCAGAAAACCCATCATATATTGCATCCAAGTGGTATCGATCCCGATAATCACTCACTCAGCCCTGACAACCGGTCGTCGCGCTTTCAAAGCAAAGGCGCTGCAGCGAATCTATGGCACCGAAAATGACATCATATACAGGGCACTGCCGTCCACGTGCAGCACCAGATGACTGCAGTGAGGGCTGTCAAGTACATACTAAGAATGGTGGCTATGCAATGTCACTAGTAAATGTCAATGTCAATGACACCTGCACTGCATACGCTAAAGAAGCTCCCATTGCTCTGGCAGACACCACATGTAAGGGTATGTTTAATCACCCTCTCTGACTACCCTGACAGCACGCTAACTCCATTGGCTCTGAGAACATTTACCAACCAGGAACCAGATTATGACTAGCAGCTTCCCGGTATCGCTCAAGAGGAAAGTATACAACAGTTGCATCTTACCTGTACTCACCTACGGGGCTCAAACGTGGAGGCTAATCAAGAGAGTTCTACTTAAGTTGAGGACAACCCAGAGGGCTATGGAACGAAAAATGGTAAGGGTAACATTAAGAGATAGGAAGCGTGCAAAGTGAGTCAGAGCAATACCTCAAGTTACCGATATTCTAGTGGAAATTAAGAAGAAGAAATGGGCATGGGCAGGACATGTAGTGCGAAGAGAGACACTGACGGTGGCTTAGGGTAACAAACTGGATTCCAAGAGAAGGAAAGCGTAGCAGGGGGCGGCAGAAAGTTAGGTGGGCGGATGAGGTTAAGAACTTCGCGGGGGTCAAGTGGATGCAGCTAGCACAGAACCGGGTTAAGTGGAGAAATATGGGAGAGGCCTTCGCCCTGCAGTGGGTATAATCAGGTTGATGATGATGATGATTAACCACTACCACAAGCTAAGCTTGACTGGAGACCTCGCCGTGAGTGCATACATCAAACCGGTAAGTACAGAGCATAGCCAGAGCCTGTGTACGCAGGATGCTACATGTAGCAGACCGAACCGTTTTCCCAAGATCGCAGCCCATCCCGAATTAGTATTCTGACTCCTCGCCAATCATCGAAGAGAGAGACTACATATTTCCCCTCCACATAAGAGCTTGACGCAGTTAAAGGCCACAACCCGATGCCAAGTTCAATCCCACTGACACACACCTCGCATTACAACACCGTTTATATACCACACAGTACCAATGGTCGGAGCTCCTCTCCTTATATCAGGTAACGCGGTCTTGCTAAGATCCCCCAAACTTTCCGCTCATTCTCTCCCCCTCATCGGAAATGTGGGGTGTAGCACCGCACAGCCCACATCAGAATGCCCAACGTCGCTCAGTGTAGCAAGACAAGTCAACGACGCTCAAGACTGACTCCCAGCACTAATACGGTCCGCTTCCGTCTTCATAAAATATTTGTTTCTCCAATAAAGGTTTTCGCCAACAACATCACCTTCCTAGTTGGCAAACATGTTTTTCCAAGACAAGATTTATCAAAACCTATGTGAGGGACATAACGTTTCTACCATTAGAGAACAGGCAAGCGCATGCGTGCACACTGCTGTTTGTCGCTTAAAAAAATGGCATCTTTTTTTTAGAAAGGCGTCTAACATAGGTATAGGTGTCTAGAAACTAGCAACTGTCTGAGTGTGCTAAGTTTTGTCATGACGCTCGCAGTAATGTAGGACTAAAACAAAGCACAATTCTTCAGGGCCAATCATTCTAAAATATTACTGGACTAGCTTGCTGCTGTTGACCGCCTTGGTATCTATCTAGTGGTGCAGAAATTCTAGATGCTCAGTGACTACGCTGTCCAGTTCAAGTCCCTGCCGTATACTATGCAGGTCCCTGAATGTAACACTGAGGTGCCAACAGACTCACCAGAGTCCTCATGGTAGGCGTATGGCTCCTGTTCGCGCTGAAGAGAAGTGTGATTTTAAGGCTCCAAGTATCAGCTTTTATACTCCAGTTAGATTAAACTACGTGCTGTATTAGCATATAAACCTGCAACCAGTCTCTACCCACGATTCTCCTTTAGTTTAGTTTTCCTCGAGTCCACTCGTCGTACCACTGGCTGATTACTCGCAACTAAGAACCTGTTTTTTTCTTCGTTGTTTTTTTTTTACCCTTCTGCTTTTCATCCGTCTAACGGCACGTACAAACCATTCAGTACTTTTTGTCTTGTTTGCCTTCATGACGAACCGTGGAATTCACCGTTGCATGTCAGTGGAATCGGAGCTGCTTTTTATTTATCATTGCCAGGGGCGTAGCCAGGAGTGTGTTTCGTTGTCAGACTACCTCCCGAAATTTTCAGAACGCTGCATCCCCCACTCCCAGTCTCCTATCGGCCTCCCGCCCGTTCACCTTCTTTTTTTTTATTTTTGACCAGCGGCGCATATAACTTTTCGATAAATATTTCTTGCTACGCCACTGTTTGCGACACATGATGGGTAAAGATGAGGAAATTAATTTTCTTATGTCCGTGCATAATCAAGGGTTCCCCCTCATGATAGTTTGTAAATGCCTCATAAACACCCGTATTTGTTCGTATTCATTTTTAGTTAGTGATGTGGAGCGGCGACGATGTTCGCACTTGGTTTTTTATTGCTTCTCATACTCATAAATTAATATAATGTGAAACACCGGAGCCCCTTGTGAAGGAATTCTGTGTGGCGAATCTGTAAATAAATCTTTTATCTTCCTATAGAGCTCGCCTCTTGGGCGTTTTCTCTGCCGCTAAGAAACGTTCTTTAATTGCAATGTTTTTGAATGAAAAAGACCTTGAATTGGTTTGGAGTCATAGGTTCAAAGTGAACAACACTAATTTCAGCATCACCGTCTGATCTTCAGCGCAAAAGGCGACAGCAATAGCGGCAGCATGCGCTTGAACAGCCTTTTCTGCGTTTTGGGAGTTGCTGTTTTTCAGAATCAGCATTTAAGGAAACTTCACCGCAGCGGCAACCGCAAAACCAAAGCCAGAGCAAGATGGCTATACCGATAAACCTCTTCCGACTACCTACCTGCCGGCCACTGCTGGATAACAGGACATCACCAGCTGCACTATAAATGCCACGCCTACTTCTGAAGGGCTGCTTCAAAGCAACCCACATCGCCCTATGATCTTAAGTGGGAAAAGAGTTAGCCATAAAGTGCGCTTAAACAGTCCTTAGATGCAAGAACTGACTGAACAAGGCCGAGACGAGAGGTTGCGCTCGATCTGTGTTGGATCAAGTGTTGTGAATTGTTGAAATAAACTCCTTGTATGCTGATGTTACAAAGTGGGGTCGGGTGTCATCAGGGAATTCTAGAAGAGTCGAGCAAGGTGCCTCCCTAACTACCATCATCGTCGAAGCGCGCTTCTGGAATGCGTGTATAATGAAGCGCGATACCCCCAGGTCGTGCACATACATCGTACATTGTGGTTAAAGCGGGGCATTATATTTATGTCTGGTGGTGTTTCACATAATGTGGTATTTACGACTGTATGCTGATGAGTAGATGTGGGATAATACAGGCAAACTTTAAAGGATTCATGATGAAGACACAAAGTGCATGTACGCGAGGGAGGACCAGCAAGAGGAACAGCGAAACGGGAGCAAGTAACGCTACTGTGTGACATAACCTTGAAACCAGAGCTCAGCTGTTCCTTCAATCCTTCGCGCGAAATGTATTTGGGCCGCTGATCCGAAAAGCCTTTGGCGTCGGCGTACTCTGGTTTCATAAGAAGCTGTAAAGGACAAGTTAAAAGCGGAATAGCGAAAACATGTGACCACCAAAACTCCTAGAGTGATACGTCTTCTCCAAAACAGATAGCGCCTTCATTTTCGAGACCGCTTCAAATGCTAGTCAAAACACGGGCCGGAAAAATCATTAGCGCCTTGTGTGGAGCGCATGTGACGTATGTAGGGTTGGTTGATGGACAGTGGTAGTTAGTAGAGTGCTTGCTTGATTGATTAAGGCAGTCATTGATGATTAGCGAATGAAATCTGCGGGGGTGTAGACCATTTGAGAGTAGTCACTGATGATTAGTTTGGTGATGTGTCGCTAATGACGTGTGATGGAGTTTGATGACGTGTCATGGAACCTGTGGTCGGTACCAGTGCGGCAACGTACGTTGCACCAGATGCATGTAATATCATGGGGACTTCGTGTGAGAGTCTCTTCTTGAAAAGACTGTTCTCAGCGACCAGGGAGACTTCGTAACACGGATGCCGAATAAGCGGAGAAGAATGTTCGATATGAGGCAGATATGCGGTAAAAGCGAAGGCGGTATGACGAGGTACGGGCATCTTAACGGAAGTGAAGAGCCGTAAATGTGTACAGAAAGCTGAGCAGGAATGTCAGCTGCTGCTCCAAATCGTAAACACTCCTTAAAGCCAAACATGCCCGGTTAAAACGTCCACGTCGTTTAATAATATGATAAAGAAGCGGGTTGGATCAAAGTCGCATCAGAGTTGCAAGTGCTCGCGTTATCCCGCTTACCCTTAAGGCGAAGCTTGCGTCCTCACAATTTCGATAAGTTCTAGCCAAAACTTCACTCTTTTAATACTGTTGCGTAGACTTACTTGCACTACCCTCCCTTATTATCACGAACTTTTTTTAATATTAAAAATATATAACCACCCCCATATATATCCAGCCTAATTCGCACTGTTAATTAATGCCTAGCTTTTTCTCTTCCTTAGCTTGTGATAGATCTGGCTTCAATCTATATATTGACACCTAATGATACCAATTCCGAAGACAGCAAAGGAAGGGGCCGGCGTTTGCATCTAAGTGAACTCTTCCACATTGACTTACGCCCGCAAGATAACTAAGGAACTCAGCGGCGTCCGTAGCAACAAGCATGCTTGGCGGAAGCCGAACTACAAATGCTGCAGCGCTCAATTTAAAGTTAGCATAAGACCGTCTAGATAAACCAGCCAAAAGAGACTACAGCACTTTCAAGAATGTGGAAGCCGTCACGCTTCGCATCATCATCCGGAATAAATCTCGGTGTATTTTGCGCTACAAAGACGACGATCAAACCATTTCTTTTTAACACTGAACGTGAGCAAAGAACCCAAAGTCGTTCTGTGCGTTACGAGCAAGGTGGTGTACCAGCGATTGTTGGCAACAACAAGGAAATCTTATAAAGGTTCCTCTCTATCTTAACTGAAAATCGTTTATTGCTGGGGTAGCGCCTCGTTTCAAACAACGTACGGGCACGAATGGCGCAATCCATGATTCGCTATTCGTACAAATAGCTCGATTCGTCTCCCGCCACCACGGGCCGTCAGTGTTGACTCGCTGATTGGCCCCGACGCGGCAGGCCTGCACGCCGCCGTCCAACATTTGTCATCTGGGGCCTTTAAGGCCATCAGGGCATGTTAAATGAAACGAACGTATGCGGACCACAATAACAGACCGCCGATCGCGTTATATGCGCTGTAACTCTCCCTTAACGCTATAATGAAAAGGCTGAAAGGCTCAGCTTCAGTGTTTTCCAAATATTTATGATAATTCTTTGTCATATTTTGTTTTCCTGAGTCATGCTTGTCATCTTTGATTTTGCTGGGTCATCATTATTTTGCCATGTCACGCTTAATAATGCTAGGGCTTCAGTCATCATTATAGTTATTTTCTCCTACTGATCTGTTGCTACTCCCACTACCACTTCTATACGCACAAACATACAGTGTTGCCTCCCGCAGCTTCAGACAGACGCCAACAGACAATTCTTACAGCGCTTCTAATCATTTCATATTTAAAAATAACGCACAATTAAAAAGTGGGAGTTAACGTCGCGATAAGAACGCGCAACGCAAATCAGCCTGGGTAAAAGGACGAAGATGGAATGTGCAACACAAATAAAGGACAGAAGAAGACTGCTATCTAGTTCCAACGCTTTGATTGCGCCTGTCTCGGAAGATTGCACTTGTCTCGGAAACGCCATTATGAAGCCTACTCTTTTGTACGATTACAGTAGGACGTCAGTAAGGGCTTAATGTGCGCAGTCGAGATGCCACCTGAGCAGCCAACATGGTAGCTTTCATACATTCGCGTAACTTGGTGCCCAAAATCACAATGGCGGGGCCTTAACACAAAAGAACTTCAGGATTTTCATCCTTGGTACAATGCTACATTTAAATGGACGTACATTGATTGAAAGCTAGTGTTATCTAATGTTAGCTAAGTTGAAGCTAATGTGTTAGCTTCAACTGCATAAACATGCAGTTGAAGCTAACATATTAGCGGTAATATTTTCCGTCCACACATGAAGTGCTAAATACCCCTGCATTGCCTAAACGTTGACAGCTTATATATAGTATTTTTCTAATAAATTACACCGATAGTGATCATCACAATTTATCTGGGCATAGAACAGGTACCGATCATTAACAAACTACTTAAAGTATCCTTCACTGAAAATAAGAAGCTTAAGCCAATAGCACTTTTCTTCCGCCCTGTATCAGCAGGAGCAGTAACTTCAACTGGAATTTGGGCAGTTATAATACTCGGAATTCATATAATGCTGGGAAATATTAGTATAATACTGGAAAGGAAAGATGCCGATTCAATGCATAACACTTGTGACTAGTACCGATTACGCTCTGCATTCGTGCGCAGATCGTGAACGTTTTGCTGCTACGAGGGAGAGCTCTGCAGGCCAACAAGAACAGTTGTTTCTTGCAGCCTGTATCCTGCTGACCGCTGTGGCAACTTTGATGTTACTGACAGCATTTGTAGCATACACGACTAGAAACAGCCACGCCTACTGCATCACGCCTGGCTGCAAAAATTTCGCGCACCTTCTGCGCGCCTCCATCAATTAATATTTTTCTCCTGTCGACAACTTCAGCCACTTCGTCTGCCACGGTTGGCTTCGGCGCAACTGATATTCTGTGACCGAGGGGCACTGCCAAGCTTCGCTGGCAGTCGTGTCGCAACTGATTCTGGACTTCAAAGTGCTTCCCACAGGACAAAATGCCGTCCAGCAACTAGCCGCCTTATATCGCTGCTGCTACAACCCGGTACGCGTCTCGACAAGACCACAGATCGCTCGCGAAGGCCTGGCTCCTGGGGGCTGGCTTCGTGTGGCCCGCTAATACTGGCAGACCCAGAAACCTCGACACACTCACCTACCTAGCTCTTAAGCTGAGCTGGCCCAGCGTACTGGACATAGATGTCAAGGTAACAAGCGGTGATCGCTCCTTTGTTATTTTAAGTTCTGCACTTTTCGGCAACATCATCCACACTGCGGGCCTGCCGAGACCTGCACACTTGGAGTACTTCTCCTTGTTGCGGATTGCCTTTAGACAACGCGGCGCGGCAGCTTTCCATAGTACCGTGAAATTCGAAGAGAGAGAGAGAGCGTGTAGAAGGCATCATGCTCGCTGACCTCGTGCATGAGCGCTAATGGGTTCCTACGCGGCAGACCTGCGCACCGCAGCCGAGCATGTGACACAATCTGTTGCCCTCAAGGCGTTCTGTGCATGCGCTGTGGCACCCCGCACTAGCTCATTGTGTAGCGAGTCCCGGGATTGCGCTATGCTATAACTCCCTAATGCCTCCCGTCAGCAGCCTTTCTTGCAGTTTCTTGTTCGCGTATGCTCGCCCTTCGCCGGCACGGACTTTGCTGCTCGCTTAAATACAGTGCCTCAACTAGCGACCATGTAACCACGCGCATCCTTGTTAGCATAAAGTCGTAAGTTATCACATGAGCAGGGAAAGCATAAGCAATGTGTAAAGGGATCCAAGCGCAGGTTTCTTTCGACCACCTAAACGAAACGAACTCGACCATCAAAGTGCGCCGATTATATCGGGAGCTCTATTCGAAATCCAGTATACCATGGAGGAAGATTCCTGTTACAAGGTACCGTTAGTGCCCTAGACGTGTAGGAACGAGGCGCTGTATTCAATTGGGCAGCTTAGATGTAAGCGATACTAGCCGCGTATAGCCCGGAACCTATGCAAAGTTTATTTTTCATTCGTAGCACAACTTAGGCGAGGTTTGACATTCCAGATATACAAGAATATCTCTGAGCGTAGGTAAACATGTTACGGGCTCGTGTGAACAATTATCGAATTAAGCTTGTGTTCCAGAAGAGGGTGGTTGGTACATATTGAAGAAAAGAATAAAACAGCACGAAGCAAGATGATACATGAAATGAACAAACACATGCGCTGACTAGCAACCAAATGCTTAATTGCTACAGGTGAGCAAGCATATAAAGGAAATGACTTTATACATTTTTTTTATATATCCTGCCTTACCATGTAGCAATAAACCATTCGGTTGTTAGTCAGCGCATGTGTTTGTTCCTTTCATTTCCCGTCTTGCTTCATGCTGTTTTATTCCTTTCTTCTTAAATTAGTGAGCCTGGAGTCAAAGAAAATATTCAGCGAAATATTGTCAGGTGATGGGGACAAGGTCGATGGCAGCAAACGAAGAATCTGGGAGAGCACTCAAGAAACTCGTTATTGAGCAATACAAATTCAAGAGTTGCACTATCCAAAAATATTGAATGCACAAGATCGAATTTCAAATGCATTGAAATCTACCAAGAGGGATGTTCGGCAAAGAGATGCGATTTCTCTAGTACTATTTGCCATTTATTTTCAGGAAGTATAAAGAAACTTGGAATGGGAACAGTTAGGGGTACGTGCATGAGTAATCTTTGATTTGTTGATGACATTATCTTGCTAAAATAGCTCAGGGGACGAATTACCTAGAGTGATTGTTATCTAGACATCCCAGCCAGAGCGGTCAGTCTGAAAATTAAGGTTCAAAATACTAAAGTAATGCCCAACAACCTCGCACAGGATCAGCAGCTTACCATACGTAACGAGACACTGTAAGTAGCAAGGGAATACGTTTACTTGAGACAAGTAGCTGGCGGATATCTGGATCACGAAATGGAAATAACTAGAAGAATAAGAATGGGCTGGAGCGCGCTAGACAAGGCAGAAATAACAGGTTACGGTACCGGTACTCAACTATATATGTGGCAGAAACGCGGAGGCTAACGAAAGGGGTTCTCTTAGATTGAGAAATACGCAGAGAGGTACAGAATAGAAAATGTTAGATGTAACTGTATGACACAGGAAGTGTGTAGAATGGGCCATGGAACAAACTATAGTTAGTCACCTGATGGTAGAAATCAAGAAGAAATGAAATCAAGGAGTGACATGTAATGCAAAGGCAATGTAACAGATGATCACTAAGGGTGACAGACTGAATTGCAAAGAAAGGCAAACATAGCAGGAGCTGGCAATTATGTGCGTGGTTGGGATTAAGGAGTTCGCAGGGATTATGCTAATACAGCTCGCACAGGACCGGGGTTAATTGGAGGATTATGGGAGAGGCGCCTTCGGCCTGCAATATGTATAGTCTGGCTGGCTGCTGCAGCATCTGATGATGATAAAATTTGACCAGAAATTTACGAAACGGACCTCTGTTAACGCAATAGCTCTTAAGACCCCGTGCACTGAAAATCTTCCGTAGGAGATGGCAGTGTGTGCGAAAAATCACGCGCAGGGCGCTGACAGGCGGTAGCATGGCCGCTCTCTGAATGGATGTAGAGTTGTCTGAAGGAAAAGTGATTTTACGTTTTGCGACGGGACGCCAAGTCCGTCTTCTTTATATTGCAGGATGATATGAGAATCATACTGTCTGAACCCTTGCATTTAAGTTGCCCCTAGGCCACGCTGGCACGCCCATACGGCTTAATTAAAGCTGAGCTTTATAGACCGTGTACAAACTAACTTTAGCCAACGATGAAAAAATTATACACTTGAGGTAGGCCAGAGAAACCACTTGCATATAGCTGCCAGCCGCCTTGTGAACCAGAGGCAATTTCCTATTTGTACAATTAATTAATTAGTTAATAATATATTTTTCCTGACTTATTAAGTACTGAAGTTAGAAAATTTAATGTATTGGCGATATCTGCAGCGAGCTGGCCGCAACTTCACTGTTACATGCGCTGACTGGCTGAGTCGGGCGAAGCAGCCATCGCCGGCATATCCGCCTGCTACTGAACGGGGCCGTGGAGCCACGGCCGAGTCTGATTTCATTAACTCAAACCAAGACTAGGAGGACCACAATCGTGGCGTGCGAATGCGCTAGTCAAGTGAGAGTTTTTGTATTTCGCGGGCTTTCTTTGGAGCTCGGAAGGAAGATAACGTGAAGCTTTAGTTATCGCAAATAATGTTCTATAGCATCCACATTCGCAAATATAATGAAATGGGTGTTTCTTAAAGGGCGCACCAACTTTGCCAATCTGCTTCAGCCTGTATATTGTCACGTAATGGCGACAATTACGAAGACAGCAAAGGAAGAGGCCGGCGTTACATCTAAGTGAACTATTCCATACTATTTGCTTGCGCCCACAAGATAACTAAGCAACTCTGCGGCATCCGTAGTAGCAAGCATGCTTGGCGGTTGCCGAACTACGAATGCTGCGGCGCTCAGTTTAAAGTCAACATAAGAACGCCTAGATAAACCAGCCAAACGAAACTACAATAGCTTGAAACAATGTGAAATCCGTCCCACGAAACTTCATTCGTGATAAATCTGGGCCCATCTTGCGCTACAGAGAAAGTGATAAATCCGCTTGTTACAAATAATGGCCCAAGATCGTTCTGCGCGCTATACAAGCAAGGCTCATGTCAGCGGTTGTTGGAAGCAACAGATAAACGTTACAGTAGATCGCAGCAATATTTTGCGGCTATAATTCAGTACCCAAAAGCACTTCACGAATTTTAAATGTGATGCTTATTAAGAAAACGTCTACCTTACACTGGCTTACTGCATATAGCGCACTTGTTATTATGAAAAGTTCCTAACTCTGTCACACTGCGCGGATGATTTTGTATATAACGGATGACGGAGCAGCAACAGATAGAAAGCTTCTGTTGTTATCGACTCTTCAAAATCAACAAAACTCTAAAGCTACGTCATTTCGGTATTCCCCCTATACAGAAAATGAAGCAGGATGAGAGGACATAATGTTGCCGTTCATTACCCACTCTTGAAATTAGTAGGGCGGCAATTCCTGTCAAGAAAATATCCATAAATCCTGATTTTTATATGTTCCTCCATAAGAAACAAGGCACAACACATGATGAATGATATTTAATAATATTTATTTATTCACAACTAATTACATGCTTTGTACTGAGTCACAGTCTCCTGCTCGTGGGGTCCTCATGTCCAAGTTTACTCTGCAAAAGTAAGGAAGCAGAACTCTAATCAGTGACTGTCGCCAAGCTAGGCTAAGAAGCGATATTAAACGTTCGTGTACAATACATTTAGGGAAAGCAATTTTAACATTAATTTTACCGTTTTCGTTTATAACGTATGCAGCTTCAGTAATACACCTGTACTTTTACCTACCAACTTCCTTTTTCTCGAAACAATGCAAAATTTGTCTCTTTTTTTTAGATGAATTTTGATGTTTCCCTGGCTTGCTACATTTACCATATCGCATGCAGCTAGACCAACTTGCTTTTTTTCTTAACAAGCTCCATTAAACATGCTCATAAGCTAGTAATGGAGCCAATAATTGGTAGCAAGAACAAACCTTTAGCCGAAGATGCCGCCACGGGCACCACCGTAGGTTCCTCCGTAAGAACCAGCGTAGCTACCACCATAGGCACCACCGTAGGCGCCACCGCCAAGACCGACGCCTCCAAGGCCAGCGCCTCCAAGGCCAGCGCCACCCAAGCCGCCGATGCCGGCGCCGACGCCACCGCCGATACCGGCGCCGAAGCCACCGCCGATGCCACCACCAATTCCACCGCCAATACCACGTCCGAAGCCAATGGCCACGACCGTCGAGACGGCAAGGTAAAGGACAGCAGCAACAACCACCTGCGAAGTTACGCTAGTTATGAGCAGTGGCTATCTCGAAGCAAAAATGTTGGCTATAATTTTCCACTGGCCGGTTAAAGTCTAGTTCACTTTGCTTTATCATTTGATACTTAAGCTTCCTTTCATGTCACATTTCTCATATCAATATCATTGCCAACTCAGGGCTCTTATAATACAACGTGATAAAAAATTATCTTTCGTAATAATGCCTCTCTTAATGGCGTCATTTAAAATAGCATAGTGATCAGGCATTATCTATGCGAACGCAACACGATGTAATTCTCTCTTTGTGAAAATCCGCCTCAGAGCGAGAGCACTCGGCGCGCAAATTTATGGCGGCAAAGGATGAAATAAAGTTCTACAGAAAATTCATGTGCCATAGGTCTGTGGAGAAACTTTAAACGCTTACATGTTCAAACACATCCGCCCTTTCCCTAATGGACGCGAAAGGTTTTAAATACCCTAAGTCTGTACGCTGGTAAGTAAGGGACAATTTTAGCCTGTCAGTGGCACAACCCTTGCAATGCTGCAATACATGGCCCTTTTATTTAATTAACTAGATCACAAACATTGATTGTTATGCCAGGCCTATGGTTACTCAGAATGTAGATGCGGCGTACCTACACTACATAGTTGAAGCGTCTGTTGCGTGTAGACATTGTCTTCCGTTATTACTAGGCACCGAAAAGTCTAAAGAGACATAAGTAAATAAATAAGTACCTTTAAAACCGGTGAGTGTGCGCTTTATACTGAACAACAGTAGTGAAGAATCGCTTTTACGACCTACCAAAGCTTTGAGAAGTCATCGCGTATGAAATTAGGGGACAAATAAACCTGTTTGTCAAATCGGGAACAACATAAATGCAATAGTTGTACATTTGGAAGCAGCATATCACTTTTCGTCCTAAATCTACTGACACCTTTGTAGCTTTTGTGTCATTAATTGTAGCAGCCAGTGCACCTAGTTAAGCGCAAGAGTAGGAAGCCTGCCCACTTACCAGAGTCCTCATGGTCGGTGTACGGCTCGCGTTCAAGCTGGAGGTGAAATGTGATACCACGCTTCCGAGGAAAGGCTTTTATACTCCAGTTAGATGTTAGATTAAACTATACGTGCTCTGTTAGCATATACACCTGCCCACACATCCAGCCTTTACTCACGATTCCCCTGCCCTAAACCCCGACCCGTTGTCAGACCGCCGGCTGATAACAATCATATAAAATGGCGACTTTTGCTTTGGTTTTTTTTTTTTTTTTTTTTTCATGTAGTGATTTCCGACTACCCGCTCCTACAAACCATTACCTCTTCTTTTCTGTTGCTAACCTTTGTCAAAAGAGGAAAATTTCAGTTTCGCACTTAGGTGCAATCGAGGCTGGTTTTTATTCATTATTCGTATTCAGCTAGTGTTTCTTGCAGCGCGTGATCTCTAAAGTTCAGAAGTATATTTTATTCGCGCCTATCAGTCCAGCAGTAATTGTTCCTCCTTGTTATAGTTTATATATGCCCCATGAATGTTTGTATTTGTTCTCATTTATCTTTATTCAAAATCGGTGATATGGACAACTGGCCCATATGATTGAATTTATTTTCTTATCGCCTCTCAAACTCAGACAAGTGAATAACCTTGAATATATCGCAACACTTCGGAAAAGAATTATCTCTGATGAATCTGGAGATAAATCGTTCATCTACGTACGTGGCATCCCGCTTGCGCCTTTTCATCACCGAAAAGCAATGACCTTTAATTACAAAGTTTTTCAATAAGAGGAACTTTGGATAAGTTAGAAGTCTTACACTCGAATTAAAACAATTAGCTGTGGCTAAGCTGTTGATTAAACCTGGCGTTACGCGAGAGCTATCTTCATGAACACGGTTAGGTTCGGCTTGAAAGTAATGGCATGGCTTTTGCACAACGTGGTGGTGCAGTGCCACATGCGAGAAGTGGTGTGGTCTTTCAGGTTTTTGCGCGCGCGGTACTCTGTAGAGTATTTACCGACGGTACCACCTAAGCGGCTGTACAAGGATCTTATTTCACAATTGTTCCCAGCTCCATTGTACAGAACCTTATACTGTGCAGGCCCAGGGAAAGACGTGCTCAAGCGAGTTAAAAACATGACTGTTGCACCGGGCGTAAAACCATTCTTTTTTAAATTGCATACAGGAACCCTCCCAGTCAAAACATGGATGGAAGAAAAGGGCCTTTTTGTACCTTGGGGCTCAAACTGTCTAATATGTAGGAAACCTGAAACAGTTGAAGCACGTGTTCCTGGATTTTTGGGATGCGGTGTTTTACTGGGATGTGTTAGAAAGGACACTTAAAAAAGACCTGCCATTGACGCCACGTGGAATTCTGTACTTGACAACTGCTAATGATGATTTTCTGTATGATCTCATCATGCTATTGGGCCTTCACAGTATTTGGAGGAGTAGGATGGCTTATAGACACTATGATGTCGATGCACGATCTGTATGTGATTTTTTGTTGAACTATAAACTAAAAGAAAGTTTGAAGCAGCAAGACGCTGCGGAGGAGGTCTTGAGTCTGATGGGCGAACTTGTAATGAAAGTCCATTAGACACGGTTGTCAGCCAAGAGGCATGGCAACCACGATCTTTTATTGATGTATTTGTACCAATTCATGCAATAAAGAAAAAAATACGTGGTGGTGCAGTGGTAAGAAGCCCGACTACTGTGCCGGAGTACCCGGGTTCGATCCCAACCACGGTGGCTGCGTTTCGATGAAGGCGAAACGAAGAGGCGTCCGTGTGCTAGTCGAAATTACTTTGCAACCCTCCACTACGGCTCCTTTTTCTCTCTGTCTACTTTCACTCCCACCTTCCTCCCTTCCCTTGCGGCTCGGTTTAGATGTCCACAGAAACAAGTGTGACAGATACTGCGTCTTTCCGTTCTTGTGAACCAATTACTATATTATTTTGCACAAAGTAGTTTACTCTATGGTCCCAGCTTTATTTATGCCTTAGGTGGCACTTTTAACGACTAAAGTGCGATGAGGCCAAAGCGCCTGTGGTGCGATGGTTTTAAACCCTCCACTGCGGCACCTCTTTCTCTCCATTTTCCTCTCAGCTTCCTCCTTTTCCTTACAACTCGGTTAAGGTGTCCGCGGGGAATTGTGACTGATAAAGTGCCTTTTCTTTCATGTAAACCAATTTCAAACGCCGCTTGTGCCTGCTGCACTGAGTCTGCTTCTACATTATGTGTGATGCGGCGTTCGAGGAAGCACCAAATGAATGGCGCTGCACGGACGCCTGGATCGAACGCCCGGCGGGGTTAATTTCGCCTTGTGACGTCATCACCAGTCGTGACGTCCTGACCAGATGTGACTTCAGTATGCCATCACAGCCGATGACGTCACCATGTGATGACGTTGTATCGTCGGGCGTTGTATCGTTGTATCGTTGTATCGAGTTGTATCGTCGGGCGTCGGTGCCTTGCTGATCCTTGACACGCATCCGGGCGAGCCGTCAGGCTTCCTCTGCGCATTGCAGGTAGGCGGCGACGTCGATGTTGTCTTCGGTCACGTGCGCCATCATGGCGTCGAGTGTTGTCGTGGGCTACCTGTCGTACACATATAAGCTTTAACGGGGTCGCTTTAGTTGTCTCCTGGATGGCCGTGTTATACGCGAATATCACGTACGGCAAGATGGCGTCCCAGGTCCTGTGTTCGGCGTCGATGTACATGGCGAACATGTCTGCGATAGTTTTTTTTAAGGCGTTCTGCAAGTCTATTCGGCTCCGGATGTTAGGCAGTTGTCCTCCAGTTACTTGTTTCACTGTAGTTCAACATGGAAAATTAGAACAAAAATCAGGGAAACTTCTGTTGCAGTACCGTTAGGCAGTAGATAGATGGATTTATTGAAAGGAAAAGGCAGAGAGGTTGGCCCGAATAATTCAAATCTGGCCTGCTACTCTGCACTGGGGAAGGGGAAGGAGAGAAGAAAGAAGGTCATGATGGGTGGCGATGTGGGAGAAGGCATATGAAATATATATACAGACACAGCAGCTTGCTTTACAAACGTGAATCAAGTCCGCTGGCGCTCAAATAACGGCAAAGAGCGCGCACTGCCTGGACGCCCTTCCCCTTGTCCTGCCAAGCGCCCAGCAGCAGTTCCTCCGACAGAGGCCTCTTGTCTAAACGCTTCAAGGAAGCAGCTAGCACATTTCTTTCGTTCGCATACTCTGGGCACACCAATAATACATGGTCCACAGTCTCTGGGATGCCACAAGTTAAACATTCCGGTGAGTCCAGCTGTCCAATTAAATGTAAGTATTTGCGCGTGAAAGCCACGTTTAAACGAAGTCGATGTATCAAGCATGTCTGATGACGCGGAATATCACGCGGAACATAAAATTTAAATGTTCGATCAAGCCTTCTTAGACGGATGTGTCGGGCGTCTGGTTGAGCCCAGTAAGCTGCTGTAGCAATATTCATATAACTCTTTAGAAGACACGTCGTATCCGCTCTTGAAAAAGGCACAGCTGTTTGGAAGCCATTGATGAGTGCGCTTTTCGCTTCAACATCGGCCTGCTCATTCCCATGGAGGCCGCAGTGGGCAGGAATCCATTGAAACATTATCGTGTGGCCTTGCAGCTGGGCAGATGTGATGAGATCCATAATGTTTAGTGCCAGGGACTGATAGGCAGTGTGGCGTAAGAAGTTTTCCAAAATTTGTAATGCAGTCTTCGAGTCCGTGAATATACACCATTTTTGAGGTGGTTCCCCACATATATAGCGAATAGATTCTCGAATGGCTACAAGTTCGGCAGCGGTTGATGTAGAGGTATGTCCCAAACGGAAATGCAGAGTCGTTTTCCGAGCTGGTATGACCACAGCTGCAGCGGATGCCTGTGCTGACACAGATCCATCAGTGTATATGTGAATATAACTTGGATATTCTGACCAGATGTGTGCCAGAGTAAGTTGTTTGAGTCCACTAATTGGTACCATTGATTTCTTTAGTATTCCGGGAACACGAAGGTGCACAAAAGGTTTATCCATCGTCCATGGTGGTTGGGTGGGATGATATGGGAGGGCATATCCTGTCGGTACTTGCGACTGATGGCAGCGGAGTGCAGTTGTAAAACTGCAGTCCGGCCTCTCATCCAGAATCTTGCTGAGTGGGTGAAAACGGTGTCTTGTAAGTGCTCGTAAATATACACGAAGTGGTTCGTGTGACAAGTATATGGACATTGGGCGAGCGTGTGCCTCTTCAATTGTGCCTTTGTTAGAGGTGCATCTGGGCAGTCCAAGGCATATTTTCAGTGCCTGCGCTTGCACGCTCTCTAAAGTCCGCAAGCAGGAAATGCTCATACTAGAGAGTACTGGGAGACTGTACCGGATGTAGCCAACAAACAGAGCCTCGTAAAGGCGTATTAACGAGCGCTCAGTTGGACCCCATTTGATGCCAGCTATGTAACGAAGTACATGGCAAAAATTAATTAGCCTCTTCTTCACCATAGCAATATGTTTCGACCAGGATAGTCGGTGGTCAATAATTACTCCCAAGAATCTGTGCCTGGAGACGTATGGTATTACGACTCCATGAAGGGTAATCGGGTAGCGGCTGACACATTTTCCCGTAAACGCGATCACTGCACACTTTTCTGCCGCTAAAAATAAACCTTGACGCCGTAAGTACATCGATGTTAATGACACAGCTCGTTGCAGTCTCGCACGTAGTTGTGGGCGCGTCGAACCAGAGGCCCAGATGCAGATGTCGTCAGCATATGCACTTATGTGGATGTTAGTTGGCAGTTCACTCACCAGGCCAATTAGCGCAACGTTAAATAAAGTTGGGCTGAGAACTCCTCCCTGTGGAACTCCACGACCAACCTGAAAGTGGGTAGTATCTCCTTCAGGCGTAGTCATGTAAACAGAACGGCCGCTGAGATAGCTTACAATCCACAAGTACAGCCGGCCACCAACTCCCACTTCGTCAAGTCCATCAAGAATAGCTTCATGGAGGACGTTGTCGTAAGCTCCCTTTATATCTAAAAATGCAGCAGCTACTAGTCGACGGTGACGCTTTTCGTGTTCTACTGTCGCCACAAGGTCGATGACGCTGTCAATGGAAGAGCGTCCGCGGCGAAATCCAGTCATCATATTAGGATAAAGATCATTACTCTCTAGATACCACTCAAGTCTTGCCAGCACCATGCGCTCCATAACTTTTCCAACACAGCTTGCTAGGGCAACTGGCCGGTATGAGGTAAGTTCGAGAGGAGGCTTTCCAGGCTTCAAAAGAGCAACCAGGCGGCTAATTTTCCAGTGTTCAGGAACAGTACTAGAAGCCCATATATCATTGAAATAATTAAGTAGTGCAGTTCTACCATCCTTGCCTAGGTTCGATAAGGTTGAATAAGTAATCCCGTCAGGACCAGGTGCAGATGAATGCCGACAAGAAGCAAGAGCGGCGTCTAATTCAGCTATTGTAAAGGGCACGTCGTATTGATCATTCGGCGAAGGTGGTGCAAAAACCTCTGAAATTGGTAACTGTGCCTGGTTTGTGCCCACAACCATTTTACAAAAATCTTCAGCTACGTCAACTTCATTGCGGCGTTGGTAAAGGGCCAGGGCACGAAAAGGGTGCCTTTCTCGCGGAGGTGTGCGCAAGCTTCTCGCAACATGCCAGATACGCGACAGGGGCTTACGGGGATCCAGTGATGAGCAGAACTGTCTCCAACGTTGTCGTCCTAACCTCTCCAGGTGACGCAAAACTTGACGTTTAGCTCGGCGAGAAAGTGCGAGATCTTGCGCGGATTTCGTTCTTCTGTACTTCCTTTCAGCCCGCCGACGGATCGCGCGAAGCCGCTCGAATTCCACGTCGATGCTGGACACTGACACCGGCACACTAACATAGCGAGTGTTCTCACTGAGAGAGGAAGTAATGAGTCCCTCTATTTGAGATGGTGACTGAAGGTCCACGCTGGAAGTCTCCACCGCTGCCCTAAAGGCGGGCCAGTCTGTGTATTGCACACGAGGTGAAGTGGCAGGTGCAAACCACTTGATGCATATGTACGTTGGTATATGATCACTCCCATGTGTTTCCACATCACTACACCAAGAAACGGAGGGATGGAGGTTTCTGGAAACAAACGCCACATCCAAGCAGCTGCTGTAGGTTGTTCCGCGTAGAAACGTCGGTGAGCCGTCGTTTATATTGACGAGATCTTGCGTATGCATAAAGTCTGCCAGGTCTCTTCCTCTATTGCTCATTATTGCACTACCCCACTGAGGGTGGTGAGCATTAAAGTCCCCCACAATAATACGAGGAGCTGCACAACACTGGATTGTTGAAAATAGATATGATTTGTCCAAGCCATCCCTCGGTGGAATATAAGCGCCAATTACAGAACATACTCGTCCTTTCAGGGTTAACGTCAAACAAATGTAGTGGTTCGTGTTGTGGGGCTGCAGAGCATGACGGACGTGCGCAATGTCTTGGCGTACACATACCAGCACTTTGCTTGTTTCGTTTGCTTCTCTAGACCATAGCAGAACATATCCAGAAAGGCGGAAAGCAGCCGGCATGTTGGGCTCACAGATCACAATCACAGGAAAGCGGTACTTCTGTACCCGCTGTCGGAAGTCACTCAGCCGACCACGCAGGCCTCGGGCATTCCATTGCATCACAACACTGCGGCGCAAGTGCATCGTCACAGAGGTGGGGTTAGTTTGTTGCGCCATTGTGAATTATTGCAATGCCGCCAAGAGCGGCTCAAATGCGTCCAAAAACTGAACAGCAAACTTTGCTGTTTGCGTGTTGATGCTGGAGAGCAGCACCCGCATTGAACGAACCAGCTGTTTCAGCATTTCTTTTACCTGCTGGCTGTCGGGGTTGTCGGAATTTTCAGTACGTGTGGCAACCAAACTGGGATTAGGCCTGGCGTTGGCCTTTGATGGTAGAGCTGGCCACTCAGCATCAGAGGCGGTAGGTAATACAACAGCCTCTGTCTGATCCTTGGCATGTGACACTGTCTGCGACATTACAGCAAGAGTACTCTTAGCGGGATTAGACTCAATCTGTTGTGGCACCTGAGATGACGTTAACTCTGAAGTTGACTTATCCAGGCTAGGCTTGCCTTCCGATTCCTTGTGCCGGCGTCGGGAACGGTGCTTGCGACGACGAATAGACGCGGCCGCTTCTTGATGAGTCGAGTTATCTCTCACCATCTTTTTTAGTATACGTTTTTCATCCCGAATTTTAGGACAGTCCTTAGCCGTCGATTCATGGGCACCCGAACAGTTAGAACACCTGACAGTCTCCGTCTCGCATGCGTCATGAGGATGCGTACCGCCGCATCGACGGCAGGATACCTCGTTTCGACAAACGGCGCTCACATGTCCGATCTTGTGGCATTTGTGGCACTGAACAGGTCTTGGAACATACATCCGAACTGGGTGCCTCACATAGCCCACTTTAACGTGGGATGGGAGGGATTCAGTTTCAAAGACTAATTTAACGCACTTTGAGCGGCCGAATCGATGAACATCCACAATGCGCGCCGTAGATTTGATCAGCGTGCAGAGATCGCTTTCACTTATCTCGGGGTCAACGTCGGTGATTACACCTGCAGTAGTCTTTTTCCCATGTGCAAGGAAGGAACGGACCGGCATGTTGCCTAGCGCACCAATTCCTTTCAGCTTGTCCACTGTTGCCTGGGATTTGACATCCACGGTCAGGACATTCTTCCAGGGATTAATTCTGACTTCGTCAACTTCACCGGGAACCAGCTGGTCGAAAAACTGCGTCAGGTGCTGTCTGTTTATCACATTCAGATTCGCCGTTGCCGTTGTTGGTACGAAGGCCACGGAGAAGATCCCTTGCTTTTCAGCGTTCTTCTTTGGTGTCTCACTCATTACTGATGTTCGGCGCAGCTTTCTTTTCAGGCGGCGCGACTGGACAGGCGTGTAGCTGTTGTCGGAATCCATCTCTGTCACGTGGAGTCATCTGCCGAGTCTGGAAGCTCCACGTCCGCGACGTCAAGGTGACCCGTCGAGTACGCTGTAGCCTGTTCGATGGTGGCGGGTGGGCGCAGGGGTCGTGCGCCCGCCATCCCGAAGGATGTCGAGATCACAAATAGCTCACAGCGATATAAAATCCAGAAAAATGGAAGAGCGCTAGCTTCAGACGTTCGGAAACCTCCACTTCTTCTTCTTCCACCGTTAGGCAGAGCTTTCGCTTCGGCATAGCGGGAAATGTAATCAGTTGCCACCATGATCCACTTGTTCCCCGTTGAATAAGTTTGGAAGGGGCCGAGGAGGCCCATCCCAATGCGTTGAAAGGGCTTAATCGGTGACGGTATTAGGTTCAGTCAGTAAACCAGCTGTCTTGATTAGAGGCGTCTTGCGTCGCTGACACTAACGGCACGCTTTCACATAATGAGCAACGTCGGCAGGTTATTGTGGCCAGTAATATTTTTTATTGTATCCAGTGCAACGTGCACGCAAACTCGAGATGTCCTGTTGTCGGCTCATCATGGCACGCCTGTATGCAAAATCTCCCGTCTGTGGTTTTCGGGCACAGTGGTTGTGTGGGCTGCAAAGTTCTTCACAACGACGTCATTCTTCAAGGCGAATGATGATGAGTGACGCCTGAACACAGCAGGAGGGGAAGCGATCTGTCCTTCGAAGTAACCAGTTAGGTCTTTCAACTCCGGATCTGAGCGCTGCTGCTATGCAGAACTGCTGGTGCTTAAAGGTCCCAAGAAGGCGTCTTCTTCGTCTGCTTTTGGCGGCGCGTCAGCGATGGCTCGTCACAAGCAGTCTGCATTGGAATGCTTGCGGCCAGACTTGTAGACGACTGTGATGTCGAATTCTTGAAGATGCAGGATCCATCGCGAAAGGCGGCCGGAGGAATCTTTTAAATTGGCGAACCAGTAGAAACCATAGTGATCGCTGAATGTACCACCCTGAATGGTCGTCCGTACAAATAGGGGCGGAAATTCATGTGGCTCAAATGATGGCAAGAGATTCAGCTTTCGGAAGGGAACGGCTAGCTTACTCGATAACGTTTTCCTGACCGTCAGTTTTCTGAACGAGAACGGCGCCTAAGTAAACCTCCTTGCGTCCGTATGAGTTTCTGTGGCTGCATTTTCGTCTAAGTGCCCGAGTAACGGAGGTGACTGTAAACGGCACTTACGTTCCTTAAAAGCGTCGTGTTGCGGCGCTTCCCATTTAAAAGGTGCGTGAACTTTTGTAAGTTGCGTCAGCGGTCCTGAAATGCGCGAAACGTTCCTGACAAGTCGGCACAAGTAAGCGCATACCCCAAGGAATATGCGCACAGCTTGCTTCTCGGCAAGAGGTGGAAACTTTGCGATCGCAGTTATTTTCTCCCTGTCTGGGCAACCGCCTTCCTTGCTAATGATGTGACCTATAGGAACTGCAGCTTCTCGTAGGCGAAGGGGCATTTCTCTGGTTTCAACGTTAGCCTAGATGGCTTGATTGCTTCGAGCACTGTCCGCAGCCTTTTCAGGTGGTCTTCGAAGCTTGGGGAGAAGACAACGACATCATCCAAGTATACCAGACAAAACTCTGCCATATCAAGCCCACCAGCAGCCAACACAGTGTCCATTACTCATTGAAATGTTGCTGTTTCGGAGCAGAGGCCAAATGGCATCACCTTGAACTCAAAAAGGTCATCGGGTGTGATGAAGGCGGCCTTCTCGCGATCTCTTTCGTCGACCTCAGTTTGCCAATAGTCGCTATTCAGGTCCATTGATGTGAAGTATTTAGCATTGCATAACCGGTACAGTGTGTCGTCAATGCAGAGGGGGGGGGGGGGGGAGGGGGGGGGGTTACGTCCTTTTTTGTTATGCTATTCAAGCGGCGGTAATCGACGCAGAAGCGAAGGGTGCCGTCTTTCATCTTTACCAAAGCGACTGGCGCCGCCCAGGAGCTCTGTGATGGCTGGATGACATAGTCCCGAAGTATTTCTTCTACTTGATCACGGATGGCCTGACGTTCTCGCAAGGATACAAGTAGGGGCTTTGGTGAAAAGGTCTGGCATGTTCATTCGTGACAATGCGGGGCAGAGTTTCTCGCACTGCAGATCGGAATTCTCCTTGTCGAGCGTGAGGATGACAATAGCGATGTAAATGAGGCTGCAGTTAGTGATAATGATAATGATGGTAGCAGCGATGACAGTGATGGTACATTTAGTTGATAACTATAATGATGATAGTACTGATGACAGCCCTGGTTAGGAGCTATCATCAGTGATGAGGGATCAAATCCTGCATCACCGGGATTTGAACCCGGCCCGCGAAATAAACTTCGGCAGCGGCGGCCGCTTTTCGATGCAGGCGAAAATCAAGGTGCTGGTGTGTTGTGCGATGTCAATGCACGTTGAAGAACCCCAGGTGGTCGAAATTTCCGCATCCCTCTCCTAGGGTGTCTCTCATTGTCTTCGTCGCTTTGAGACGTTAGACCACATAAACAAAAAAAAAAAAACAGTACCGATAACAATTACAATGTAGTTAATGAAAACTGGTTTTAGTACTTAAGCAGACTTAACCTCAGTCGCGTATATTCCCATAACATGTCTGCATTTTTCATTGCACTTTAATGCAACTGAATAAAGTTATGGACGTTTGTATAAGCGCTTTCGAACCTTTAGCTAGGAGGGTTTCTTGAAGAGGTTTTCAACAATTACCCCCCTGAGAATGTAGCGTGTCCACTCACAGCAGCAACAAATCACTGAGGCTGCTGTCAGCTATGAGCAGTCATAATCTCTAACTAAAAATGTATTGCTTTTTCGTTGCTTTCACTGCCTACGCTCAGATTAATAATACACATCTGACCTCAGCAGCAGTAATGGCAGAGGTCAGTTGGTTTACCAGATGGTATGAGCTGACTCCAACCGAAAGCCAGCTAGAACTCGTTGATTCCACTTGAACACTAACTGCTGCTACACCCTGATTTCCCTTTGGTAGGCATAAGGAAACTGTTATTGTCATGCGAGTGCCAGAATGCATGGGACCAGCTAAGGTCTAGTTTTAATCATGGAAAATCAGGAAGCAGATGATTTGAATATTTTTCAGCCAAAACCTCGAAATCCCCCCTCCCCTTTTTTTTTTTCAGTTGTCAGGGGGCCCAAGGGATCGCAGGGCCCGGTTCATTTAAACTGTTTGAACCCAGGAGAATCCGGTTTTGTTTATATCTATGTGGCCTAGGCTTTTCCACAATGCGGCAGGTTGCAAACTCTTAATAATGAGCACTTGAGAAGTAATAGATGCGCCAATTAAGATAATAGTGCTTAAGCGAGTGACAATGTGCAGGTACGGGAAACAGGATCTGCATGTTGAGTCTTATGTGGGAGCCGTTAATGCTGCCCCGTCACAGCCTGCTTTTCCTAAGTTCTGGCCAAACATTCACGGTGTTCAGTATTCTTCACACAGAATGCGAAGAACGTTTCCTAACCGGTATGTGAACCTAGATTGATGCCTATTGTTATTATTACCTACTGTTTCTTCTCAACTTTGGCCCCATCTGCTTGGAGCTATGTATTCCCCGACGTTCAGCTTATATCGAAGAGTTGCTCAGGAATCTATGTCATGGTGGTTATTAGGTACCCTCATCTTATAATGGTTTACTACATCTAGTACACGTGTTATCAGGAAATGTTTCAAACTATGCGTTGCAATGTGTTGTCCTGGACTGGGTTGGGTTCGGTTTAATGGCACGTATGCGACTAAGGCTATCATGCGCCAAACGGAAGGTTTCATCAACTATGCAACTGCAAAGATGGCTTTATACGTGTATGAAAGGTGAAGCCGCGCCATGAATATATAACGTGACCGTTGCTACCAACTCCTCTTAAAAAACAAAGAAAATGTAAGATTATGCCATTTTAATGCAGAGTTCTATACGAAAAATGAGACAGGCAGAAAAGAAAGGATGCTGCCGTCATTACCGATGCTTGAAATAAAATGGTGTTATGATCCGTGAAGATGACGCGCATATGTTTTCACACCTACCCTTTTTAAGAAAAAAAAAAAAAAAACAGACCACAAAACATGTCATATTGAGTAATATTTGTTTATTCACAGCTAATTACATGTTTTGTACAGTGTAGGAGTCTCCTGCTTGTGTGGTCCTCGGGCGAAAGCTTACGCTAGAAGAAAGTAAGGCAAACAAAGCAATGATCAGTCAATATCGCCAGCCATGGCTAGAAAGAAGGATTAAACGATAATAAATGTGCGTCGATAAGAAAATGTTTGATTAGGTATTTTTATTAATATTGTCATTTTAGTCGTTAAAAAATATGTCGCTTTAGTGCTAGGCTAGTCTTGCTATCTTCTAGTTTGCCATTTCTCAGAACTTGAAATGTTACATTTTATGTGACAAATATTGGCATTTTGATAGCTTCAAAAAGCAAAAAGCATATGGCTAACTGCTAGCTGGCGTACCTTTTAACATGCTCCAGTAAACCGGCTTTTCGGATACGTAGAGTCTTTTGTCATAAGTTTAGAACCTAGAGTTTTTGTTTCTGAGCCATTCGGCGTGCCTCATAAAGCATCCCAGGGTTCCCAATCCCCTGAAGATAATATATTTTGTCCTGCCCCCCCCCCCCCCCCTCCCTTATGGGTAAGTCCACAAAAAACTAAATGAAGGCCACTACATGGCACATAGAAACATACCCTCTAGGCTCTGAATATTACACAAAAGGTCTGTACGTGCGTTCCAGCCGCAAAAGCTGTTAGCGGAGACGATAGCAGGGAGTGAGCACATACCTTTATCCCAGGATGCCGTGACCGCCGCGGACACCACCGTAGGTGCCGCCGTAAGTACCGCCGTATGAGCCCCCGTAGGAGCCGCCGTATGCGCCACCGTAGCCGGCGCCACCGAGACCGATGCCTCCAAGGCCACCTCCAAGGCCACCTCCAAGGCCACCTCCAAGGCCACCTCCAAGGCCACCTCCAAGGCCAGCACCGTATCCGAGACCGTGGCCACCAATGCCGCCGATGCCACCACCGATTCCACGTCCAAATCCTCCACCGTAGCCAGTGGTCATGACCGTCGAGACGGCAAGGCAAAGGACGACAGCGGCAACCAGCTGCGATGTTGCGACTAGTTAAGTGAAATGGCTCTCTCAAAACAAAATTATTTAACCTTGATTACGTAAATTATCCTTTTCATCATCTCTGCAAACTCACAGCTCAAATATTACACAGCACAAATGTCTCTCTTACGACCGACGTAATACGGAGGCGTAATTACGCTTTTGTGACTATCGCGCCTAAGAACGTGAGCTCTGAGCGTACAAACTCATGGCGGCAAAAGGGCGGCATAGAGTATTGCGCAAATTTTATGCGCCAGAATGCTGTACCGATACTTTAACATATTTATTATAAAGACACCACATCATTCTCCCCGATGGACAAACGCGGATTTTTTTTTTTTATTTCTATGTCATTTCACCGGTAAGCAACGACTTGTAACCTAACAATGGCGTGATCATTGTAATACTTCAAAGCTTTAAAAGTAGTTAATTAACTAGGTCACATACAACTATTAGTTTACCCTGCATGTAGTTACTCAGAGCTGCAAGTATTATTTTGGATACGTCGTGAATTCACTGTCCAGTTGAAGCGCCTGTTGCGTTTAGTTAGCTATGTTTTCGATGATTACTAGAGCCAAATAAAATAAATAATAACTCCTTTCCAAAGCGGAAATCATAAGCTGTATAATAAACCGCGTTGTAGAAACGTCTTTATAGCTTTGCAAAAGATTTGGGACGACAGCACGCACAGCAGAAATGCACAAATAAGCTTGTTTCTTATATCAGGAACAACATTAATCACTAGATGTATTGATTCTGAAGGCGGCATTTAACTTTACGTCTTTAGACTGCATATGCCTTGGTAGCTCTTCTGTCATTGCTGCAGTGAATCTCATTGCTGCGTAGTGTATCGTGTTACTCACCAGGGTCCTCATAGTCGGTTTACGGCTCGCGTTCACTCTGAAGTGAAGGAGAAATGTGCTTCCACGGTTGCAAGGAACGGCTTTTATACTCCGGTTGGATTTAACTACGTGCGTTATTAGAATACAACGCGGTTTACGTGAGCAGGCGTTAGGCACGATTCTCATTTTGTAGTTGTGTTTGTGTCAGATCATGTACGCGCCTCTTCCTTTCTAACCGGCACCTAGAATTCATTTCATTGATTTACTTTTTCTAACGGCCCTTTTCTTCTGCTTTAATTTTTCCTGACTCTCGTTTTCTTTGTTATCCTTGTGAAGAGACGTGGAATGCATTGTTGCACGTCAATGGCATAGATGCTGTTTTTATTTTTTCCTTCTAAATATGCAATTGGTAATTTTTGCCGCTTCTAGTATATAACGTGAGAAAATTTCCGTAATATAAAAATAAAAATGTGTCATTAACGGTTTGCTGTCTTAGTGTTCTGCACATATTTCACGATTGCTTTTACTTGTTCTTAACTGTTAGAAACATGTTGTGCAAGGATAAGATTTCTTTTCCGGCGAGGATAGTTGGGCTCATAAAGCTGATAATTAAGAAATGCCCCTTCGTTAAGTTTAAAGTTTTACAACTTTCGCCTTGCGTTCAGCCTCATAGGAAAGCGCAAGTTGACCTTGGACGTATTTCAAAAGTGTTACGCCTTTGCTCCCCACGGTATGCTTGCCAAAAGAGTGGAGCCGACACTGAGCCCACAACAAACCCTGCTACGCACTACATTAAGATACGCTAAGGGAGGGGTAGGGGGGTGTCACCACCCCTTTCCGGGGTGGTTCCAATCACAAACATCTATTCTTTAGTTCCTGCCATACCCTCTTTCTTCCAAGGATGCTTCCCTCCTAGTGTATCCACAGGCAATGTCTCTACCCCCCCCCCCCCCCTTCTTTCCATTTACTCGCTTCTTCGACTACTACTACAACAACGCGGTGCCCATGGATATCAACACATAACCGTTTACACGGATAAACGCTGTTAGGCATATAAACACCTTACAGTTAGCCACATACTGTCGTTTCAAGAGTGGAGCGAATACAGACGGCTATCACTCAGTTTGATTATGCCCTCCTGATAAACATTGTTTGACCGGCACAACGACCGCTTCCCTTGCACGCTCAGTTCAAAACTATAGTAGCTTTTAGTTTTAGGCGAATCGACGCAGAATTAATTGCTGCTTGCAGCCTATTTTGCTGTTGCCCTCTAGAGCTTCCACGCATACTGCACCGCCTATAGGCATTGGACCAAGACGTTCGCAGCTGGACGCAATATAAACAAGAAGCTGTTGATTTTGAACCTCACGATGACCCTATCTCACTCATTGCTTAGAAGAAACGGGTTCTTCATTTTTTGTTCTCGTGGTTCGTATAGGGCACTCACTTTCTGTACAGAAAGCGCTAGTTGCAGTTTCTTTTTCTTTCTTTTTTGAGGGGGAGCTAAATCGCTCCGTTCGGCATGTCGCCGTATCAAGCGAAAAAAAAAAGTCCAAGGCACATTCTGCTTGCAAAACTCAGATCAGAGTATTTTGAGTTATGTAGAACTAATTACCCAAATTCGACACCAGATTTTGAACGACCAACTTCCTATTCGGCGTGGTGTTCAACTTTATGTGCTTGTTAAAGCATTTATACATGTTTTGTAGTGAGATCTACATTGGCCAGTCTCGCCCTTTCACCGTGGCTGTCCGTAAGAAGAAGAAGACAGATAACGCGGCAGTTGGTAGAGGCGAATGGCAACAGCGAGTTTTATTTCGTAGTATATTACGTCAGACCAGCCAGAGGCGTGCCTTCCCGTATTAATCTTGACTGGTTATTGTCTCCCTCGGCAATACTCCGGGAGCCTGATTTCAGCTTGAGGCGACTTCAACGCCCCTCACCCGCATTGGGGTATCCCACTTCAAGCCTTCGTGGTAGGCGTGTGCGGGACGCTTCACTGATTCCCTGTTCTCTTCAGTCACCATCGGACAGTAACACGGCCTGTGAGTCACATACGTAATGCTGCCTATGTTCCGTACTTGACGTGGCGGTCGGAAGCGGGAACACCCTCATGGCACATGGAGCCAACCTGCTGGGGAAGTAATCAACACCCTATCATCATCGGTCTCCATCCCTCACGTCTCCGCCCTTTGATCAAGTGGGACAGCTTTCGCTCATGTATCGACAGTATATGTCTTCAGATTCATCGTCACTCCTTATTGGACGCATAAAAAGTGCACTAAATAGCGCTACGACTACTACCTGGATTGATGTTGGTCGACCGACACCATATGTCGGCCTGCTTAACTTGTGGGCTGGCCGCCGTCAAGCCGAGCTCGCTTCAAGGCGAGACCCTACTTCGGCGCAGTCACGTACACAAGTGCATTATCTTACTGCTAAGGCTCGGAGATATGAACGCGATCTCTCGCGACGCCAGTGGCATGCATGGTGTGAACACGTTTTTACTAAATCCTCGAATTCCTCCCTCAGGCGAACGTTTCGAGCAATGTAACATGGTCCCCGTTCTACTGACACAGAAGCAACTGCATGCTTTGTTGCTAATTTGTCGCCAGGTGGTTTGGCCAAAGAAGCAGCACGAAAATATTTCCCGAACTATGATGCATTGCCCCTCCTGCTGCTAATTAACGTGGGAGGTATCCCTGTAGATGCATACAAACTACCATCTGTTGCTGGCGCAGATGGAGTTGCGAGTCCCTTTTCTATGTCTGAGCTACTGGCTGCAATCGACAGTGCAAAGTCCGGACAAACCTTAGTATGAGGTTTTCAAGAACCTGAGTGCTGTTGCACCCGCTCAACTACTAGACACTATAAACAATGTTTGGCTGCATGATGTCGTACCCGAGAGCTGGAAATCCGCTGTCGTGATCTCTATTCCCAAACCTGGAAAGCCCCCAACAGACCTCGCCAACTTGCGACCAATCTCCTTAATATCAACGCTGTGCAAGCTTTCAGAGGAAATGCTGGCTACACGACTTCCTTGGGGACTCACAAGCACGCTTACATAACTCACCAGCTTACATAACATCCCTGAAATCAAGTTTTTGCAATACGCTGAATACATCACGGTATGGAGCATTCACCAAGATCTGCTCACTCAGGAGGCTGCCCTTCAATCAGCTTTAGATATTACTTGTGTTTCGCTTCCTTCATTGGCCTTCAGCTTTCTGTGTGTAAAACAACATACATGGTTGTCGCCAACCGCTGGGGACGCCGTAAACATACTGCAAATCCAATTCGTCTCTGTATATCAGGCACCTAGCTCATTGCAAAACAGTCCGAGCGTAAAACGTCTGGGCTTAACGATTTACCAATTAGGATAAGCGACTGCTTGGCTTTCTGAGACAAAAAGCAGGCTATTCAGACTATGGGTTTCTTTAGAAGAATTGTTCCTAAAATTGGTGGGCTGGCTTGTCTGTTGCACGTCAATTGGTCAGGGTGGTTCGGCAGCCACGTATTGCTTATCAACACCAGTTTCAGCATCTTACAAGAGCACAATAGGATCGCCTATGAGGACCATTACATGCCTTCCACGTATCACTCCAGTCGTAGCATTTCAAGAGAATGCGCAGCTCAACACCATCGATGAGCTGATGCGGCAGCGCCGTCTTGGTCGCAGACTTAAGTGCTCTTTATCACATTTCACACAAGCGCTGAGGACATATGCAACTTCACACATTATTCTTCCGCCACCTGCGCCAGTTATCCCTCCCAAGTTGTTTGTATAGTTAGGTGACAAGAAACCAACTGGTAGCGGCAGACCAAAGTCTGGTAGCTCGGAATCGTCGTTTCGCCAGAGATTTGAAGAGCAAGATGCTCACCTGCCTCAAGGGTTCATTGTAGTGTACGTGGATGCAAGCATAAAAGGCTGTGAAGTAAAACAGCAATCTACTGTCCGTGTCATATGTCCGTGGAGACCTAGCCTGAATTAGACTTCTACGTTTCAACTTTCGGAACAACCTACATCTTTCTGCGCTGAGCACATGGCAGTTCAGCAGGCACTCTGCTCCGTGGCCACCATTACTATGCTCCCTACGGCCCACGTTGTCATCCGCGCTGACGAACTTCAGGCGGTACGTTTGCTCCGACGTGTCAGCCGTTGCCCAAAAATATGTCAAAGCATTCACCAGCTTGCGACGCGCATCCCACAGTCAGTAGGTATTGAGTGGGTCCCACGGGACCTTCTGCCTTCCCAAAGTCAAGCAGATTTCGCGACCCGCCTCGTGACCCAAACTCATCATTACCACGGCTCCTTGATGTGGACGACACTACCCTCTTTTTATCAAGAAAGGAACACCTCCGGCGCCGCACACGTGCTCTTATCCTTCCGTGTGCGGTATCCCTTCGCCGCGATTTCACCCGTGCAGAGGAGGTGGCGCTGAGGAGGATCCGGGTCGGGGTTGCCCTCACACCAGCTGTCACTCGGACATGGTCTCACTTCCGAAGCTTATATCCCAGCCCAGGGTGTCCAATATGTAAAGAAAAAAGTGTTGAAGCCGACATTCACCACCTGCTGTGGGTCTGCCCAGCTCTGAAACCGACACGAACACGGAACTTAACGATAGCTGGCCTTTCAGCAAGCAATTCTGCCTTGTATCTCGCTTGGACGCTGGGACTACATCGTCGCTCATTCATGGACGTCATAAAATCAGCCTATCTTTTTCCAATTATTTAATAATTTCCTCATTCTTCATATCTTACTGATGCCTTGAGGCAATAAATAGCGTTAAAAAAGTGAGTTGCCAGGACAGAAGTTCCCTTCGTACGCTGTGACGGCAGTGTGCCCCGGAGTTGCACGTAGAGACGATGCCATACCACTAGGAGTCTTCTACACCCGAATGAGAGTGGTCAACGACGAGAGGCAAGGGGTGCTCATACATGAAATGATTCCAATATGGTATAAATAAAACTGAAACTATAGAGAAAACTACTATGTGCAAAACAGGGCTTTACTTTCAAGCCGCACCTAAACGTAGCCATGTACATTGCTCTCGCTTAACTCCAGGTTTGACCACAAGCTAAACCACAGCTAATATATATATATATATATATATATATATATATATATATATATATATATATATATATATATATATATATATATATATATATATATATATATATATATATATATATATATATATATATATATATATATATATATATATATATATACATGCACTTCGCCAACAAGGAAGCAGTTGAAGTGTACGTGTTTCTTTATTTTAAATAACAGTGTGTCCAGTAATGAATCTGTGATGAAGCCTTGAGGTAGACGTCCAGTCCTTTCGAATTGAGCGGTTTGGCAGGTCTCTGCAAACAAGGCAAGCAAAATGATTGTTTCACGTTAGATTCTGCGTGTCTAAGTGAATAAGACAGAACCGGGATTTATTACAGGGGTGTTTCACGCTCGAAAGCTAAATGAGAGCACATATGAAGCATTACACCAGGACCAAGAAAAACAAAAAAGGGAAAGGTAGCGAAGCGAAGAAGAACTTTTGGTTGGCTTGGTGACGTCTGTATGTCGATTTATTTATTTATTTATTTATTTATTTATTTATTTATTTATTTATTTATTTATTTATTTATTTATTTATTTATTTATTTTTTTATTTATTTATTTATTTGTTTATTTATTTATTTATTTATTTATTTATTTATTTATTTATTTATTTATTTATTTATTTATTTATTTATTTATTTATTTATTTATTCTAGTCGTAAGGCTTTAGAGGGTGAATACAGATGCATGTAGCCAGAGCGCACAAAGCCAAGAGTATAAATTATATACAATTCTTGTAAAATCAGTTTCCAGAGCGATACCATCGTATAAACCTTCCAAGGTTTCAACAACACTTCAAAAACGACATGTCTGAATTTCAATCCTGGAATTCTTCCATTTGACTTTGCTTCAGCAAGATTATCCCTCCATGTTTTCTGTTTTTGATCAATATATTTTGGTGTGTGTCAGCGAGAACTATAGGAAATTTCTTATAACTTGGTAGCTGAATTTGAATTCAAATCTCTTATTGTACAAATGGTCAAGGGTAGTACGCATCAGTTGATGTGAATTATTCATATAGTTGGCTACATACCACTAATTACGGAAAAAAGAACTATATGTTTTAAAGCAAAGAGATCTCTGTTGCTCAGAGGCGCGAAAGCATGCACCAAAAGCTTTCTTTTTTTTTTAATTTTATTTTCCTCGCACAAAGCCGAAACAGTTCCCTCAAAAAGACCGGGAAGTCCAGTGCAAATGCAAAATGGCGGTTATGCAGTGGGCAAAGACTGTCCTTTGTGCGCCCAGCTACAGAACGAAAGGAGAGTACCCTCCGCGTCATAATGGCGCAGGCTGTTCGAAGTGAATGTCGAACCTAATGCAACCTGTGATCAGTGGACGCCGAGTTGGCACTGGTATCCTAGAATGCCTTTTAAACTCAGGCTCGGTTTTATGCAAAAAAGAAAGCATTGCATTTCTTCGCACTCTCAAGTTTGTGCGAACGTGCCCATCTTTTGTAAAAATCCAACAGAGTATCGTCTGGTCCGCGGGCATTAACTTTCCATGGGCAGCGACCACTAGGCTGCTAAATAAAAATATCATCTGCAAATTGCAGTAAGAGTCCTTTTTTTTTTATGAATACCGCCCCCTGCGTTTTCTAGTGATCCCTAAATTTTTCTTTTTATTTCAACAAAATATATAACCTCAACCGTTGAAAATGCTTGAAAAAGCCTACAGTATTTTCTTCCATTTCAGATGCATCTGCGGTAACAACTGATTTGTCACGAAGTATTTCAGTGTCCTACCCCCCTTTCATTCTAAGCACCGCCGTATAAATTGTCTCTCAGCATAGCAGTTCTGAAGTATTTTTGTTCCTCGAACAGTGCAGGTAAAAAGCACATCACACACACAAAAAAAAAAACAACCTCGCGGCATCTAAGAGAGAGAAGTAGGCAATAGAAGCCCTCAGACCTGTGTTTTCTAAGCATCAGTTTTTCATCCTTGCGACACACGCCGCTATCTGCGTCTCAGTGCGACATTCACTCAAGTACCTTCTACGTCTCGTCTCCTTCTGAGTGCGAGTGGTAGGTATTCACAACCATGAATAGTCAGATGCTGCTATTAACAGAACATATCACTGAGAATACATAACCGACCTAAATACCTGCGCACCAGCTGCTGAATATTCCGCTTGGGTCCTTCAGCCCCAGAAGCCACCGCCTCCGTAGCCTCCGCCATAGCTTCCACCGTAGCTTCCACCATAGGAGCCGCCGTAAGAGCCACCGTATCCACCGCCGTATCCACCACCGTAGCCGCCTCCACCGTAGCCCCCTCCACCGTAGCGGCCGTACTTCTTGGCCTTAAGGTGGCTAATGAGGCCGCCGTAGGCGACAGCCACAACGACGCACACGACGAGGATGGCCAGCTGCGATATAAAAGAAACCACAGGCTCTTACTGGTTCTTACTCGTGCTGTGACACGACAGCAGAGTTTGGATGAAGAAAAAAAAATGATCGACATGGTTAAAGAAAATATTTTTGACTCAAATGTCTAAATATGCATCTGTGCAGCAAGCATAGCACGCACCTAGCTTGTACATTAATTCTGAGAGCTATGAACTTGATTACTTCAGAACGTGATGTTCTGATGTTCTACAGCCGTTAAAAAAAAAAAAAAAGAAAAACTATGTCTTAATGTCATAACATGCGGGCATATATTTACCAGGAAACATTTGCGTGGCAATAAAAAAATGCAATAAAATCGATTACGACGTGTTGTGCACTTTTCTTTCTTTTTGTTGCGCGTATTGGTGCTCATCATATGTCTGAATATACTTTGCCGCATTTCATTTACGCACGTCAACGAAGAAACCCGACGCAGTATGCCTACACGAGCACCTTGACGTCAGTACCACAATTTGTATGCTATCATCCTTGCTGCTGAAATTGAAGGCCTTCAAGAGCCTAAGTTGATTACCAGTCTGACTTCAATTGTATATGTTTCATGAGGCTTAAATATCATAGCTTACAAGGTGCGAATAATGTACTTTCGTGCAAAAAACAGCTTCAACTTTTACGCAGCATGTCGTTTCAACTCTACACTTTGTGTTCTCACTAACACCGCCAATAACAACGAACAACGGAAGTATTTCGCTAAAAGTAAAGTACAGAGTTCGAAGAATGAGATTAGATTTGAAAATCTCTATGCAGCAATTAGTTGAAACAAAAATTGAACGCGGGCTCAGCTCATGAAATCGGTGACGAAACTTTAGAGACATGTCTAGGGCATGTCATATAGACTTTTGCATCAAGGGAGGCATTTGTCGAAACGCCTCCTCTTTGGACTGTCAGAAACCGCGGTTCCACCACAACTCCACTGTGCTAACAGGAGTTGCTTATGAAAGTCCGGAAAACAGTATGGCAGCTCCAAGGGAGCCCTCAATGCAGTGGTCTATAGCCGCCATCAATAATGAATCACAATAAAATTATCTATCGTTCAACATGTTTCAATTGATGAGGGTGAACGCACAATTTTTTAGCTATAATCTAGAGTGTCCATCACTAGTAATATGCTTCACAGAGTTAGTTTTGGATACAGCTATCTTCCTCAGTGCACGTCAACCTTCTATTCCGTATCTCAAACTGGGTCCAATACCCAAGATAAATTGTTAAATCATGGATGACTGCGGTAACCTTATCGAGATTTGGAATCAATGTCGGTTCCTCTGAAACATCAGCAATAATTAGGGTGCCTTTCTAGCCCTACGTCACATTGCATTTCCTTTTTCGAACGCTTTAATCGAAGGAAATTCAAATAAGATATCTGAAGCCATGAAAAGAAAACGCAATGTCTGCTCACCAAAGTCCTCATGGTGTCTGCTCGATCAGAAAGGTCCTCAGCTGGGATAATGGTAGCGTGAGAAGCGCCAATATGGCTTTTATAGCGTGGCTTTCAAAACTTCTCGGAATACCCCTTCGCGTGACGTAACCCACTCTCAGTTTTCCCGTAACAACCCTTCGTCATGGACCAACTCATGTTGCCGCATCGCAAGAGGCGCGGCAAGGGTCCGGGTAGCTCAGATTAATTTAGCTCAAACCAGCAAATTCCCCACACCCTTTGCCCCCTTGATGTATTTTGAAACGTCTATGCCAAGATGAAACTGTACGATACAGACTTCTCTGTCGCTGCCTTGTGTCCAGCCTTCGTGTTGGGTCGTTTCGGCCACGCACCGTACGAGGGTACCTGAACAAGTTTCCTCAAGGTCACTAGCGCTCTTCGAAGGTCTTACACGTGTAGGGCGCAATTTACGAGAGTTGGCATTTACTACGGAGCAAATAATCCCGGCTTGTTACTTATTCTGTTGAGACGAAGGCTGACTGTCATGTGTCAATATAACGAAATGATGCGCTACATAGGGACGTGTTTGCTCGAATTTTTCTAGGAAGCCTAGGCGGCCGGCGTGGAACTTGTCTCACGTAAATACTGAGTGGGAGCAAACATTATTTGACAGTCATAAATGAATAAGGTAGGGCTTAGGCGGACAGTTCTCGCAAAATACTGAAATGAAAGTGGACGCAAAAGTGAAAAACAAGAATGACAAGGCGCTGTGTTACGCAGGTGCTCCCTTCCCGTTGCATGCACTTGTTATCCACCTTGCTTCAATAAATATTTACTCACTATTTTCGAAAGATGTTCGGTACCTGTTTCTTCACATCAACTGCTCTTTTCTTTCGTGTCTAAACAATGTGCCTGTGTCCCACAACTGTGTATTAGTGACAGTGGCGTTTGACTCCTTAGCCAAAGGTCGCCTGATCTCAAGCCGGCCACGGACGCTCCATTTCGGTGGAGGCGACGAAGAAGCGCCTCCGCATTTACGATATGAGTGCATGTTCAAGCTCCCCCGGTGATCGAAATCAACCCGGTGCCTTTAACTGGATTATTGCTCGTGCACTGGATTGCGTTGCACCATACCATACGATACCATACCATGCCATACCATACCATACCATACCATACCATACCATACCATACCATACCATACCATACCATACCATACCATACCATATGATACCATACCACGACTTGCCATACCATGCCGTAACATACCATACCATATCATATCAGGCCATGTCATACCATACTATACCATACCGTACCATACCATACCACAAAATCACCATGTCATTCCATGTCATGACATGCGAAATAACCGGGCCTGTATGTGGTATGCCAAACTGCAAGCCTGTGGAAACTATGTCTGGTGCCGGCATTTCGGTACCATCCTCTGGCACCGAAACTCTGGCATGTACAGCCTCGTCCACTTCTAGCTATAACACGGTCACTGCTTTCAAGGTGTCATTGCATCCGACCCGGCCACGAGTAATCTAAAGTGGCTGGCCATGTGAAGCAGCACATCCGTGTCTCTGTGTGCTTGCATCGCTTTGCATCGATATCTGCCTGCGTCAGATACAATGTTGCTTTAAAAGCAGTGACCGTGTTCTAGCTAGAAGTGGACGACCCTGTACGTGTTTTCTTCTTAATTCTGTCGAGGGGTCTGACATTTACAGCAATAGGATGGTATGCAAATGTTTACTCTCCTGCTAATTGCTTCTTGACATGTGTCCTGTCCAGTGCAAGAGGTCTGAATTGGACTCAAAATGTTTCATTCGGGACAAGGCCGAAAGAGGTGCCGTTCCTTCACTGAAATCTGAGTAGTATGCGCTTTTTACGTTGTAACTCGTATCAGTTCCGCATGCCTGGTGCGGCATATATATATATATATATATATATATATATATATATATATATATATATATATATATATATATATATATATATATATATATATATATATATATATATATATATATATATATATATATATATATATATATATGAGAAGCAGTCGCATGTTTTCTTCCTTTAGCTGTACCGCACCAGTTAAGTAGGCATCTGCTTTACTTTGCCTCACCCAACGTACGACCGTGGAGTTCTTTTCTTCCGGCTGTTTCTAAACGTGAAATATAGAACAAATTGAAGTTAGTACGTTATGTTGGACGCAAACGTAACAAGCGCAGTGTGCTGTTGGAGCTGTTAGCACCCTCTATTAAATTTCTTTCTCTTTTGATCGCTCGCAGAGGCTCGTACATTGTTAGCGGTAGTGCATCGCCGGTTTATGTATTTGCCGTCCCAAACAACTTTAGTTTATAAGGGACGCCGTAATGGAGGAGTCCTGACAACTTCGACCACCGGGTTTTAACACGACAGGAGTCACATTCAGGCTTTGTCATTGTGAGCAAAAAATCACGAGCCCGGCAGCTCCTGCCAAATGTAATGTTGGGCAGTCATATATGTCCAGTTAATGTTCGGCCATGTCAGCTGCCAACTCGAACCTGCCACCGACACGCTTGTGAGTTTTTCGTTCACAACAACTACGCCGGACACCGACGCCAAACTTTCGGTGAACAGAGCATTTAATGCCATTTCGTTAATACCTTCCATTTTAATAATTTGACGTACTTCCTTCTTTTCTTACTCCCTCTCTGAAAAACAGACCGCCGATTACGTATTTTATTGCGAAAGCAATGCTACTCTAGGTTTCAAGCTTTCAGCATAGCGCGGCGGTAGCCACGTCTTACCCACGTGACGCTGTGACGTCACACCCCACGTGACACTAGGGTGAGACCTGGGCTACCAACTCAAGCGGTCGGCGTAGCGCGGTGGTAGCCACGTCTTACTCACGTGACGCTGTGACGTCACATCCCACGTGACACAAAAGCGGGAGATGGGCTCCCAACTCAAGCGGTTGGCATGGCGCGGTCGGAGCCGCTGCTCAGTTGGCAGGAACTGCCAACTTGGGTCTCTCGTTTCACATGGGACGGTTATGTCAGAATCAGCCTGCAAGGACCCTGGCATTCGCGTTACCCCTATAGGCCACTAAGGCTTGTTCATACGGCTTGGTTAAAGCGTGTCTTTATATGTGGGCTGAGGAAGAAGAAAAAGAGAAAAAGAAGAACGCTCGGTCACCCGCAGCTAATGCTTTCGCTCAATATTTGGTTCAGCAGCGTTGAACCTTTGTAGTTTTTGTAACCCAGCTATGTAAATTTCGATACAGAGAAAGTAGGCTTTCGCTCTGTGGCCGTAATTGAAACCTCACACTTCAGCAAGATATTCCCAGAGAGACACTGGTGTTTTTGAATAGTTACAGTGGAGCTTCTTTTTCCGTGCCCGGCAGGCTATTACAATGTGAGTCGTCTATCATTATTCAGCTCAATATAATTATAAGCTTTCGTTACGTATGTAATCGGAGGCTGATAAACGACGTAAGACAACGGCCATACCATATACATGCCCTCCTGGTCATGCTCTTCAAGATCAAAGAAAAGTACATCAATCCAGGATATAAGCGATATCGTGTCAGACGTAAGTGTTCATTGTAAGCCTTCAAACAATATATCGACCATTGGTTCCCAGTCGTTCTTGAAAAACGTGCACGCATCTACTGACGGCGCTTTATTGAATATTTTCCTCTGATATATTTCAAAAAACATCGATTATAACACAAACAAATCACCAGCTAAATGCTGTCAGTTCCCATGGTAAGTAATATTTTCTCCGAAAGCTCTAATTTGATTATCTGCTCGTAGTTTGGGGATCCGGTCACAATGTTGCGGTCGTCTTCAGTATTCTCTTAGTTTTTCTCTGTGTGTATGCGAGCGTTTTGGTCTGTGTGTTTGATGTTTGCAAGGTGCCCCCGGAACCATAACCAAGGCAGAAAATAGTACATTTTGCATTCTGCCTGTGAAGTGCCCTTAAGAGCCTTTTCTGCGTTTTCAGCGCATGTTAAAAGAAAGAAAAAGAAAACCAAAAACAGGCCCTTGAAGTTATCTGTAGCTATCCCTACGGCGTCCCTCATAAAGTGAACTTGTCTGGGAGGACAAACCTATAGACTATATTAATTTATTTCCTACAGCTAGTGCCGACACATGCCTGAGAAGCGTTGCTGCTAAGTGTATGACGCGCCTTATCGAAGAAATCCAGTCGTCATTTTGCGAAATAGGATACCGGATAAATACGGTTTTTCCCTAATTGTTATTTTTGACAAAGCAGCCAAATTCAAAGACGCTACGCTCAGATGAAAATCTGCCACGTTTTTTCTTATAAGCGCTGAACACTTTTGTCCGATCCGAGGTTAAAAAAAATACTGGGCGACACTTGACCTCTGCCTTTAGCGTAGGCTGCCTACCAACCCACATATAAACCCCCGCTTTATCCAAGCCGTAGGAAGGTGCCTGCGTGTACTAGGGGTAAAGTGATTGAAAGAGTTCGGGTAGGCTTATTCTGATATCACCCTCCCATATGAAAAGAAAGGTCATAGTTAGCAGCTCCCACCTAACGTGGCTTCAGGCAAACCAGTCAGTGAGCAGCCAGTGAGCTGAAAGCTAGCGCCTGCCAGCTCCATGCTCGGGAGTTTCGCTCACAACGATAACGACAATGACAACTCCTGATTTTAACTCCTGTCGCGTTAAAACCAGGCGGTTGAAGTTGTCAGGACCCCTCCACTACGGCGTCCCTCCTAGACTGAATTTGTTTTAGACGGCAAATACACAGACCGGCGATACACTACTGCCACCAATGTACAAGCCTCTCCACGCGTTCAAAAGAAAAATAAAATTAACAGAGGGTGCTGACATACTTTTTCCTGTTTCCAAGTTACATTCCGTCGCTTTACATGACAGTATGCTGAGCCCTGCATGTCACGTAAGTGAAGACAAGAACCTCGCTACACAAAGTAGCATTTTGGCTCGTCTCTTCCTCAGCCTTTATGATAGCAAGATAATCTTTGTAACATGATTACTCGCTCGAGAATAGAGCAAGAGCTAACCCTCGAGGATAGTCAGACAACATTCTTTAACATTAATCTAATTTCCGCTCAACACGGTCATCGTGATATCCATTTTGCAATCGCGTAAAGCACAAGCTGACCATCTATACTAGTGAAATTACAAAACGCCTCAGCTCTATTCACTCAACCTACTGGAAGTATCTCGTGGGCTAAGGACGGTTCATTAGAGCATGATTATAGTGTGGCATATTTTATTCATGTTCTTATTTCCAGCTCTTAACTGCCGCAAATGTCATATCCTGCGAATACGTGGTCTGGTATAGCTGCTTTACTAGTCAAAAACTCTTTTGAATCGTATTTCCTAAGAAAAAATGCAATTTTATGCGGAAAGACGGTTTGTGAAATTTCTTGGCACGATTTCGATTGCCTCGGGGCTAAGAACTGTGATAGTGTGAATTAGCGCTTAATCTCTTCCGCTCTCTTTTTCACTTTTGAGCATGATTACACTGAGCAGCAATACGAGTTGTCGAAATAAATATCCCAAGATGCACTGGAGTTGCGAAAGCTAAGAAAATTGGTAAGGAGTTCCAGCAGTCGCATTTATAAAACGTAAGAGATAATAGCCGCTGTTTACCCAATCGGCACCTCCGCGCGATCAACACAACACAGCATGTGACGTTGCCGGTCGAAAGTCAAGCGCAGCGAGCAAAAACAAAGAAGCCGATAATAGCCAGTTTAAGAATCGGCTCTCGCGTTGCGGGAAAAGCCCTCCTTGCTCCGGCAAATCTGGTCTCCGACGGACATGCCGGCGAACCCCGGAGAGTGTATGGTTCCGCAGAGCGCCGAGCCGCCGATTGACGGCCTTGACCGAATTCATCGTATATGCCGGAGCGTTCTCTCTCTCTCTCTCACCACTTTCACGCGTCGGTGGCTCAGTCGCGCCGTTCTTTTCCTCACGAGTGTCCGGGATCAAAAACTGGTTCTGAATCGAAAGCAGCGGTAAGGCTGAGAGCGGTGATCGCTATGTGGAATGGCCCGAGCGTGATGTGCTTCTCAGTTCAAAAGGTGCACAAAAAGATTTTCAATCTTCGTCAGCGAAGCGTTCTTGCATTTGCTCCTTTGTTTCAAGTGCGATATCGGGAAAGAAAGAAAACCTGTGTACAGCAACATGTAGTACCTGATTCGCAGGAAACAATTAGTAGATATAAATCACTGGGAATGTTGAGAGTCCTGAGGGCAGGTTTGATTATTAGCCTCCGGGGCGCGACTTGTCAATTTACGGGGAGATCTTACTTTTCGCCAAAACAGACTCTCAATTTGAAACTTCTGTATTATTTTCCGTTCCATACTTAACGTAATAGTATCTGTTATGGCGAGCACTAGCAAGAAAGGACTCGCGTGACGCAAAGCTTGTATTAGCCCCGCCGGGGTGGCGCAGTGGTTACGGCGCTCGACTACTGTTCCCAAGGGCGCGGGATCGACTGCCGGCCTCGGCGGCAGCTTTTCGATGGAGGCGAAAAGCAAGGCGCCCGTGTGCTGTACGATGTCAGTGCACGTTAAAGAACTCCAGGTGGTCGAAATTTCCGGAGTCCTCCACTACGGCGTCTCTCATAGCCTGAGTCGCTTTGGGACGTTAAACCCCACAAATCAAAGCAAAGCAAAGCTTGTATTATGTAAAGATGCATAAGGCTTATTTATTAAATTAATGAGAGCAATTACGGAGAAAAAACAAAAAGGACAATAAAGACGACAGAACAAGTAGCAACTCGTGCAAACAAAATCTCTCCATAAGATACCGAATGCGTAGCACTGCAGTGACTCATCAGAAAAAAAAAATTGTTTATAAATGCATGCAACATAAAACCACCGCCATGTGTTGCAAAGGTTTCGTAAGCACCGCAGCTTAAAGGCAAATTATCTTAATGACGCGTGCGTTGCGAAATCTCGGAATAGCTGATGATGACAACATGATTTCGCTCGGAGGTGCGGTGAGATATAAGTCGCAACTGTTCAAAGGGTTGGGCGGTAAGCGCATTCTGCAGGCATTATTGAGTGTCCCCTAAATGTTTAGGTTCCGTTTATACTGTCTTAAGCTCAAACAATGCGCTTTCACAGCTGCATTACTATATGCCCAATCAGGTTGGTTCAATAAATTTCACCGATGTGTTATAGTCTGCGTGACATACGTGTCTGAAAACTCGCTGCAGTTTCGCGAGGCACACGCTGAGGCGTTTCTATGTTATAATATATTGCTTCTGCTTTCAGTACTTCCCTTCTGGGGTTAGACCTCCCCGCGCTCTTTAACATGCACTGACATCGCACAGCACACGGGCACTTCGGTTTTCGCCTCCATCGAAAAGCGGCTGCCCAGGTCGAGATTCGATCCCTCATTCTTAGGCACATCATTAAAGCGCTCTAACCACTGCACCACCACGGTGGGGCAGTTTCAACTTGTGAGAAGAAGAACTGTTTGATATATCCTGTGGTTTTCAGCTTTTAAACCGCAATGAAGTTTCCGAGCTTGTTTCGAGCGTTTAGATCATTTACTTATCTTCTACAGTGCAACTACAGTAGTCTTGCGTTTCGTGCATGGCGACATTATAGTTGCCAATGTGCCGCAGAGCATTTGTTTTGACGAAACACGTAGCTTAGGACCCGCGAGGAGTGGTGGGCTCGCGTCAACAATTTCCTAATGGCACTTTCCTGCATTGAAGTGTGGGTGTCAGTGTGGATGACACAAACTGCTCTTCACATTGTTTCCTCCTTCATTAGACGTGAAGCGGGCAGAGCACAGGCTCTTTTCTAAAAAGCAGCCAGAGTTTCGATGGCACGAGATACGACCAACTTCATTAAAGAACAGCGGCGGAAAGGGAGGGGGGGGGGGGGGGGGGGGCAGGGTAGTTCTGTAGCCCCCATAACATGTGTTTCATTAGCTAGAGCGAGAATCTCGCTGGCGCGAGTTACCGCTGGTAATTGAGGTAAGCTTCCTCGGAACTGCAGCACCCAATGCCCCAGCACATGAGTGATGTTTGTCAAGCCGATCACTTTCGCATTCAAAGCTTAAAGCAACCTGCGGACAAACTGCGGTGACATGTGCAAGCAAGCAATGTCTCTAGTATCGTCACGTTGCGCGCTGTGCGTGCTGTGCTCTTGCGGTAATGCTACGTCTCAACAGTTTAATTATATAGCAACGTCCCTGATGAATATCATAACCAGAAGAATGGAAAACATTTCTCATTAGAATTCTTTCAGCATGCCAGTTTTATGAGGCGACTGATCAGCGATTCAGCAACATTTTATAAAATATATTTTAGTCAAACGCCTGCGAGATCTTTTGGCCGAAGTGTGCACAAGAGAAGCGAAGAAGTTTCAAGCTGAAAAATCTTCTCGGGGTCAGCGGCATCTTTGCTCAATGCTTGATTAACAATGACCCTCAGGGAAATACCACACTGAACCCAGCGTTCGTTTGCCTTTGTTGATATTAGGTAATAAAAATTATTAGATTTCGCGGGCTGTCATACTGCTAGAGGGTTTTACTTTTTGTTTTTTCAGGGAAGTTGATAACGCTGTCACTTATTCTTTTATAACGAGTTTTATTGTAGCGCGAGCTGGTGATCGCGTCTCGAGCCGGCGCGCTGGCGCCAGGTCATCTTACGATACGTCTCGGTCGTAGTAGGGTTTTAACCAAGAAACATGGACGGATTCGCGCCCACGTCGTCGAAGGTATGGTGAAGGCGTGACAGGCTCAACAGTGTAATTGACGGGCGAGGCGCGCTCAAGGACGCGGTAGGGTCGTTGGTATTTCGGCAGTAGCTTGGAGGAGAGGCCAGGCGATGTAGAAGGCACACGTTGCCTAACACGGGCTTGCGGAAGAAAGCTGTCGGCGGCGTGAGCGGCGTCAAAACAATTTTTCTGTCGGCCCTGGTCGGAAGACGTGAGCGAACGGGCGAGCTTGCTGCACTCCTCAGCGTAACTAGCTTCAGACACGGTGGTGGCTTCAGAAGAATCGGGCCGCTAAGAAAGTATGGTGTCAAGTGGTGAAGATGGCTCACGTCCATATACTAGGAAAAATGGCGAGAATCCCGTAGTGGTCTGCGTAGCGGTGTTGTATGCATACGGGATGAAGGGTAGCTATGTGTCCCAGTTGGAATGGTCGGAAACGCAATCGAAGCCGAGTATAAGTTTTGAATGCTCCAGCGTGAGCGGCTTGCTGATCAGTGTGAAATGAAGCGCTTATTTCTGAACGCAAGTGTCGAGGAATGACAAGCAGCAATTTGTGGCCGGAAGAAAGATAATGTCGGCAGTATATGAGGCCATCGCGAATTTTAAAATGAGAAGCTTGGCGGCGGATTTCACGAGGCGCCAAGTGGGCGAAGGGGCCGAAGGGAAAGCGAGAAGGGAGGCGATCCATGGATCTCTTGGCTGCTCGACTGCCATGTTGGTCAAAGACAAGGAACTGCAGTCGATGGGTAAATCGCAAACACTTTCAGGGGTAGCGGAGCGCAAGAGAGTGCTTTGCTTTTAGATCAATACACAACACGAATATCATACTTGAAGCCGTAATGCCCAGCGAGCGAGGCGTCCAGTGGGATCTTTAAGGGAGGACAGCCAACACAGAGAATGGTGGTCCCTAACGACTACGAAGGGTCGGCCGTACAAATAAAGGCGGAATTTCCCTATCGGCCAAACTATGGCTAGACATTCCTTCTCAGTAACTGAGTCGTTTAGCTCCGGCTTCGTCAAGGTGCAGCTCGCGTAGGCGACAACATAGTCAGCCCACTCGGGTTTACGTAGCGCTAGAATAACACCCACCGATACCTGTGCACCTTGCATCCGTGTGGATCTTTGTAGGATCATCAGGGTCGAAATGCCGCAATATGGACGACGAGGTAAGCAATCGGTGCAGCGTACTAAACGTTTCGTCACAGGCAGAACACCAGCGGGGGAAGTCGTTGCTTCCACGAAGGGGGGTTGTCAATGGCGCGATGATGGAAGCAAAACAGCGGACGAAGCGTCGGAAATAAGAGCAGAGGCCTATGAAACTTCGGCCTTCCTTCATCGTGGGTGGTTTTGGGAACGCAATGACAGCATGAAGTTTAGCTGAGTCCGGGAGCACATCATCCTTGGAAACTACATGACCCAAAATTGCCAATTGGCGTACTGCAAAGTGACAGATCTTTACATTTAGTTGGAGGCCAGTAATGTATTTCAAAACATGTTTCAATCGAGCGAGATGCGTCGGGAAATCAGGCGAGAAAGCAATATGTCGTTCAAATAGCACAATCATGTCTTTCACTTCAGGCCGCGCAATATAGTGTCCATCGTGCGCTCGAAAGTGGCAGGTGCATTACACAGTCCGAACGGCATGACTTTAAATCCGTACAGTCCGTCTGACGTCACGAAAGCTGTCTTGACACGGTCCGCATCGTCCAGCGGGACTTGACAGTACCCGGAACGGAGGTCCAAAGATGAGAAAAAAATTTCTCCGCCGCAAACTGTCAAGTGCGTCGTCAATGCCAGGCAAGGCATAGACGTCCTTACGGGTGATTTTGTTCAAGCGCCGATAGTGAACGCAAAAGCAGATGGAACCGTGGGTTTTGGTGACGAGAACGACTGGAGAAGCCTAAGTACTGTGCGAAGGTTGAATTACGCTACGCTTAAACATGTCGGCCACTTTTTCGTCCATTATTTGACGTTCGGTCGCGGAAACGCGGTAAGGTCCAGGGGCGAATGGGTACCGGTGTCGATCCGATGTGTAACAGCCAATGTTCGGCCTAAACTATGATGTGACAAATCAAAGGAGGCACGGAACTCGTCAAGCAGGGCAAGAAGCTGGATCTGTTGAGTCGGCGTGAGCTTATTGTCAATAAAGCTGGCGAAGATATCTACTGGAGATGAATCAGCAGAAGTAGCAGTAAGCGCAGCAACCGGTATATGGCAAGGGTTATGATCGCATTTGTCGCATTCCAGCATCGAGGCAAAAGGCTGGACGTGTCCCAGACACTCGCCACGAAGAAAAGAGAACGGGCAATGAAATGGATTGATGACAGCCATGGCGCTGCAGACAGCTTCAACAGTAAGCCCGGCAAATGGCAGGGGTAGACAGGCGACTCGTGAAGATGACAGACCCCTCGGATAGAGAGTCGGATAGAACAGAAAGAAGAACGGCAAAGCATGGATTGAAACATAGTTAGCCACAGTGAGTTTGGCACACGTAGTAAAGGTGTCGGTCATCGTGGCATCACAGACGAGAAACAGCGCTACTTCAGCACGAGTGCAGTCGATAGCGGCCCGATGTTCGGATAGAAATTCCCAAGATGACGTCGTGAGAGCATGATGAAAGGACGATGAATTCAATAATGTAGAGAGCGCCCTGAATACGAACTCTCGCTGTACAGGCGGCTGCAAGGTTGATGAGCTGGGAATTGGCGGTACGAAGCGGAAAACCATTAAGCGGCGTCGTCGCTTTGCGCATCTGGGGGCACAATGTTTCGCTTAGCACGGACACAGCAGGAACGGTGTCAACAAGGGCAAGAACATCGATGCCCTCCACGGAAACATTTATCAAATTCGGCGGCGAAAAACGAGGGCTTTGATATTCCGTCAAAAACGCAGTTCTTGCCTCCGGAACTGCGATCAGTACAATTTTCCTGCGGCGGGGTTGAACGACGGTGCATGGAGATACCGAGCGACGACACGAAGATGGAGAGCCGTGACGAACAGATGGATGGCATTCGGGGTTGATAGGCTGAGAAGTCGGGGTTCTTGTAAAATGCCAAGGAGGGTCGTAAGCGTATGCTCGGTTGTCGGCTTCGTCAAAAGAGGTCATGACGCGGCGGTGGCAGTGACGCATCACGTGTCCAGGCGTAGCAAATCTGCAAGTTGTCTGGTGTTCGCTATGGTTGGAAACTTTTGGGGCGCTGCCGAACAGCAGGAGCGGGAATGACTCGAGGGAGAGATTGAAAAGGAGGAAACACTGGCGGCGGCTGTCAAGCTATTTCAGCGTAAGTAAGCAGCGCTGCAACAGGATGCGCAGCAGCAGGAGGCGTTGCAACAGGAGGCGCTGCAACAGGAGGCGCTGCAACAGGAGGTGCTGCAACGGGCGGCACTGCAACGGGAGGCGGGTGACAAACTGACGGCATGGCCTCGGACACTTGCTCCCGGATTAGATGTTGAAGTTTCAGTGCCAGATTTGATGGCGGGTTCGAAACAGGAGGAAGCAGCGACAGCTGCCTGGCGACCTCCTCACGGACACACTGCTGAATATGGAACATGTCGGACCTGTTGACTTCTTTTGTTGCGCCGATATTATTAAGAGTCGCGGCCTGTGTTGAGGGCAGCCGAGTTAAGAAAACCCGCCCTCGACGCAGTTCGTTATAACTCTGGCAGAGGTTGATGATCTCGCTGACAGAGGTTGGACTTTTGTCTGCAATCCTCTACGCCCTTAAGCACATGCTTGATGCTCTCAGTATATGTCACTGATGCACTGACGCTCCTGCATAGGTCGAAGACGTCTTCGATATAACTGGTGAAGCTTTCACCGACCTGCTGGGAGCGAGAGCAAAGACGCCGCTCAGCGCGAAGTTTGTGCACTTCAGAACAATCGAAGATCTCAATAAAGGAGGTCTTGAAAGCGGACCAGGTAGCGAAGTTCGATTCGTGGGCTTTGAACCAAAGTTTCGCAACATCCGTCAAGTAGAAAACGACATTTGTCAGCTTCTTGCCGTCGTCCCAGCGGTTGTGAGCTGCTCATCCGCTCGTAGGAGGACAACCAGCCCGCCACACAATGGTCGTCAGTGCCATTGAAAATGGCAGGATCCCGTTCTCCTCGCACGCTCCACGAAGATTATAAGGAGCTTTACTGTAGGGCGAGCTCGTTTGCTAGGGCTAGGACAAAGTAGGCGCTTGCAGGTCCTGGCTCAAACAGCTGGTGCATGCTCGCGTCTCGGGCCGGCGCGCTGGCGCCAGGTCATCTTCTTCTTTACAGTTTATTCTTTATTACGGGCTACGCCCCTTTCTTCCTTTCTGTCATTCACTGATCACATGCTAATTTGTGATGTAATCTGTAACCTGTATACCATGTGTTGCCTGTAATTTGTTGTGTATTATATTGCCAGTTTCTTGCACTGGGTCCCATTTTGCAAAGAGTACAAACTCGCATCGCTGTCGAACACTGGCATGTCGTTTCATGGTCGTTGCAGTAAGAGAACACCAACGAAAAGGATTAACGACCGCATTGGTGTTTCACCGCTGCGTATTGAACTTCTTGCCACGATACGAGCTGCTATAAATAAAATATTGTTTATTGATAGGACCCATAATGACGCGAACACGAGTCATCACCCATCCTTTCAGTGCAAGTCTTTCCCTGATGATGTAAGTTATCTAGGCCAGTTGCTGCAAAAGGAGCGACATTCACTCACACATTCGCCTTTCAAGCGTTACACAATCCAGGTATGTCATCAATATCCGCTTAATGCGATGATACTCCCGAATAAATCTTTAGCGCTGAAACGGCTCTAAAATAAATGCAGGGATAGATGTTTGTCTATCGAGCTGAACTTAGCTGGGTCGTCAGAACGTGCGGTACGCGAAACCCATTATAAACCACGTTAAGAAAAGGCAGTCTTCCGCACGAACAGCACTCACCTGGCGGTAGAACAAAAATCAATCAGTGTAACAGATCTTACAATCCGAAATTTGATCACGGCGCACTTCTTGCCCCACGAGTTCACATTTAGGCTAGTGCTTCGTCAGTGGCACCATCGGCGTAAGAGAACCTTTATTCCACAAGCAGACATTTAAAACGTTTTCATGAAGGTAACACCTTTCAATTTCATGAGTTGCCGTGAAGGAATTATGCCACGATACAAAACTCCTTAAGTGTTTTGTCGTTAAGCCTAGCGAAAAACGGTGACCCACACCCTGCCTTCTCGCATATCAAAATAACAAATATCGCTGAGATTTACTTCAGAGATTGAGATTAACAAGCTTAACTAGATGCCCGCAAAACGTTCTTTCCCACCACAAGCAGCCCAAGTGATCTGATACTTTCTCTGTGAAAGTTCGCGTTCATTCGATTCAGAGCGCATGCAATGCATGCAGGAAAACCTCGAGAAGGTATCTTCCAGTACTCCGCCTTTTGATGTCTGCGACGTTCTACGGCTTCATTTTATTTAGACTAGGAGAAGTGCATGAACACGCTCAGTTTTCATGTGTTTTATCTCAATGGCTCTTTCTTGGAATTTTCACGCCTCCAATATATACAGAAAATAAATAAAGATGACAAGAGCGCTTCACTCGCATATCTTTTTGCGCACAAGGAACACTCACGGAAATCAGGACAAGCAACTGCCTATGGGCCAGCACCATGTGTTCGCAAGGTTAAAGGTGCGTTTCACTTTTCCCCTTTTTAGTGTGCTGGGACTAGAGCCCCAATCTACCGGTTTCGCCGATTTCGCTGATTTCTTCAACTCCTGCCTACCTCTATAAATTAGCCAATGGAAAACTTAAGTAGCACCTCTGATCCTGGGAATCGAGGCCACAGCCGAATAAGCTCATGTCCGCCTCGGTCTCAAACCATGAAGCTGGCAGAACTTGCAACTTAAGGCAGCAGGTTTCAGGCGGGAATCTAGCCCACCGGGACCATGCGATGCTATCCTCGATGCTATATCGATGCCCCGTTCATATGGCTTATTAAAACGAGGCAATGTATTTATATTGAGTTGTCTTTTACATAATGTGATAGATTGCTACTGTGTGCTAATCAGTATGGCCGACCCGAAACCGAAACTGTGCTGAAAGCTGTAGTCCTAGCTTTTGCAATGCGCATTGGGCCTGACAACGCTAAATCGACAACCGTCTGTTTTCCTTTATTTCAGAGACGCCGCGAGTAGGAAATGTGGTAAGGAAGGGAAGCAGTTTTAAAGTTGCAGGAGCATAATAAAGTCCTAAGTGCCACTACATATAGCTAAATAAATTCGTGTGATTGCAGTTGCGTAAACGGACCTCGGTCCAAAATACCCCTGTTAATCCATCACGCTCAACGGCATAAAATAAAAGGAAGCTAACAAAAATACTCCGGAAGAAATTACTTGTGTATGCTGAAGCATTAATGGTTTGTTTTCTTCAGTTCAGTATCTGTGCATGCCTTTTTGAAGACACGAGACTCGGAGTCCTATGACCGCAGGGTCGGACAGACCTGCGTGGAGGCAATGTCACTAGGCCAATATTAACGGGCAATGCCGCTACACAATGGCACGCCTCTAATGCAGGGTCACCGGAGCGTGATACCGAAGTTCTCATTCTAGGCAGAGAGGGAGGAAAAGGGTGTGCACACATAGCAGCGGTCAGTATAATTTGCGGTCCGTGTCGCCAGGAAGCGGGGAAAGCTGCTTGGAGAGGAAGCGACAAGTCCGCACGGCAGGCCTGGCTTCCCGGGCAAGGCACAGTCAGCGGATACGCTTCTTCGCGTTTCGTCCCGAAGTTGACCCCGAAAAAAGTGAGGGGTACAGTTTCGCGAAGGTAATTTCCCCTAGTCTAATAATTTCACTTTCCACGGTTCTCGCATACACCGGGCGGCTTACGACCTCCGCTCTTTGCGGGGTATATAAGCGTTGAACCTCCGCCCCTTGGAACAATAACCCCGTGTCCGTCGAAGAGCGCAGGAGTTCCGCCAAGATGAAATCTCTGGTAAGCAGTGAGACCGCGATCTGTTTGCAGCGGCATGCTAGGATTGTTCGCTATCTATATATCAAAAGCGTATGCGCGTCAGCTCCTTCCTACACCGATCTGTAAAGCTCGCACTACTGAAACCCATGGTTGCACCACTAAATGTGTTCTTGTGTGGAAGGTCAGCATTGCTTTGTAAGCCAATGCGAAATCTCGTTCCTTTCACCGTGGTCAGGACAGTAATGCAGAGGCAAATATCAGTGTTCATACCTTTTTGTTGCATTGTAGTTAGTAATTTGGTGTACTGACATAGAAGGGGTGATCATTTTAGTCCGTTAAGTGCCTTGCTTCGCGCTAGTCATGGCTAGCTGCCCTCTTGATGTTGCCATTGTAACCATTATTCCAAATTTGTTGGTAACGGTATGCCTTCCTGTTTAGCTCTGGTTATGAAGTGCGCTCGCTCTTTTTTTCCTTGAGTGCTAAATGACCTTATGAGTCGTTCAAGATGTAAGTGAAGTGCAATGATTATTAAAATAAGGCTGGGAATACAAGATTTAGTGCGCACCGTTTACTCATGAAGTAATTATTTTGGGGTCATTGTATATTGCCAGACATTCGCCGTGTGAACACTACGACTATTCCGTCGCTTATTATGTAGAAGTCTTCGGCGACATTACTTGCAGCCCTATGTAAATGAACTGTTAACATTTCGTCGAGCTATCCTTCCTTATTCAGTGAATAGTTAGACTAATATTCGCTACATGGGCGAATATTAATCGAAACCGAGCAGTAGTGCGAAACGAAAGTGCCAGCGGTGGCGCTGCTATACGGTGTTATATAATTCATGGCGTAAAGCGGATAATTGGACTAGTTGGTTTGCCATTGATAATCAAGCAGCGCACCAGGAAATACACATACAGGAAGAAGGGACAATCGCTGAACTTACAACTAGATTTTATTCAGGAGCGCGTCAGAATAAGTACGAAACAGTTCAATAAAACAAACACAACAAGGTCGGATAAGATGGGAAACCCTCAGCACCAATAATCGCAGATCACCTTCGCGCATCAAGGAATTGGAACATTCTTTTAGATATATCAGAATGAACGGTGTTCTGACACTGGAAGTCCTCACATTAGCTGCACCCTTCGCCTCGATAATATCTCTTGTTATTTTGCATTCGTGTTTCGCCAGGATTCCGCAATCGGAAAAGATGGGTTTGCAGAGAGGTTTGTGCTTGCACTCGCGGCATTCCTTCGTCAGAAAGCCTGATCTAGTGTAACAAATATTATAATTGCGGTGGTGTATCATTTCATTCAAACATCGGCCTGTTTAGCCGATGTACGCTTTTACACAGTGCAAAAGTTATCTCGTAAACAGCGGCCTGCTGACAGGCTACAAATGTTTTCTAATGTTTTATTTTCCATCCAGGACTCGTTTTTTTTTTTTATTATTCACATGAAACAACTTCATTAGTTTCACCGGAGCTATAAAAAAAAAAAACACCTTTACGTTGGCCTTCTGGCAAAACTCTTAAGGTTATGCGACACCTTGTGTATGTAGGGTATCAGCACAACCTTTTTCTTTTCTGTGTCTCTGCCTCTCCTTTCCTCAGTGGTACCCATTACTGGACGCCGCGCCTTTTTGTCCTTTAGAATGCCTTCCGCCACTGAAACTAGCAAAAAGCTGGGGTAGCTGGTGGCACCGAGATGGCTGACTGTTTCATGAGCTCTCCTCAACTGTGTGAGAGCAGGACTTGTTTAACGCTTTGGGAAAACAAAGACTAGCAATGTCTCTTTTCACTAATTCAGAGTGTGCCTAATCGAGCGGCAAAAGTGGTTTTTTCCCGCTGGGTTCATAAGTACAGCAGTTGTGTTTGTCACAGAAACGGAGATTAAAGTCTAGGAACCGTATGCTGTTACCTAGAGGCATTTCAGTGGTCAATATCAAAAGGGCCAAGCATTCTTCAAAAATTTCGAGAATACAGCCGGTAGTTTCGTCACATGGTCACGTTGTCCTTTAAATTAAGTTCAGGAGGTAAACTACATATCTTACTACTCTTGTAACATGCTGAGGGGTGCGCATCTAATCTGACCTTGTTGTGTTTGTTTTGATGAATTGTTTCGTTTTTATCTGACGCGCTTCTCAATAATATTTATATATAAGTTCAGTGCTTGTTCCTTCTTACCTGTGTATTTCCTGGTGCGCTGCTTCGTAATCAATTCTTCATTAAGTTGAAGCTGTACCTATTGGTATATACTAATAGCTCTGAACACGAAGTTAGTGTATTAACTTTATGATCGCCCATTTCCACCTACAAAAAACTTTCTATTCGCTATTGATGAAGAAAAGGGTAAAACAACTGCCTCATTCCAGCAGTGACAACTTCGTATGCGTTATGGCCCAACAGCGGTGGCTCAGTGGTTAGGGCACTCGCTTGCTGAACCAAAGACCATGGGGTCGAGAAACGCGCCACTCTGCTGGACGATGTCAGTGTACGTTAAAGAACCCTATTTGGTCAAAATTTCCGGAGCTCTCCACTGTGACGTCTCTCATAGCCTGAGTCGCTTTAGGGTGTTAAACGCCATAACCCAAACCAAAAGGTTAAGAGCGTATTTGATTCCTTTATTCAAGTTTGAATAACCCGACTGGAAAGTAAATCGAATCCGTACTTGAGATTTGAATATCGAATCGAACATTCGCATACTACTGATTAATGCCAGTGCGCCTGAAAACTCCTGAAATCTCTCAACCACCTGAACGAGCTATTGACCTATCAAAAAGTCATATTTTAGCTTAACAATTAGCTTTATTTTTAAGTGTAACTCATCTTGTCGACTGTTTTGACTATACTCTATATGTTTAAAACTGCCCTAACTATGTTCTCACCCGCAGGCATTCTTTTCCGTCCTCTGCATCACTGTTGCGGCAGTGTCAGCCGGCTACCTTGGCCTGGGATCCGGACTCGGATTCGGCGGTCTGGGATACGGTGGCCTTGGCTACGGCTACGGTCTTGGATATGGAGGATACGGACTTGGATACGGGGGATACGGACTTGGCTATGGAGGGCTAGGCTACGGTGGGCTCGGCTACGGCCTTGGCTACGGCGGCATCGGCTTCAAGAAAATAGGCTTCGGCTACGGGGGCTTCTATGGCTAGGGGTATGCACGCAGTCAGCAGTGTTTGACTGTCACAATAAACTTGACACATGCGACTTCAAAATGGAGCTTTGTGATTGTACGCATGGACTGAAGCACCGACCTCACTGGCTGCTGGCAAAAATTATTTAAAAAAAAAATACATTGTATATACCATGTTTTCTTCAAGCTACGTGACTATGTATTCAAACATAAAGAAAGTTTTCTTCCGGTTAGTAATGCCAAACCTGTCTATATTTTCACTGTTGTAAACTAGCGAACTTACGATATCGACTACTGATAGGTTCCTTTTCATTCATACATACCGCAGTTGGGGGCCTTGTTATGTCAAATATGTCAAATAAAACTACACTTTCTTTAAATGTGTGATATAGGCGTTGAAGGAGTGAAGTGCCTTTAGGCTGTCATCTTCAACGTCGAACGGGCTGCCCTACTTTTAAAAAACGAGTTCCATCGCCTTCATGTGGGACATGTTTATTTTTATCGGCGCAGACCGAAAGGATAAGCCGTCTATTACACCTGCAATCCTAATACAAGCTTTCCGAATAAGCACAAATTTTATAGGCTGAATTGAGTAACATGAGTAGCACGTTATATGAGTGCGAACGCATTGCCTGTCCTATTAGTACAAATATATGGTGCCCATGACACGAAAATGAGACAAGCATGCCTCGGGTAGATAGTGGCTGGACGGTGACTTTGCCGGATGTTGACTGGACGGCCGTAGCATATACCATCTTCAGCCGGACTATCCCCACTACAGGGTAAAGGCCTCTTACATATCCGACCCTGTGCTAGCTGCATCATTTCTCAACCCGATCTTTTTTCTGTCTAGATAGTTTGCTGATCTCTTGTCGAGCTGTCCTACCGCCTACTTCTGCCGCGCACTTATAGTGATGATATATCTGAAACTATCATTCATTGTTTATACATTATGGTCATCTTCCTCAGGGAAGGTCGAACATGTCTCTTGCAGCGAGAGCTTCAGCCCTTCACAAACTTCTTAATCTCATCCGCCCACCTTTCTGCCACCCCCTGCTATGATTTCCTTCCCTTGGAATCTACTTTCTTACCCTTATCGAGAATCCCTTATCCTCCCTTGGTATTCTGTGTCCTGACCATGCTTATATCTTCTTCTTGATTTCGACTAGAATGTTAACTCGAGTTAGTTTTCTCACCCACCCTGCACGCTTCCTGTCTGTTAACGTTACGCCTCCCAATTTCTGTTTAATAGCTCTCTGCGTTGCCTTCAATTTAAGTAGGGCCCGAAACGTTTCTCACTTATAGGTGAGTACCGGCAAGATACATCTCTTACACCAAATGAGCTTCATTCCAATCTGACTCTAGTTATTTCATTTTCATGGTCCGGATCTGCAGTTACTACCTGTCCTAAGTAAACGTATTCCATTACAACTTCTAGTTAAGTACTTCGCTGACTATTGTAAACTGCTTTTCCTTTCCAAGGTTTTCGAAATTACATTAGTCCTCTGCATATTAATTTTTATTCCTAACAATCTGCTTTGCCTGAATGTATCAATATTTATTCTTTGCAATTCGTCCCCTGAGTTAATTCTTGAGGTATTCTCCATCAACCCGTACCCACAACTGTTCTCATTTAAGCTCTATGAATATTTCCTGTAAACAAGTGGCTGAAAGTACTGCAAAGATCGCGTCTTTTTGTCTAAAATCTTGCTTTATAGGAAATTTATTACTTTCTTTATAGAGGACTATGACTTCCGTGCAACCACTATAAATATCTCCCTGTACTGTCACATATTGGTCATCTGCACCCTTATTTAGCAGTGCCTCATGACTGGGAAGCTTTTGAATCAGTAAGATGCTTTTCTTTTCCTATGCTTTGATTTCCTATGCTTTGAGCGTTATGCTTAACACCTGGTTTTGTCTCGGGCACTTTTCTATCGTCTGATGGAATGTGGATTCAGATTTATTTTACAGTAGCCTTTACGAAATCCTTCCTGATCTTATAGTTGATTAAAATTTAATGTTGACGTGATTCTATTAGCTACTACCCTCTAAAATACTTCGTACATAACAGACATTAAGTCGATCTGTCTGTAATTATTCAAATCCCTGGCGTTTCCTTCCTTGTGGATAAAGATAATTTTAGCATTCTTCCATAATTTCATACTCAACGAGGTCATAAAGGCATTGCGAGTACTTGTAGGGTAGCCTGTTATCTAGCTCAATCTCTTCACCACCCTTCAATGAATATGCTGCTACTTGACCCTCCACAGCTGCTTTCTCCCTTTTCATAGCTTCTAATATTTTATTTACTTCGTACGTCGTTATCGGCGGAGTGTTTGAGTGCTTTGAGCTGCTGTCATCCTTATTATCGTCCTGATTACTTGGGCTACTTGCACATCAGTATAGAACTCTTGGGTTACTTTGGGCTACCCAATCCATACTAATAATCACATTGCCCGCCTTGTCTCTCAGTGCATACAACTGATTTTTGCTATGCCTAGTTTCTTGACAGTTCTCACGCTATCGCCATTTTTCTAAGCATACTCAGTTTTCTCCATGTTAAATTTCCTTATCACATACAGTTTAAATTTTCTTATTAGCTTTGTTAGCTCGGCCCGCTTTATCCTGTCTGTCGGCTTGCAGGCTTTCGTTCCTTGGCGTTTCTTAATCAGATCTTTCGTCTCCCTACATAGTTTGTTTGTATCCGGTCGAACTATCCTACCGTCTACTTCCGCCGCACACTCCGTAATGAAACTTCTTACATTATCTTTCATTGCTTCGACAATACAGTCAACTTCCTCAATTAAAGCCGAATATCTACTGGGCAGCTACATCTTTAATTCTTCTACTTTCTCTTTGACCGCCAAATGATGGGTTTCTTCTTTACTAGTTCACTACCTTCTGTCTTTAAATCTAAACTTACTGGACACCTTATTATCCTGTGGTCCGTTTATAGCGCCTTTCAGATTACCTCCTCTTCCTGCGCAATGCTTCGAATAGGCCGCATTATGAGATGTAGTTCATTTTTTACTCCCCCCATTCGAACTTCTCCCAGCCCTCTTTCGGTTCTCCGTTTGTTCAAGAAGGTGTTAATGATTAGTAAATCATTCCGTTTTGCAAATCATTTTAAGCCATTTTCCGTAGCTTTTGGGGCCTGCAGCCCGTTTCTTCCCTACTTTAACTAGCGCTGAAGTCGCCCATCAGTCCAGTATACTGCATTTTTACTTTACGCATTGCTTATCCTACGTCTTCATGACTCAGGCTATGAGAGACGCCGTAGTGGAGGACTTCGGAAATTTCGACCACCTGGGGTTCTTTAACGTGCACTGACACCGCACAGCACACGGGCGCCTTGCTTTTCGCCTCCATCGAAAAGCGGCCGCCGAGGCCGGGATTTGATCCCGCGTCCTTGGGAACAGTAGTCGAGCGCCGTAACCACTGCGCCACCCCGGCGGGGCGTGTGTGTGTGTGTGTGTGTGTGTGTGTGTGTGTGTGTGTGTGTGTGTGTGTGTGTGTGTGTGTGTGTGTGTGTGTGTGTGTGTGTGTGTGTGTGTGTGTGTGTGTGTGTGTGTGTGTGTGTGTGTGTGTGTGTGTGTGTGTGTGTGTGTGTGTGTGTGTGTGTGTGTGTGTGTGTGTGTGTGTGTGTGTGTGTGTGTGTGTGTGTGTGTGTGTGTGTGTGTGTGTGTGTGTGTGTGTGTGTGTGTGTGTGTGTGTGTGTGTGTGTTGTCGTGACGCTGGGGCTATGGCGACCCGGCCTTCACTTGGTAGCGTGCAGAGACTCCGGGTTGAAGAAGGACTGAATCTTCGAAGTTGGTAAAATATGTACAAGCAGGTTTACTGGCACTTTGAGAAAACGTATTTACAAGAATATTTACATGAAGAAGAAGGGTACATCAGCAAAATGACAAGCGTTAAGAGTTCATAGCGAGAAGCGACTGGATGAGCCGTTTACCCAGGGCCCAGAGCGACATTTCGTGCTCTGCAGCGTCCTTAAAAACCCCCTATGTCCAGCCCCTCTCTGAAGATGCTGACCAACCAAATCCAGGGCACGCCCCTCAGGTATCGGCATCCAATCGAACACATCACTGCACTGATGGTCTGAAGCACTGACTGGTCCGGCATTCATTCGTTGGGCGTGATCACTTGTTGGCGGGAAAAGCTTGGGAACGGCGAGGAGAGGAGGTACATTTCTATTCTTCAGCAAAGAAACCACAGGCTGGTTCTGGGGGTTTTACTTCTCAGAAACCCGAGTGCACGTGGCGCCGCATAGGGCTCCCAACATGGTCCCTTTTCGACAATTGCAAATCTTTCCTGCATTCCCGGGAAATCACTTAATGGCCGTATGAGTCATGCTCTTCTCTTGTCCTGCACGTCAGCGGACATGTCACTCTGTCGTCTCCTTTGGATAGGAGGCATTCATCACTGGAGGATAGCACTTCTCGACTGGAAGGGTGAACAAAAGAAAGCACTTCCTGCTATTTCCCGCAGGGGGACGTTTCTTTGTGTTTTTCCAGACGTTCTCTTGACAGGGCCAATTTGGCATTTGCAGGTTGTCCACAAAGCAAAACATGCTTACAAAACAGGATTCCTGGAAACAGGCTCACTTAGAGCCAATGGACCATCACCACATATTCACAAAACTTTTCCATGCCCACAGGCGAACAATAGAGCGCGCAAATGCGGATGCTTGGTCGTAACAGCCTCCTCCCCCGCCAGAAGAGACTCGGAGGGCAGCAGCCGCAGCTGCTGCATGAAGAGACGACTTAATGGCCTGCACGTGAACGCTTGAAGCTCGCTGTTGCTTGTCGCGTTGTCTTGATTGTTGTAGGCCAAATTGCTTGCGCTATCTGAAACTCAACCACATGTCGAAGCAAGCACTCGGCTCCCGTCTGAAGAGACCAGGTCAAAAGAAAACTGCCATTGTTGTTCGAGAAAAGCCCACTCTCAAGACGTTCAGGACCCACGTATGCCTCGAAAACCAAACGTGCTGCTTTACATAGTCATCTATATTCAAGCGCACGAAAAAAAAAAAAAAAAAAAAACCTGATTATCAATTTGGATACATGGTGAGGAACATCTCGGACCGCTTAGAAAGAGCGGCTAAGCGCGTCCGCATTCCCATTTAACTTCCCCTTTTTGTATCTTATTTCAAAATTGTACTGCTGTAAAATCAAGCTCCACCTAAGAAGGCGACTGTTCTTCGATGTCGCAGTTTGCAGCCAAGCCAGGGGACAATGGTCCGTCTCTACGGTGAATTTGGCCCCTCCAAGATAGCACTGCAATTTTTGAATGGCCCATACAATGCAAGCGCATTCCTTCTCTGACGCGCAATAAGCCCTCTCTCTAGAACTCAGTTTTCTGCTCAAGTAGAGCACGGGGTGCTCATTACCGTCGTCATCTCTCTGGCAGAGAACAGCACCTAACCCTCGATCACTGGCATCACACTGGACCGTGAATTCTCGGCCATAGTCTGGAGCTCGCAATACCGGACGGCTAATCAGCACAGCCTTCAGGTTTACGAAGGAGGCTTCCTTTTGTTCGTCCCAGACTACATTTGTCGGTTCTGTCTTGCGGAGAGCGTCGGTCAGAGGGCTAGCCAAAGCTGAATAGTTAGGGATGTAGTGATTGTAGTACCCAGTCAGACCCAGGAATGCTCGAATTTCCGTCTTCGTGCTCGGCCGCGGGTAGTCTGCTACCGCAGAAATCTTAATCTCGCTGGGTTTCCTGAAACCTTGACCTACATTGTGACCCAAGTAGTCCACGGTCGCCCTTGCCAGGCAACATTTCTCGGCCTTTACGGTTAGTCCAGCTTGACGCAAAAGGCTCAGTACAGCTCTTAGATGTACCACATGGTCCGCCCATGAGTCGGAAAAAACCGCAATGTCGTCTAAATAAGGCACCGCGAATGTTTCACACCCCTTTAAAACCCTATCCATGAGTCGGGAAAAACAGAATGGAGCATTTTTGAGCCCGAAACTCATCATTGTTGGCTGGTAGCTGCCCGTCGGAGTGACGAAAGCCGCGTATCTGCTGGCGCGTTCAGTGAGCGGTACTTGCCAGTATCCTCGAGTAAGGTCCAGCGTAGTCACATATGCCGCTCTACTGACCTGTTCTACTCTCTCCTCAATATTCGGAATAGGATACACTTGATCCCTGGTGAGAGAATTTAGCTTTCGGTAGTCTACCACAGGCCTAGGGTCTTTACCTGGAGCTTCTACTAAGATCATAGGCGAAGCATAATCGCTTTCCGAGGGTTTTATTACTCCCAATTCCAGCATGCGAGTTACTTCCCTATCCAGAATTTCTCTTTGCCTTGGAGAAAATCGGTAGCACCTTGATCGCACTGGCACGTCTGAAGTCAGCTCAATATCGTGCTCAGTCAAATCAGTTCTGCCTGGCCTGTCCACGAAGCAGGCCTCAAACTCTGTTATTATCTCGCCCAGATCGGACAGCTGGGATTTCTTTAGTTCTCCTCTCTGCTCCGTCTTTTTGAGAAGCTCCTGAGCGTTGCTTCCTTTTCCGCTGAGGCAAATCAAGTTGTCCCCCATCTCCTCGGGAAGGTTTAACGTTAGATTTACCACGGCTTCCCTCTGCACATAAGGCTTCATAAGATTGCAATGATAAATGCGCACTTCTTTACGCCTACCGGGAATTTTCACTGCGTAGTTAGTGTTAGAAAGCTTTGCAACGACTTCAGCCGGTCCTTCCCACTGTACTTCGAGCTTATTCTGCCTTGAACTTCTCAGCAACATCACCTGGTCCCCGATACAAAACGTCCTTTGACGGGCTGACTTATCATAGTACACCTTGGAACGAGCCTGGGCTGACTTCATGCTGGCCTCAACGAGTTCCTTAGTGTTATGTAAGCGATTCAAGAGGTTCAGAATGAATTCTACTACTGTTGGGTCTTCTCCGCGCCCCTCCCAGGCTTCGCGCACCATTCGCAAAGGTGAGCGCAGTGACCTTCCGTACACCAACTCGGCTGGGCTAAATCCAGTGGATTCGTGCGGCACTGACCGCAAAGCGAAAAGCGCTGCAGGCAGGCAGGTATCCCATTCGCGCTTGTTTTCATAGCACAGTCCCCTCAGGACTCGTTTGAGAACAGAGTGCCATCTTTCTACGCTGTTGCTCTGCGGATGATGGATCGAGCTATGCACTACCTTAATGCCGCATCGCTCGAGAAATGAGGTGGTGAGGACACTCGTGAAAACGCTACCCTGATCACTTTGGACCTCGGAAGGGAATCCAACTCGTGCAAACACTGACAGCAGCGAATCCACTACACTCTCGGACGTCACCTCGCGCAGCGGAACAGCCTCTGGAAACTTTGTGGCTGGGCATAACATAGTGAGGATATAACGGTACCCTGACTCGGTCACAGGAAGTGGCCCAACTATATCTATTACTAACCGGTGAAACGGCTCGGTAATGATTGGTACTAACACCATCGGAGCTTTCCACTTATCTTGCGCCTTTCCAACCCGCTGGCACGTGTCGCATGACCGTACAAAATTTTCCGTGTCCTTAAAACATCCAGGCCAATAGTATTCTTGCAACAGCCTCTGCTTTGTTTTCTTTATTCCAAGGTGACATGACCACGAGCTGCCATGGGAAAGTCGCAGTAAGTCTCCGCGGTACTTTTGGGGAACGACTAATTGGTCCCGCTCTACTCCGCGCTTATCCTTGAATAAGCGATACAGCACTCCCTTTCTCATCTCGAAAGAAATATTGTTTGCTGTCTTAGTGGCGCGGTGGCGCTCCCTTATCTCCTGTATATTGGGATCATTGGCTTGCTCTATAGCTAAGTCCTCTCGGGTTCCACTTAAAAGTCTCGTGAGATTACTAGACACTGGCGGCAAGAGGTTACTCTCAAGAACGTCCTCATTCCGCGTCTCATCAAGCTCACTTTCAAGTTGACTTATCTGAGATGCCTCGCTCTCAAAGTTTTCTGACCTGCTATCTTCCGCATTTACCATTGTTTTAACTGCCGTTTCCTCCGCTGTGGATTTTTCTGGAATGAGCAGTGTAGCTAGTTCTCGCGCCTTTGAACGTGTTAAGGCTTGCACAACTCTGTCTCCGAAAAGGATGCCCCTCTTTCGCAGCAGCATGTCCGATTTGTTGGAGAACAAATACGGATAGCACTTAGGAAGCTTTCCTGAAACGGCAGCCTCGGTTGTTAATTCGCCGAAAGGGCCCTCGATGACCACGTTCGCGATCGGCAAGCACACACTCTGTTCCTCAACTACCTGTCGGATCCATGCACACTGTCCTGTATAGTCGGAAGGCGATACATACGCCGGATGGACAACATCCATCGTTGCGGCCGAATCGCGCAGTACCTTGCAAGGCTTCCCGTTGACTACTAGGTCATGCAGGTAGGGTTCTAAAAGCTGCATATTTTCATCGCAGTCCCTGACATACGAGAAAGCAATCTTTTCTTTCCGGCAGTTGACGGCAATGTGACCCTGCTCATTACACCTAAAGCATGTGAGCGGCTTCCTAGCCTCAAGCTTATTCTTTGTGTTCTGCACGTTGGTCACTTCCCCACTTTTCTCACTGCCGTCCTTTCTAGGGAATTTGCCTGAAGAAACCTTCATTTCTTCGTTTCCAACTCTAGCAAAGTGCCTTTCCTGACGGTTTTTCACACTGAACTTGGGATTGCGGGGCCTATCCACTGCTGGGTTGCTGAATTGTCGGCGCGAAGCATACTCCTCAATAAGTTCGGCAGCTTCAGTTGCCGACTTAATTTCGCCTCGGTCCTGTAACCAATTTCTTTCTTTTTCTGGGAGGCAGTTATAAAACTGCTCCAAAAGAATTCGCTCGACTACAGCGTCCCTATCACTGTAGGAATCAGTGCTCTTTAGCCACTCGCCCAAATTTACTCTTAAATTGTACAGGAATTCAGGGTAACTCTCGTCCCTGGACTTAGTAGCGTTCCGAAAACGTTGTCTGAACGCCTCGGCGCTAAGCCTATACTTTCTCAGAAGGCAAGCTTTGACCTTCTCGTAGTTGTCCGCGTCCTCCTTGCTTAGCCGCGCGACAACCTCCGCTGCCTCGCAGGGCAGAACCGTCAATAATCTCTGAGACCAAGTGTCTCGCTGGAAGGACAGTTTTTCGCAAGTTCGCTCAAAGTTAGCCAGATACAGACCGATATCCCCTGATATCACATATGGCTGCATGTACTTTGACATCTTGAAATCTGCCTCCTTGTTGAGAAGAGGTACCGCTAGCTGGGGACAATTGCCCGACCTCTTGCTCAACTCTAGTTCTAATTTCCGGAGCTCAATTTCTTGGTCCAGCTTTTTTGCTTCTCTTTCACGCTTCTTTTCCTCTTTTTCCCACTCACGTTCGCGCTCCCTTTCCTCTTTTTCCCTCTCAAGTTCACGCTCACGCCTCTTTTCCTCTTTTTCCCGCTCTTTCTGCTCTTTTTCCCGCTCCTTTTCCTCTTTTTCCCGCTCTTTCTGCTGTCTGAGCTGTTCCTTTTTTTGACCGATGAGGTTCCATGCTTCACTGAGCTCCTCATCATCGGCTCCCAAATCTGTGATTGCCTTTATAATCAAAGGTTTTCGTGCCAAACCACTTGTATCAATTCCCAATTCCTCACACAATTGCAACAGTTCCGGTTTCTGCAGCTTTTGTAGGTCCATGATCGCTCCGAGTGTCGGCTACTTCCAAAACAACAGTGCAAACTACCAAACCTAAAGGCGTTTCAACACTTTTTACCAGTTCTAAAATTTAACCCTGTTCTAGAACCTGGTCCACATCAGAAGAAAAGCCAAGCACTCACCCACACATGCGATCGATGTTCCGAGCTGCTTTCTTGTTGGCCGATTGTTGCTCCTGCTTGTTGCTTGAGATGCCACCTCCGATCACAAGGTGTTGTGGCTTGTAGCTTCAGATCCACCTCCAATCACCAGATGTTGTGGCTTGTAGATTCAGGTCCCACCGCTGCCACCAGTTGTCGTGACGCTGGGGCTATGGCGACCCGGCCTTCACTTGGTAGCGTGCAGAGACTCCGGGTTGAAGAAGGACTGAATCTTCGAAGTTGGTAAAATATGTACAAGCAGGTTTACTGGCACTTTGAGAAAACGTATTTACAAGAATATTTACATGAAGAAGAAGGGTACATCAGCAAAATGACAAGCGTTAAGAGTTCATAGCGAGAAGCGACTGGATGAGCCGTTTACCCAGGGCCCAGAGCGACATTTCGTGCTCTGCAGCGTCCTTAAAAACCCCCTATGTCCAGCCCCTCTCTGAAGATGCTGACCAACCAAATCCAGGGCACGCCCCTCAGGTATCGGCATCCAATCGAACACATCACTGCACTGATGGTCTGAAGCACTGACTGGTCCGGCATTCATTCGTTGGGCGTGATCACTTGTTGGCGGGAAAAGCTTGGGAACGGCGAGGAGAGGAGGTACATTTCTATTCTTCAGCAAAGAAACCACAGGCTGGTTCTGGGGGTTTTACTTCTCAGAAACCCGAGTGCACGTGGCGCCGCATAGGGCTCCCAACATGGTCCCTTTTCGACAATTGCAAATCTTTCCTGCATTCCCGGGAAATCACTTAATGGCCGTATGAGTCATGCTCTTCTCTTGTCCTGCACGTCAGCGGACATGTCACTCTGTCGTCTCCTTTGGATAGGAGGCATTCATCACTGGAGGATAGCACTTCTCGACTGGAAGGGTGAACAAAAGAAAGCACTTCCTGCTATTTCCCGCAGGGGGACGTTTCTTTGTGTTTTTCCAGACGTTCTCTTGACAGGGCCAATTTGGCATTTGCAGGTTGTCCACAAAGCAAAACATGCTTACAAAACAGGATTCCTGGAAACAGGCTCACTTAGAGCCAATGGACCATCACCACATATTCACAAAACTTTTCCATGCCCACAGGCGAACAATAGAGCGCGCAAATGCGGATGCTTGGTCGTAACAGTGTGTGTGTGTGTGTGTGTGTGTGTGTGTGTGTGTGTGTGTGTGTGTGTGTGTGTGTGTGTGTGTGTGTGTGTGTGTGTGTGTGTGTGTGTGTGTGTGTGTGTGTGTGTGTGTGTGTGTGTGTGTGTGTGTGTGTGTGTGTGTGTGTGTGTGTGTGTGTGTGTGTGTGTGTGTGTGTGTGTGTGTGTGTGTGTGTGTGTGTGTGTGTGTGTGTGTGTGTGTGTGTGTGTGTGTGTGTGTGTGTGTGTGTGTGTGTGTGTGTGTGTGTGTGTGTGTGTGTGTGTGTGTGTGTGTGTGTGTGTGTGTGTGTGTGTGTGTGTGTGTGTGTGTGTGTGTGTGTGTGTGTGTGTGTGTGTGTGTGTGTGTGTGTGTGTGTGTGTGTGTGTGTGTGTGTGTGTGTGTGTGTGTGTGTGTGTGTTTTGCTTGACTCAAGCATAATTGGTAGTGGCCAAAGCATATCGTTACTTAGTGGTATTCGCTGATCGTAACATTACGTCGAAAATAAATGGAATTTGTTTTAAAAGAGGAGATTATAACAGACTCAATATAGAACAGTGTCACCACAAAATGAGGCACTTGTGATCAAGGAGTACAGACGCAGTCATACCGCCATAAGAACAGACGGCCCAGCGTGCGCACTTAGTTGGTCTAATCTACGGCTGTTTTTAACAAAGCTAATCAATCGTTCGTGCTTGTGGTTACCCCGGCATTCTTTAGCGGTTGAATGCACAGAAATATATGACTCTATGACGTTTATCCGCTGAATTAATCTTCGCTTTTGATATGTCGCTGTTTTCACTTCTTTTTCCACTTTTGAGAGCTAGATCGCTATGAACATGCGACGGTGAACCTACGCTTTTCATTACATCCTCCTCCTCCCGAAACATATGCATTGGTTTAGTTACAATGAGGCAAGCCGAATGCAAAATAGCGTATGTGCAGGAAATACATATGCACGGCGGCTTACGGGCCGCGTGCCTACGGCGAAATTGTTCCGCAGGTGCTAGCCGTCTGGGCTCGGCAAGCCTACCACGTGAAAGCCCAGTGCCTGCGCGATATGGTAACTAGCGTCATCGTTGAAGGTGAGGATTTCGTGTTGCCGCGCAGAGGAAGGGCGGAAATAGTTTTTTTTTTTCTCCGATCCCTAGATAGCGGGGAACAGAGAGTTTCATGAAGAGTACCTTTCCCTAACGAGCTTAACAAAACACAACATGTCCCTAACCACTTATGATTCCAGTTTTCCCCGCCGCATGTGTAAAGCACCTAAAGAAAGGAAAAGAGAGAGGGAAGACAAAGTAGACTCGGATTTTGCATCCCTGAACTGAGGAACAGCAGTGGTGCGCCGTATTCCGAGTCCGACGCACGAGACCGGCTCCACCCTTTGAGCGTATCTCAGCTACGCCGTTCGTGCACCTTCCTTCGACGTGCTGGTGATTACCACCGAGGGCACGCTTTTCGGAAGAAATAAGGAGACACGGCCTTCGATCGACCCTGTCTAGGTGAGTGATGTAACGGAAAAACTCTCCACTTTGTCGCGGACACGTATGCGTCGACTCTTGATACGTGTCGGGGCCCATACTCTCTCTCCCAGACGTGCTCCAACTCGTTAAGCGCTCAACTCTTCAGTGCGCAGCGGTGGCGGCGAGTACGTCGGAGCGCGTCGCACACGGTCGTGCCATCTCTGCAGTGCCGGCGAGTGCCAGCACGTGAACATCGGCTATTCGCGCTAACGGCGGAGTATGCTCGGCGGTGGCACCGCGCCCATCGCCGCCGATGCGATATGACTCGGGAATCAGGTTGGCGGGTGGGGAGTCCACGTCCGAACTAGAATGGACTTCTGCCAATGCGTCGCGAACAGGTCGGACGCGCTCTTGAGGAAATGTCCCCACTGTATCGCCCTACCACGTGGTCTTTTTTGCTTGTATTTTTGTTGTTTTTTTTTATTTTGTCAAGGTAATTGATTCTTGAAAACTCGCTGCTTTTACTCTCTAATGTGTGTTCTTTAATATTCTATTTTGTTCTGCGCGCAAAGCGACAGTCGTTGATAAATCGCATCATGCTGCGAAGTATGAACAAGGTGTTTCTTGTAATGTAAGCTCTAGAGCTGGCTGAGTCGTGCTATCGATAGGAGAAAACAGAACAGACGACACGGTTGTTAACTTTGCACCTTTGTAAGACGGTACAAATGAGCAGAAGTATATATATATATATATATATATATATATATATATATATATATATATATTTCCCTATTGTTTCCCATGTCTCAACTTTTATATTAACACTACGCGTGGCTTGGCTGGTGAATATCGCAGATGCATAATATCTCCCGATATTACCAGCTTCCTTCTAAATGAAAATTTTACTTGTACGTTTTCTGCGATGGCGTACCATAAAATTTAAACCATCACTTCATTTCACTGATAATTGGGAACTGAGACAGAAAGTTACAAAGTTAGCAGTCGCCGAATAGGTCCTTTTCATTAGACCCGTGATTACATTTATAATGAATGGTTATGACTACTGTAGATTATAAGAATGCTGAAATGGAACGGATGGTCATCTTGATAAACATAATGTTTATTCTGCAAGGGGGGGGGGGGGGGGCAGAAAAAGCTTCCAGGTATAATTGTTGAGTAGCAAATGGGATTCGGACCAGTAAAGCTAAACGTGTGCACTTGTTTAATTCTTAACCTTCTACTACCTGGCTCCAAACTGTGGATCATATATCTTTTTTTTTTTGTACCTTTTGTTAGGCGACAACCTCCGAGCAGTCGTGTTGTTCCATTCGGGGCGTGCATTAATGCGTTTAAATGAACGCGAAATGGCACATTATGCCACACATTCTAGTACCGGCTTTCTGATATGATCCAGATTCTATATATGCGTAGAAAGCCCTCCTCGTACGAGAGAAAAACCTCTGCGCAACCGAAGTTTGAAGTACACCTTTGCCCGGAAAGGGGTAGACTGGGTGTTAGTTGGAATAAACACCGTCTTATCGACTGTCACAAATTTACAGCGGGTGATGATACCCACCCTCGTACATCTCAAATGCTGGTCATTCAAGGCTGCTTTTCATTGTGGTGATCTCACAGCGTTGATGCCTGCATGTTGTCGTGGTATATTTGTTCGAGTTATGAGCGTCCAGTAGTTACATAACATTACGAAGTCAAAGGATAGTTGCAAGGCACGTAATGTCCTTGGAAGAGAAGGCGCCTAATTGGAGGAAGTTCTAATTCAAGAATGGCGGGCATCTCAAGAATCAGCATGCCTCTCTTTATCATCGTTGCTACCCGCAGCTCGATACTAATGAATGTTTATTATATTCGCGCAGCTTTTTACAATATATGCAATCATTCTTTGTGTGCATAGCTAAACTAGCGAACCCGTTCCTGTTTCCAAAGCACATCCGAATAAAGCACCATCTGATAGCAGTGTTCATGCATTTGGCGGGGCAAATTACCGCAAGCTCCAAACGAATTCGCATATCAATGGGAATTTAATAATGGTGAAAGTATTTTAATGACAGGAAAGGGGCGATGCCAACCTATCCACTTTTCCTGCCATTAGATTCATTTTCCTTTCTCTCTCTCGTTCTCTATTACTCTGAATTTTAAGGCAAATTTTGGGAATTTCAAATGGGGGCATTACGTGTCTCAAGAAAACCGCTTCAGGAGCCGGCGCTTTAGAGAGCATTGAAAACGAGGCATGGCCTCTCGTGCTTTTTACCTGGCGGTTTACTTGAAAGCTCACAAGTTTATAGCTGACGGGAGCAGCCGTCCGCTCAGCAAGCTCCTGTTTTGCGACACACATGTGAGTTCAAAAAAAAAAAAAAACGCTGCAAAATTTTGGATGTTTTTGTAGACAACTATTGTTGGGAAGACATACACTAATTCAAATTATTCTGCGAAATAAAGCACCAATTCCCTATTTTCCAGAAAATATGTCGATCCAACAATGACCCTTTCTTCCGCCTGTAGTTGCTGGCTCTGTAACTCCGGGACCTCAATCCGTTTTTCATCATCCTTACACAGTAACATACCATTGCGATCATTTTCTGTCCTTTTGAATTATTATTAACATTATTTCACTTCTAAGGGGTATACGCTGCGGGTGCATATAGCACTGCAAATTTTTATAAACAATGGTCCTGACGAAGAGTAACCAAGACTGCCGAAATGGCAGTCATGAGCGACAACTACTATGATATAAGACATCAATTTCCAGTGCTTTTCGGAACAATGTGGTCATGGGCTTTGCATATTTTTATAGGATTTAGATTGAGAAAAGAATTTTTAATTAACTTTACCGGCACAACACAGATCGACAAACTTATCGAAAGATACGTTGTTCGGATTAGTCAACAAAACTAGGCTCTTTGTATCGACATTTACGAAAATTTCTTCCTGGTATCAAGCTCTAAAATAACTGGGAAACTTCGCGTTCCATGAGGTAAGCTAGACCTCAGAAGTCCAGTTGAACACTTGCTCAACTATGAAAACAGTCGGGCTTTTAGGATGGTTCAGTTTTGTGGGGTTGACGTCCCAAGTCAATAAGCCTATGAAGAACCCGAAGTGAAGGGCTCCGGAAATTTAGTCCACCTAGGGTTCTTTAACATGCACTGGCATCGCACAGCACATGGGCGTCTTGATTTTCGCCTCCATCCCAATGTGGTCACCGCGGCCGGCATTCGACCCCGCGTTCTTGGGTTGAGCAGTCGAGTTCCGTAACCTCTGAGCCGCCCCATCAGGCCCACTTCTAGGATTATATAGGCAAATAAACACCTGGTGTCGATATATGATGAATGGAAATAGAAATTTATTAGACTAATGGAAGCTCTTGTCGCGTGAAAATGGCAGGATTCGTTGCAAACACAGCACCGATCTTTACGGTGCGGAGCTGATACTCTCCTCGTAGAATTGCTTTCCTTCATCGAAATCACGACAAAATGAGCTAGGAGGTTGATCAGGGAAGCTAGCGATGTAACGCTTCGATAGGTACGCAAAAAGCTTACCTTTGGGTATGATTTTAAATAGAGAGACGACCAGGCACACTCTTCCACGCTTGTGAGCAATTTGTAGAAGAGGAGGAGCGTTGACCTGATGCAGTTGGCATGCTGGTTTGCTGAGATTATTTGGTCTGAAAGTCTTTACATAGGCTTCGCGAGTAGTACGAGGGACATAAATGTCAATAGCGTGGAGCAGAGATTTCACAAACCTCTAAAAGAGTAGGGAACTACAGACTAGACGACGCGGAGTGGCAATCGACGCAAACGTCTGGCATCAAGCTATTTGCGGTGTTATTGGTAATTGTGAAAACATTCTTTTTAGATTGGTACCTCTATTTATACAAAAACGTTTATTGCTGTCTATAGCTTCGCGGAGTGTCGCCTGTCGCCTTTGGATGTATCTAAATTAGGATCCGCGGTTGATGCATCGTAGATCTGTTTAGTCAAGTGCAAAGCCTCAATTACACTCTTTTTGTCAGAACAAAAGAGGGCGATATCATCAGCGTAGGTTAAAATTTTAACTTCAAATTGAGCCAGAGAGAAACCACGCATAGCTGCGCTGTTACTTATACTGAGACAGAGGGGTTCCAGATGCGGGACAAACAACAAAGAAGACAGTGGACATCCTTGACGAACAGATGATTCCTGTGGTATTGGTTTCATTAGCTCCTGGTTAGCAATTAGCCTTCTATAGGAGTTCTTATAGCACTGCCTTATGCCCTTGAGTAAACCTTCACCAATATTTGCATACCCCATGACCGCGAACAAGAAATCGTACCGGACTTTATCAAACGCCTTCACCAGGTCAATTTGAATCAGAGCTACTTGACTCGTCTCATCTGATACTGTTTCCAATACTGAACGTGCAGTATGAATATGTGTTTCAATACTGCGGCCTCTGATACAACGGACATGATGCGAACCTATCATGTCCATATGACTAGCTGCAGACAACAACAAAGAACCATGGCAGAAATTTGTGAGAAACAAATTGTAATTCTCCTTGACTAGCGTGAGGTAATAGTAGCGATGAAAACTACGATTATTTAATTGATAATGATCATAGAAGCGGTGGTGATGATGATAATGATGATAGTAGGTATGGCAATGACGATGCACTTAGTGAAAACAGTTCTGTAAAGTAGTTTTCACTATTTTTGCTTTTAAGCAGACTTGAGCGCAATCCTGTAATCAACAGTGCTATCTGTGCTAGTAGTATCAGAACATGAAAGACACAAACAAATTAAAGGCGAAACACTACGCTAGCGGGGACAGCATATATATTGCTTGTTTTAGTGAAGACTAAGTCATCATCATCATCATCATCAGCCTGATTATACCCATTGCAGGGCGAAGGCCTCTCCCATATTTCTCCACTTAACCCGGTTCTGTGCTAGCTGCATCCACTTGACCCCTGCGAACTTCTTAATCTCATCCGCCCACCTAACTTTCTGCCGCCCCCTGCTACGCTTTCCTTCCCTTGGAATCCAGTTTGTTACCCTCAGCGACCATCGGTTATCTTCTCTTCGCACTACATGTCCTGCCCATGTCCATTTCTCCTTCTTAATTTCCACTAGAATGTCGGTAACTTGAGTTATTTCTCTGACCCACTCTGCACGCTTTCTATCTCTTAATGTTACCCCTACCATTTTTCGTTCCATAGACCTCTGGGTTGTCCTCAACTTAAGTAGAACTCTCTTGGTTAGCCTCCACGTTTCAGCCCCATAGGTAAGTACAGGCAAGATTCAACTGTTGTATACTTTCCTCTTGAGCGATACCGGTAAGCTGCTGGTCATAATCTGCGAGTGCTTGCCAAATGCGCTCCATCCCAATCTTATTCTTCTTGTTATTTCCTTTTCATGGTCCGGATCTGCGGTTACTACCTGTCCTAAGTAGACATATTCGCCTACTACTTCCAGTATTTCGCTACCTAATGTAAACTGCTGTTCCTTCCCGAGGCTGTTGAACATTACCTTTGTCTTCTGCATATTGATTTTCAAGCCTACCCTTCTACTTTTTCTGTCTAGGTCATCAATCATTATTTGCAGTTCCTCCCCCGAGTTGCTTAGCAAGGCAATGTCATCAGCAAATCGCAGATTACTGAGGTATTCTCCATCTACCCTTATCCCTAACTGCTCCCATTCCAAGTCTCTGAATACTTCCTCTAAACAAGCTGTGCATAGTACTGCGGAGATTGTGTCTCCTTGCCTAACACCTTTCTTTATGGGAATTTTGTTACTTTCTTTATGCAGAACTGTGGTTGCTGTGCAGCCACTATATATATCTTCCAGCACTTTCACGTACGGCTCGTCTACCCCCTGATTTCTCAATGCCTGCATCACCGCCGAGGTTTCAACTGAGTCAAATGCTTTTTCGTAATCAATGAATGCTATATATAAGGGCTGGTTATATTCCGAGCATTTTTCTATCACCTGATTGATGGTATGGATATGATCGATAGTAGAGCACCGTTTCCGAAACCCTGCTTGATCCTTTGCTTGATTGCAGTCTAAGGTTGTCCTGATTCTATTAGCGATTACCTTAGTAAATACCTTATACGTAACAGACAGTAAGCTGATTGGTCTGTAATTTTTAAGGTCCTTAGAGTCACCTTTCTTGTGAATGAGGATAATGTTTGCATTCTTCCATGGTTCCGGTACCGTCGATGACACCAGGCACTGCGTATACAGGGTGGCCAGTTTTTCTAGCACGATATCCCCCCCCGTCCTTCAGCAAATCTGTAGTTATCTGATCCTCTCCAGCTGATTTCCCCCTTTTCATAGTTTCTAGTGCTTTCTTGACCTCGTCCTTCGTCATTGGTGGAACGTCTGACTGTTTTTCCCTACCGCCAATCTCATTACGGTCCTGACTACTTTGGCTACTGTAGAGATCTGTATAGAACTCCTCGGCTATTTTGACTATCTTGTCCATATTAGTGATGACGTTGCCTGCTTTGTCCCTTATCGCATACATCTGGTTTTTGCCTATGCCCAATTTCTTCTTTACCGCTTTAAGGCTTCCCCCGTTCTTTACAGCATGCTCAATTTTCTCCATGTTATACTTCCTTATATCGGCCACCTTGCGCTTATTGATTAGCTTTGATATCTCGGCCAATTCGATCTGGTCTGTTGGATTGGAAGCTTTCATACTCTGGCGTTTCTTAATCAAATCTTTCGTCTCCTTAGACAGCTTACCGGTATCCTCTCTAACTATCCTACCGCCTACTTCTACCGCGCACTAAGACTAAGTAACGTTTCACAAAACTAAAGGATTCAAAATAGTAAGACAATATTTGCAGGAACAAACTTTCTGCTACGGCAGACACAATTTGCGGCAAAAGTCATTAAATTATACAGTTAATTAAATAAACGCACTAGTTTGCTTTGTAATTATAGCAATTCGGCGTTTAGTCCATAGATGAAGATGGCAGCTGTGAAAACGTAACATCATATGAGCTTTTGAAATGACAAAAAAAAAAAACTCATTTTCTAGAGCCCTGCAACGCAATAAAATCCGAAAACTTTTATGTACGAAATCTAAACTTCTCGGATAACGTGATGCAGCAGCAGTGGCGCCAAGTTCGAAATGCCTGCTCCACTGTGTCGTGTAATTCTTTTTATTTCGCTCTGTCGCTATTACAAAAAAATAAGGGGGGGGGGGGGGGCCATGCCGCTGGTTTTTGTTTGTATTTGTTGTTAAAATTTCGGGCCTTTAGTTTGCACTAGCCGCACGACGAAAGAATTTAGCGTGTACTTGACGTGGCGCAACACCATTTGCAGTTCGATCTCAGCGTGATTGCCACTGCCCAAGTGATCACCGGCCATTGTTGGTGAACACATGGATGAACGCTGTCAGAATGAATACCTCTGAATGTTAACATGAATAACAACCTCAGAGCAATCACACGATGGAGTAAATTAAGTGTCTGATCAAGCCGTAGCAATGGGCTATAGGGGAATTAAGTTTCTGCCATACTGCTGTCACCTGACCTTCGCAAACAGGCAACCCTTAATAACAACGCTGCGGGGATCAAGACCCACAGCGGTAGGCCATGCGCACAAACTTTCAGCCTGGTTGGTTGATACATCTGTTCAGTGTTGTGGAAGCAAAAGAGCCGGCGCATCTCATTCACAGGCCCGGTCGTGTACTTGTTTGCACTTATGACATCCACGTTTTTCTTTTTTTTTTTGCACGTCCAGTAGGTAGTCCGCTGTCTACCAATATGTCATAGCTGCCGAGAATGCAAATGCCGACAGATAAAATTTCGAATTGCCTCGCGTGTGAACGTCTGAGTGAATTTTGCACTATCTTGTACGAACATGCTGAGTAGTTTGTAAAAATCGCGCACACGGCCTAGCTGATTGCCTCCCCAGGTGAATACTACACCCAAGTTGGAGATAACCTCATTCCACCTATTATCCTGTTGTAGACAGGAACATGCCAAAGGACCAACATATATTTCACTTCAGAGTGTTAATTACAGATCCCAGAATTACATGCACATTGCATAAGTATGTTTAACTGTGGCATTACTTAACTGCTCCTATTTACTTATTACTGCAGCCACTGCAATCAGTACGAACTCACTCTCTAACTCTTTGGTGCGCAAAATACACTCAGATTTCATGGGATCGTTTATTTAGCCATAGTATCCGTATCCATATCGCCGGTAGCCTCCGTATGCTGGGTAGACCGCATAGCTGGGGTAGCCTCCGTAACCGCCATAGCCACCGTAGCCGCCGTAGCTGCCATACGATCCAAGGCCGTAACCGAGTCCACCGAATCCGACTCCCCCGTATCCGCTGAGGCCGTAGCCAAGCACGAAGGTGGCCGATGCCGCAGCAACCAGCAGGCACATGGTGATCAGAAGGGCCTGCACAAAAATACCGACGAAAAATTTTACTTCTGACGTAACTTCCCCTTAAGGTTTGGTGTTGAAAAGGTGCCGGTGTAGAATGTTTTACATTATTTTATTTTGAATGCATAACGAAGTGCGTAAGCATATGTTACATGTTAAGACCTGTGTTTGCACAGCAAAGCTAAGTTAACAGCTAAGTTCATTGCACTAGTAGCAGCAACGCTATAGTTCTCGGCTCCTAATGTCTGCACCGTCTTCGTGTGATGAACACTGCGTTCTTTGTTTGACGCGGATGCGCTGTGGCGGCCATGCATGGCTAACTTTCGCGCTCTTTTCAGTTACCGTGTTGTCAAACCTTTTCGCTAACAATCGCTAACAACGCGTGAGTTTTGGGCTATATAGCGTTATAAACAACACTACAGACGGCTGTGCATAAGCTCTACTTCCTTTTTGCTCCTTCCAGAATGCTCTCTTTGTGGTTGCGCGTCTACTTTCCAGCCCAGGAACACAGAGGAAGTGTACGCGTGGCCAGTGTTCCTCGTTTTAACCCTTTCAAGCAGAGTTTGTCTTTTTTCTTGAGAACTTGCGCTTCTTCCAAATTGTTAAAGCACCCAGCAGGTGTTAGGAGAGCCCATCACTCCTGGTCCGCACACGAATAACGCCCACACGTTAAAGTGCCGGAGTGGCTAGAAATTGTAGCATCAGCGCACTAGCACTTGTTCTATAAGTACATAAAGAATCAGAAGATGACATTTGTCTTTGGAATTTTGAGCACTGCACTAGAAACATTAAAAAAAAAAACTTTAACGCCCTATAACGCTAACCACTTAAAAGTCCCCACGGGGTCAAAGTGGTAGCAGAGTATGCGTGTCCCGCCTGGACAGGGCAGCCACCGTCGCTGATGGGTTTCAGACCGTACTAAACGATGGCGTGATCCTCTATGCAACGCACCGAACTCCCGCTATACTCTACCGATTCAGTACAGCAACCATATGAATACACGTCTTACCCACTCTCCAATATATTGACCCATCCGCTCTGTCTGGAGAACGCAGTCTCTCTCCCGCCATCCCGTCACGTCCCAACTTGCCTTCCTCTCCACCCTCCCAGCTTTCCTCTCCTGTCCAAGAGGATTTCTCTCTCCACTTTTCGTCCTGCTATCGGAGGTCTCACACTCCATCGCAAACTACGGACCATTTTTTGCGATAATTAAAGTTTTTGCTTTGGACTACACTAAAGGGGATGTTTTCAGGCAACAAAATTTGTTTACTCGAGTGTGCCGAAGGACGTTCTCTAAAACTCGTGGTTTAGGGAAATATTGCTAGCAAACTTTGAGAAGTATGCACGTCGGCTGTGGCATAAAGAGCCCTCAGTTTGTCAAAAAAATATATACCGGGTGTCCCAGCTAACTTGAACCACGACTGAGAGCACCACAACAGCGGCGCACAAATGCACTAGTCACGTGGTATTATTGGTATTTCGCGGGCTTTCTTCTGAGCCCGGAAAAAAAGATACACGTGAGACTTTCTTTACCGCAATAATTGAAATGGGGGTTTCTGAAGGTGCTCTACAACTTTCCAATTTACAAGTTTGGTCTAAAGTCGATATTTAATAAATTAGATAAATTAACATAATTAGCTAATTAAATAATTGCAAAACAAAAAATTGCCTGTAGTGCGCAAGGAGGCTGGCAGTTGAATGCAATTGGTTTCACTGACCTAGCTCAAATATATTATTTTGTACCCCTTGGTTCAAGTTAGCTGGGACACCCGGTATATCATTGTTCATTCTCGCTTACTAACAGAAAATGCTGTTAATGAGTTTAATTTGGTTCATCAAGGTTAACTTCCCAAAGCGACTAGGTGTATGCGAATCCATAATAGAGGGGTCAGGAAATTTCGACCACCTGGAGTTTTTTAACGTGTCCTGGCATCGCACAGCACACGGGCGCCTTGCTTTTGGTTTCTGTCGAAAAGCAGCCGGCGTGGCCGGGATTCAATCTCGCATACTCGGGCACAAACCGTGGCAGGACATATGCTGGGAATGCTCATTGGACACAAATGTGTACATATCGACTAAGGTGTGAAGGAATATGCAGGAAGTAGAAGGTGGTGAGTTAGGTTTCTGAGTTAAATTTTCATTTCATTTCTCAGCAATAAGGAAAAGGGGATAGCTGCCAAATGTAATCTGATTCTGTACTAAGAACTGTACTGGTTACAATGCAAACCAATATGCAATACAAGCTATTAATGCGAAAACAACACAGAACGAACGCCGTCTAACAATGCTTTTCACGACGAATCGCAGTTCTCAGCGAACAGTAGAACTTCTTCATTTCCTAATTGCGGTAGCGCTAACGTCAAGAAACGGTGCCAAGGCCATCGCTCCAACAACTACAAAAAACAGGAAATACAATCGCCCACGCATCTCGGCCTATTTTTCTGCTTTGCTGTATTCCATCGTTACAGCGTACAACGCTAGAAAGGAAAACGGGAACGTTTCATTGTCTCTATGCATTTTATTGTATCTTCGTTGTATCGTAAAAGAAAGAAAAACGCTATGGTAAGCCCACCAGTGTCTCGAGGCAGCAGTGGGATTAAAATAAGTGCTTAATTACTCACTAAGCAACTCAGCAGCTTTAGACATAAAGAAACATACATTGATAAAGAAATGGCTGACTAAAATAAAGCATTTAAAACTGTGCTACAGCTTTCCGGCAACATGGAGAGGAAAAAATAATTATTTTTGAAACATTTGAATACGTGTTTTGAGCTGAATTCAGCGTACGTGTCAGCTGGGCTCGAAGAAGACTGTTTACGAAAATTACCGTTGCCTATGTGGGTGATTAGTTGATTGCGCCGGCTGTACGCACAAAGCTTGCTCCTGTCGTTAGTGTCCTTCTTATTATCATGGGCCTTGCATCGTATGCTTTCAAGCATGCTGGCAGCTGTGGGCACCTAAAATTAGGGAGCCCCGCCGGGGTGGTGCAGTGGTTAGGGTGCTCGAATACTGTTCCCAAGGATGCGAGATCGAATCCCGGCATCGGTGGCCGCTTTTCGGTGGAGGCGAAGAGCAAGGCGCCCGCGTGCTGTGCGATGTGAATGCACGTTAAAGAACCCCAGGTGGTCTACATTTCCGGAGCGCTCCACTGCAGCGTATCTCATAGCCTGAGTTGCTTTGAGACGTTAAACCCCGTAAACCTAACCAAACCTGAATTTAAAACAGATTGCGGTCGCTCTGAAGAACAAAATAAACCGTGTGCGAGCTTTCCCAGTACTTATATGATGAATTACGAAACAGCTGATTTATATTGTTACGGACGACATCAACGAAGAAAAAGCGGGCAGTGGCGCGGACAGGAGCGCTCGCGCTAGGCCCGGCAACATATTCATTAAACGTCATCTCACTGTCATCGACCATCTCTCTGTCCTCTGTTCTCCTGTTTTCATCGGCTTGCCGTATCGTAACATTTGGTTGGAGGTGCTGGGTACTTCACCATCACCCCCCCCCCCCCCCCCCCCATCCTGGTCCAGAGCATCAGCGCCCTGCGACTTCTTGCGCCGTCGGCGAAAGGTTAGGAGGCACTGCATGGCTGTTCCCCAGCCTGCCGGACCCAGCAAGACCTTGCCGTTCCTCCGCCTCGTCCCCCCCCCCCCCCCCGCCCCGACCACAAGACACGACGAAGGAGAGACTGACCCGAGACGCCACACATGACCACAAGACACAAGGAGAGATCCGAATGACCTAATGTGACCCCACTGACCTGATGTTCCGACCAAGGACCCTACGACCCAAGACACCGCTACACTTCAAGACATTCTCCCCTGCCTATGCCATGCAGTGCGTGCCTTGGCCTCCGCCATCGAGTCGTGGCAACGTGTGGCCCCAGAGTGTCCTGCCAAGGTTCATCGCGAATCATCGTGCCGGCAAGCCATTCTATTCTTCCTTCTTCCTCTTCTTTTTCAAGCATCTAGACACGCCCATCATCATGCCATGGAATCATCAACATCGTGCATTTCCTCGTCCACGATCGGGACGATCGCTCGGTGGCCCCGGGTTATGTTACGGACGACATCAACGAAGAAAAAGCGGGCAGTGGCGCGGACAGGAGCGCTCGCGCTAGGCCCGGCAACATATTCATTAAACGTCATCTCACTGTCATCGACCATCTCTCTGTCCTCTGTTCTCCTGTTTTCATCGGCTTGCCGTATCGTAACAATATTCTGGACATTTGGTGACAGAATATTTGATTTTTCTTGACACCGAGGTGGTGAGGTGATCACATTTTCGTCATCCAATGATTGATTCTCTTCCAACGCTGATCGGGAAAAAAAAAAAAAAAAAACTCCAAACAGGCTCATCATCATCATCCTCAGCCTGACTATACCCACTGCAGGGCGAAGGCCTCTCCCATATTCCGCCAATTAACCCGGTCCTGTGCTAGCTGCGTTCATTGTACCCCTGCTAACTTATTAACCTCATCTGCCCACCCAACTTTCTACCGCCCCCTGCTACGCTTTCCTTCTCTTGGAATCCTGTTTGTTACCCTAAGCGACCATCGATTATCCTCTATTCGCACTACATGCCCTGCCCATGCCAACGGGCTAATAAATAACTAAAAGCGACATTGCTTAACCTGTACGAGAATTGAGAAAGTTGTATTACTTCTTTGCATTCCTGACGCATTTTGATTTATTTAGCATAAAGAGATGAATTTCAAAAGCCTGAAGCCAAAAAGGAATTTCACTGCCGCCACAGTATTGTCGAGCTTCCTGTCATTTTATCTACAGAACTGCCGCACGTTGCGTTCAAGTCGAGCGAGAGAAGATACTTACGGCAAACTTCATGGCGGTGAATGCAGAAGACTGCTGCTTCTGTACAGACCCGGAGCTCTAGCAGTGACTGAGTACGGTTGCCGAATTCTATTTATATACCATCCTGAGTCTGCTTCAACTACAGCTTCGAAGGTCTCCGCAAAAGGGGCCCTACCCCCTGCTCGTAATCCTCATTAACAAAGCCGGCTCCTGACAAGCAAACGCGTGGCAGACGATATCGATTCATCTTTCAAAGCTTGTATCATACCTTAGCGCTGAATCGTTCGTGGTTTCGCAACACGTGATGACGGCTCAGCTCCAACCGTTGCCTTGGAAGAGGTCCTGCTCGCTCTGTCTGGCGCGTAATTATGAGCCCGTCGCGGAATTCGCCAAATTAGGTGCTGTGCTGAGCCGGCCCGAACGCTGTTGCCCTATGCTGCGTGAGGCATGCACACGATGTTCCGGACAGGATGCCTCACTGACGATAGCTGACTGATCTATAGCTGTCATTTTTCTTTCTTGTCGCTTCTTCCACAACCCTTGACGAAACTGTAAGAAAGAATAAAAATGCTCCTTTAATCGGCGCAATTATAATAATTGCTCAAAGCTTTTAGTTCGTTTTGGCCATGATTAACGGTGAATGCTGAACATGCAGACAGAGTAGACCATCATGACCTTGATGCTCTCTGGAATAATCACGGGTTACGACTCTGTTGTGGCTAGGAGAAAATGGCTGGGTAATTGCTTTGTCGCTGTACGCTTGAGAACCGAACACCACCAAGTCAATGCAAAGGGCAACTTGAAGGTTATAACTCATTTTTTGTGGGCTCTCGAGCAGTTGTCGCGTGGTCATACGTATTACTGACGTATGTGTGGTCACCTCTGCGATTTTCTTTGCTCTTTAGCGCTAGTTCTACATCAAAAAATAAAAGAATAATAAATAAATAAATCCATGCTTTCGTCGTCTGGTCGACTGTGATGTTAATCAATGTCTACCAGTTGGGCACAGAACAGCCTATATGCTACTCTTATCTTAATCCTCAATGCCGTATGATGTTGCTTCAAAATTACGAATACCGGTCAAATATTTTATCCCCCGCACGCCTCCTCTAAATGAATTGAGATCGTTCAAAACACATGCCAACTGCTTCCATCACCGTATTCCGATAGCATTAAGTTTAATTTAAGCCATGATATAGTTTGCACTGCTCAACGATTAACGTACATTACCTAGCTGACTAAATTTCAGACATTTAGGAAGCATACAAGCAAAGCATCCCTGCTGAAATTGTACTATGATGGGCGGAATTTATTTTAAACAAGTTATATTTTATTCCCCATCGTCGCGTACATATTTAAAGAAATATGTGTAGCAACATTTTGAAAATATGTGTAGTAACATTTTGAAATGGTGATCTGGAAAAAGCAAAATATGGAATTCGAGAGACTAATAGAGAGAAAGAGACAGATCAGAAGTATTGACAAATATGAGTAATTGAAACTGAGGCGGAGTTTCTTGCTTGGTACCCCGTGTAGGTCCCGTCAGGCCTCCAGAAGGCTTTTTGTCTACACCCGCAGCATTGTGTATGCAACGCTGAAATACAATTCTGATCCTGATTCTGATACTGGTTCTGCTGGTGCAGATGGTGCAGATGGTGTTTGCGTATTGAAGCTGTGTCTGCTATTTAGCCAGCTGCAGGTGGTGGGTGTTAAGATATGAGTAGCCGAATCCACAAAGCTGATGGTAAAACTAAGAACACCTTGTGCTTGATAGGCATCGTGGCCACTGCACTGTTACCTTCCACATTTGGCCTGTGCATAGCGTATGCTAATTGCAGGGTATCGAGTCAATTGTGGGTACTCTCCTTCTTCAAATTAGGCCGGCTACAGATACAGCATGGCTATCGGCTGGAGTAGAGCTTCATTGCCCGGCGACTGGCCAGTATTGAGATACAGTCGAGCCACTTAAGTAATACTCCAGTTAATACAGACAGTTTTTAGGGATCATACTTTTTCATTGTATTTACGCCTCTTCGTTAGGGAAACTGACTGTCAGGACACTGGACAAGGAGAGAACGCCCAGAGCCGATTCGCACCAACGTATTTCTGTCGCGTTAGTAAAGTCAATGATGAGCCAATTATCTCTGCTATATGCTTCCTAACCCCCATTTTCAGTTCAGGAGATCACAGAAATGGCGTGAAAAAGTACAAATGGCTGAGTGATTGGCCTTATCTTGACTGGTTTCTTGTTTTGCAGTGCAAAGTTTCCCAGCCGATGCTGCTTGATATTTTTGGTATCATGAGTAACGGCGAAGAAAACTCTCTCTTTAAACTGTACGTGACACGCAGAGGGGCGCGGTCAGAAGCTGTCATTCAACTGCGTTCTGATGTATATAACCGTTCGTTGTGATCTGTCCCAGACGAAATTAGGCCATTTAGCCATGAGACACCACCACGCCTCAGTTCATTCTCTATACTCATAGATGCATCTTGCTGTCAGACACTATTTCAAGCTGGTGCTTGAAATGCTTGAAGGCCTGGCAACCAAAATAACGTTGTTGTTGCTCCCACAATTACCGTTCAGTTCAGTTACACTGGTCAGATTATTACGCCGAGTACCTCTTTCACATCAACAGTTATTATTAGCAAGGTTTGCAGAGCAGTTTACCAAATGTTTCCTTGTCTGAATGTCACCTTTCTAAGAAAGGTTCTGCGCCCTTGCAGTCTGTTTGATGAGGGAAAGGGCGGCTAACTGTGTAATTGGTGCGTCATCTTGAGAGCCAATAGGGCGCGTATAGAATGCAATATATAATGCTGCAGTGGTGTCGTAGAGGTAGAACATCCGCCTCTCGTGCAAAGAGGACCGTGGTTCGAATCCAGGTGCCGCGCAATTCCTCGTCGGATTAAAAAAAAAAAAAGAAAGGAAACATCGCATGCCGATGAAACTGCAAACACAGATTTGGGGTGTGACCTATCCCGTGAACACCTCCGGAAAAGTACTGCTTCACCACAACAGGACTTGGCTATCCTGCTGTAGTAATTGCCGACAACTTCCTATGAATACTAAAAAAGAAAACCCGCCCTCAGTCCCCAGCGGCTGCAAAGCAACTGACCACGGCGACGGTCACACCTGCAACGCAGCAAAGGGTGCTAATTTCTCGCTCCGCTGGACAGGCTGCCATTGGAAGCTGACCCTAGCAACGTTTAATGCTAAAACCCTAGCCAGTGAGGCCCGTTTAGCTGTACGGCTAGAGGAATTAGAGGGTATTAAATGGGATGTGATAGGGCTTAGTGAGGTTAGGAAGCCGAATGAGGCATATGTAATAATATACTACACTGATGTATTTTGCCATCGAGGTTTACCGGGGAGACGAGAGCGAGGAGTAGGGTTCCTTGTCAATAAGGATATAGCTGGTAATATGGAGGAATTCTATAACAGTAATGAGAAGGTTGCAGGCATCGCAATTAAGCTTAATAAGTGGTATAACCTGAAGGCTGTACAGGCCTGCGTGCCTACATGTAATCATGATGACCAGGCAGTCGGAAGCTTCTACGAAGATGTAGAATTGGCAATGGGGAAAGTAAAAACGCAGAATAATTTACTAATAGGTGACTTCACTGCCAAGGTAGGGAAGAAGCAGGCTGTAGACCAGGCAGTGGGTAAATATGGCATTGGTTCTAGGAATAGCAGGGGGGAGTTACAAGTTGTGTTTGCAGAGCGCAATAACTTAAGAATCATTAATACCTTCTTCAGCAAACGGAAGAACCGGAAGTGGACATGGAAAAGCCCTAACGGGGAGACTAAGAACGAAATTAAATTCAAACTGTGTTCTAACCCCGGCGTGTAGAGGTAATAAAAAGATAAGAAAGAAGTCCATTACGAATTAGCGATGAGGGGGAGGGCAGAAGAGTTCAGGATCTCGCTACAGAATATATTCAGCTTGAACCGAGGGTGACGAGTTCAGCCTAGAAGCAATGAACAATAATTTTAGAGATATCATTACTGATTAACGGTGGAAGCAGGCGGTTGAAACCTTGGAGAGGGTACCGATAAACTGTCTAAGAATACGAAAGAGTTGACTAAGAAACGCCAAATTTGAAAGCTTTGAGCCAAACATACCGGATAGAACTGACAGATATACCAAAGCTAATCACTAAGCTTAAAGTGGCCTATATAAGGAAGCATAAATGAGGAAAATTGAGAATGCTCTAAAGAACGGGGGACGCCTTAAAGTGGTGAAGATGAAATTGGGCATAGACAAAACTCAGATGTATGCGCTAAGGGACAAGGCGCGTAATGTCATCACGAATAAGGACAAGATTGTCAAAGCAAAGTATCCGAGGAGTTCTAGACTCATCTATACGGTAGCCGAAGCCGTGTGGATAATTATGAGGTTGGTAGTAGTGAAAAGGGCTCAGGCATTCCGCCAGTGACAGAAGACGAAGTTAAGAAAGCTTTAGAAGCTATAAAAAGGGGGAAGCAGTGAGGGAGGACCAGGTAACTGCAGCTTTGCTGAAGGACGAGGGGATATAGTGTTAGGAAAACTGGCCAACCTGCATACACAATGCCTGGCGTCATCGATGGTACCGGAATCATGGAAAAACGCAAACATTATCCTTATTCATAAGAAAGGGAACGCTAAGGACTTGAAAAATTACAGATTAATCAGGTACATATAAGGTGTTTACGAAGGTAATCGCTAAAAGAATCAGGACAATCTTTGACTTCAATCAAGAAAAAGATCGAGCATGTTTTCAGAAATGGCATTCTACTATCGATCATATCCATGCCATCAACCAGGTAATAGAAAAATGATTGGAATATGACCGGCCCTTATACATAGGATTCATTGATTCCGCAAACGCAAACGCATTTGACTCATTAGAAACCACGCCAGTCATGCAGGCACTACGAAATCAGGTTGTAGGCAAGCCGTATGTAAAATTACTAGAACATGTCTATGCTAGCTTCACAACAAACATAGTTCTTCGTAAAGAAAATAAAAAAACTCCTATCAAGAAAGGTGTTAGGCAAGGCGACACGACCTCCCCCTACTATTCACAGCTTGTTTAGAGGAATTATTCAGAGATTTGGAATGGGAGCAGTTAAGGATAGCGCTTGATGAAGAATACCTCGGTAATCTGCGATTCGCTGATGACATTACTGTGACAGTGCCTGTGCATGACGCGCCACTTGCGAACTGATAGCAGCAGCGGATACGTAACCGCGCTGACTATAAAAGCGCGTCAAAAAACGAATAAACGGCATTCCTTATCCTGCACCTGGTCTCGGCTGCTTCTTCGAGTAAGGCCAGCTCGGCTGCCGCCGCTACTACATTTACTGGCGACGAGGATGTGATCTGCGCGGCTGTCCACTTGTTTCGACTATTGCTACTGAAGACTGCGATTTCCTGACGCTGCCATGTCGAAGGTGGGAAAAATTTTCTTTTTTTTTTTCTTTTTTTTTTGACGAAGGAAGCGAAAGCTTCGAGGCCTACCTGGAACTATTTGAGCTTTACCTGCAGGCAAACGATGTGGCTGAAGGCAAAAAACTAGCTGTGTTTCTGACGGTCGTGGTCCCTCGAGTGTATGAAGTATTGAAGAAACTTTTGATACCGCAGTCCCCAGCCAGCAAAACGTATGACGAGGTCACTACCCTGCTAAAGAGCCACTACAGTCCCCTAAAGGCCGTGATCGCGGAAAGTTGCAGATTTAACCGTAGAGTACAACTCGAGCAGGAGACGGTAGCTGAATTTACGGTTTAGCTCAAAAACCTGGCCAGAAGCTGTCAGTTCGGCGAATTCCTGGACAAAGCGCTTAGAGACAGGCTAGTCGCCGGGCTACGGTGCGTTGACACTCAGCGTGAGTTCTTTGCAGCTGAAAAGCTGACATTCGAAGAGGCGTGTGTAAAATCGCAGTACATCGTGAGCTAGCCTCCACCCAGACTCAACAAATAAATTTGGAACAGCACCAAGGTAATATTGCAAACGCAATCGAGGCTAGAAGTTGGTCAGTTGGACCAAGGGCGCCGGATAAAGAAACACGGTAGAAACAAGGCGGAACCCCTAGAATGCTTCCGTTGCGGGAAAAGGCATGCAGCCGAAAGGTGCCGGTATCGCAAATACAAGTGCCATATCTGCGACGACCAGGGTCACTTGAAAATAATGTGCAGACAGCAGGCGGTCAAAACAAAGGCACTGAACGCAATCGCTAGTCCCGTAGATGAGTCTGAGGACGGGTACTTCTGCATACTATGTCACTGTTAAGGTGGAAGGATAGGCCGTAAGAATGCAAATTGACACGGGGGCGTCAGTCACCGTCATGCCAAAATCGGTTTTTCGGCGCGAGTTTCCACATTTGAGAGTGGAGGAAGCTACCGTTCCTTAAGGACGTACACAGGGGAACTGGTGCCGGTCGTAGGATCGGCAAACGTGCGAGTCGAGTGCGGTAATCAAACTGAGGTTATTCCTGTGCTGGTAGTAGATGATGGTGGAAATGAGTTGCCGTGTCTACTGCGTCGCAATTGGCTGAGTAAGCTTAAATTGAACTGGCAGCAAGTTAAAGCTTTGCAGCAAGATGATGTCGTACTTGAGCTATAAAGAAGAAATTCAAAGCCGTGTTTTCGCCGCGAATGGGGCTGATTACGGGCTACAGGGCACAAGTTATTTTGAAGCCGAACAGTAAACCAGTGTTTTGTAAGGCCCTTCCAGTGCATTTTGCTTTGAGTCAAGCTGTGACCGAGGAACTTGCCTTCTTGGAACGGACCGGCGTATTAAAACGGGTCACTAGAAGCGATTGGGCGACACCTTTAGTAGTAGTATCAAAGGATAGAGGAGTAAAAGTACGGCTCTGTGGTGACTAGAAGGTCACATTAAACCCCGTACTGCTGAGCGAACATTACCCCCTCTCGCCATGCCAGAGGATTTGTTCACAACATTGGCAGGCTCAAGGGTATTCTGTGTGCTAGACCTGGCTGCCGATTACCAGCAAGTGGAACTTGACGAAGACTCGAAAGCTGTTTTAACTATAAACACATACCAAGGTCTTTACCAGTTTCAGCGACGGCCTTACGGCATCGCAACTGCTCCTGCCATATTCCAGTCGCTCATGGACGGTATTCTCAAAGATATTCCCCAAGTAGGATGTTACATTGATGATTTCATCATTGGTGGTTCGAGTATCGATGAATGTCGCCAAAAGCTAGATGTGTTGAGACAATTAGAGGATCACAGTGTGACACTGCGCATGGAAAAAAGGAAAGTTCTTTTGCAGTGAAGTCAGCTACCTGGGTCACAAAATTTCAGTGGAGGGACTAAAGCCACTACGGTCAAAAGTAAGGGCAATAACTGACGCACCTGAGCCCACCAACAGTACTCAGCTGAAATCATTCCTTTGAATGGTTAACTTTTACTCAAAGTTCCTGCCAAACTTGGCAACAGTTGCTGCCCCGCTGTACGAGCTTCTGAAGAAAGGAAAACGTTGGGAATGGATAGACAAGTGTGTTCAAGCATTTCAGAAAACAAAAACACTTGCTCACGTACAGTCCGATACTATCGTACCATGATCCAAAGCAACCCTTGGCTATGAGCTGTGATGCGTCACAGCACGGGCTCGGCGCAGTTATTTTTCACATATTTACAAATGGTCAGAGTTGGACATCGAAAAAACTGCAGCATTTGTCAAGCAATGCAAACTACTGGTACCCGTGCTCCACTCGAGCCATGACAGTTTCCCGCCCGCTGCTGGCAGCGAGTAGATGTGGATTTTTTATTTTTGTTTGCAAAAACGACATTTCTCCTGTGTGTCTACTCATTTTGTAAGTGGCTCGAAGTGTTCCCTATGTCCTCAACTACCGCCGAAAAAAACCATCGAGTGCCTGCGAAGTCTGTTTGCTGCTTACGGATTCCCTGAACAGCTGGTTTCTGATAATGGCCCACAGTTTTCATAACAGGAATTCCAGGACTTGCTCGATACATGTGACATCCAACGTACAGTGGTGAGCAGCCTTGTCGAGAGCGTAGCGGCGGTGCTCTGCGGAGCAAGTCAGCGACATCTACCATTAGGCTCTGGATTTGAGCGCGTCTCATGCGCATGCGCGGCAAATCAAACGGATGCCTGCCCATCGCTTCCTTTTCCAGCCCCCGTCTTGTGAGTACCTTTCGTGCCGCTAGGGTTGCACTGCTTACATTTGTGAAGCTCTGACGGTCGTCGGAGCGTCGCGATGCCACCGTGTTTCTCGGTTGTATACAAGACGGCCAGGCAAGCTAGCGCGAGTGATAGCGCGCGTTCCTGCATACGCACCACTTGCCGCCCCTGTGTTTTATCGTGGAGGAAGTCAAGTTCCTAGATCTGTACGGATGCCAAATGCTGTGTCCATTATAGCTGACAATCCGGCCTGCAAACACGTCATCACACAATGCGCCTGCAACGCAGAACGAAAACAGACAATAAGAAATCAACTAGTGTCCAGTCCTCGCATTCTTTACCAAGTGCTTGTGTGAAACGCGCGATCACCCGCTATCACTTACAAAATTTAATTTTGAACCGAGCAGTCACCTGATATCCCGTTGCACTCGCCTAGCCGTTTCGTGATTCGCGCAGAAACGCGTTGGATTCCCGGCCTCTGTTACATGTCATTAGGCGCGTACCTGGCGACATGAAGCGCAAGCATGAGCGGACGTAAGTCCGAGAACCCACGAGCAGGCGCTGTTTTGTTTTGGCCACGCATGCGTACAGGACGCATAACTCAAGCCCATAGCCCAACGTTAGATGGCACTGACTTTCTTTGCGGAGCAGCGTCGGCGCGCTCTAGATAACGCTGCTCACCACTGTACCTACAGCCCGCCATATACTATATGGAATCCAACGGGGCAGCCGAAAGTGCAGTTCAAACGGTCAAGAAGAGCCTTCGCAAGCAGCTCCTCCACGACAGCAAGCGAGTTAACAGCAGATCGCTGCGAAAGAGACTGGATCACTTCTTGCTGGCGTATCAGACAATACCTAACACAGTCACAGGCAAGTGTCGCGCAGAACTGTTCCTAAAGCGAACGCCGTGCACAAAGCTTTTGTTACTAAAGCCGTCGTTTCGTGATGACATGAAGAGAAAGCAAGAAGTAGTAAAAAGGCAGCTTGATCAACGAAGATCAATTTTCTGTTCATTTGGGGAGGGCGACTTCGTATACGTGAAAACCGTCAAGAAAGAGAAGGTGTCACGGACGCAAGGGCGTATAGTACGGCAAATCATCCCTGTGACCTACCTTGTAGAAACGCAGAACGTCGTCCGGCATGTTCATATTGACCATTTTCGTTCGCGAAGTTGTTTCCAACATGCAGGGTTGGAGACCGAGGCGATGGGTCCTAGATTACCCAGGACCAAGGACTCCGCACGCCATCAGGAGGCCCTCGCCGAACCCCAACAGGTGCATCATGAGGTGGACATGCCTGCCCTGAGGATACCCAGCACGGATGACATGGCACATCATCAAGAGGGCTTCACCGCGCGCCAGCAGGTGCACCCTGAAGTGGGCACGCCTGCACCTCCCCTTCTTGAAGTTGCTACAAATAGGAACCCACCACCAATGGAAGAGTAGGAAGCACAACCTCCAGCTGCCGACATCGGGGATCCTCAGGCGCAAGCCGAAACTCGTTCAGGCTCTCAAACACCTCTGCGCAGAAGTCAGCGCACCCGACAACCACCTTACCGGTACACCTTTCATGATTTCCGTCGTCGAAGCCAAGGATTAAAGACAATGATCTTGGGGGGGAAGCAAGAATGTGATAGCGCCTGTGCATGACGCACCACTGGCGAATTGATAGCAGCGGATAAGTAACCGCGCTGGCTATATAAGCCCGTCAAAAAAAAAAAATAACGAAATAAACTGTATTCCTTATCCTGCACCTGGTCTCGGCTGTTTCTTCGAGTACGGCCAGCTCGGCTGCCGCCGCTACTACAATTACCTTACCAAGTAACTCCGGCGCTGAACTGCAAAGAATAACTGATGGCCGAGGCAGGAATAGTAGAAAGGCATTCTTAAAAATCATTAAGTAGAAGAATAAGGTAATGTTGAACAGCCTCGGGAAGGAACAGTAGTTCTGAATAGGTAGCGAAACACTGGAAGTGGTAGGCGAATATGTCTACTTATAGTACAGGTAGTAACCGCAGATCTGGACCATTAAAGGGAAATAACTGGGAGAATGAGATTTGGACTGAGCGCATTTGGGAAGTTCTCGCAAAATATGGCTTGCAGCTTACCGGTAAAGAGGAAAGCGCACAACAGTTGCATCTTACCTGTACTCACCAATTGTGCTAAACTTGGAGGCTAACGAAAAGGGTTCTACTTAAGTTGAGGACAATGCAGAGGATTTGGATTGGTTTGGTTTGTGGGACGTCCCAAAGCGACTCAGGTTATGAGAGGCGTCCGGAAACACAACGCAGAGGGCTATGAAACGAAAGAAGTTAGGTGTAATGTTAAGAGATGGGAAGCGTGCAGAGTGAGTCAGAGAATCAAGTAAGTGACAGTATAGAGGAAATCAAGAAAAAAGAAATGGGCATGAGAAGGGTATCTAGTGCGAAGAGAGGATAACCGATGGTCGCATGGGGTAAAAAATTAGATTCCAAGGAAAGGAAAGCGTAGCAGAGGGCAACAGAAAGTTAAGGGGGCGGATGAGGCTAAGACGTTTGCAGGAATCAAGAGAAGGCAGCTAGCACTGTAGCGGATGAGGCTAAGAAGTTTGCAGGAATTAAGAGAAAGCAGCTGGCACGATAACCGGTTGATTGGAGGAATATGGCAGCGATTTTCGCCTTGCAGTGAGTATAGTCCGGCTGACGATAATGATAACAAATAGACCCCTGATATATTCGCACTTTTCCATATCAGAGGGAAGTAGTGAACGCGAAGATGAAAAATGGGCCGTAACTACCTTATACTTTATGAAAATGTCTAAAAGGGGGGAAATATGGAGAGCGAGAAAAGGAGGGCAGCCAAATAGATAAGAAGCATTTGGCACTGTTTTCGGCAAAGTAACGAAGTTCCCTTACTTGTAGCGCTTGCCGTGCTACTAGGTTGCCTAATATCGTACAGAGGGGGATATCGATGGCACAGGCTGGCGTCGTTCTACTTGTCCTCGCAACCAACGAAGGTTAACGACCGCAGTGCCGCCGCTTCGCTGCGAGCCTAATTTGCAGCTGTTGCGGCGTCCTGCTTGCTTATTCCAAAGACGATGCGTCGATTGAGTATTTGGCATCAATGGCTATATGGGTTCTTATGCAGTGTGAGAGTTCTATTTCGAGATAACATGCTCCAAAATAATACAATAGCAAAATCAAAGCTACAGCTCCCTTTAATTTGGCAGAAGTTTGGATTGGTTGGATTGGTTTCGGAGTTTAACGTCCCAAAGCGACTCAGGCTATGAGAGACGCCGTGGTGGAGGACTGCGGAAGTTTCGACCACCTAGGGTCGAAATTTCCTGCACGTGCACTGACATCGCACAGCACATGGATGCCACTCCGCAGGCTTTTATTTTAGGCATTATTATTTCCGGTGTCAATACGTGATTTAATGAACTGGAAACTTCGTGGATGAAAGATCTGCTGGCTGAAGTGCATCATTGTCTTACATGCAGGAAATAAGAGTCAGCCGTGGTGGACACATTTTGGTCATGAGTTCTGCTGGAGCTGCTTTATCGGGCAAAACGTGCTCTCGTTGTCGCAACCACGGCGTGCGCGTGATGCTCAAGGGACACAAGAGAATCTGCCCGCACAGGTACTGCTCCTGCGACCGCTGCGGCCTCGTCACCATGCGCCGCCAGATATTGGCCGAGGAGGCATCCATTCAGAAGAAGCAAGAAGCCGAGTCGAGTCTCCTCGCTGCCGGTCAGCTCTGCGGTCAGCAAAACCTCGGTAAGCGTTCCAGTAGTCGAGCGATGGGAACGTGCCGCTGCCTTGTTAATCTACACCGTAGGCAAAGGAATCAAGAAAAAGGTAGAGTGCAAATGTAAGGCAATCACGTCATTATAAAGTGAGCTGCGGAGACTGAACGAGACAGTGGAGATATCTAGCTGATGTGGTGCTCGCCCTGCAAACCACATGCATGCATATAAATAAGCGATACATGTTATGGAGAACACCTAGACATAAATAGCAGCGAAAAGCTTACTTTTTTTAAAATGCACGTCTAATATTTTCAGAATACCAGGACATGAAAGATTTGATGCCCCTGGATTTAACTGGTTAAACTCGGCGACAGTCAGTCATTAACTTCCCCATGTTCTGAAAAGAAACACTGAAATCTATCATAGCCAAATTTTGTTTTGAGTGATAAACTGTTTCTAGCCATTTGTGGCTGTGTTGGCATATATTCGGTAGAAAAAGAGGCTCATATTGCTTCGAAAGTTTAGTTTAAAACTGAGAAGTTGTTTATTTTATCGCGATTAAGGTCAAATTCGCCACATCAAAGGTGAAAAAAAAATAGTAAGCAGTCACGAGTTTGAAGCGAACAGCGTAATTGGTTAGTCTCATCGACCACACAAAAATGCAATATTAGTTGGCGTAAGTTCAGTTTGCTTTTAAATAGCCAGTAGCCGTGATGAACATGTTCGGCTTCTAAAAGCACAAAATGTTGCCTGTCGAAGTTCATGTATGTCTTCTCTGTTTCTTTTTTAATGTTTGCGGTGCCAGCAACAAGTACGCTTATATCATTTAAGGAATATTAGAGGCTGGTGTAGAAATACCGCTCTTAAGCAGTCTTTGGTTGGATTTTGAGCCCGTTATAGCGCCACCTGAGAACACCAGGCGTGGACACCGGTGCGCCGGTCCGACTTCTCTGAAAAACTGATGTCGCGTTACTTTGAACCTTACGAAGCTCTGCACCGTGTCACTGAAGTGACATGCGAAGTTCTTCCAGCAGGTACTGTGCTGCCCTCGCGTCGGCAACCACGCTCCTAGGTGGTGCACGTTGCCCGCATGAAACCGTATTTCACGCGGTAATGTGCAGTGTGCTATACGCTTGTTTCGTTGTCGTGTAGGGCACCTTACCCCGCCTCCGTTTGTTCCTGTTCTGATCATTTTGTTTTCGCTTGCATCGCCCGTCGCTCGCGCTCAGTCCCTGCTTTAGTTTTTTTTAGGAAGGAGAGTAATGCCACCTAGTGTTCTCAGGTGGCGCCTGAAAGAAAAGGACGTTGAAGTGGGTTCGCACGCTATCGGCGCAACGCTTCTCGTTGACAAAGCCTCGCCTGTCTTTTACGTCAAGTGTACACCTGCTTTCCGTTACAATAGTCAGCTCACAGTCTCATTTCGCGCACGGGTATAATGAACGCACCACTCGTCACTTAGGAACAAGAGATCAAGCTTGACGAATGCAGCTCGACTGTAGATGCAGAGGTGTCCGTTAGAATTGCTTACACCAAGTTCATAATTCGATTGCTTGATTGATACCATAACGATAATAAGGAAACAAGACGTATTGCTAATACAGCCAAATCGTAATCACTTGGAATCAAAAGAACGCAGAAATTTTCGCATTATGCTAACTTTGAGCTGAGAGGAGCCCTATCTACTGCCTATAATGAATACGTAATGCAGAGACATCAATTGAATTAAAGTGAATTTACGAGCCAGAGGAGTTCGAATGAACGAGATTCCACAATATACTGCTTTTAATGCCACGGATTTACTTAAATAACCATCCACACGTTACACGCTTTACAACGCCCATTAACCAGCGATACGAATGTCCGCGTCATTTATATCTTGAAGTAATATAATACTGAAAAATCTAGCACCTGCATAAAAAGCAGAGAAACATGCCTTAAAGCATGCATAAATTTTTGTCTATTTTCTTACTTGTAGCTTTTCCTGAGACTCTCTATGCGAGATATGCCGTTGTGCAAACCGTAAGACAATGGCAGCATGCTGCTCCACTGTTACGTATTATCGGCGTAGTGACTCATATGAATGTTGCCTAACAGCTTACATGCTCTAGGATTACCTGTATGAGGGGATCACCAGTTGGTATGGTGAAGTAGTGTGCCTGAGTGGATTTCGAGGTGCCTGCGAGATATTGCACATTGTTTCCGTGGAACGGCCCGACAAAATGCTACCTCTGTCATTTCGAAACAGTAACGACGCTTCCTGATGATAGAGGTTCGGTAGATGACTCATGGGTCTTCTGAGATGGAAACGACTTTCGAAACGCCACCAAGGGGTGTGTGACGTTCATGGATCTTTCTTTTGCATTTGTACTTGCGGATATGTATTGATGAAAGACGACGAAATGACGCTTCTCATACGCCTACCCGGTAAAACAGAAGAAAATCCATCCAAGGAAAAAAAAAAGGAAAACATTAATCGAGGCGGTTGATGACTGGGGGTCATTGCAGCTCGCCTTGCCCTCCGAAAACATCTTCTGCAACGCGCGTTCGGATTTTACTTTAGGGACTAACAAAACTTTCTTTATCCTGTCTTTATTTTCATGCTTAATTCAGCACCGCGTCCACTCCGAAAGCAACTTTTAATTTGTGTTTTTATATCTGTTGATATGTTGTAGTTGGACTCTGTATGTATTCTAGGCACTAAACAGAACGTGGGAGGAGCATAACTGTTTGAGATTAAATATAGATTATTCGGGGCTGCGAACCATTTTCTTCTTTGTTGTCTTGAATTCATCGCTGCCTACCTGGTCGTCAAGATCGTTCTTGATTTACACTAAGGCCGAACACTGCGGTTTAACATAAGATAACGTTCTGAGTGCAAACTGGTTTCATTATCCAATTTAAATAATTACCAGTTAAGGTTAAGAACCACAGGTGTCAAGCACGCTTATTTTCATGCTTAAGAAAAATGATACTTTGGCTTTTCTTTGACGCTTAACTTAAGGAGAGGCACATCAGGCATCCATATGAGCAGTTGTGACTCTACGTCCTGCCCGTTACTTACAACAATATGCATTGAAACAAGTAGCCGCCGAGTATATGACTTCAAAGTCACAGCACGTTCGCAATAATTTAGTACGAAGGAAAAATGAACGCAATTGGAAGCACTCACATAAAGAGTCAAAGAAAACGAATCCTAATGAGACAATCAACCCAGAAATAACTCCTGAAAGAAAAAAAAAAGCACCATTTCATCAAGATATATTCAGAAGCAAAAGTGTAATAGTTCATTTTTACAATATCAGGAATTCGCATCAACTTTTTTTTTCAAGTATCATCTTTTTTATGACTAGTGTATATATTATGTCGTAACGCTATAATCATAATCATCATCATCAGCTGGAATATACCCATTGCAGGGCGTATACCTCTCCAGTATTACTTCAATTAACCCGGTCCTATGCTAGCCGCATCAACATGACCCCTGCGAACTTGTTGACCTCATCCGCCAACCCAGCTTTAGGCCACCAACTTGCTACGCTTTAATTTCATCGGAATTCAATTTGTTACCCTTACCCACGATCGATTCTCCTCTTTTTGCAGTATATGCCCTGCTCATGCCCATTTCTTCTTGATTTCGACCAAGGTGGTATTAACTCGAGTTATTTCTCTGACCAACTCCGCACGCTTATTATCTTTAATTCACCTACGGGCTGAAACGTGGAAGCTAACAAAAAAGGTTCTACTTATGCTGAGTACAACGTAGAGCTGTGGAATGGAAAATGGCAGGTGTAACATCAAGAGAATGTAGATAATAAAATTTGGCCATTGGCTTTCGTCAGGGAGCGAGGAGGCTAACTTAATGAAACTCAATGCATCCTAAGGAAAGTGCTCTCCTGAGGCGCGTCCGTATAATGTGCCCGTCAGTGAAAGCGTCAGCCAGAATATATATATATATATATATATATATATATATATATATATATATATATAATCTTTTTTTTTTTTCTGGGTGAGAGATGCTGAAATCCTGGTCCCATGACCGAAACGCCTTAGCTTTCTTTCAGTGCTCTAGCATTATTGCTCGCGATGGAAGAATAGAAGAAAACATTTGTTGAAGCAGATTCGAACCCAGGAATTTTGTGTGCGAAGCAAGTATACAAAGCTTGATAGGCACGGCGGCAGGCCTTGTTATTTGAAGGACATAGCTGAACATAAATTTAGTTTGTACTGAGTGCTAGAAAAGCGCTATCATTTGGTATGACGATGATCTAAAGTGATAAGACGGGAGTTCAGATGGTGGTATAAAGTGACAAGGAGATAATGAGATAGCGATAAGGAGGTGACCGAGGAATAATGGGTCGTCTTGGCTACGATACATGCCTGACGAGGTGGAGACACGGTCCTATCAAAATTGGGCAGTTCCTTAGCATGTCTTATTATGGTGTTATCCATATCTGGCCCTAGCCCTCAAAATGTGAACTTGACTAAAGCTTGGCTGAAATGTGGTCGGAAGACATCTGAATTATGCTGTTGGCATGCCCGCTCTGTCTTGAGCCTGGCATCGACTCGAAATTTGTCACGAAAAAGTATCCTCGATGAAATAAATAATAATAGGATTGCTGGGCGATTATCACACGAGACCATTCGCTTCAGGTCCATTAATAACACCACCAGCGATGGCGTCAGCAGCATAAGTACTGGTGGCGGAACTTTCCACGACGTGTTTGCTGTGATTTAGAAAATTACCAGTCAAATGTTACTCCTTAGTGTAAACAACTGCTTGCTGGCGCATTCAAAATCTTGCACTTAATTGGAACGAATGAACTGTCATTCTGGTGATATGCTGCTATTGGTAACGGCAGTATCAAGATTACGAAGACGGACAAATGGGTTCTGGTTGTGAAAACGGCCATTTTGTATCACGCACATCGCTGCAGCCTTCTGATATGAAAACCACCTTCAAGGAGGAAGAGGTGACCGCGGCAAAACTTCCCTTCGAATAATATCGGATGCGATGGGATAACCCCTTCAAAGTGTATTACTGAATGAGTTAAATCTCTTTAAATTTAATGAGGCTCTAGGCGGACTGGTGAAGCACTAAGTCTCTAAAGACGTTAATCGCGTTTGGAACCGCTCTCTTGCAATCATACGGTAAATGTTAAAACAGCGGGAGGCTTTAATCATCAGACTAAATTATCAATGGTCTCAATATCAATATCAATTATCAATATCAGTGCCATCACATTGTCGATGTGTGATGTACATTACACGGACGGGATTTTTTTCCTTGCTTGGTGCGGTAGAAATTAGTATTAAATCAACGTCTCACCATAGTCCGTCACCATATAAGTCTTGTATTTATCCTGCCCAATACATGCTCCTTCGAGTCATCTTCCTCAGCTTTAACTGATATATCAGAAATTCACAATTTTCATATTTTTTTTTTCTTGTTATGTGCCTCAAAGAATTTCCCCCTGAAGGCTGCACTCCTTTTTGTCTTTTAGTCTGCTGGGGCTGTCCTTAACATCATCTATAGCCTTTCAATAGCCTCCAAGTTTCCATCCGTCTATGAGTATACGGCACAGGGCAGAGTGAGTCAGAGAAATAATTCGAGTTGGTGACATCCTAGTCGAAATGAAAACGAAAAATTGAGCATGGGCTGGACATGCATTGCGAATAGAGGATAACCCATGGTAGCTAAGGGTAACAAATTGGATTCCAATGAGAGGAAAACGTAGTATGGGGCGGCAGAAAATTAAATGGGATGATGAGGTTAGGAAGTTTGCAGAGGTAAGATGGGTGCAGCGAACACAGGACTGCGCTAATTGAAGGAATATGGGAGAAGCCTTCACCTCAGTGAGTACAGTCCGGCTCTTGACAGTGGTGATGATGATGATGATGATGAGTGCCGGCTGAATGCATTGATGTGCACTTTTATTTCAAGCTTCAGGGACTCACTTAATACTCGCTGAATTACTAATATTTCATTTCAATGCGAAAGACATTTTTCAGCGTTAAAATTAGAACTTCCTCGTTAATAATCTGCGTTTCTGCTATCTATAGCAACGATCCAATGCAACACTCACTTGCTGTACCTCAGTAAACGTTTGAGACATGAAATACTTTCAGACGAACAACGAACAGAGAAAAGACACAGCTTCGCTGCCCATCCATGATCTCTATATGTAAATTAAGTAATTCTCCATCCAGGCCCTGACATGAATTCAGGGAATACCGCAGAAGTTTTCATTGCGTGCGGAACATATATGTTTTAATTTTAGTCACTTGAAAGATAGAAAGACTTTAGCGAGAGGAAACTACGTTTATTTCTCCGCGTTGGCAATAGAGACACCGATATGAGCTTCAAGCTTGCCAAGAAGGAAACGGAACTATTGGGTTTCCCCACTATGCCAAACACCTCTTTCCGAGTAGGCAGGACATTCACATTTTCCTCACTAAAGAGTAGAAACAACAAAGCAGCAGTTGCGGTCATTTGTGCAAGAAACGGCACGAGCAGAATGGCAAGCACAACCGATATGTGATGGACAAGAAAGTGAACCTGCCTCACAAAGTATCGATGAGGCATCGTACTTTCGTTGTTCAGCTGCGTGATACGAAGGTTTCGAATTTCCTCCATTAGCTTTCATCATCCGAAAAGGCAGGTATCTGCAGCTTATCTTCGAGTTCACTGCATCAAATTATAAGTGATTTCCTCCTTGAGTGATTAGGGTGTGCTGCAGGACCAAAAGTCATCGAAGCAACTACGAACGAATTTTTAACGCGAAAGTGTTAATTAAGGCCCTTTTACTCATAAAATCCAGCGGTAGTTTTGTCGGAGTTTTGAGCGAAATATCACACGGGTCTGGCAGGTGGTAGCTGGCAGTTTATTTGGCCGTGCGGTCGTCGGGTTGTGTAGCGCCCGAGACCACATGACAAGGGCAGGCGCTACCAACTCGCGCTTCGCCATTGAGATGCGAGAGTGAGATCGGAATGCAGCCCTGTATAACCCTTGGTCCGGTGTCAGATACACTGCCTCTAGACCATGCAGATGCGTTCTTACGGTCTGGTTAAACTGATACTTTATGTAAAGAGGCCTTTCACATGCTGTGGTGTCATACGACAGTATGCTAATGTTTAGGCGTAAAGTAATTAGGGAGCCGACAGAGGACAGCCATTATCGTGGTCACGTCATACCCTCAAAGGCGATAGCTTAATGGTTCCCTTACATTTTGTGGCTTCTGCTGTAGTGTTGGGACTTTTATATAGGTATGTGGTGTTGGGACTTTTATATAGGTATATCACTGGCGACTGAACAGAAAACGTAACTAGTAGACTGTGCTCATTGACAACATAGCAGTCGCCATTTTAACAAATTCGGATTCGTGGTTGTTCGTGCAATATTGTATACAGTGCAGTCGTGCTTATGGACGGGATTCAAAGGTGCCATTCAGCACCGTTTTTGGTATTCCGCTCTTTTGTTTCTCGCATCGAGCACAATACGCCATTCAACGCGATGCTGTAGAGGCTAAAGGCGTTTTGGGGCCTTGATTCTACTGGTGCTGAAAGTAGCCAGCGCGGCCTTTTATGTGCCGACCGACAGGCCAAATGTGGCTGGAATGCTGTCAAAAAAAAATTACAGTCGGACACTTACTACTCCTTTAAGGACACTAGCTCCTGTGGGCAACCCTTACTGGGGATCTTAGTTCGTTTGTATGACTTCTTACACCTTCTCCTTACCGTACAGTCGTGGGCTACTATATTACATGAAAGGTCACCCGACATAGCTATGAAGCCTCACTTGTCCAAACTGCAAGAACGTGATCGCGCGAACTATAGGGGTAGCAAGTCTGAGTCGGAATGTGGATGCCCTGGAGACTTCGACTCCCTTCACCGTCCCATCTGTGTAGAAAAGACCAAATTGGCAGCTCCCGCCAAATCGGCCCTGTCGTGTGAAAAGTAACGTCACACAGCCCTGCGCCCAGTCGTTGGGTGGTTACCGTATATAAAAGAAGGAATTCATGGTGTAGCTGAAGCAATGAGCAGTTTCAGTGTGGGACCCCAAAAAGAACGCGGAGAGTGACTACCTTGGTTGGAGGAGGTGATGGCGAGAGTGGAAGAACGACCTACCGAAGGTTGGTTGCTGCAAGGCCAGGCCGGCGGATTGCTATTGGAGAAGGGAAGGTTATGACGAAAGCGGAGACATTCGGAAGAAAAACTTAGCAGCGTGTATAAAAAGAAGCACATGTCAGCTGTCACGCTGTAGGCGTTATTTCGTAAGAAATTCTCTTCAGAGTAACCTTGCAGTTGTTGTCGGCACCGCGCCTCGGAAATAATTGAGGACGGCGTAAGAAAAATCGTTTGACAATTGGTGGGTCCAGTGATGTTAATTGGTATGTGGTACGCTGTCGAGTTAAAGAAATCAATGATTGATGAAATAAAAAAAATAAAGAATGGAGAAAAGGGGGCTTCAAAGATGTCAGAATGCCTAGAATGAAAATCCAATGCTGGTTGATGCTAATAAAACATTTGAGTGCTATTGATCAAATAAAATAATAATAATAATAAAGTTAAAAAGATGCAATGAAAGCTGTCGAAATTCTCAGAATGAAAAGTTAATGCTTGATGATGCGTATTATGAAAATTGCGTCTGTACGATTCATCAGTTAACTGACACAAAAAAAAAGGCAACATTAGATAAAAAGTACGAACGTGTCAAAATTCTCTGAATGGAAAGTCAATGTTTGCTTATGCCAAGTATCGGTGTCTGGAACATAAAGATATAAACATAAATAAATAAATAAAAACGTCCCTTTGTGTAAAACGCTACTGCATCATTCTTTAACGGAACAGTCCCCCGGCGTTGCATCTAATGTAAACAACTTGTTTCACTGAACACGCACGCAGGGACGAATCAAGTTTCAAGCGCCATTCGAACTTGTTAGCGACGTCGCCGGGCAGGCTATAAGAAAACAAAAATATAAAGCAAATAAAAGTAGAAAAGTAATAAATCTTAATTCATTAGCTTTGTAACAGCGTCATACCGGAATTTTCCTGTTTTTTTTTTGTTTTGTTTTTTTTTACTTTTTGGAAGGTATGAATCGGTTCGTTAATCCACAGTTGCAGAAAAACCGACTTTTTCCCCAAAATAAAGCTCTAGTAATACTGTGCAAACTGAATAAACTCGAACCAAAAAATTGTAAAATGGAGTACTGCCGAACGATCCCAAACGCAATGAGGCCCATTGCATTAGAGCTTTGTGCACAAGGACGTTTCCAAAATTTGCAGAACACTCGGAATCAACTTATTTCTATTTATAAAACAAGCCCAATAGGTTTACTGAAATATCGTTTCTATTTGTTTGCTAGTAATTTCAAAGCACAATTAACAATTTTTTACCCGCTGTAATGAGGCGAACGGTTCAGAATCTGCTGGCTCGTTTAACGCACGAGTTTTATTTCGACGTTTACGCGGCGCAGGCATGCGCATGTTATTGTCCTTGTCTTTCGAAGTTCCCTTAGCAGCACAGGACACACATCTGTTGAATTAATCGGTTTACGTGTGCATCGAGCCCGGCTCCATGAGTACGCGGTATGCACGAAAACGAGCGGCGCGCTACCGCTGTCTTTTGGACCCCTCGAGAGGGCGCTACCTTTGCTAGGGTGCCTCAATGTCAGCGCCGCCGAGGCACCCTGTTTCACGGGTGGGTGGCGCCATCTAGTAGTTCCTTGCACAACTGTCTGCCAAGTAAACCTGCGCCACCTGTTGCCTTCTTATCCCAACAGTAAATTACATCTTGGTTAGGCGCCAAACTCGTCGCTTGAGTCCATTTGTCCCGCAGAATGAGCAAATCCTGGTTATCATTAATCATCTGCCGTACCGCGTCTGTTACCAGTTATCATTTTAATTAGGAGTGTGAGGCTGGTTGTGCTGTTCTCATCGATTTCTTTCCCGCGAAACGGGGCACTGGTATGCTTCTGCGTTGAAAATAGCATGCATTTCGTTTCATTTGATATATTTTCATGTACTCATGAGAGAAAAAGCTGCATCTAAGCTGCTTGACAAGGCTCTTACCTCCTTACAATGAGAGCAACAGCGAAGGACAGCAGAATAATTTGCAAACATCGCGACAGACCAAATACGTTTCTTCAGATTATTTTAAATACATGTGGAAGTAAGCAATCATAACAGAATTTATAACGAAAGCCTGGAAGTAAGCAATCATAACAGAATGTACAACGAAAGCCACAAATCCGTACAACTTAAAATACATGTCAAATAACTCGACGCGAAAGATGGGAAAGATTACTAAAACCAACTGGCAAAAATTATGCACTAGATGAAATTCGTACCTTGTGCATGAAACAGAAGGTAGCATCAGCATCATAAGCCTGCTTGGAAACGAAGATTTACTCTAAGCTTTTTTAGCACAAAACCGCATTTCTTGCGATATAACTGCCCTCTGAAACGTGGCCCCGATCAGGTTCAAAATTCCCAATTTGAGGTTGCAAATAGCTACCCAGAGTTTTGCACTGTCACGGCTAAATTTATAGAGGTGGAAATCAGGATCCGTGAAATGCCTAGATCGGTTATAATTATCAATGGATTATATTGACTTTTCTGTGTGTTGCCGATGCCACGACAGGGGAAGCAATATATGCCTAAACTAAGCGTACTTATCCTCGACATTTTGTTTATAGTATGAACACACCGGTACTAGTTGTCTGAACGTTATTCAACTACATTCCACATACTGTGTAGTGTGATGCCCTTGATGCAGCATGCAACTCGGCTTAACAGGGCCGTGGCTGGCCATTCTCCGTTCTGTAGTTTTCAGCGTAAAATGGGACAATTACTAAGAATTCTAGGAGAGCAGAATAATTTGCAAACATCGCGACAGACCAAATACATTTCTTCAGATTATTTCAAGACCGTACCAATAGTCTATGGCTTTCTGAAAACAATAAGCTACAGAATGTCGTCCCGATGTGTTCTCATTTATAACCTAGTGAAACATTTATGTAAAAACACCCTCTGGTTCAAAACGCACTAGTGAGGGGAGTAAGTACAAAAATACAAAGGAGGGTACCAAACAAACTCTGGGCTACAAAAACGTTGTTGTTTTTGTTCAGCGTTACATAATTCGTTCTTAATTAAACGTGAACATCGATGATGCCCAATGATGCAGGATAGCGATGCCGCTCCTCAGACGTTTTTCTGTTGCCCGCCTACACACATTTCTCCAAATAAATATTTTGTGTCTAAAACGTGCAGTTTTATGACATTTGTTTTTATTTCTGAAAAGACAGCATTTGTAACCTGTTGATTACGACAGATAGCGCCAAGAATTGACATGGTGGGTATTTCACTGGTACATCGATCCTTGAGATAGGTAGTCGTGCTGACCTCTCACGGTAAAAGAAGCTAACTCAGCATGCAAAAATAGCATTATTCTATCACCATAAAAGCATGATATAGAGTCCGCTATAACTGCGGCGCCGAACATGGCTCATACAGCCCACTGTTGCACCTTTCTCCCATATCATTAAAACTTATTTTAAGGGGGAAACCTTACTTGGCTCATGAATAACCGCAGGATGCGTTCACAAAATGTGTCGGCGTGAAGCGGCAGCAAAAAGATATCACAGGATATGGCATCAGTTTCAAAATTGCGATGCAACCGTAATTAGCACTGTTGCGATTTGGGTCCGTGTCCGGGTATTAAGACTCCGAGTCCACGAGATGAGATGGAAAAAAGGTGACTGTATGCATTATTTACAGTCATGGTACGAAACAGAACAACATCGGCACGGGGGCTGAAAGCTACTGGCACACACAATTTTCTTCGCCAAGCGACGGTCAGGGAGGTACCGCCACGACGCCACCGCGCGGGCAGCACAGCGCAGTACTCGACGGACGCTTATGATGGTCTCCCTCGACAGCTAGCAGTGCGCCTCCTTTTAGAGGCCAGGAGACCGTTGGCATTTGAATTGTCCAATCCGGAGGCAGCAGTTGGCGAGGGCGCAAGAGGTCCGTAGCGAGAGCGCTGGTCTGCCGTCTCGGATCTGCCGCGGCGCGAGGAAGAGAAGATGGCCGGGCACAAGCTCAAGGCTGCCTAAGGCACGTTCTAGCTTGCCCGACATCGGGGCTTCTTCTCTGCGCACCGGTGTTATTTGGAGCAGCTCCGGGGCTTGTAAAGGGCTGTCAGGCGCTCGCCGGAACCCGCTCGGATCCAGTCGTTGACCTCTGCAGGACCCGTGGGAACCGCAGCTACAAGCCCGACCATGACAATGCAGCGTTCAGGGTGGTGTTGTGCCATTTTGCTTTCCGTTTGGCATCTATCGTCCAGTAATGTTCAAGGCTCTTTTGCGATGGCATTCAAACTGACGATATGTAATGTACCTACAACTGTGTGCCGTCCATTGTAAGTGCAGGCGTCCAGCGAAAAATGACACAGACAATGCGCATTTTCTCTCCTCAAAGCCAATCAATTTTCAATTGTTATTTCCGAGAAGGCACACTTAACCAAACTCTGTAAGAGTAGCTCAGTGCTAAACCGCTACCCTTACCAAACTGTGTCAAACAATGCTTTCTCATGTCGTAATGGGTTTAAGCGAAGTTAAACCCCGGCTAATTTTTGGGCGACTTGGTGTGTAATTATTGACTAGTTATTTATAGCACACACAAAGACAACCCCGAGATGCATCAAGCATGTCATGACATCATAGATGGTTCCCTGAATCTTTACCTCAATATATGCCTACGTATTAACAATGTTTCTTTTTCGTGTCAACGACATCGGAACTGCGGAAATTCGAAACTGATGTGAATAATACTTACTTTGTTCTTGCTGATTTTACTTGTGATGCGAAGTGGGTCGTTTCTTTATAGGGAGCCTGTATGGAAAAGGGAAAGAATTGAGGAGAGGCGTTACGTCACATTTTTTGATGTCGCACGTGAGGGCTCCTCCTCGCCCTCTTGGCCGCGCGTCTGCGGTGTTTCCGTGGACTCAGCACGTTTACGCATGTTCCACGAAGATCAGAGCCAGCAGACGATCTCATATTGCGTCGGACCGCCGACGGCATACTGAATGAAGTAAATGCGCACAGCAGTGAAGACGGACGCGCACTCTAGGCCTCCAAATACCTTGCGCTATACGCGAAACGCAAATATTTTGTAGCAGACCGAATTCTCAACTCTATCCGCCCGACTCTGTCAATAACACAAGCGTTGTAGGTGGTAAAGACGACGCCTGAAACGAATCATACTTATGAATCCCAGTAGGCCTTGCAAATGCAAGTTCAGTAGTACTTGCGAGCGAGCTAGTTGGTTATGCGACTCCGACAACCTCTGGCGCTGCATGGTTATACACAAACACAACACGCACACAAGAGAATTTAACCAAGCGCATCATCTGTGTGAACGTCTTGGTTTAATTCTCTTGTGTGTGTATTGTGTTTGTGTATAACCATGCAGCGCCAGAGGTTGTCGGAGCTGCAAAGGCAAGTCGCCTCCGCAACAATTTTTGCTACGCAGCTCTGAATGCGAAGGATTCTCTTAAGCTTTCCTTTTTCCATGAAAACCTGCAACCGTCAGGCGGTGATACTAGCGACCTGACAACCGCGCCACAAACGAAGATGTCATCAATCACGTAGGCTCTCCATCATATTTCGGGACCATTCCAGCTCTTCTTTGCATTATTGCATTCGGCCCGTGCTTACGGAACAGCTCTCAACTCTGCAGAGCAAGCGTTCGTTCGGACACGTTTCGATTGTATTAGAGCGTATTTAGAGGGAGGGTAAAAGCTGCCTGCGATGTCGCGAGTTCTACATTGTGGTCCCAAGCCTTTCGATTTCTTCGAGGAGTATTTTTAGTCATCACTACTGTTAAAAGGACGCTGCTAGTTGAAACAAAAAGCACATAATCGGTGCCTGGGAGGTGCACCACTTCCAAGGACTGCCAAGAATATTTTAGGTCGATCATGATCATCATAAACCGGACTATACCCACTGCGGGGCGAAGGCCTCTCCCATATTCCTCCAATTTACCCGGTCCTGTGCTAGCTGCATCCACTTGACCTCTGCAAACTTCTTAACCTCCTCCAACCAGGTAACTTTCTGCCACCCTCTCCTATACGCTTTCCTTCCATCGGAATCCAGTTTGTTTTATTGTAGGTACCATCCTGATAAAATATGAATGCTAACAACGCAGTGTCTACATACTCCGCTACTCGAATCTCTCGCCGCAGCGCTCTTACATGGGGTAATAGCAAAACGAAGCTGAAGTCGTAGTCCATGAAAGCAGTTCGCGTGACCTGAATTGTTTCTCCGTTATCGCCAGAAGCATCACCGTAGTACTTTATTTTTAACGTTTCGTTTAGTTTCTAGGGTTTTAACGTTAGGGTTTTAAGCCGTGTCCATTGCACAGTGAAGAAGCATAGTGCAGAATAATTTATTGGCTTGTCTACTATTGACGCTGTTACAATGACGCAATATCAACGAAGAAAATAAAAGGTTGAGGTAGCACTGTATACTGAAACGCGGTGGAGTGAGCAGCACATCACTCAACCATTGAAACACTGTTATTCAGTCGAAGGGGCTCGCGAAGCACAGGTTTCTCACTTTAGTTAGCGTAAATATTGCAGAGAAAGTGAATCCCGCGTTCGATGAGGCGAACGGGAGAAAAATATAAAACGATTTCATGGGACATTCTTAACCACGTATTTAACGGATGGATGGATGGATGGATGGATGGATGGATGGATGGATGGATGGATGGATGGATGGATGGATGGATGGATGGATGGACGGACGGACGGACGGACGGACGGACGGACGGACGGACGGACGGACGGACGGACGGACGGACGGACGGACGGACGGACGGACGGACGGACGGAGGGATGGATGGATGGATGGATGGATGGATGGACGGACGGACGGATGGAGGGATGGATGGGATGGATGGACGGACGGACGGATGGAGGGATGGATGGGATGGATGGGATGGATGGGATGGACGGGATGGATGGGATGGACGGGATGGACGGGATGGACGGGATGGACGGGATGGACGGGACGGGATGGGATGGACGGGACGGGACGGGATGGGATGGATGGGACGGGATGGGATGGATGGGACGGGATGGGATGGATGGGACGGGATGGGATGGATGGGATGGGATGGGATGGGATGGATGGGATGGATGGATGGATGGATGGATGGGATGGGATGGGATGGGATGGGATGGACGGGATGGATTGGATGGGATGGATTGGATGGGATGGATGGACGGGATGGACGGGATGGATTGGATGGATGGATGGGTGGATTGGAGGGCTCTCACGGTTGAACCTCCGTTAAGAATTTCCCTTGCCACACCGCCTCGTCTACATGGTCGCGTAATGCGCTCGCACGATGCTAGGGCCGACTGTGGCTTTTTCACGATTCCAAAAGCACGTATGCACGAGCGCGAGAAGGCAAATGATCCCTCTGAGCGTCGCCGACGAGGATGGCTCGCACGGGCCAGCAGACGCGAGATCGGTGTCAATCCGGGCAAGCATCAAATAGTCTTAGAACTATAAACCATGAATGTCGGCGATGTCGACTGGCAGCCGCAGCTCCAGACGCATAGTGTCATCATTCTCCCGAGCGTAAGTTGAACAGGCCCGTGTCGCACTGCATTGCATTTCTTCATAGCGGGCCCGATAATACGGGCACAGCATCGACGCCAACGTTGTCGACACGTATATTCCTCAGGAATCTGCCGACATCTTGCATGCACGTAAGGGCAGCGCAAGAACAGCCGCGTATTTGCTCGGTGGACCGCCGAAAACGACAAGGCACTCGGTCATTTCAGCCTGGCTCCGCTGCCCGCCGTCTGCTGTGAAGAACAACATGGCGGATTACCCAGCATGCACCGCTTTATGAAAGCTCCTTATATATATATATATATATATATATATATATATATATATATATATATATATATATATATATATATCCCTCGTAGTAGTCAGGGTACGGTGGCCGCTTTTCGGCACAGGCGAAAAACAAGGCTCCTGAATACTGTGCAGTGTCAGCACACGTTAGTCGTATAGTCGAAATTTCCGAACCTCTACCTCTGCGACAAACCAAACCATCATATATAGTACTTGGGATATATCTCCGCTGCTGCTTATGCCGGAATCAGTTCTCTACTCTTTCCTGCCCACCATGTTATTGACGTCATCAGGCACCGGGTAGTTTGCGTTAGTCACCTTGGGTAGCAGAGCTCAAACTAACAGTGCCACAATTTAAGAAAATTCGTAGCACGAGAAGCCTGCGACGTAATTAAGAAGTTAGTTTTTGTTGTTCATTGAAGCAGGAAATGTCACCCCTTGAATCTAGCGCGTAACATCAGACAAAGGGGTATTTTTAGCATGAAGAGCAGAGAACACTTTCAATATACCTTAAAGGGCCACTGTCCAGGGAAGGCCCTTTTAAGAAAAGGAGCCCAGTGTTTCGATCAGGTACCGGAGATAGTCTGTGCAAAATTCTACAGCGACACGCGCGCCGCAAAGCATCGAAAATACAATTCAAAGCTCCCTCATGCTCTCCTTTGAGAAGCCAGCTTCACCGCTTCCTGCGCTGGCCCGACGGGCCCCGATAATGACGTACGTACCGGGAACGACGTCCATTGGTCCGTCTCGCTGACTTACGGGAGAAGGATGGGTGTCTACCGCTCGCAGCGCGCTTTTCCCTCGCCACGGCCAGACTGAATCCAACGGCGCGCGCTCCCCCGACCATTGTTTTTTTTTTTTTGTTTTTTTTCGCGCTCGCGGAGAGCCACGCCCCACCTCCCGCCAAACGCGGAGGAGGAAGGGAAATTTGTATTGCGGAGGCTAGACGACCTCGGGCAGGAGAGTGAAAAACCTTTGCAAGGGAACGGAAGGAGAGAGGCATGATAGAATCGGGTGATTGCGGTGGCTGTAACTGCGTTATTAGTTACTCTTTTCAAAAACATTTTGAGGCCTTGCGTTCCAGGGGCGAAGTCTCACAGTCACCGGGGAAGAAAATATTTTCGACCGGAGGGTGGACAGTGGGCCTTTAAATGCTGTGTGCTTGCTAAACAAACTTGCAATAACGCTACTCTTCGGCTGATTACGCACGACAGGCATGCGTGTTCAAGTGTAGAAAATTTATTAATCGTTTGCCTTTGCAACTAACTAGACTATTTGAATGTTTCATCAATTTAATCTTCCAGTGTTCATGCGTTGTGTCTGGTACATCCTCTAATACGGTCGTGCCTTCAGCAACCTGAAATAATATCAAAAGCAGCAAGACCCCTTCAATAAAATTGTTTTCCAATGGGGACGTAGCGTCACCTATCGGATCAAATGAGTACGATACGTTTGCCGCTGAATCTCATTCCCCATAGATGGCACCAATCTCCTTCCAACGGAATTAAGGAAATTGCGTAACCTAACTTCGTTGGTCCGAATGCATAGCAGCTCGTTAACTCGAATTCATTGAATGCACACTAGCCCCTTAATACTTTTTGAGCAGTGATTCTGTAATACCGCGAGCATCAGAAAGCTCACCCAAGAAAAATTAAAGCAGTGATCGTAGCATTGACAGAGATGTTCTGTATATAATGTAGCTTAAGTTGCGAAAAAGAAGTTTAACAGAGTAACAGAGGCGGAGGACATACTGCATAGAGAGAGAGAAAGAGAGAGAGAGTGAATTTTTAGCGCGACATTTAGCGCCAACTATGCCGTTGGCAAGGGTCACCGAATCAGCTGGAGCACAAGGCCAGCTGGTTCGAGCTTCGAGTTCAACTTTTCACCCACGGTTGGCCAATTGCGAGTGAGTGAATCAACTTTATTGTCCAACAGAAATGGCTTCTTTCCTACCACAGGGAATCCTCTTCAGATGCTGGCCGAAATCCCTAGGATCTCGGCGGCCTCTTCAGCCAATCGAACCTCTAGAGGCTGATGTTCCGAGTTTGGGCTTTCCAGCAAAGCCTGCCGGGCTTCTCTACTATCAATCTTGTTTGCCCTGCTTAGGGAATGCAAAAACGCCCGTATTATGTGGTTCAGAACATCCCTTTCCCCTCAAACCCTGCAGCTCTCATCTCCAAAATCTGGGAGTATGTATTTGTTCAAGACCAGATTTAGATAAGTATTTACTTGCAGACGCCTCCATGCCGTCATCTGTTTTCCATGTAGAGTCTTGTCTGGAGGGTGTAGTTTCAGAAGCTGCCTTCTATAATGTTGCGTCACATTATAATACGGCAGCAGACGCCCTTCTCTGTTGTAGCCTTCCTCGGCTTGCTCATTCCGACGTTCTCGCCAGTAGAGATATCGAGCCAAGTTGTGAGCAGCCTCGTTGCCACTAACAGATTCGGGCGCCGGGGTCCAAATCAGATTAATTGTCCTATCCAATTATTTTTGTCTTAAAATTTTGAGTGCCCTGGGAGATATCTTCCCGCTACCAAACTTTTGAATTGCAGTTTTACTGTCGCTGAACGCATACGTGGCCTTTGTGCCGACGCAAGCAAGAGCTATTGCAACCTCCTTTTCCACATCAGTACCATCGCCCTGCACTAACAGTGCCGATACCAGGTCCGCTTCCCCGTCCTCCCCCGCCCTCCCTCCCTCACTTTTTCGCCCACCGCATCTACAAATGCGAACTGTTCCCTCGGCTTCTCTGAATATATGCGTTCCAGAGCCTCCGCTCTTTCCTGCCCTGTCTTTAATATATTACGTGTGCATGTTTCTCGGCAATGGCGGGGAAGGGGGGAGGGGGGTGAAGATGCACTTGCGCTTTTCGTCCTATGGTGGCCTGCCTGCCCCTTCATCCCAGCTTTTTCCAGAATTACCCTCCCCACCCTTGTGGGGCTGAGCCTTTCTAACGGCGAGACATTTACCACCTCAATCAGTTCCGCCAAAGTATTATGCATTCCCATAGCCAACAATCTCTCCGTGGACGCCGTCATACGCAGCCGCAAAGCCCTCTCCTATAGTGAAAAAATCCCAAGGTAATAACATCACATTTTCTCACACAAATTGCATACAAATCTCAGAATCTCGCACATTATCATCAATTACGGAATAGATTTTATAATAATATTGGCAGTGTATAAGATTACATACGATGTGCATGAGATTGTGTGAAGTTATTGCCTCATAGAACCATTTGTGTTACAATGCACTTTCTCATAAGCGCATCAATTTTCCTTCTTTCTGCTTCTTCAAGTTAAAGTAAGGCGTAGCATATATCTCACCCTACTCGTAACAAAGGCCTGAACCAATTTAATCAAATTTTTCAGCTTTTTGATGGTAGCAGTATTCTGGCCATTGACTTGCAGATGTATTCCCAGGATCCCAATCGTCTCCACCTCCGGAAACTGCATGCCAACTACCAGATCTTCAATTTTTGAAGGCGCCTTATTTCTAAGCGCCCTGTCCTTGTACAGGAATAATTCAGACTATTCCGGAGAGCACTGCAGTCCTTTTTCCGTCGCATATGTTACAATATAGTAGATTGCCGCCCGGAGAAGTTTGTTCAATCTCTTCATCACTGCCCTTATGTATCCACAAATTAATGACATCTGCATACAGGCTGAATTTAAGATTCGGGTTAGCAAGCGCCTTTAGCGTCCCTCTAATTTCCTTATGGCCATATTAAACAGTAGTGGAGACAGAACTGCACCTGCAGCGTCCCCCTATACTTCTAGCTGGATCACCTCCGAAGTGTTCTCCTGAAACGCCACCTCGGTTCTTCTTTGTCTCAAAAAATCCTTGATGTAGGTGTAGGTTGTTACCCCTACTCCTTCCCCTCCCTCCAGGACTGCCCAATGTTTAACATTATCGAAGGCCTTCTTTAAGATCCAGCCCTAAAATCACCTTCGCATACTTTGTCTTAGATGCCATAATGTCACGCTTCTGGAGCAGCATAACATACTGCGTGATAAGACGGGGCCTAAAAGCGAACATTTCGTCATGCCATAGCTCCTTCCTCGCCATACGTATAGACAGCTTAGTCTGCACTACATGCTCCATCAATTTTCCGATGCACGAAGTCAGTGAGATTGGCCGAAGATTTCCTGTTCCGCGTTTCTTTCCTGGCGTAGGAATTAGTATCACGTTTAGCTGTTGACTCTACGAAAAGCGAGCAGGTTCGGTCTGGAGAAAGACATCACCATTCATGCATCGTGCACGAGGGACGCTCTGTAGGCACAAAGGCGATCAGCATATACGATAGCATCGTACCTCTGACCATGAATCCTCTATGATCAATGGCCGAGTTACGAAACGATAACATTACAAAAACTGTCACAAATCTATATCGTCCATTCTGGCTGGCGCACATGTCGACTAACTGGAGCAAGGGCTCATCGGCAGATTTGTGACATGTTTGGTGACATGATCGTTGCCTGGTTTAGCCCCTGGTGGGCGTTCTTGTTCTTTGTGGATCCCAAAAGCATACGCTCTGCAGAGGAGTTCTTAATCTTATTTATGTTTTACATATTACTTTGCGTATGCTTGTGCTGTGCGCAAGATGGACCCAGGCCGAATTGTTGCATGGTGGGGTGCAGGATAATTCCTTTATTGAACTTTTCAAGGTACCTTAGCACTCATTCGTGGCGACAAAGAAAATATGGTTGGGCAACATAACGCGCGATGCCTCCTTTTCCTAAGTTGGAACGCGCATGTGACCTGCTTTTAATGCAGTGTGGATTTCGAATCCAGGCCGAAACAAAGAAATCAACTTCGCTGAAATTGCTTTAGACAGATGCGCGTGTCCTCTTTGTCTTTTTTATTGCATCTCTTCCGACTCTTCTCTTTCTGCACGATGAAATGGCGGTGACTCAGCAAGCGCCAGTGGCAGGTCCAATAATGTTCTTTCCTCTCTTCCTTCCATGGCAACAATTAAACACCTGTATTTTTTTCGTGATGATCTGCTTAGGCAATACCACAAAAAGGTGGTGTTGGCGTTGTGCTCTCGAGCATGAGCCAGCGAAACTGCACCATTTTGGTAGTCAGTTTCTTGACGTGTTAAAGGAGTGAAGACAGCTTACGTTTGAACATAAACTGATTATTGCGTTTCACTCCACACACGTGAAATTATAATTCCTCTAAATGTGAGCTCATTCGGTACATTATATATCTTTAAAATGAATTCTTCTTTATTATATCGAAAGCAGCTTGCTGGTCTTGCAACCATTGGCCGCTGACGTCGCAACGGGATATAATTCCCATGTCGTCTACTATTCACGATGCCGACTGCACTTTTGCATGCACGCATTTGACGATGATCGCCGAGAGCTTTCTTTTTTTTTTTTTTTATCTTCAGCAAAAGGAGTTTATTTGCATACTGTCTTTCTTGGTTGACAAGTCTTCAGAACTGGACTTGTTTTGGGCTTCCGTCTAGAGATTGTCAAAGAGGCCGAAGTCGATGTGTTAACGGCTGCATTATTTAAGCATACAATCAGAAATATATTATTCGTATGTTATGAGAGTTTGTTTTAGCCACAAGCTCTCCCTCACATAACAAACTACATGTCCAATGTTTACAATAAAGTCGTTCCCTCTTGGACTTTATTAGAACTGCCAACCTTTTTTCTTTCATTTAATAGCCCTTTTTTAATTTCCTTTTACATATTCTTTCATGTTATGAGGCAATAACGAACGTTATAAAAAATTAATAAAGGCAGCTTCGCAGCCGCCTCCGTCTCCGTCTCGCCTTCCCGCAGAAGTGCGCTGCGACAGACTCCCAAGCATCCTTGCGTTTTTCTGCGGCTTGTCCAGCAAATGACTCGTAAGTGCTTCAACGTAAACATACACCTTGAAGTATTTAGTGCGTGAGCCCTAAACTCCCGCAGGATTGAGCCGATTCGCAAATTACCACTGCGCCCCCAGCACGCTTGTTTATATCTTTTGTACATAACTAGGTGCATGCTGCTCGTTCGCACGCCATAAATGCTATTTGAGCTAACAATACCGCAAATATTCTCTTGTTTTCGCACCAATTACGCCTTTATTTGTTTACAAAATACACTGCGCTGCAAGAAGCGCCGTGGATGCTACGCCCCCTGCCTGCGCCGGCTATACACAAGCGGCGCCGACTGCTGCTGGCTTGCTCGCCAGAGACGGTCACATCGACGCTTCCCGCTCTATGTGCACGCGCTTTGTGATGCAAGCAGTCGTCGATTCGGGGTCATTATTGCCAGAACTACACTCGATGACCACACGCAAACGCTAAAGCTTGCGAATGCGCTCTCCACAATCACCGAAATTGCAGGCCCCAACACCGCGCACTCGCGCTCGGCCTACTCGTCGCGGAAGGGCCGGCAGTTTGGCGCCGATCGACATTTCTGGCCAAGGTCTTTGCTGATTTGAAGTGGGAGCATATAAAGTGTCGCTGCTTGCTTTCCTTCTTCTGACACGATTATAAGCTACAGAAAAGCACAGCTGTTCAAGCCGTTCACTCATCGGGCGTCAAGTTCTCGCTTGGCCTCCGATCTGACCAAAACAAATCGGGCGAGCGCCCGTTGATCAGTTCTGTCGGCGTCGCGGGGCCGAAACCTTTACACTACGATGATAAACGATCGTTGGTCATGCTGGTGTTCTCGCCAGTGTAATGCGACAGATCAGTGTGTCGATAAGCTAAGGAACCAACCGCGCAGCCCTCTGAATGTAGCCGCGTGCCTTGACTATGTCGAAGAAAACATACCACGCTCTAGATAGCTTTTGTACAGTAGCATATGTTCATCAAGTACTTCTGCATGAGGGACCAGCAATATGTCAATCGTCCACGAAAGAATAAAAGACATGTCATTTGATATTCTAGCCTGCATTGCGGACAACGCTCCGCCGTCTATTCCCTTATGACGTCATACGAGAATTTCAAAACTGCGGTCGATCTCGGTGGGAGGAGTTTACTGATTCCGATTTCTATCGAGTTTTTTGCAATATGCGCCGCGTGCTAGGCACAAAAGCTTTGCGAGTAGAGTAACATACTTGAATATTATTCACAGAAATATAAAACAGCAATACATCGAACGACACTTTCATCGCACCTTTAAGCTGCCAGTCTCATGCCGAGCTTCGTATGTAGCTGTCTTCATCTTCTTCATTTCCTCGGACAAAGTTGCATTAAATACCAGAAGAGTTAGTAGCAGCATAACGCATTTATCCAAGGAAAATAGTTTAAGGGTTAGGCGCAGGGTTGGTCTTGTCGCTAGTCCACCGTTCCGTTGAGCGAAGACGTTGTCCGAGCCCTCGCAGCGAAGGACTTTTGTGCCGCTCGAGGTCTGAGCTGGGTATGCGACCACCCTCCCAATCATCCCACATTGGACCCTATAGTGCAAAAACACTCACACGCTCAACACTACTGACCAAGAAAATTGTACGGTCTTCTTTTTTTTTTTTTTTTCGGGCCGTGGCTTTGATTAAGCTTTGTCGTAAGGTCAGAACAATGAGGCCTCGTGCGGTTAATTCAAACTATGAGGTGTATAAAGATTCGTCCGACATACACAGTCGATTTCATTAAAGGCATGAAGGACGGAGATGCAGGTTCACGACTAAAGTGCCTTCAAATATCTACGCCCACACTCTGCTTGTTGCTCATGCAAACAGAGGTTCAAAGAGAAGATCGCCATGCTAACATCTTGCCATGCCCACGCCTTCATTCCCTACTGCACGCAGAGAGCATCGCTGTCACTCGCACAAGCTGAAAGCAAAAACGACGTCAGTAGGCAACGCCGCGGCGAACACCAGCAGATATGCATTCGTTCTCTTTCGCTTCGCACTCACCATAGTCTCGTTATCTGTCACCTGAGTTTGCTCGTATTTTAGGCAAGCTACCACTAGCATTGTCGCCATCTGCACGCGATCCCACAGTGACCTCTGAGGCAGAGGTATACGTACTATAGGGATCAAACACCCATGACCGGCACAACACACATCTAAAGGTGCAGAAAAGTGCCGTATACATAGGCCGAGCCAGCCAGTGTTTATCGGCAAACAGAGCAAACACGATGTTCATCATTAAACTATCTTGTAAACTGTACCTCGAAGCCATGCGAAAATGCATGTCGAATCTACTTGAGGCCTATATGCTGGTACAGCGGAGATGACTGAGCCTTGGAGCCGGCAGTGCAATGCATGAGTGAACAACCTGAAAGCCGGATGCATGAACAATCCGCTTCCAGGTAAATGACGTCGTTTGGGCGCGGGAAGACTAGAAAAGAGCACCTGCCCGGAGCCTTGTCTTATCGTGAAAGTTCGCGTACATAGGGATTAAGCACCTTTAGTACTGAGGTTAGCGGATGCCGTTCCAATGGCGTCCGCTGAGCTATCGACACACGCGAGCATGGATGAAGCACCGGACTTCGCCACAAAGCATAATACATGTGCTTCACTTTTGCATATAAATAGCCAGGAGTAAAATTTTCACCCTCAACGCTGCTTCTCGACGAATTGTGCCCTCCGGTAGATATACAAAAGAATTATATCGCGTTTTATATACAACTATAAGCAAAAAGTGCTTGCACACCCGAAATACGCGAACCGAACCCATTGGCCCGTATTTCAGGCAGTGGGTAGACATGGGAAAAACACTAAAGCAAGCTGGACATTGAGCGACTCGAAATTGTGCAACCATGCCAACTTGGATACGCCGTGTTTCGGTCTATAGGGAATCGAAACCACGGCCGTTTATAGACACACCGTCGCACACATAATCGGGATGCCAAAGCTACAGAAAAGTTTTGTGATACGTCGAACTTTGAAATCCGAGGCACCTGAGAATAAATATGTCCCGGGTCCGTCCAACGTATCTTTAGCGACAGACTCGAAATCAAGCGATCGGATCCAAGAAATGCACCGAGAAGAAAATGCACCACACTTCCGGCGTACCTTAAGCCACACCCTTCATACGAAGTCATGTATAGCGGCTCCAACGTGCTAACCTCCCCGGCGGGTCTTTCAAGTTCGCCAGCGAACAGTGATAGCGATGGAGCGAATGATTGACCAGTGAGTCGTGACTGACCATGACGTCTTGTAATGTATTCACATTAAGTAAAAACCGTCGGTGCGATTTGGAACCAGTTGGGTTCGAACCGGTGCTCACGTTCAGCAGCCGAACGTTGTAGCCGATGTCACCGCGCCGGTTGCTATAGCTCGTTATAAGTCGTTGTGAAAGGGTTAAACATCCGCCATTTGACAAAATGGCTTACAGATGACGCCACAACTATAGGTTAATACCCCTGCGTTCGAGATCACTGAGCAACGCCCCTGCACCGGAGACGATCGTGGAGGTTACGGTTTAACATTCACCATTTGTCGCGGCGGCTCCCAGAATGCGCCACATTTACAGCTCGAAATGCAGTGCACCAGGCCAATAGCTACAAAAAGTTTGTATCAGGTAAGTATCGTGTAAACAATAGTAACTACACCGAGTTAGAACAACACAAAAAAGCATGGGTTTTCGTGCTATAACCGGGTTAACAGAAATAACCTCGACCAATTTTTCTCTAAGAGGTATTATGGCTTGGTTTCCTTGGAAAGCCCATACTACATGGCAAATGTCTGCATTGGCCGAATTACGTGGATTCAGCTGGAAATAAACCTGGGGTTAATTGCGTTCAGTCTATCTGGGCCGATTAGAGCACTGTTTTTAAACGCCTGAGGTGACATTCCAGTTCTTGCTTGGACCCCGGGAATTTTTTTGGAGTATCTCGTGGCATCTAGAGAAGCTCTGGTGGTCGTCATGAGAGGGAAATGGTGACGGATCGTGGGAGAGGAACGTTCGCTGTATTCGTTTTACATGTGTGATCATATTGTTACGGACGACATCAAGGAAGAAGAAGCGGGCAGTGGCACGAACAGGAGCGCTCGCGCTAGGCCCGGCAACAATTTTCATTAAACGTCATCTCACTGTCATCGACCATCTCTTTGTCCTCTGTTCTCCTGTTTTCATCGGCTTGCCGTATCGTAACATTTGGTTGGAGGTGCTGAGTACTTCATCATCACCCCCCATCCTGGTCCGGAGCATCAGCGCCCTGCGACTTCTTGCGCCGGCGGCGAAAGGTTAGGAGGCACTGCATGGCTGTTCCCCAGCCTGCCGGACCCAGCAAGACCTTGCCGTTCCTCCGCCCCAACCCCCCGCCCCGACCACAAGACACGACGAAGGAGAGACTGACCCGAGACGCCCCACATGACCACAAAACACAAGGAGAGACACGAATGACCTAATATGACCCCACTGACCTGATGTGCAGACCAAGGACCCTACGACCCAAGACACCGCTACACTTCAAGACATTCTCCCCTGCCTATGCCATGCGGTGCGTGCCTTGGCCTCCGCCATCGAGTCGTGGCAACGTGTGGCCCGAGAGTGTCCTGCCAAGGTTCATCGCGAATCATCGTGCCGGCAAGCCATTCTATTCTTCCTTCTTCCTCTTCTTTTTCAAGCATCGACACGCCCATTATCATGCCATGGAATCATCAACATCGTGCATTTCCTCGTCCACGATCGGGACGATCGCTCGGTGGCCCCGGGTCATGTTACGGACGACATCAAGGAAGAAGAAGCGGGCAGTGGCACGGACAGGAGCGCTCGCGCTAGGCCCGGCAATAATTTTCATTAAACGTCATCTCACTGTCATCGACCATCTCTTTGTCCTCTGTTCTCCTGTTTTCATCGGCTTGCCGTATCGTAACAATATTTTGACACGCGACTTCTATGTGGCACAAGAAAAAGCCGACGTTTGTGCCTCACGAGCGAGTTTGTTCGAGAAACGCTCGGTTTAGGCTTCATATAGAACATTGTTCTGTTGACTATATCCCGTTTTGAACGTTTCCATTTACTGCGCTCCCATAGTCTTGAGCCCATACCTGCTGGTGCAGACCTAGATTATTTAATTTATTTTTGCAATTTACTGTATTGCAACTCAAGTCAGTGCAAGGTCTCAGTGATGCAATTGCGCTGGAAAATTCCTTGACTAAATTTTATTCATGTCGTTCTCGGTTCACATTATCGAATATGTGTGCGTCCCGCAATGATATAGAAATTATAGATCATCACGCCCTTTCCTGGCGAAGATGTGGCCCGCAGAGAAGACATTATTTGTAAATCGATCAAATATCAATTGACTCGCGTTGCCAATTAAAATTCCCATCCTCTTCTCATTTGAAGTAATCATCAAAAGGACATGCAGTGCGTTTTTATGCAAATCTGTGAATTACTTCATAGGTTCAATATTTAAATCTCAATATTTATTTTTTGCCCCTTCAATGACTTGATTTTACTTTCAAGTTTTATTTAGCCAATATTTTTCTTTACTAATATGCTTGCCACCTACTTTTGTTTGTATAACATTTTCACCGACATTGATTCTTAATTAATCATTTATATACGGAACTGCCTAAGACAGGATGAATTGATCACTGCTTTGCCTGCACCAAACCCTGGCCAATCATCCAATGTGAGCATGCGCCACGTCCTCTGCGGGAAAAAGAACGTCCAGTTTTCCTGCCCCATTGATGGAGGTCTTGGAGAATCCCGCCTCTTAAAACAGCCTACAGGTGTTTCAACAGGTTGTGTCTGGGTTAGCTTCGGTGCTATCTCCGGCTACTTGTGATTTTATGACTCAAAGCATGACTGTGCTCGATGACGTCTGGACACAACGAGCGCACAAACTATAATGCGAAGCGTTCGAGTGAGGGGCGACACATAACGACGAAAAATGACAGCAACAATTTGACATAAGGAACGCACAAACACTCGCGAAGCGTTGCATTGTGTTACTGCGCGATATTCGCACTTTTATTCCGCCTGAATGTTTTTTGCGTCTACTCGCAAGTGCAACGCATTATTGTTAAGTGCCCCGTTCCGTGAAAAACTTTGCGTCGGCGTTGTGTGCGAAAAATCGCGAGTAGGCTCCGTCGCTCGTCGATATTAGATATTTGGGAACTGATTGCAAGCCTAGAGCTATATACGCTCCACAGTGTTCCAAACAACTTATGAGATACCGTGCAGTTTAGAGAAAGCAGCTCGATTTGTGAAAAATTGGGTAGGACTGTTCAGGCTTCTGAGCCTCCAACCGCTGCTGCGCTAATTGTGCCGCATGTTTCCTGAGTTTTAGACAAGAAGCCCTGGCAAGGTGTCTGGTGTTATTCTCTGTGCATTGTCCACTCTCTGCATGCAGGTCGGTCGGCAAATAAAAATAGCGTCTGGCTCAGCACATGGCGTGGTCTCGTTGTCACAACCCTGTAAAAAGGCAAAACGTCTTGTTTTCCTTTTAAAGTGATGGCTTTACGTGGCATTTCAGGAGGGCGTATTTTTTTTTTTTTTTTCTGTGCCATAGTCGCATGAATATGGTTTGGGTTCAGTTTCTGTCGCCTTCCTATTGACGCTGTTATGCGTTTGAAAAAGAAAAATGACGGTCGGTTTAGTTACCCGGATGCGGATCAAGTGCGCAAGCGCGTTGGTTTACTTTCGCTTTCTGGTCGCACACACTCATAAGCACGCACTAATGTACCACACTATGTGAGAGACCACGTGCCAGACATGACGCCCCGATTTAACCAAGCTGCTCAAAAATACCGGCGCGGCCTAGCAATAGCCTGTCTGGTCAAGATACCACAGGGGCACCGATGGTCTTGATTCACATCTCAAAAGTGCTTCCCATGTCAGCTGCTTCCGATTTGGCTATGACACGTGGTCTCTCGGTTTTAAACCATCGACCGATCAGCGCCCACCATGTCACCTGCCAATTACCACCTGCCAGAGACATGCTCACGCGGAGACTCGGAGAAACGAACAAACATCAGCGAAAGGCGGGTGTGGACGTCTTAATGCTAGTCCACTAAACCAAAAGTAATGTCTTCCTTGGTGCATGGCAGGTGTTTCCACGGCGTCTTCGAAAGCCTGTTAATTCAGAGCGTTCAAGAAAACTGGCATATTGTGTGCATATTTTTTATATTTGGCCGGCTACGCACTTTCAACAGCGCAGTTGATATAACGTCAGGTACATTTAGAACGATGGTTATGTGGGGTATGGTAGTAAAATTATCAACTACAGCGTTCGTACGCATCAGGTAATGAGGTAAAACTGCTGGTGGTCCTTCAAAAAGAGTTGCAGCACAACCGATCAGAAGTCGTCAGCTGTTTCTACTGTAGCTGCAGGCTACATCCAGGGTCAAGTGGCTCAAATCAGGTTATCAGAGGATTTCACCTGATTACTTTTTACGTACCTGTACTCCAGCGAATTTCTGTCTCAATTTCTACAGAAAAGATATGCACATCTGAACATTTAAATTGGCTTTCGAGCCACTTGCGCTTTCCTTTGGAAGCCGGCCAGGACACTACCGGAAAATCAAATAATATATGGACTGAACCCCGCTAATACATGCACGCGATTGTTCCGTAGTAGTTTTATCATAAAGATAATCAGCTAGAACGTCCTGTCAATTTTGCCCTTGTGGCCAGAATACTGAGCACTGGAAAACAAGCTCACACACAGTATGTTCCGCTTGTAATTTACACCTGCTTGGAAATGCCTTATGTGTTGCAATACCGCCGTCAAATGGTGAAATGAGAAAAGGATTGGAAAAATAAAAGCTCATAGCAGGCTGTGCGTTTGTCATTTTTCGACTGACCCGGCTAGTCAAAAGAACAGGAGTAAGCTTTCAGCTATATTAAAGCAAATAAGCACGGATTTGTTTTAGTAAAGTATCTGTGAGCAATTAATATGTTTCCAGGTATTGAAGCAGTATGCATCATTGTTTTATTGGCAGAATTGCTCCCACCACTCACGTTTTATGCGGAGTTTTCAAAGGCCTATATCTGGTGCTTATAAACTCGGGCAGAGTCTTTCTGTGCTTTTATGAAGTAATTATTTGCACATCAAGAACCAAGCGTGGCACGTATTGTTCCAGCTACGCTTAGGGCTCCGTATTCTTTAACTGGTACGCGTGCATGCTATTTATATTTTACTATATTACAGGTATTTCATATGAAATAATTATTTCCAGTAGTTTTTATCTTTGACTTAAGTTAACCTGCTTGTTATGTACTTGTATTTCTAAATGCTGGCTAGACAAGCATTATAAGAATAGTACTCTAGTCATTCGTGTGCTTTCTCTTATGGAGCTGATGTACTATTGCATACTCGCTCGCCTCAGCTTATTTTAGCCTCGGTAATATATGAGAACATTAAATTCGTGTTAACAGTTTAAAGAAGGGAAGTGCAGTAAAAATATGTAAAGCATGTACTTAGCAATCTGTTTTTAGGCTCCGAGATACTTCATTTCCTTTAACACCCGAGTGATGTGTGCCATTCTACGTGCTGTAGAAGACTATAGCCGACGCTGGGCTAGTCTTCCTTTGGGATTATTTTGGGATTTTCTTCCTTTGGGATTTTAGCCAGTTAACGGAACACTAACTGGACGTAGGGTTGCCTGGAATTACGTTTAGCAGGAGAAGCCAAATCGGATCTCCTTTCACACGGAAAGATGGTGTCAGCGCTAGCCTGTCAGGACGGATAAATTCACGTTACCCCACGCAGGCACGTTCATTCAGATCAGTTAAAGGTGGACTTGATATGGAGGCTGGTAGCCGACGCTATTTCGCGACATACCCTTAAAAGTGGAGCTTAACTGTCTCCCCCATAACTTTCTTCCCGGGCAACTCCTTGTGTTCATTCCCTCCTATGCGCGAAAGTGGCATCAAGGTACCTTATTCAGCATATATGAAAGTGAGAAACTGCGTGCCATGAAACAAGAAGTGATACACGCAACTAATCTCGCTTAACTCTCGACATTTCGATGCAAGCAGTAGATCATTGTTGCAAGAAACAGAATTTCCAGCCCATTCATGACTCATAAACAGCCACCGCAGCGAAATTTACCTCAGCCGTCATGATACGGAATGTATAGACGTATAGTGACCGTGGTCTCTCCGTGCACCTCGAGGAATTCTAAATAGGCCCATTTTGTTGCTCACTCTTCATTATCGCAACAGTGCACGCTAGAGAGGAACGTGCCAGCGCGTGATGAGGTTAATACCGAGAGCTTTCATCAGAAGGCCACCACAGTCGGGCATATTCACCACACATACTACGTGTGCGTGTGCGTGCGTGCGTGCGCACGTACACACGCAACGCGCATTCTATAGAAACGAACGTGCTAATTTCTTGTGCATGGTGCGATTAGAGTGTGTCACCACAAGCGTAGAAACGGCTTAAAGAGCAGCTGAATCACTTTTCGAGAATTCCGCGATATTCAAGGATTCAAATCTCTAGAGGCTGTAGGTAACGCATGCAAGGTGTTTGGTGTTTTCGCATACAAACAGAAGGTGCAATCGATGATTAAACCTCGAGCTTCTCCTCACAGCACTGAAGGTCTGGAGAGAAGTTTGGTGATGACGTCCTAGACGGTAACGTTTATTATTATTCTTGCTTTCGCTCACTTCCTGTGGTGCCTTTTCTGATGCCGCCAAACAACGTCACTAGGGCTTTGCTTTCGTTAGAGTTTTTACTTCTTCAAGCCAAGCGTTGTTATTTGGGAAATGTACCGGTACCGTCAATTAAGGAACCTCGATATACATGCTTGATTTTCAGTCTTTTCTGTTCCAAGGTTGCTAACACAGAAATGTAAATGACAAATTGAAAATATTTAAGCACGGACCAAAATGCAGCCTGTTTAGAAGCTAAGTTCTACTGCACCTTTCCTAGGAAGGCAACCACTTGCAAAAAAGAAACACGTGGCCACGCTGCAACCATTCTCAAAGGGGCGACAAAATCTTCTTTTAATGACGACACACGCGCTCAAGGACATCGGGGGATTGGTGTCAACGTAATTTAATATGACGGGAGTATCAGGCGAAGCCTAATGGGACCCCCCCCCCCCCCTCCCCTTTAATTCCTTTATGAATATTCTGCCACACACTTGCGAGAGGTCCAACCAGAACAAACCAATACTGTAGTCCCTTCAAAAATAAATGTTTCTACTTAAAGCGCTGCAAATACTCCATGTTTCCTGAGCGCTCCGCTCCAATTATCTCCAAACTTAACAACTCTAAGGCCTAGCCGAGTGCCTGAGTGGAAAGATTGAGTTTCTGTAACAAGCCGTAATTTCTTTGCACAGAACTTAAGCCACCGCTTGAGGGCGGATATTATTTCTTCATTTCAGAAGTATTCTAAATGTTTATAAGAACTTAGCCTAGTTTCTGGCTAATGAGGCATGTACGCACTGCCTGCCACGCTTGCACCGTGCTGCCTGCAGGACTGAATTTTGGTGGAATGCTCGAGCGCTGCATATGTGCACTTACGAATAATCTTTTACATCGAATCATTTCGCTTGATTTATAATCTATTTGTATAATGTGAAGTCCCGCTAACGAACTAACGCAAGCTTGTATGTGGAACATCGGAAGGCCACTCTGAACATTTTGTACATCAAGATTTCATCTGCGCACATAACGACTTGCACATGGTTTTGATTTTCTCTATCTCGCAAATAAATTCTTAGAGCTGAGGACAAGAATTCTTTGAGTTCCGTCGGATTGCCCTCTGCGAGTTTCACACGGTAAAGTTTTGTTTTCTTATCAGCAGCAAAAAAGAAACGAGCTTAACGTTATCGTTTAGTTTGCAATGGCGTGTGTTTCTTTCTCGACTGTGGTGCTCACTCAAGTTTGATTATTCGTTGTTTCTTCGCTAACTTAAACAAAGGTGCGCGTTTTCGTGAGAGGTCTTTAGATGTCTGCTTCAGCGGAAGGACGATATTATTATTAAGCTTGGTTGAGTTCAATTCGCGCGCCAATGGTTTTCATTCTTTTGAAGGGTTATCATTTGTTCCCGCAATTTTCAGACTAAACAATCGAAGCGGAACGCTGGTTGCACATGTGCAGAATATATCTTGCTATAGCTCTTTGATTTCATGAACTTTTCGGAATTAGAATAATGTCTTTGTACAGACGCTCTGCACGGTGGGCGTATAAGAAATGAGGACCGACAGTTTCACCGTGGAATTGTTCCTCAATTCTACGCAAACTAGTTTCGTATTTTGCGTGCTATTTCTTTCTGTTCCACTCACGATACGCAGAACCTCTTACACTCCGGATGCTAAAGAATTAAGAAAAGGCGGAAGAAAAAGAAGTTTCCGTCTAGACCTACAATGACGGGATGAGTGCACAGGAAGATGGAATTGTGTATCCGGAGGCCCGCGAAAAATAATATCGCATTCGCTGCTGCGACGTCAGTCCAACGTACGGCGGAAAATAATAGGCTTTTGTTGTGCCTCGCTGATCAAACCGGTTATAATTAGAGATGTAAAGTTATCAATAGTTTCTTCATAAACAGAAAGGTGACCATACGAGACAAATATGTTGCAAAAAAGACAGCAACGATACAGAATCGTCTCGGCGTGGAAAAGGGTGTGTTATATTCTACTGAATGCGTCGTCTTTCCTGATTTAGCCTTAGTCGATCTTTCTTCATTGTTTACTGTGACAAGGACAATTAAATGAGTGTCAAGAAACGCGAGTGCGCTATCATAGTTTACAACCAGCCTGCTTTTCGCGAAGCCTCCACTCTGGACAAGTAACTAATTAGCCACTCGTCCGGCACAGTGTTATAAAGCGACCAGCAGGAAATGGTTAGCATGAGAAACAGGAACCCGATATGGCGGCGCCCAAGAGATGATAAGAGAGCAGAGAGCCCGCCGCACTTAAGGCAGCCCCGAAGATCAACATCGGCTCCCTCGCACCTGCAAAACAGCCTCGTGTGTGCCCCTCGCGCACGACGAGACAAAACGAAAAGAAGTCGTGGGTCGCAAACAGGACATTGTTATTCGTGTCGCGTAGTACCTGCATCCTGACTACTGATCTAAACCTGATCGGTGAATAAAAAGACGGGATATGAATGTGACAGGGAAGCAGTGCGCGTTTGTGCTGTTGATATTAGTTACCGCGGCCGCGTGCGGCTCGTATTTATATATACGTTTATATATACTCCCTTTTAACTCCACCTGCGCCGGTCCTGGACAAATTCTGTCCTTGCAGTTCTGTGCAGAACGACAGAAGCTTGAATCGCACTCGTCCAATCAGGACTCAGAACGCAACGGCTGCTCCATCGCTGCGTAACGATCCAGGAGCTTCTTTCGAGCGCTGATCATATTTCTTGTCATAGGGAACCGCTTCGCACATACATGAATCTCAAACTGAGCATTTGTTTGTGGCCGTAGACCCGGAAAGTAAGAACCACCCTGTTAAGAAGTTTTAAGAAACTACTTCATTACCTCTGCCCGCACTCGCCTAAACGCTGGGTTACCTTCTTCGGGCTTATTTAATAAAATCAAAAAGCTGAGCGATGCACACAGTGCGATCGTGCTGCATGTTACTAAATAACCTGATTCGACTTACGTATTCTCTGAATGGCGTTTCCGTGATGCTTGCGCGTAGAGGGGTGCCTTTATATGCAAGTATGCAGTGATAAGCACCGAGCACTGGTGTTGTTTCTTCCTTCTGTGTTTTTATCATCATATGGCCCATACCTCTTCCAACCCTTCTTCACCCTTCTTCTGACCCCGCACACCTCAACTAGGACGCAGAGATCTCTGCCTACCATGAATTTCACCTTGTGACTGCTCCAGACGGGCCGGTATCACTGCGTACATCTGAGGCGATAATGCGGAAGTCCTTTCTGAGGGCAGACGCCCGAGGGCGCTACAGTCTTCACCTGAGGCAGGCGAACCGGTATAACGCCGCTGCTGCGGCCCCGCTGGCGAACTGGCATGTCTTTCTGTCTGGTTAGGTCAAGTGGGCGACCCTTTCTGTTCACTGCGAGGGTGATGGAGGCTGGGGCGGAAAAAGAGGGCGGCGACACAGCGGGCGGAGCAAACACGGAGCGTCGTGGTGGGCGCCTTCTCGTTCGATGGTCGCGGGTCAAGTTCCTGACCGCAGAAGGCTGAGTTGAAGAACTCTCTCGGGCCCCTGAAAGTCGAACCTAAACGGCGTTCGCCACGCCGGATCAGGTTTCGGGAATGCGTCCGCTCTCAGATTTGTAGCTACGAGCTTTTCGCACACTTTGCATTTATGTCTGAAGCAGCGGCAGATGTCGCCGACGCCCGCGCTGTCAGTCAGATTCAGCAGGTCGATGCGAACCCTTTTTGCTCACAACTTTAGATAGATTTAGAGTAGTGCATGCGCTACACCTATGTGTTACACTGGGAATGAAGAGCGCCTGCGCGTCTGATGCTTCGTCGAAGTTGCTTGCGCTGTCCTGAAACTATTAGCACGATAGAGTTTAAGGCTCCGTTTTCCAGAAAATTCGGCGGCGTTGTCGACGTTGACGGAGTTGTGAGCAAAAGTTCCCGAGCATGCCTTTTGGCTGGGGTTAGTTGACAGGAGAAAATACCGTGCGCTGATTGGTTGGCGGGTGGGCTGTTTGACGTCACGAGAACACGTGACATTTCCGAGTTGGCAGGAGTTACCGACTTGGGCAGTTCTTCTGAGGCGGGAATCTAACTCTGCGGGACTCTTAGATCTCGAGTCAGACAGGCTACTCCTATAGGCCATGGAGGTACGACCGTTCGACTTGGTTAAAGCGGGGCTTTATATGTGGGCTAGTATTCTACGCTGCCGCGTCATACCCTTAAAACGTAGCTTAAGTGTCCTCCGTAATTTTTTTTATTAGCATGTTAGGTTTTCAAACAGAATGCAGAACTCCGCAAAGCCGAATCCTGTGACAGTTTCGTCCTGTGGTTCGGGTGGGTCGGTACCTAACCAGCACGAAACATCGGCCCAATATTGGCCCTATGTAGGGCCTAACAAGGCCAGCATATAGTTTCAACATTGAGCCCATGGATTTGTGCTCTCAGTACTGGTCCCGGTCGTGTTACCTGCCAACTATCACCTGCAAAAGGAATGATCGTGAGGATCGAGGACCGGACAAACAAACATTGGCGTAACGAGGAAGAGGTGGTATTAGTGCTAACTCACTACAATTAGTACCCCAGGACAGGAAGGACTATAGCAACTGTCTCGATTCTTGGTGGACAGTATAGAAGGTTCACGCATGAATTCGTAAGCGTGCGCAGGAAGAAGCTGAAGATGTATCTGTCTGGAGCGCACGAATAGAACTGAGTGCCATAGTGACAGCCGATATAAATTAAGGCTTTGCACGCTGTGTCTTACTTCTAGAAACACCTCAACCGCACCATGAAGAAAGGTAGGTAGGGAGCTCGAAAGAAGAGAGTTTTGGAAAGAGGTGCCGTAGTTTACGGCTGTGGAATAATATCCACCACCTGACATCAGGCGCTGACATCGCACTGTGTAGGGGCACGTTTTGCGTTTCGCGGCTGCAGCGACCGTGTTGGAGCATGGGTCCTCTTGTTTAGTAAACAAGCCCCGTACACCTGAGCCGCTGCAATGCGTTACACTATGTTTTCCGTTTGCCGTTTTGTAAAACCGGCAAAAAAAACGTTGCCCTTGCAGGGCTTTTCGAGGAGACAGTTGGGATAAAAATAACACCTCGCTATCCAGACACAACCACGCAGTATTATAAAAAGACGTTGGCCTTTGACTAGCCGCCAATGAGTCAAGAATTCAGCAACCGCTATCCCTCCAGTGTTCTCCAGGAGACAGGCGCGCGTTTACCGAGGCAAAAGAACAACTACAAATGCATGTCTGGGCCACGAGACACCTTAAGTACCCAGTTCTTGTTACTACTTCCCAGACAACCCATATTTTCTTTCTTCTTTTTCACCTCAATGTCTAACCGAACGAGGTAATTTACTCGACGACTATATCCATGCTAGGCGGGATAACCGAAAAAAAAAAAAAGACTACTCTAAAACCAAAGTGTCGGTTTTGTCGACCAATGCCAGCGTCTGGAGCGACGCCCACATGGCTTCGACGACTCTGGAGGCTCGGCCCATCATTATGCTTAATGGCTAGAATCGAGAATGTTATTGCTTTTCTCCTCTCTCTCTTTCTTGTCGCCCTGGTGTCGTCAACTTTTACTGCTTACCGACACCGCAAACGACTACGTACGCATCAAAAGTGTCCGACTTTTGGCACTCAAGTTTTTGTTTTAGAAGCCATATCCTTTTTTCCTCTGGCACACTGTACCACCCGTCGTCTTAATAGGCCTGGCTTCACCTTGCTTTACTCGAATTAAGACTCGGAAATGCTCGCCGAGCAGTAAGTGGGACCTTCCTAGAACGTCCGTTTCCGTCTGAGACGAGCATAAGCCAGCTCTGTCCTGGCCATTCTCCGAATATCGTTGCCAAGCGATACACGTCCCCCGGCATCTGTCTGGCGTTGCCCACGGTGGATGAGGCTTACACCCTGCTCAGCTATACTCGAAATGGCTGAGCAAGAATTAGGGTGCAAACCTCATAAGTATGAGAGATGTTTATAATTTCCAAACTGCCACAGAACTGAACTGTTCTGAGATAAACAGAATTTTTTTTATTGCCATACCTTGCCTTGTGGTTTACAACATTCATTTGCAGATATAGACACAGGCCTAATTATTGAAGAAAGTCCTGCAAGGGCCCAGCGCAGAACTATAGTGAATCTATGCGACGCTTACCACCAATAAAATTATACTTTACTCCGCGCGGATGCTTAATGTGTCCTTGCTGAGACAACGAATCAGTCGTCCGGTTTAGATCCTCATTTTGAATTTCGAACTCCCATTTCGTATCTGTGTCGTTCGTCAAAATGTCAAACTTTCTTCGCATGCTATGCGCCCGTCACGTGTCATGGCTAAACACTGCGCAAAGATTGGTGGATCCAGTAGAGGCCCTTTTATAAGCTGGCGCTTCGAAGCAGTTTTTAGGATACCGATGCACGTGTTTCTGCGTTCATTTAGTGAAGGACAATGATTTCGATCTCGTCTTTGTCATTCTTTCATGAGACTACAATATAGTTCGGTGCAACGACTCGGCGATCTTCACACCTTGTCCGTTCAACTGGGAAGGTCGATCCGATATGAGTAACACTATCCGCTTACAGTTCAAATCTGCCGCTAAAGTGACAAGTGCAAAATGGGGGTACGGTGTTCTTGGTACATGGAGTCGTACACGACTGAATGGAGGAATAGACACTAGTTAAAACTTGTACATCGGACTGAGGCTATATAGGCATGCGCTAAAATACTTTGACATTATTTTGTAAATGTCAACCAAATTTGTTAAAATTATTTTTACAGTTCCTGATAAATGTGTATTTCACACTGACGAAGGAAGAGGAAGGAAGGAAAGCTCCAGCTCTGCGCGGGCATTCTCCGCGAGAATGTGTCTATAAGAGATGCCGTATCTTCTTTCAAGGTACGGTTATCCTATTTCTGTTCATGTAGCTGTATAAGTAAAGGCGCCGAATTTATGAAACTTTAAACCATCTCGTTGCAACACGTGAAGTTCCAGTGACAAGACAGGGTGCGTCGTCTCACGTTTTCATTATTATGCGCGGTGCAGCTGATTGAATCTTGTGGCAGCACGGTTTCACCGCTTGATAGCACCTAATGTAATAAACCTAAACTTCTTTGCCCGTGAACGGGTTGCTTTGTTGAAGCGGGCTCTGGAAGCGCAGGTCTCTTACCCTGAAAGAATTAAACAAAATTACGAGACTACTCTATGGCGGGCACTACCAATGGTTTGAGGGAGAGCGACAACAGCTGGTGTAAATTCAACTCGTGGCTGGACAGCAAAACGAGTAGTGCACATTTCAGAGACCAAAACTCGTCAAGTGGTGCATTTATATCAATACTTCAGCAAAATGCTGCTGCCTCGGTCGTAAACTTTAGTTTTCGCATTGCTTATTGGCTTGTCTTTTTGCTACCCATTTACTATCCTTATTGTTTTTCGTTTGTGTTCCGAGAAAATGCGCGCGGTTTCGGTTGCTCGGTTACTATACTTGTGATATTCTAGTTTATCCGCTTTTTCGTCTTAGTTTTTCGCAAGTGACGACCATCAAGCGTGTTACCAAGAGGAGGCCGGGGAATTGAAGCAGCTTAAATTAGGTTATGACGAAGATTGAGCGGTATGGCTGCCGCTCGTAAAGCGAAGGCTGTCAAGGGTTTTTGATGGCGCTCGCCGGCTACAAGGTCTCTAAACCATGAGAGTCGTGGCCGCGTGAAATTTTCTAATCGTGGTGATTGGCGTCGAGCGCCGCGAGAAAGCTGTAATTGAATTCCTATTTGACAGTGCACTTTATTTGTTAGGCGCCTGTGGGCGACAGGTCGGCGAGCGGTAGCGTAAAGACAGCATACGTGCGAAGCCTTTCAAGGCCGACCAGCCGTTGAGAAGCTTACGCACCTTAGGTTATGGCAAGGCTAGTGCTGTTCGCTGTAATAGCAGAAATTTTAAAGTGGGCTGTGGCTTCAAATTTCTACTATTTCATAGGTTAAATTAAAAAGGAGTTGCACAGCTGAAGAAGGAAATTGTGCCGTGATAATGTTGTTCACCGTTCACCGCCGATGTTTCTGCTTTACAATCTGACCTCAATAATATAACTAAATGGTGCAGCACATGGTGTATGGACTTAAATGTTAAAAAATGTAAAGCTATGCGAGTGTCGCGCAGTAATTTCCCCCCTGCTTGCTATGCATTGAATAACACTCCTTTAGATACTGTAACTTCGTACAAATATTTGGGTGTGCATATTACTAATGACCTCAGCTGGAAGCAACATATTGATTACATTATTAACAACAGTAACCGCATGTTTGGGTATTTGCGCCGTAACTTTTCGAAGGCACCTGTTTCGACTAAAATGACTATGTACAAAGCATTGGTACGTTCAAAGATTGAATATGCTTCTGCAATCTGGGATCCCGGTTTCACGAACTTGAAATCCTCACTTGAGATGGTTCAAAATAATTCAGCGCGTTTCATTCTTTCCAATTACAGTCGCACTAGCAGCATAACTTCAATGAAACTAACGTTATCTTTGCCATCTCTCGAGCTTAGAAGGAAAATTTCACGTCTTAGCCTTTTTCATAAAATTTATCATCATAACGAATTGAGGCATACTTTCATTTCGCAGCCATCGTATCGCTCCTCCCGCGTTGATCATGCTTACAAAGTAAATGTCATAACTTGCAATACTAATGCCCTTTTTCATTCCTTTCTACCTCGTACGTCAGTAGAGTGGAATCGCCTTCCGCCCGATATCGCATTAATCCAAGATCACGATTCATTTCACTCATCACTGATGCAATATCTTGAAGCTGATCCGTGACACTTTTTCCCCCCTGACTATTATCTTATTTCCGTTTTTGGTTTTTCATGCTTGTTTGCTCCCAGTGCTGTTGTTCTTTTCGCTGTATAATGCTGTTCTCTCACCGCTTATGATTGTTTTCAATTTATTCCGCTTGTATAACTTTCTTTATTGTAAGATTGTTTTCGTTGTTCTGTATTCCCTTGTTCGTTTAGCCTTTGTTATGTTTTGTTCATTTAGTGTTCTATGCTTTCTATCATATATGATGTACCACTCCCCTCTGTAATGCGTATGCGCTTGAGGGTAATAAAATGAAATGAAATGAAATGAAATGAAAAGGATTCGTAAGTATAAGATCGGGGGACATAATGTATATATAATTTAATCAATAAATGACCACTTGCCGAACTTCCCGCCTTCTATTTCTGAAACGTTGGCATAAAATGAAGCCAGTCTGAGCCACATTCCTTTATTGTACACGTCATGCGAGCACCTAGCCTTTAAGCATGTATATAGAATCGAATAATAGTCAGTACGAATTTAGAAATCATTTACGGCCTTTCTTCCTTTATTTCATTCATTTCTTCTTTCTTGGTTTCCTTCCTATTTTTCTCTAGCCTCTTCTCTTCTTTTCCTTTTCCTTCCTTCTTACTCTTTTCTTTCTTCTCTTCTTTCTTTCTTTCTTTCTTTCTTTCTTTCTTTCTTTCTTTCTTTCTTTCTTCCTTTCTTTCTTTCTTTCTTTCTTTCTTTCTTTCTTTCTTTCTTTCTTTCTTTCTTTCTTTCTTTCTTACTTTCTCCCTGTCTTCCTTTGCTAGTTCGTCTCTTTCCCGTTTACTTTATTTTTGCGACTGTACCGTTGGAAGAGAAATTATGTTTCCTTCGTTTTCTTAGCCCTCCTGATGTACCTTAATCATAACGTTGGTTGAGGTCAGGTGAAGTTGATTAGAACGCATTGTTTAAGCCCTGGGAGCAGGCAAAGAAATGGTGTGCTCACCCTCTACGCCGCCTCCACTTCGCCATTTTGCTTATTTCTATTCGACAAATTCCTCACTTCGCTTCGACTAAAAACACCTTGTGTTTTAAAACAGTCCTTCTTTTATCAATTTCTCTTTCCCAAATGCTTAAACTATAGAGTTATAGCATAGCGCGATTCTCGATCCGCTACTGTGACCTGCTACCGCGGGCCGCGCTGCGTATGCGCAGATCGCCGTAAGCGCACCAGATGGCGCCACTTGCAGGCCAGCTGCGCACACAAGGCGAATGCAAATCGCTGGTGGACGCGGGGCCCACGCGACCGCAGTATAGAGACAGGCTGGGGGGAACACTTACAACACATAAAAAACTAATCATCTGCAAATTCGACTGTTGTGCTACCATAAAAGATTATAAAATACCTTGTTTTGTCAATACGATAAATGGGGTTGCTAAAAGTGTGCTAAATTTGCAATTTTATTGGAACAAGCTTTCGCGCCCCCTGTTTCTAATTGCGTTTGAATTGGTAATTTGGCTTTGTAAAACCTTTATTTGGTTCTTGTGAGGCAGGCAACGAAGCACGACTTTGCCGTCACTGTTATACTTTGCAGTCTCTTGTACTTTACATATGCGCATTAGACATTGATATATGGTCGATGTTGGTTTTTCGTAATTTTTTTTTTTGGCGTGCTTTATCATTGTAGTTGTGTGGGTGAGATAAAAAAGCACGAATGTTACGAGACATACTTGTTGACAACCTTATAGCGAATTGTGTGGTTGCACGAGCAGTTTGCAGGTCGTACCTTGCTGTATTCTACGACAAAGTGTCTATGAGACATTTATCTGCGCCTAGTATCTGCGCAGCAGGTGCCCTGGTCGATTCCCTTCCTGCGCCGTCTTGTTTTCTAGCTGTATTTGTTGGACCGCCAACTGCACACAAACAGTAGGACTCGAGCATGTTTGAATGGCAAATGGTTGCGGGCGCTGAAAGACAGTACTCAAAAGGACGGCGTCATATACGACAGGGTGGATACAGAAGAATGCATATTTATAATTAGCGGTAACAGCATAAGTAGGGGCGACGTCTTTCAACGTCATAAAATTGGCTTGACCCACCACCCTGGGACGCTGGAGTGGTCATGAGCCGCCATGTTTTGAACGCATTAGCGTCTATGTAGTCTTCACCATTAGTGTGCATCTACCTTGGCGCGTGGGCACACTAGCGGTACGCTATAGCGGATTCCGGATCGCGCTATATATGTCATAACAATGAACTAAGCAGCGAAAAGCGATAAACGTAGATCGTTTCGCCGGAAAGCTTTATGGTTTGCGTAAATCAGATCTCTACAGTGATCATAAACATGCATTGTCTACATTCTTGTGACCTGTCATGATGAGCCTTGTTTGCGCATGTAGATGAAGTGCTGAACTGCCGAGAGGCCGGACTGCTCCGAGGTGATTACAGGCGTTGGTTAGCTTGCGCCGGAGTTCTAGAGACAGTCCCCTCCCGAGCTGTCGCATTGTATGCACAGTATTCAACAGCGGCACGTCAACGCCAGGATGCACCTCGCGAATCGTTTCAACTACGACGAGGCCGTGCGACGCCGTAGAGTTACGTGGAAAAACAAGAAAAAAAAAAACAGCAGCCCTACGCTTTAGCGTAGGGCTGCTCTCACGCTGCGGACGACTGTCTCGACTCCAGCACATGAGATACGGCATACTGTCAACTTTCTTTTGTGAAAGGCTCACGGTGCTCGCATGCATCAGAAAGAAAGATTATTTTCGTGATTTTGTGCCGCTAAGGGCGCTGACAGGACTTTTCTTCCTTTGCTCCCTTCCTCACAAGAACAATGCGAGGGGAGGAATAAAAATGAGGGGGATAGGGCATGGCAGCTTTCGCAAAGAGGCTAGAAGAAGGGAGAGCAATTACGGCGCCGGGGGCAGCTTAGGGTAGAGTCAGGGCCGTCTATAAGGCAGGAGAGCTGGGAATTTCTGGAGCTCGTGAAGCTGTACTGACGTGGTCTGGTCGACCGCTTTTATCTATAGTTCTTTGTCTCGCGCTCTGAAAGCCATCAAGGGTGCCGTTAAGAGCGCGTCGGTGCAACTGCGACGTAGACGCAGTTTTTGTAAAACCCTGTCGTCAAAACGGGTGAAAATTGATTGCATTTTGTCAGAGGAAGAGCTTTACTGGAAATGTTAATACCTCAGCGCTCCTAAGCCATTTTATCGCGTCTTTAGTTGACCAGCCACTGAACGGCAAATTCACTGTCCCAACAGTATATGTCGAATAAAGGATTTAGCACGTTTATGCACTAATCACGAGGAAGGCCGCGTTAGATTCCTAAGTTTTTTTGCATAACTAAAGTGAAGTGTACAGTACTCACGGATTGAAATAGGACACTCGGAGCGCGTGGCCGTCGCTGCATGCAAGGCAGTGTGGTAAACAACAGGCCGGCTTATTGGCGACCGGAAGGAGCAGTTCTGCTTTTTAGATGTTCTTCCCCTCGCGCTATACCACAATGCAGCACCTTGGTTCCATGAGCATCCACGGGCGGCGCTGCATGCAGCGACGGCCACGCGCTCCGAGTGTCCTATTTCAATCCGTGAGTACTGTACATAATCTGCAAAGGCTATAAGGACAACGTGATGGTATGATAGTTCGAATACCAGCCCCACGGACGATCCATATGACGTTATTATCATCAGGCCGAAATCCTAAAGAAACTTATTGAAATCATTTACATTTCTGATTTTTTTTCGTTCGGATCCCGTAATGTGATATTTCGGAAAGCACAGTTGATGTTTAACGTTTCAATTTAGACAGAACTGCTAGCAAAATGTCCCAGCACTAGCAGGATTACTCACCGATATTGTTCACTGGTGTGCGCGTATAGGATAACTGTAGTATTTACTGCCTAATTTATAAATTTATGGCTAGAATCTATTTGTATAGTCGCGTGGATACTGCAAACAGTAAGCACTTTAATCGCAAGCGTTCCCGCCGTGCTTTTGAATCCGAGGACAACCAAACGTTGAAAACAATCCCTGATACCAAAGACACTCAAACATGAACGCTCCGCTGGTTTCAAAGTAGTTCTTGCGGTGGAGTCCTCAAAGAGACGACCTAAAGTGTAATTCCAAGTGAGACATTTCTGTGAAATGCGGGATAAGACATGCTGGAAAACTAAGTTTGCAGGTATTGTCCACCTGAATCAAAGTATGTAGTAACTCTAACTAAAACCTATTATAACAAGGGCATAGAATTTAAATAGTTCATATTGAGGCGCATGAAATGGCACTTAAAGCATATAGACATTAGGGCCTTAGCTATATAGAGGTTTCAGAGTTTGTACTGAGAGGCACAGATTCCAGGCAGTATGGACAAACAACCGCAGGAATCAAAGAGACCGTTGAGTGAAAAAAAAAAAAAAAAAACTCGTTTTCAATGAATTGCTGCGTTATAACAGCTATGCTTCTTTAGAAGTGCGCAAACAAGCACGAAGTTCAATGTAAACTTTGTAATGCGCTTCTGCACAACATTGTCGTTTAAGGACTAGTTGAAAGATAACAACGTGTTAAGAGAACCGAAAAACTTTAAACTGAAAACTTTATGAAACTGAGAATCATGCGGGATAGGCGTACTGCGGTATGGGCATAGGTCGGCAAAATCACGTGTGCTCACTCAGGCTCACTCACAAAAATTTGGTCCTTCTGCGGGCTCACTCTCACTCAGATTCACAAGGCCCGGACTCACTCACACTCATGAACTCAAACTCATGCAAGCTGGCGACTCACTCTGGTTCACTCAGACTCATAATCTGGGCTCACTTTCATTTCAACTCACGCCTCATTTGAACTCAGACCCATCATGGACTCACTCATTTCCATTCACAACTCATCTGAACTCACTCATCTCGATCCACTCATTTCTGACTCACGACTTATCTGCGCTCACTCTTTTCAACTCACGACTCCTCTGAATTCAGACTCATCTAGACTCACTCATTTCAACTCACGACCCATTTGAGTCACTCATTTCGACTCATCGGGACTCACTCATCATGGACTCACCCATTTCCACTCTCGACAAGCAACGAGTGACGGTTCTAAAGCTTGTATAGGTAGGCGAAAGAAAGTACAGAAAAAAAGCAGGACATTATTTTAAAAAATGTGTAACATTACATGATTAGACTGTTTTCTTAAGTAATGAACAAGCTGAAAGGTTACTGGAAAAGGAAAACATATGGTGGGGACTATCTCTTTTGAGCTGATTATAGTACGAAAGCACGGTCTTTTTAGCTATAGCACGGGCCAAATTTTAGAAATGGCTATGGCCGATTTAGTGGTTGCCGTCTTGTCGGGCACAGTCAATGATGGTTGGATACCGATTGCAAAGGTGAAACTTCGAAGGTGGCCGGGGCCAAATTGTGGAAATTGTCATGTCCAACTTTATAGGTAACCATGTGTCGAGGATGGTCAATGCAATTAGGAACTGATCGATTTTGATGCAAATTGGCCAGAATCAACATTCCAGAGTTGGTAAATCGTGTGTGACCCGAACCAAAATTTGGAGGTCACCATCATGTTCGCCGTAATCGAATTATGTTGTACGTTCATTTTGATCCGAAATCAGCCGAAGTCAATCTATTGGGGTGAGTGGACCAAATTCGAGGGTGGGCCGGTCAAATTTGGAAGTCACCATCTTCTTCGCCATAGTCATATTCAATTGGGCAGATTTTTGTCCAAATAATTCGAGGTCAAATTTCGGTGGTGGGTGGACAAAATTTTAGGTGGCCCTGGAGGTCACCGTCGAGGTCGCCGTAGGCGAAATATGTTGGGCAGGTTCTGAGTTAATCGACCTAAACAAAATTTCAGCTACACCAGAATGTGTTTAAATTACCCCCGTACGTAGCCACGTATTTGTGACCTCCTCAAAGAGCCTATCCAATTAGAGCAATGGCGCACAAAAAGAAAGATCGGAGAAGATTCTTGGTCGGTGGTGTGAGCCTATGGTTTCTTTCGCAAAAAGAAAGAACGTTAAAAAATGTGTTTACACAATGGTCTCTTCGAACTTCATTAGCCTGATATTATTAGCTATGCACGGCTAGCCTGACTCGTTCGCATCGCTGTGCACCAATGAGCAGCTAACCCGTGAAATAATTTGAGAGATATTCCAAAATAAACAGCAAAAGAACTATAATATAGCCACTGCAATACAACACGCCAACGAGAACAAATGTTCGATTAACCTGCATTAATCGCCATAGTCAAAATATTTGCGAACAAAAAACAACGCAATTGCTCTACATCATCAGCTCTCCAAGAAGCTTATTCATTATTAGAATTACACGGGCAATTCGAGTCCGCTAGGATATAATTAGCGACTTGTGCTCAGTACCCACTCGATCACTTCAGATCATGCTTCTTCAACCTCTAAGCAAGAATTCATTTGATTTTATAGGAACTTTCTACGTCGGACTCAGCACGACTGAGATCACGATCTGAGTGTCAGTCCAGACTCACTCACGACTCATATCATGATCTGAATGCGAGTCCGGACTTACTCAAACTCAGATCACAATTTGAGTGTGAGTCCGGACTCACTCACGACTCAGATCATGATCTGAGTATGAGCCTGAGAGAGCCCGAGTGAGTCGACTCATGAATGAGTCCGTCGACCTATGGGTATGTGTAGACATTGCACGACACATTCCAGTCAGGAGTGCATTTGCTTGGCCCGCAAAAAAAAAAAAAAAAAAAAAAAAAGCACAGCAGAAATGAGCTAAGATTTCGTCAGGCAGGAGAGAAAAGAGAACAAGGAAGTGTGAAAAAGAAGCCCAGACAAATGGCCTCGTTGAACGTAGAAACCGGACACTGACGAACATGCTTGCGATGTATGTCGACTCTAAGAACTGGGATGACGTGCTTCCCTTCATTGCATATGTCTATAACACCTCGAAGCATGAAAAAACTGCTTATAGTCTATTTCTCCTTCTCTATATGCTCGTCCGCCTCGACATTCTCTCGACACCAAGCCTTCTGTTTCGAGCACCCTCCGCCGCACTGAAGAAGCTCGTCGGCTCGCCCGATTACGCACTGCGGCCTCGCAGGACCGCTCTAAGCAGCGCTACGATCATCGGCATCAGGATGTATCCTACCTCCCCGGCGACTTAGTATGGCTCTGGACGTCTCTCCACAAGCTGTTGTCGCACTACACAGCCCCATTTATTGCGCTCACACGCATCAATGATTTGAATTATATGATGTCTCTCCAATGTTATAAGGCCGCCCCTCTCGCAAAACACAAGTTGTCCATGTCGCAACAATGATGCGCTGCCACTCTTGGGACTCTGACCTTGAAGCCCAGTGGGCTTCGTCTGCGAAGGGGAAAATGTCAGGCAGCGCAGAGGAGAGAAGAAGGAAGTGTGAAAAAGAAGCTCGCCAGCAGAGAATGTAAGCAAGAGGAAGCTCGCCATCGTTCAATGAACGCAGCAGCTATAGTGAAATCATCTCTGTAAATAAACCTAACAATATGATAACTCCTCCATGTGTCCCTCTTTTAACGTGAGAGCTTTTAAAAGCCCCGTTCACCGGAAATCCGGCGTCGGCAGCCCCCCGCTAAAGAGAAAAAGTGGCTTTCTAGCATGTCTAAACAAAACTTCGCTTTCTGGGTGAACTGAATCTTTTAGTGCCTTACAGCATGGACGAGGGCACATGAATGGCTGATGTTTCAAACTGCGTATTGGGCTCACTTGTATCCATAAAGAATATTGAAACTCGTCGGCTATGGTTGCAATGAGCGCACTCAGCTGCGGTCGAAGGACATAATAGTCTTTGCTCCCGGCCTCGCGCAACTTAACGCTTACGAATATTGTTCGGGAATAAATTGCGAAGATGCACCTAAGTCTTCTGACATGTGGAAAGGCGAATCATTGCTTGTTCTGTCACGCTACCTAATGGAGTCGCGCTACGCTACGTACGCGGACCTAGCCCGCACTCGCCAGACGGTGCATGAGTAAGGATGTATCTACGTGAGTTACATTGAGCTATAATATACAGCGCAGCGCACGGGAGGGATTTCCCGCGACAGTATGGGCCAGGTGTCGTCGAAAATGAGGCACGAAGTGGCGACACTGATGTCGCCCAATCTTGAAGGCGCTTTACACGCGTTGCTATGCCGTTTCTAAATTTGTCTGCAAACGGAATTGAAAACTGGTGTTACTCTGCGCGCCTGATACACACAATAACGAATTATTTGTTTTTGGCAACGCATTATGTACCCCAATCGCATTTTGAGAGCAAAACAGCAACTGCTCAAGCGCCATTGCAATGCATAGTTTTCTGGAGGCGCTGCGATCGCACTCTCTTGAAATTGACCCGGAATGGGCTCCATTTTTGGGGACACTATATTCTAGGTATACTATATTCTGCACTCTATACTCTAGTTAACTATACCTAGGTTAAATGAAAGGGCAGCGCAGATGTAACTTCTTGAAGACGATGTCTGTTCGATGGCTGTCCGTCATGTAGATGTCAGTGTACGATCGGCACATGATAGTTTATTTGAAAATGTTTGTTTATTCAAGAATTCTATTAAGCCAAAAGAGAATCCTCTGGGTGGGTGAACATTGTTGATCGCCTGACACGCCTGAGGAAATTTTACTCTAATCATGTGCTCTCGTGGGGCGCTGATCAATTGTACATAGTGAACTGTGTATGGTATTGTCGAAGCCGACAACAAAGGAACAAAAACGGCGATAATATAGTGTTCACGTGCGTGAGCCAGGGAAGCTGCACTGTTCGTTTTAACATGGCTTCGAAACACAGTTAAAGATTTTTTCTTTTTTTTTTTAGTGTCAGTTCGTGCCGACACGCTCTGTCCACAATATGTGCACACGCCACTCATGGTAGAAGAAATGCTTTCGCATTAATAAGGTGCGAAAAACACTGATGGCGGCCATAGTCAGTAACATGGATTAAGGTGCGGACTGCTACAGGCAAGTTAACGAAATCTGGTCGCCACTGCCGTAACAACAAAGTGATATAGCTTTGTGCCTGCTACAGGCAAGTTAACGAAATCTGGTCGCCACTGCCGTAACAACAAAGTGATATAGCTCTGTGCCTGTGGCTTGGAGCCCGAACAAGCAAACAATAAACAACTTCCCTATAGTACCACCTTTTAAGCAAGCATGGACCCGGTATTCTGTTCTAAAAGGAAAGTGGTAAAAAAATTGATGAGATACAAGCACAACTCCCAATTGGGGCGCGTAATAAAGTTTTAGACATATGAATCATCTCTGGGGGCACGAGGTGTTCCTTGGGTGCACTTGCTCCATCAGAAACGACTTCATGGCCCAGTTACCTAGCGGACGAGTGATATTGCGCTGCGCAAAGCAGCGCTGCGAAAGTTTTGAGCTAGATATGCTGTCATGTTTCAACTTTCGTCTACGAAAACACGAAAAATTATCTTGCATTGCCGCTGCGCCACTCACACGAAGATTGTCGATGACTGCGACGATGGCCTCAATGAACCACTCATGATGGTACAAGTTGTCATCGAGCTCGCTTCGTCTGTGCGTCTGAATAAGATGCTTGCATTAGCAGTGTCACAAAGTGTGGCTGGCTTTCCTGTATGAGCGTACGAATGAGATCGTTGGGAATCTTTCAGTCATCGCATTTCGTGGGATTTCTTTTTTTTTTTTTTTTTTGGCATCGTTAAACGCCGGTGTTTTTCTAGATGATATTCACTTTGACGAAAGATTCACATGCCTTGTCGAAGCTGAGTAAAACGAATATGCATAGACTTTGGTGCAGAAGTCGTTATTATAGCGGGAAGCTAAACACTTGATAGACTTACTATCGTCCGGTGTTCGCAAGTATCGCAAGGATCCCAAAACCGGCTGTGTCACAGGCGACAGAAGTTAGAACAGTTCTTCTCGTACAGTCTCACGTAGCGGTCGTTTCCACATCTAGCTATGTTATCCGGTTGCTGAGAGTATTTGGAGATGACATTGATATTCGCCTGTTAGTACATCAACGATACTTTATCTCAACTGTTCGCAGTTGATTTCGGCGACGGTGTTCGGTAGATTCTCAATAAAGCTGTCAAAAAGTAACACCTTTACCCTTTACATTAAAATGTTTCGGGGTCGATATTTCGGGGTCGGCAAGTCGAGGAAGGCGCTTCACATCCGCCACGTTGGTAAGAGCTGTTAAGTTTGGATGTTGCGCGCGAAACTGTGGCAGAAAATTGTTTTTTGTTTTTTGCTTTAGCGTGATACCTGTAGACGCATGCAGTGCCTGCCTTTTCAAGGAACCCCGTGTTGCCAAATATTATTTCAAGCCCTCGAAAAATACGAGGGCAGGGCCTTCCGCAACGAAAAACACGTGGCTCAGTTTCGTCCCGTCACCCTGCCGTCGAAACGTACTACACGGTTATAGATTTGTCGAGCCATTTTTCGGAGTATTCCCCTTCGTACTCGATTTGAACCTAGGCCTACTAGTAAATTGTCACAGCAGGCGATGATAGCGGAGTAACGGTTGAAGAATCCTCCCTGCGTTTATTGTAGCCCTTTAGAGTCCGTGCTTAGCAAGCAGTCCGTGAAGACAACGGCTGCTTCGAGTTTCGTATATGGCGTGACGACTTCGAAGCCTCAGCCAGGTCCGAACCTGAGCCCTACTTATCCCTTCCTCCGATGTGGCTATGTAGTAAGCAGAGAATAAGATAGAAGTTTGGCGAATGTTTCAAACTCTTTATTGAGCCGACAAGTGCCCACGAAAGACTGAGCGATTCGGTAGCGTCGAGTGCAACAAACGTGCTCTGCGGTCCCCGACGAACAGATTTACCGCTGCTCTCGGCCGCGTACTATTGAAATCTCTCGACAATCATAAATAAAGCGCGAGAAGCATCCGGGATAAACTCGAATAATGTAGAACTTAGTTTAGCGTGACTGCAAATTTTGCAGGGTAACCCTAGTGACTTCCCTCGTCAAAAAGGTGATAGAGTCGCGTGCGTAAGGCTTTCAGCGCGAACATATGAACTTTAGAATTCATTGCGGCTTTATATAGCCTTTTAAAAGACAGTCAAGCAAACAAACGAAGGGGATGAAAAAATGTGGGGGACACTTAACTTCCGCCGTTAATGGTATGGCGCGACTGCGGTAATGGGTTAAGTGTGCCGGTTTCCTTGCGAAGTCTCGTTCGCATACGCGCACTTTAAATTCTGCCCGATTAATCCCTGATTCCTTAATTCTTTGCTTCTGTTATGTTGCACATGCTAAATAGAGTACAGACTTATGCTGCCACATTGTGTGACAGACCATGGAACATGGATATAAAGCCCTGCTTGAATCAACTCATGCGAACATGCCTGCGGGGAGGCCTAGGAGTAACGTGTTCTGGGATAGGAATTGATAGAATTCCTATCTCAACCCCCCCCCCCCCCCTCTCTTTAGTTCAAAGCTAGCACCCAAGGGGGCAGTTGCTTCCATCTCGGCCGTGCGATGCGGTCTCGTGCCGTCATACAGGAGGAGGAGAAAGATAAGTAGGAGGAAAGGCAGGGAGGTTAACCGGTAAAAGAAACCGGTTTGCAACCCTGCACTGGAAGTCACACAGCTCACAGATCAATCAATGCCCTATGATGACACCTGGCAGCTACCACCCGCCAGAGACATCCACGTGATTTTCGCTCATACAACGCTGGCAATGCAGGTTTTGTTGAAAAACGTGGCATTTAACGCCGTCGCTACGAAATAAGAGAACAGGGATCGAGATGGGGAAATAAGCTAGATTGCTATTTGTTTTTCTTATCAATGCAAGAGAGAAGTCGACGAGCGGAAGGTACTAAGAAAGAAACGAGGAGGGATATTTGTAATATATGCATGTGCACTGATTTTTATAGACAGTACCTAATGAACTACCCTAGTGAAAAAAGCCGTATGGGTCAGAATAACCTCATACAGATTTCTCATACTAAACTCATACAAATGTGTTACAATCTCATATTGTGATGAATATTACACCGATGCTTCGAAGTCTGCTCAAGTGTCCTGTGCAGCACATGGACTGCACTTTTCACTTTCAAAAACACTGAACAGACATACAAGTATATTTAACACTGAATGCCATGGAATCCTGCTAGCTGTGAGACACATTATAGAAAAGAAAATACAGACATCGCTCAACTACACAGACTCCCTCAGTGTTTTAATGTCCCTATCCCTTCGAAAGTGGCACAATAAGAACCCAGTCCTGAATTTCCTTTATAAATCCCTTATGTCTGTCCATAAACTAGAACTTAATATTACACTGTGTTGGGTGCCAGGCCACCGCTGTATACCAGGTAACGAGGCAGCTGATAGGCTTGCTGCATCAGCTGCCCTTTGAAACACTACAGACACTGACAACATATCATATCAGGATCTCAAGCCACACATCAAAAACACGATCAGACAACAATGGCAAGAGGAGTGGGACACGGCAACTGAGAATAAACTACACACAATAAAACCAAGGATAGGCAGATACACTACAGAAAAACAAAACAGATTCAAAGAAGTAGATCTGTGCAGGATGAGAATAGGTCACACATACACAACACATTCATACCTTTTAACAAACCCTCCTGCATCACGTTGTTCGAGATGCGGTTGCCGGCTAACAGTGCTCCATATTTTAAATGAATGTCAAAGACTTGAACAGCATAGGAGACCTCACTTTCCTGAATTATACACGAAACAAATACCCACACATCCATCCATCTTTCTTGGCGTTCATCCAATGTTTCCGTTAGAAAGACTTTTTAAATATTTATTAAAAGTAGGCTTTTTATATGGAGTCATTTATCAACATGGGCGTCAGCCCGTTTCTTTTAATTAAATGGCTTTCTTTTAAAGAAATTGTTGCTGAGGCAACTTATTCTTTTAACACGTACATCTCACCCTTTCAGTTTTACTCAGACCACTAAACCCCTTAACTCAATGTTTTTAGGCCCTATACACCACTGCTTTTAGACTACACACTCCGGAAAAACTTTGAGGCCCTATACACCACCGTATTTAAGTACTTCATTAAAAACCTCAACTCGGACATTTTATTAACTTCAGTTATCACTTCACCTTGTGTTTAGGCGCTCTTTGGCCAAAGATGCCCTTGCGCCATAAAAAATCAGTCCATCATCATCATCATCATCATCATGTTACAATCTCATATATTTCTCATAGGATGAATGCGATTTGTATGAAATCATATGAGATTTGTAAGAGTTTAGTATGAGTTTAGAATGAGAATTTGTATGAGGTTATTGTGACTCATAGGGGTTTTTTCACTTAGGGGTGGACCTTCAACAGCCGAAATAAACGCATCTTCTATGCGTTTCGGTCAGTTCTTCGAACGCTTCAACAGCACATGGTAGGAAACTTCATCTTTGAAGATATGAGCAATTAATCGTTCCTGCTTCTTGCAGCCAATGAAAGGAAGGGGCTTTAAAACCAAAAGTATTATTTTCGTGAAAACTCCTAAACTCTCAACATGAATATCAACCAAAATGGTACGATACTGGGCGTGCTTGTGGAACTGTCTCCACTAAAAGCATTTAAGTATCGCCAGCGAACATGGGAAGTCGGAGGCAGAAGAAAGAGCTAACCACTCTTGTTTAAACAGCAAAGAATACGTCGGGTATCAAGAAGTTCATACTTTTTGATCACAGAAAAAAAAAAAGCATGTATAAATGATCATCTCTTAAACGCCCCTGTAAAATAGTTTTAATCACAGTGGCTCAATGTACGCATGGTGTTGATTGCTGGAGCGCTTTTGTGCTCAGATTCAGAGCTACGAATGAATTAATAATTCTGACCGAAATGACAAGTGCATTGCATGTATGAATGACGCCATGAGAAAAAAAAGTACAACGTGCAACATAAAACCTTTACTAACTTTCTTTACAAATATTACTCGAATAAAATCTGCCTTTCCCTGCAAATTATATTAGTGTCAGTGGGAGGAGCATCGCGCTTTTCGGTGGATTTTGGTTGCTTGATTCAACGAAGGATTCTGTGTAAAACGAAGAGGCTGTGCTGGTCCAAGAGTCCCCCCTTTCTGAATTGATTTATCTTCCTTTCCTTCTTAATCCGTCTTACAAGCCCTCCGAGAGCTTCTTGTCACTGCATCGTCAGACAAGCAAGGGAAGTGCATGGGACGACAGAAAAAACACGAGCAGCACAGAGCGCTGACTTAACGACGCGAGGTAGACCCAAACCACGGCACCTAGTCTTTTGTTTCCTGTTTTACCAACGAATCTCTCCAGCCTGAGTAGTTTGGCTTTCTTTTTCTGATGTCCACGTCCACGTCTCTGGTACAAAATGCAAACAGGAATATAAAACCTGTGCTTCCCATCGATATTTTTAGTCACTTTATGGGGGCTTTCTTTTATACCATACTTAAGGCGTTACCACTACAGAATCTCCCTTTCCCTTCCTTATGTATGCAGTTTTTTTTCCCCTTTTCTTGTGTCTTTTCTTGTTGTGGTCCGTTCGATTGTGAGTGATTATGTAACCAATATAGTCTGTGCCAAGATCGACCATGTTACAGCAAGGCTAGACGTGCATACTTTTATAAAGCTGCC